>NC_083718.1:72509088-73123788 GCF_028564815.1 Eubalaena glacialis | reverse complement strand
TTTTAAAGAGATGAAGCCAGGCTGCAGCAAGGCCCCCCTGGTGCAGGTGAACAATGGGGGACACAGAAAAGAGGAGCCAGGAGAATCTTCTGGAACCAGGAGATGTAAGGGTGCTGACACTACCTTTCTGACACGCTCTTCAGGGAAGACTGGTAACTCCAGGCCCGGCCCTTGGACTGGCTTGTGCTACTGAGCCCCCCAGAGGGTTTTGGCTGTGAGCTAGTCAGATGCCCATTTCACATGATAAGATATGACCACTTGACCTCCACTTGGAGCCAGATTGGATCCCCCTAAAAATGACAGCTGTAAAAGCACTGTAGCGACCGGGGCCTCTGAAAAGTCCCAAAGCACACATGCTTTTTCCTCCAGTCTCTGTGTGTCTGTGAAAGTTCAAATACTGAGTCAAGTTTATTGTTTCTATCTCGTTTATTTTAAGTATAGTTTTACACTTTATTATATGCAGTGACATCTTAAATGGAGCCTGTCACTCCATCTTGACTACTGCTAGGGGCTAGAGCCACTTACCATGTCACACAATTCAGCAGCCCTGATTAACAGTATCTGAATGAGCAGCTCCAACTCTCCCCTCCCCCCGCCTCCCCCCAAATAGTGCCCCTATTTACATGAAGCAAAATACTAGAACAACGGCATCTTATCTAAAGTGAGAGGGATTCCAAATTGATAAAGTTTGGGCTAGCATTTTCTTTCCATCTCTTTTTCTCTCTCCTTTCTTCCTCCCTCCCTGCCTCCTTTCCTCCCTCCCTCCCTCCCTCTCTTCCTTCCTTCCTTCCTTCCTTCCTTCCCTGTCTGCTTCCCTTCTTCAGCTTTTCTGAGAATAATAAATAGATTATAAGTTTTTTGTTTTTCCGGGACATGCTTTGGTCTATGTTTTCTTTCTCTCTTTGAGAATAACATTTTGTTAGGTTAATTCATGCCCCGCCCCCCAACAACAACAATGTAAAACAAAACACAACCCAAAAAACTTTATTTTCTTCAAATCCCCTCCCCGATTACAAGTCAGTTTTTGTACTCCTGTCATTATGCGAGGTAGCCTAGAGTAATTTGAATATTTCATTCTCCCGGCTGCTAATGCAGCATGCGTTACAGATGGTACTTGCTTCATCCTTCTGGACCTGGTTCAATTATAAATGAAAGTAGGGAGCTGAGATTTGTCTTTTTGTCTCTGCTTAGTTGGAATAACACAATAAAGCTTGATGGGTAGGAATTTCTCAAACTGCCTCTTTTTCTCCTCGGACGTTTCCCAATTAGATCTCTCCTCAGAGTACTTGGGTTGCACTCACATTTGAAGCCAAATGCGTAATTATTTCTTTGGATATTTTCTTCCCCTTCACTTGGACTCAGGCTGTATTCGAAAAGTACAAGTGGCCTCTGCCCCAACCCCTGCCTTTTTCTTTTTAGTTTCTATTTCTCATCGATTCCTTAGCTATGACTCCGTGATTTAGTCAAGAACCTTGAGTAAAACCACTCCCCTTCTCTGTACCCTAAAAAGTCCTGTCCCCTCACATCGTTCCGCTTTGGGACACATTGGCGGTCAGGGGCAAGGATTTTTCTTCACACTGAAACATGTATACCCTGCTTACTAACTCAATATATAAAAATAGAACACACGTGTATAGTAAATTATGCAAACTTATGAGTGCAATCTTATATGCACATATTTATTAGATACTAGTAGTATTTTAAGTGTGTGTGTCTGTGTGCTGAAAGACTTGGGTTTGGTGTGTATTTGAAAGCTTGAAAAGTAAACATTGCATTTCTTCTTTTATTGGGCATTATTTTTATGAACATTTTTAGTAAATAGTAAAGCATTTAGAAAATGGTAAAGCTGTTTACCTCAGGCTATATTTATCTGAGATCCATGTAAGATTTTCCCCCCTCAATCCCAGATTCATGCAGTGTTACAGATAAGCTTAGAGGAATGACCGATTCAAATATCTACCAGTAATTTGAAAGAAGGGGGGGGGAAAAACATTGACCCTGTTTCTCTTGGATTGATTGATTGATTAACTGATATTTCATTAGATTATGTGGATGCTCCACACGGATCAATTTTTTAAAACTTTCACTTTGTTCCTCACCTACTGTTGGAAACCAGCTTTGCATGATCGTATCTGTTATTGTTTCCACCTCACTCTGATGTTCTATTCTTGTAAAGCTAAATAGGGATGTACATTTGTAGTATCTCCTAACCACCTACATTCCTGTAAGTTTAAGTCATTAAAAGGAAAGAGAAGGCAGCCTACAGAGACATTGCCAATTCAAAAGAGAAAGTGTAAGAAGGTTATGGTAAGAGCTGTGATGCCCTAGCAGAAGCAGCCTGGCTTAAGGATCTCTGTTCTTTTCTCATGCAAGTTGCAATAATTCTCAGCTCAGAGTCTTCCTTCCTTTTCCTACTCAGCTAAATGGGATCCAACCTAACTCTAGAGATAGTGGTGAAAATTAAACCAAAACAGAAAGCTAAGTTTTTCAGATTTATAACATAATGTAAAAAATAAAGTGCTTCATTTTCGTATTGGTTTATGCTACCACACCTGTTGGAGGTGATCTTGTATTTGAAGACCTGGTTCTGAAGTGCTCTGTACACAGTCTCCTCCGTGTGTCTCAATCCACCTTGATTCCTGGCTTGGCTTCTATTATCCAAATGATATTAGGTGAGCAAGGGGCAAAAACTTTGGACCTAAATGGAATGAGAAATACTGTTGTTCCCTGTTTTTCAGGTAGCTAAAATAACTTCTTGGCAGCCCATTTTCTAGGAACACAACAATTAGAAATGTTTAATAACCTATGGTCACTTTCATACAACTAATTATCTTGGACTCACTTTCTGTTAATAAAAAATCTTGCCATAAAAATGAAATTGCAGTTCCTATTTTTAGCTAGTTGTAATTTGTCAGTCATTGACCTACTTTTCTCTGGCAATAAATAAACTGGAAAATAATAGCAACACTACTAATATTGGTACAATAATTGTCAGTGTACCAAGTACTTTTCATATACGTTGTCTCAATTTTCACCCTTATAATGACTCTGAATAGATAGGTTTTTATTTTTCTTAGTTTACAGATTGGAAAACAAACTTAGAGAGGTTAAACAACTCAACCAAAATCACAATTCAAATCTAGTGTGAATGCGTTAGGATTAGGTTCAACTGTAACAGAAACCACTGTTCACTCCATTTCAAGGAACATAAGACAAGTGTAATCTTTTGACATCCTCATGATCCAAGATGGCTACTAGAGCTCCAGCTATCCCACACATCTGAATGGAAGAAGGGTGGACTCACTCTCTTTCAAGAGGACTTTGTAGAATATTACTCATACTTCCGCTTGTATCCCATTGACTAGGACTTATTGACATGACTATACTTGATTATAAGAGAGCCTTGGAAATGCAGCTGGATAGAAATGTTTCAGCTATCTCCGAGAAACAGGGCAAGTTTCTGAAATGGCACTGCACTTGGATTTAGAAGTAAAAGCCTTAGCTCCCAAATTTGCCCTGACCAGGGAAGATAAACTGGCTCGTCATTTTTATTGTCTAGATCTGATTTGGAACATAAGGGTCATATTATACCAGAGAACCCGTGTGCTATAAAGGCAAAGGCGAATCTTGATTGTGTTAATGCATGTTTACTAAACTGGTGTAACTAAACATAGTCATGATGAGGCACATCAGATAAGAGGAGGTGGTATGCTTTGAACAGCGACACTAAAAAGGTCTGACTCAAATCACACCATGGATGACCAATCCATGGAGATAGGAGTGACCTTCAAGCCCTGGTATATATTCTTTAAGATGACTTTTTGTGCTCCCAGCAGAGGTTTCTTCTTTTTCTTTTTTCTTTTTTCTTTTTTCTTTTTAATAGGTAGCTGCCAAATCCACATGCCCCCTTGGTATTACTTCCACCTAAATCATAAAAGAATAATTTAAAGGATTGTGAAGATTGATAGGTTCAGTTTCTTGGTTCTTCTATTGCCAATGGTCAAGGAACCTAAATGTTCCATACGGCCTCAGTGGAGAGGGCATCTTACTACTATAGCTTTATTTCTGGAGGAAGAAAATCCAAGTTTCCAAGTACTTGGGCATGTACTTTTTGCTTTGTAGCCCAAGTGTCCCTCAGGTCTTTGTCCATGAGCTGAGTGAGTAGGCGTCTTCCCTGGGCCCTTCTATCAGTTGTATCAACGGCCTCAAAAGCTTTGGGAGACAGACTGTACACACATCACATCTCAGAGGTACTGACAGCTGGCTGGTGGCTCTCATTTATTTATATTTTTAAAAGAATAAGATGAAAATCAGGCGCCTATATGTTCATGACAGGAAGCATTTTGTGTGTGTTTGTGTATCTGTGTATAATATTTCACATTGTATATCACTTTAGACTCTTAATATGATTTTCCTTAGGTCACACATCCATATAGAATATTTGACAGTGTAGCTTGCTCTAATATTTTTGTCGCAGTAATGCGGGGATGACCACATTATTCATGAGTGAGCACTGCTGGTCTCTTCAGAATGTCAGGAGAAACTTTATGGTGCTGCCTGCACCATCACATATTTTATTTAGACCACAGATGTTTGGTCCCATAATTTAGTTGTCTTATTCTGTTACATTTTCAGCTGCAATTTTTCTTTTATCTTGCCTTTATAATTCTACTGGAATTTGTCTAAATAGCTACAGGTCTCCTACATGGAAAAATACTTTATTAATTGTGGCAACTTTGGTACACAGATCTATGTATACGTTATAGGATTTGAAATGCATAGTGAAATATTAGATACAAAATTTTTTCACAATCCTGTATCAAATATTTAGGTCAGTATATTTCTTTACTATTATTGAAACTACTGTCCATGCTTATGATGTCTAAAGACATTATTGTTCAAGTTTAAGGCTTTTGTTTTATTTTTGTAAGTTGTCATAATTATAATTCTTCTGTGAACTGAGCTTCTTCCTTTGGGAAGGAACTTTCCAGCACAGCAAGACAGATACTCATGTAGTTACAGATTAAAATACTTTTCCTCCACCTTGGCCTTTCCAGCATGGTAGCTTCTACCAGTGACCACATATATGGTCATCAATAGTATACAGATATTGATTTAAGCCTCAGTTTCAGGAGCATATAGATCTAATGTCTCGACAAGAAGTGGCAGGCGGGTTAAAGACATATGTACATACAGTCCTGCTATTAATTCATTCGTGACTTTTGTCACTGCCCAGCAAGGTTAAATGTTATCTTTTAAAAAATTTGTCTTGGGTGCATTATACGTGCAGGTTTGTGTATGTGTGTGTGCGTATGCGTGCACACATGTGCAGTAGGGTGGGCATTAATTATTTTTTCTGATTGAAGAAAATAGGATACTTTTTGCTCTGATTTGTTTTGGAAACTTGGACAGGGAAGGGGGAACTTGGCCTCACCTGTGAAGATGATTGTCTCCTGATAATGGCTCTCTTTCGGTGCCAGATTTGGAAGGAGGAAGCAAACAGCTAGTGGAGTCATAACTGTTCAAAATGAAGTTCACCTAGTAAAAGTCAGGGAGAAAGCACCTCTCACTTATTGGATGCCTTCTGTGTGCCAAGCTAGTCTAATGACTTCACACACGTTAACTCGTTTTAATCTGATGGCAATCCTGTGAGATAAATGCGACTCTCCCCATTTTACTTACTAGGGCTTCGAGCAGTTAACTAACTCACCTGGAGTCAGACAGCTAATAAGAGGCAGAGGAGTCAGAATACACCTTAGGTTCGTCTGATTATAAAACCATCCTATTTCCAGGGTACCATGGAAACTTGTGTCACTGTGAGTCAGATACACCGTCAGGATGTGAAATGCCCCTTAAAATACTGTTATGCAAAATCATGGCAATGGCTTTATGGGCTATCCTCATTGACTCTGCTTACCTTGCTTGATTAAATTAGGAAGTATTTATGGACCTGTTGCCTGTCCCTAGCAAAGTCCCAAATGCTGTAGGGGTACAAGAGAAGGGTAAGATGTGGTCCCAGCCCTTGGACGGATAACTCTCAGAGGCAATGGGAAAACAGTATGTGGAACAACTGATAGCCACGATGATTTTTAATAAATCTGTGACTTGTAGGGTATCAACAGTAACTACGGAGCTGTATGCTTTCATTCAGAGAAGATATCCAGAAGCAGAGAAGGGGGAGACTAATACATGCAGAGTTGAACAGAACCTAGAAGGATACATTAAGGGTGGCTGGATGAAGGGGCTAAAGAGAAGACCTTAGAGGAACAGCCGTACTGAGCATTGGCTGTAGAAACACAAAGTATCATCATCTGCAGGTGTAAGAATAATATCTGCCTGGCCTGGCACTTTACAGTTTTCTAAGCACTTATGTTTCCTTATCTCTTTTATCCTCACTTCCTCTCTTATTGAGGTACAGGTATTATTAGTATTAATATCATCATCATCGTCATCATCACTCCCATTTTGCAGACAAGGAACACCAACCAAGCCCTGTTCCAGGCATTTCCTGGGCTCTGTGAAGGGTGCTGAAAGAAATGAATGAGAGACTCTGGGGCTAAGAGAGAGGAGGCACCACATTTGTTTCAGGTCATGCCACTAGCAAGACGCAGAGACGTGGCCTTGTCCCAAGTCTTCTGACTCCCGTTTGGGTATAAAAAGTAAAGGCTTTTCTAGAGTTCGATATTCCCTATCAGTGGGTTCCAGTTTATGAATAGGTTGTATTCCAGATGTTTCTTTTCTTTTTTTAATACTTTTTTCCCTTTATTCCCCTCTTACAACCTCCTATAATGAATTTTCTGAAAATGTTATACAGCTAGATCCCCAGGTCCAAACATAGATGCCTATTATAAAATAGAATGTGCCTCGAGTATGGTATGCTTGTCCTATTTCAGTTATATTGGGTCCCCATTTACAAAATAGTTTTTTTTTTTTTTTAAACAGGTAAAACAAGTAACTTTTAATGAAATGGGTAAACTCCAAAATGGAAATTATAAGACTTCAAAAGATTATTTTTTTTCCCACCCCACCCTACCCCCACTTTCCCCCCTTTGGTGTCCATACATTTGTTCTCTACATCTGTGTCTCTATTACTGCCTTGCAAACCGGTTCATCTGTACCATTTTTCTAGATTCCACATATATGCATTAACATACGATATTTGTTTTTCTCTTTCTGACTTACTGCACTCTGTATGACAGTCTCTAGGTCCATCCACATCTCTACAAATGACCCAATTTCATTCCTTTTTATGGCTGAGTAATATTCCATTGTACATACGTACCACATCTTCTTTATCCATTCGTCTGTCAATGGGCATTTAGGTTGCTTCCATGACTACAAAATAGTTTTTAATAAGAAAATATACTTTGAAGCAGGACTGACTATATAATTTTGGGGGGGCCCAGAGCGAAACAAAAATGTGAACCCCTGGATCAAAAATTATTAAGAATTTCAAGATGGTGACATCAGAGCATTAAACCAAATGCAGGGACCTTCCGAGCATGGGACCCTGTGTGACTGCACAGGTCTCTTGCCCAGAAAGCCAGCCCAGTGCGGAGGTTTGGCTTAGAATACAAGGAATACCTTTTATCCTAGAAGCTTAATCAGAGCTCCCCTAAACAGGGAGTGGAGAGGAGGCATACGCCCATGTCGGGGCTGGAAAGGAGCAGTGTACAGGGTGCAGGATGGAGGTGGTGTCTTGCATCTGCTTGTCTGTGTAGATGTACCAGGAACGTGTTAACTCTCCATTGCATAAGGAAAGATATCTCTATTAGTCATTCCTGAAGAATTCTAATCTGGAGCAGAGGAGAGAATGGAGAAGTGGGAGGCAGCACAAACGTCAAAAAATGGGCCTTCTGTACTCACTGCCAACTCAGATTGGGTTCATTTTCAAGTTCGTAAGCGTGTTATTATAAGTGTAGATAAGGCCCATCCTTATGTAGAAGTCCCAGCACCTTCCACATATATTTCTAGCGCAAAAACAGATGGGATAGAAACTTATACAAAAATCACATCTGCCACTCAGGACAATTAAGTCAAACATGAAATTGCTGCGAAAACCACAGGGTATTTAAATAGAACAAGATTTCAAATGAAGGACTCATATTGTTGAACCGGAATGTGGTTTAACTCTACATCTTCTGAAGGAGGAGGGTATATTTTGATCTTCTACTACTTATACATATATATACATGTATATATTTTTTGCCCCCTTTTTCTTCACATCAGTGGATGTGCCCACTTAACAAAGACAGTTTTTCTCATTCAGGGACAGGCTAAGCCAAAATTTCGTACTCTTTTTGAATCATACCATCAAAAGGGACACGAAAAGGGAAAAAAAAAAAGCCTAACATTTATTTCACACAGGCCATATACTAGGGGCTCACCAAAACTGTAGATGGAGAGCCCTGCCAACTTTATTTTACAATTGAGGAAAGAAGCTCCAAGATGTCAGCCCAGGCCTCCCTGCCAATTAGTGATAGAGGTAGAACTTAAAGGCTAAGTCCAAAGCTATAGTCTCCTCATGCACTAGATAACCCATCCTATTTGAAATTCCAACGCAGGAAGCCAGAGATGTAGAGAATACGGCCTGCAAGGTAAACCAACCTCTCAACCTGGCAGGAACCCTGTCGTCCAGAGGGGGGACTCTGTCATTAATATCCACTAGGTCCTTGGGGAGGCTGAGTACTGCTTTATAACTTAGCTTTTACTCCCTTAAATGTTTCCGAAATGTGACTTGGATTTATACCCACATCACCTCTCCATTGCGTGAAACCCAGTGGTCCCCGATAGAAGGGTTCCAGCCAGCAAGGACAGTCGCTTTGGGCTGAGTGTGGCACAGTCAAGCGAGAAGCATATCAACTCTTCCACCAGACAAACTTAACTTACTTGTCATTTTCTCTGGCCACTCCACTCTGACTCACTGCCCCACCTCAGACCCTGAGTATCGTCAGCCTATTTGCGGGAGTTAAGAGCATATTCCTGGGCTTCCCTTGTGGCGCAGCGGTTGAGAATCTGCCTGCCAATGCAGGGGACACGGGTTCGTGCCCCGGTCCGGGAAGATCCCACATGCCACGGAGCAACTAGGCCCGTGAGCCACAACTACTGAGCCTGCGCGTCTGGAGCTTGTGCTCCGCAACGGGAGAGGCCACGACAATGAGAGGCCCGCGCATCGCGATGAAGAGTGGCCCCCACTTGCCGCAACTAGAGAAAGCCCTAGCACAGAAACGAAGACCCAACACAGCCAAAAATAAATATAAATAAATAAAAATTAAAAAAAAAAAAAAGAGCACATTCCTTAAGAAGTCCACTCAAATTAATTTAAACATCAGGTCCATTGCCTCAACTTGCATACGTGTTGGACTCCATTACAAATGACTCGAACTTGCTGGCTTAAAGTTTGGGGGATCAGGAAGAATCTCACAGAGGTTGAATGAGACTGGCCCAGATTGTGGACCTGTACTCTGGTTCATTTCATTTCGTGGCCCCTACAGAGCTGAGCAGAAGACACAATCCTCTTTAACTTCAGAAGCCTTTCCATCTTTGACTCAGGCCCTGAGAGGGATAGGGTGAAGCAAGGAAAGAATTAGGCTCAGAAGACCCTAGAAAGAAAGGAAACACCTTGCCCTTAATTAAGGCACCTGGGTCATGCTCTCTTCTCCATCTCTCGCATAATGGCGTCTTACTTTGTCATTTATTAAATGGGCCTAATAGAACTGGTCCTGTCATAAGGATCAGTTGAGGTATTGTGTGTGCTGTACAAATGCAAATAATATCATTATAACCAGGAAGCTAGAGACTGAGTTGGAAATTCAGGAAACCAAATGTGGACCTTGAGCCAAGTTTTATTACCATGGCACAAAATGGAATGGTTTATGAATAACTGTTATATAAGTGATGAGACGCTGAACTACTGAAAGGGATTTGGGCCCAGCTGCTGCCAGCATGCCCCACTGCCTTCCGCCGATACAAAAGTTGGTGTGCATGCATCTCGCCACACTCTCCGCTTGCCTGCACCTACTCCACCTCCCTACCTCTGTACTCCCCACTCCAGCTCACAACACGGTAACTGGCGTGACACCGGTATATCCTCCCGCTCGTACACACACAGTCCGTGCTTCTCCGAATAGCAGGGCATAAGCCCAGGATTGTGCAAAGAGCCTGGACTTTGAAGAACTGGACTTGCATGAACTGTGTAAACCTGCGCAGATTTCACCCTCTCTGAGCCAGTTTCCAAAACAATGGGTATCCAAGATCAATTTCTGAAGATGGATGTGAGGCTCAGATGAGATACTGTAGGTGAGATAACATGAAAGATCTTGGTAGCGTGTAAAGCGCTATAGCAGAAAAGGCGTCCGAATCTGTTCAAAGGCTGTCTGACGAGCTCTTCCCATTTAGACAATGGCTGGTTTTCCAGAGACATGTCTTAACAGCTGAGACCTTTAAAAATGACCTAAGGAACCCTCTGTGTCCCAGCTATGGTTTTTATCAATAAAGTAAAATGACTTGCCCAAGATCACAAATATCAAGAGTGGCAGACTAAGGACATCGATCTTACTTAAAAACCAGTGCTTTTCCTTCTGTAGTCACCTCCTTTTTAAAAAAGTATTTGTTTATTTATTTATTTGTCTGTGCCGTGTCTTAGTTGCAGCACGCAGGATCTAGTTCCCTGGATCGAACCCTGGCCCCCTGCATTCGGAGCACCAAGTCTTAATCATTGGACCACCAGGGAAGTCCCTGTAGTCACTTCTTGATTGTGGCATCACTACAATCACTCAATACGATCACTAGAGTCACCTCCTGTGCCCCAGCTGCTCTCGGCCTCACAGGCTGGTGGGTATGCCTTTCCCGTAGTGACCAAGGCAGGCTGGAGCCACTCTCTTCCCTTTTCCTGCCATGCTTCATTGCCCGGATTGTCTTGCAGATGATGCCTGCGGCCGTTCTGCATTTATGTGGGTTCACCGTCATCCTGGGCCTTCTGTAGGGTATGACCAGGCAGTTATCCTACTTGCCCATCTCTTCTTTGGGCCGTAACCTTTGGAGCTCATCACCATCTCTACCAGTTAACACTGCCGGCTCAGAAACTCTGAGCAAAGTGCCTTTCTGAAGTCAAGTGCCACTGTTGACGTCTCTAAATCCCCTTACTCAGATGCACAGTGGGGATTTAGTGTTTATTACACAGGCAGGAGAGATGTGCGGAGAAGGAGGTGAGGAGGCCTCTGGCCTCTGAAGGAGGCCTAGGCCAGTACCAGCGGTGCTCACGCATCCACTCATTCCAGACTGCTGTGTGGGCAGCATTTAGCTGATCCCTTTCAAAGGCAAGGCCAGTTTAAAAGTAGATACCTCTTGATCCTGTTGCCTTAAGATGCCAACTTTCACACAAGGGGCACACTTCACTCCCAGGCCTTCTGTGAGCCCTCCACCACCCTCCCTCCATCTCCATCTTCCTTCTCCCTGAAAACCTTGAGCATTTGGAATACTTCCTGCCCACGTTTTCAACCAAGGGACCACCAGGGGATTTCAGATTTTATTGCTTTTTTCTTCGGGATCGGAATAGCTCTAACCAGCTACTATTTGAAAAACATAGCGGTATTTTTTGCTTATTATCAAAAGGAGAATGGAGTTTTCCTGCAACTAAATGAGAACTTGATACCTTTCTTGCCCCGAGGGTGTGAGTGTGTGTGTGTGTGTGTGTATGTGTGTGTGTACGGGGGGGGGGGGGTGGGGAGGTAGAGGGGGGTCCAGCCTTCCTTTCCTCCATCTCTTTCTCCTGGTCGCCAAAGCCCATGTTCTGAACCACACCAAGGAGGGCCGCCTGCCTTTCACCAAAGGCAGACCATCAGTAATTAGCTTCTTGCCTGCCTCTCTCTGTCCTCTGTGTCCATAGGGTTCTCCTCTCTTGTCAGTCTGTCTCTCGTCTGCAGGCAGCAATTGTTTTTCTGGAGCGCAGAAATCCCCAAACTTGACAATCGCTACAGTCTTTCTGCCTTTTCTCATAAACAGCTTTTTTAAAGCCCCCAGAGACCCTTAAAAAAAATGCAAATGGAAATTATGCTGGAAGCTGAAATGAACATTGTTGTGAGTCATGAGATCCTGGCCACTGGGGGACAAACTATTTTTTATTTTGGGTAATATTTCTTCTTTGGCATTTATTACACCTCTGTTAAACACAGCTCATGTGACACCGTGTTACTCATAGGCAATCAGAGAAAAAGCTGAAAGTTGAGCCATCAGTAGGGCAGGGCAACTTATTGTTAATAGCAGCCATTAAAGCTGAAAGGAAAAATTACCCATCTGCCCCCGCCAGACCTGTCTGCCTGAGACCCAGCGGGCCTCCAGGCCGGAAGGGGGGCTGGGCGAACATGAGGGAAGGAGAATGGAATGTAGAAACCCGAGATCTGTGTAGGGCAAGGTAGGGCTGAATTCAAGTTTGGGCCCTACCCCAAGAATAGGAAAAACCCCACTGATCTCAAGCACTCAAGCTGTGCCTCTATCTGATCACCCTTGTTCATGAAAGCACCTGGTGGCTCTCACAAGATTCGTTTTAGCTAAAGATAGGAAACTCAGCAGAAAGATGCTGCGAGATTCATTTTAGCTACAGATAGGAAACTCAACAGACAGATGCCTACAGCAGCAACACCTTCTAATTATGCAATGCTTTCCCCCACAGGATGTAATTTGTAACAGGTTTACTCTACCCAAATTCTTTGCCATTAGACCTTTGGGGTTCAGCGATGCAATTTTTTTTTTTTTTAATTTAACAAAGTCTGTATTTAAAAGAGCATACGGTTTAAAATCCTTTCAGACATTTTAAATCCTAGCCAAAGATGCAACACCACTGACAAGCCACTCTGACAGCATGCTTGTTGATGGGAAAATATAAGATGTCAGCTGGAAAAATAAATTTGAGAGGGCTTTGGGGGAGTGTGCCGATACAGCCCGCACCAGGCCTGGAAGGGAGAGGCAACGGGCCCATTTTGCAGGCGGTGCTAACTCACTTGGGTGCAAAGAGTGACTCGTTATCAGGATCACGTATCAATTTGGAAAGCTATAATAGAAACTGGACGTGTGGCTTGGAGGATGGCCCGTGAACAGCACTGCCCACTCCCCTTCCCCTGCCCACACTACCCCTCAAGAGGGCTGACGTGGTGGGACAATACTTTGCAGCCCTGCACGCTATTTTGGGTGGAGATATGAGAATGAGGTTTGAAAGGCCAGTTGGAGGGCCCCAGAGATGACACAGCGGCTGGCTGGAAGTCTGAGCTGAGCTAGCGGCACTCATCATTGAGGCAACCCCTGAGTGCAGGCCGAGCTCAAGGTGGGGCCGGTCAGAGAGGGAGATGCCGCTGACTCAGACCCAGAGAGGCGTTTCATACTCAGTGTCTCATACTCAGTGTCTGATTTCTCAGATCTGATCGCATCCAGTTCCAGGCTTCAGCCCTAACTGTTCCTTGGCTATCAAAGCTAACGTCAGGTCAGGTCAGCTTAACTCATCACCAAGGACATTCTCGATAGAGCTTGGTTCCTTCTTGCCTTTGGTGGCTTTGTCTCACTAAGAGCAGGGGTTCTCAGCCTTTGTGTTGGCAGCACAATTTTGAATCCTAGAATTATTTTGGTTGCGTCTTGGAATGAATTTTCATCTCTCAGAGGATCTTCAGCGCATGTCCCTCATTGAATGGAGCTCTTTTCTTCCCCGACCCAGCTCTTAAATACAGTTACCACACACTGCCCTTGAAAAGACGCTGTCTCTTATCTTCAAGTCTTGGCGGATAGATTGCACCCTGATAGACGGAACTGGGGAAACCACCCAACT
The DNA here is from genome assembly GCF_028564815.1 of Eubalaena glacialis. Taxonomy (NCBI): domain Eukaryota; kingdom Metazoa; phylum Chordata; class Mammalia; order Artiodactyla; family Balaenidae; genus Eubalaena; species Eubalaena glacialis. The sequence goes on along the minus strand of NC_083718.1, from coordinate 73,109,975 downwards.
CAGCATTTACTTACAGGCACATGTGTATCTCATGTGTGCTGGCGGTTATACTGTAGTCTATTCAATTGCTTTAGGCATTAGTTTTATGCACTTATCAATTGTTGAAGAGTCTGACAGTTTTGGCTTCAAAATTTCATGTCAGAGACCATAGAGTTAAACATCTCTGCTGCGGGATTTCCACGCTGTGTTTTAAGTTTGGAGAGTGTTTTGGGGGGTTTGTGTGTTAAGGGATAAGGTGGTGAGGAAGAGGAGGGGAAGCGCAGGACTAGTGGTCCACACACATCATTTTACAGCCTTTACCTATACCCCCCCCCCCACCTTGCTGCTCCTTCCTCACCTCTGGATTATCTCTAGAGGGCATTCATGAAGTCGCCATGAGACACCTGCTAGGTGTACTGGAAAGAATCAGGTGTTGGAAACACACTGAAAAGCAGGTGTTGGAAAGAATTAGTTGAGGTGAGGTTGGATGAGAGAGAAGCAGGCCTGGCGCGGGACCTCTGGGGGCAGGGCAGAGGTGACCAGCATCTTTGCAGGGTCAGTGCAGTGGATCCACCTCGAGAGGGAGGTCCAGGACTCAGGAAAGTCAGGAAGTGATTTTCCTAGTATTCCTCATGCTATGTGGAGGCAGTTTCCTAAAATGTTATGTCCACTTTGGATTCTTTGATCTTTAAGAAACGTGAATAGGAGAAAAGACTAGATGGCAAGATAGATGAAGAATTTCAAAGGGGGCTGTGATTCTTTATTCTTTAGAAGAGAAGGCCACTGGCTTGTTGAATTTAGAGGGCTGCTCTGAAGAGGATGTGAAGGGAAGTTCATCACAGAGAAGTGGCAGAGCAAGAGAAAATAAACTTAAAGTAAGATGTTTTCCTTTTTAAGTCAGGTACAGGGTCCTTTGGGAAGCTTCAACAAATTCAGATTTTTTTTTTTTTTTTTTGGTCTCCTCTCATGAAATTTACTAAATAAAGATGTCCTTTTCACAAGCGTATCATTAAATGCTGGCCTCCCAAATGAGATGAGAAGTCTCCGTGGTGGGCGATAGAAAAGGCAGCTCCTAGCTGCTTTGGGTTGGTTTGGCATCTTCAAGGTGAGAATGAGTTTCTTAAATTATCAATATGTCCTTGGATTTCTGAGACCCAGTACAAATTCCTTTGTGATTTCCGTGTCAGCCGTTTCCCCTCCGCCCCTCCAGCCCCCAGCGAGTTGCACAGCACCATGCCGTAGCCCTCACTGTGGTTAGAGACAGCGTGGGCTCTGTGTCACAGACACCACTGAAGTGGCTTCTGTGGCCAAAAGCGAGGGAGGAGTTCACCCTTGGTTACGATTTAGGGGGAGAGTATATTTTTAATGGACCTGCAAAATCTGTTCAAATGCAGTAACTTTAAGACCTTCCAAAGACCAGAAGGAGTAGAGGGAGGCCACGGGCACCAGCTATAATCTAATTTTTCTCCCAGAGTCATTACCATCACAAGCATTTCCTCTCCGTCCCCTGTAGGTATACCACATCGCGCCAACAACCCGTGGCCCAGCAGGAATATACAGTATCCTTTGCCAGTGTCGATCAGGGCTTGATTACACTTCACGGCTGTAATTCAAGCCTGCTAATCCTCCTCTACGTTAGGAAAAGAGGCCTGTTCTATTAGATAAGCTGATTACTGTCTGGTGTGTGCTTCATGCCTAGCCAGAGTTGTTTATATGTGGAATTATTGCTGCTTGGAGTCTGTGCTTTACTGCCCTGGGTAAGCTTGCATAGAGGGGTCGGGGAGGGGTGGGGGCATCAGGCTTCACCTCGGATCTGGGAGGGGTGAGAAACGGAGTCTTGATTACAGCTGCTGTTCCCTCAACCTCTGCGCCCGTGGCTAAATATTTACTTTTCTTCTCTGGTACCGGAAGGAACCAGATAAGATTTTAAGAGTCTGAGACTTTTGCCTTCAGGACTCCCTGTCAAAGATCAAGGATGAAAGATCCCTGCCCCAGACTTTTCACGTTTCTGATGAGGTTTGCAGGGCCACCCCAGCGGTGGGGTGTCTCGAGGGCTAAGTGAGAGAGGAATACGGTGGGATGAAGTTGAGCCTGAGGTGAACTCAATAGCTGCAGACCCAAGAGTGCCCAACCACAGGGCCAGGATGCCTGCAGAGACCACTTGAATGCTTTCTCACATTCAGAGATGTTTTCTTCAAAGCCACAAAAGCCTTGAAACCACCTTTGTCTCTCCCTCCCAGCCCATCTCTGGTCTGGTGTGCAGCTTGTGGCTTGGGTGCAGGCTACGAAGCCCTGATTTCTTCACAGAGGAGGAAGTGCATTTGTTACGATCGTCTGCCAGGGGATGCTGGTGTGATGGATGCTGGCTGCACTCTCGGGGTCCCCCTACCCACACCCCGTTCACTGAAGCAGCTCTTCAGGGACAGAGGGTGGGGTGTTTTGTCCTCAGATGCAGAGCTGAGGTTCTGTTTAATAGTGGCTCTTAATTGTTTAAGTCCTGCAAGCAGTTGCTGCACTTAACGGCGTGGGGATGAGGTGAGGCTGAAACAGTTACAGGTAAATGTGAACACCTGGTCCCTGGCCTTGGTCCACCACTGCGCCAGCATATGTTGGTGTCTGCTTGTGTATTTGAATATGTGACAGCCTTTGCTGGAGTAAGGAAATTAGGATGAATGTCAACACGGCTTAATTGTGATCATATCACAAGCAGAGGCCTTTTGGAGGGTAAACTTCCTCCACACCAGGGCATTTTAATGCTCTATTTATTTGTCAGCTTTTCTCCATGAAACCATCCATTCCTTTAGGGCAGGCATTTTGTCTTTTATTTCTGTGTCCCCAGTACACATAGTACTACCTGGCACATGGTAAGCACTCAAGGAATGATGTTTCTGATTTAATGAATGAATAACCTAATTACTAGATTTCAGTAAAGAAGGGCTCTACCCAAGAATAAATATAAATATAAATTGTTAGCTATTTATCATAGCTCACTGCACGTGTATTCCTTCTCATACACCTTTCCTGCTGTTCTTTCCAGGAAGCAGACACTCCAAATCCCCAGGGACATGGGTGATTCCTTTGATGTAAAGGGCATGGCCAGCTAAAGGCAGGACAGCAACACTGCAAAGCCAAGTCACATGTTAGGAAGGACACTGTGACATATGATTTAGGAGGAAGGGCCACTGTATTATGTCCTAACCACTGGGCATCTGGTCTATGTAACACTTCTGGTTTTTTTTGGCAGTGCTGCATGGCTTTTGAGATCTTAGTTCCCTGACCAGGGATCGAACCAGGGATCCCTCGGCAGTGAAAGCGAGGAGTCCTAAGCATTGGGCCTCCAAGGAATTCCCAGGGTAATGCTTCTTGATCCACAAACATCTTGAGAGTTATTTTCTCTCTCCTTCCCTCTCTACCTTTTCTAGGGAAATCGATGTCTTTTAAAGATCAGCATAGTCTCCAAATGGATAAATTGTACCCCCTTGGCGGATTTCTTTTTCTTCGGAACTTAATTTATACTCCTAGGAAAAATCCAGAAGGAACCACACAGAGGGGTTGTTGTACAATAGCACAGAGCTGTGGAAAGCGAGTGCAAAGTTATAAGTCTAATTTCAGCAATGAAAAGTTTCTTTGACATGCATTGATTAACTTTTTCTTCTTTAATTTTAAGGGATGATAAACCTATGCCTTTAGTATACCCATCATTGTGTGCATGGCTTGAACTTCTAAATTTCAGTTAAAATTTAAGACAGGGTGTCTACACGAGATCCCAGGATTGTACGTTCCTGTGTTCCCAGTGTGTATATGAGGGAGTGTGGGTGCTGTCACTTAGATGATGGACGGGCAAGTAATGGAGTCTTTCCACTTCTACACATGAACTGAGTAAATGCTTGGCTATCAAAAAAATAATTGTCTGGGAAAACCATACCTTGAAATTCACCTTAGCATCTTTGAGATAATCTCAGGATTATTTTAGAGTGAAGAAATGAACAGTGATCCTGCAATCCCAGAGACTCTGCCTCTGACCACAGAACTAGCTGTGAGCATTTTCTCATGGGGACATAAGCACAGACTAATGCCTTTTGAGAGTCTAGGGTCCTACCAAACACAGAGCTGCATGAATAACAGTAAGGCAGAGAGCAATTAAGAAGATCTCTGCTTTTTATTCTGTTCATATTTCTTTCCATCCCTGTCGCTTCAAGGCTGGGCAACTGTCTCATCTTACATGTGTTGCTGCCATCCTGACTTTTAAGACCAGCAGCAAAAGTAGCAAAAGTATTTAGATTTGGGCAGGAAAACAAAAGGGAATTTAAAAGTGTAAGAGTGTAGGTCCACCCACCCCTGCATAACCGTTAGGTGGCAGCTAGCAGTGAGTAGTAGTTTTATACCCTGTATAGGGCTTACATCGACCACTTTCAAGTGCCACCACGCCCCATCCCTTTTTTAAAACAGCTTTTACTAGCATAGTTAATAAATGCCAAAATAATCCAAATAATTGGCCTTGCATGGAGTTCTGTGGAACCTTAGGGTTCCAGGAGCCAAAGTCGGTTTTCGGGGAAACTGCATACACAGAATTTGCATTGGTTTACAGAACTTTTAAATTAGCTAGTTGTTTTCCTAATGTTGTCATGGTTCCATAACGGGTTTGAGATAACGTTTGAAGATGAGAAGGAAAGGCTGAGAATAATTCTTATAACTTTTTTATTTTTTCTGGGCAAAAGGAGTGTATATATATATATATATATATATATATATGTATATATGTATATATATACATATATATGCACATTCAGCCATCTTTTTTTACATTTTAATTTTGCTTTTATTCCACATTCATACCCCATATTATAAACAAGACTTGAACGATCTCCGTCTAATTTCAAAAAGAGAGAGAAGACTACATTCAACCACCTTGATGCAAGTGCTAAGCGCTTCTTTCATTGGAGGACGTCAAAGAACCTTTCTCCTCATTTTTCTACGAGCCTAGGTGTCATTTGGTAGCATATGAAGGCAGAGAGATGGCCCTGCAGTTCTGCTTTGCAAATTGGGAACAGAACCTGGAACTGGAGGGCGTCTCCTACTGTGTGATATCAAACCTTGAAACCAAGGTCATGTACCAGCAACCCATCGCCATACATTACCAAACAGCAATAGCACAGCACCTTAAATGTCACTTCCACATCTCCTGTCACAAGAAGTGAAGACAAATTCAGCTTAAAAAAAAAAGGTTTGCACAACTGCAAACTGATGGTTTTGGTGTGTAAACAATTCTGTGACTTTCCGGTTTACTTTAAGACATAATAGGGCAGAGGGCATTGAAGCTGGGAAAACCACATGTGTGTTGTTAGTAGCTTTTCTTGGTTTAGGCTGGTTCAGGAGAGCAGAGGAAATGAAATTCTGCAAAAGGCAGCATGAAAGTTCACACTGACCTCCAACCTGTGAAAATTGCCAGCTGCTAATTCAGGCCCTAGCATCCTGGGTCAGCCCTGTGCTTTCTTCAGGGTGCTGGCCCTTGCTTGCTACCAGCCCGGCTAAGATTGGAGGCGGCTGGGATGTAGAGGGAAGGCCCTGGAAGTGAGTCCACTGCAGAACTAGTTGTGTGCCCATGGGCCCTTCTGAGTCTACTGTGCTTCCATTCCCCCATCTGAATAAAGGGGTTAATAATACCCCATAATGTTCAGGTGAGATTACAAGCAAATGAGCTTATTTTTGGCAACTTGCTTTGCAAAGTTTCATTCCCCCACAAGAAAATATCCCTGTTTCCATGGCTCCCGTACCATTTGTCCACACACCTATTACTTTCACTTTGTGTTGTCAGCCGATGCTTCTCTTTCCCCCATGATTCTGCAGACTTCTCTTATTTCTGGTCGAGTCTCTCCAGCTGAAATATAGGACCCAGTAGAGAGTAGATACTCAGCGTGTGTTTGTTGAGTGACTGCTTGACCAAGAGACCAGCCTGGGTCCTTGTCGGGATGGCCGTGTTGGTGAAATTGTGCAGGCTGGCAACACTTTGTGCAGGCTGAGAGATTTTTGTTTTAACGGAGCTGTAAGGCTGTCACTAGACATAAGTGGACATGACCAGTCTGGCAGAGTCAGAGTGTCACTGGAAAGCAAGCAGCTCCGAAAGAGAAAAGCCAAGTTGGCTTCTGAGATGACTGTGTATGTTACCCCAAAGAGCATGAGATCCTGTAAGGGCCTCTGATGAAGTGGGGATGGGTGGGGTCTCCTCTCTTTACTGCAGGGGACTTGCTGGGCAGTCAGCACGCTGTACCTCAATGTCCTCAGCAAAATAGATGCAGTTTGCCAGTGATGTACCGTCACTGAGGGGCCTGAGTAGGACCATGGTAACATCAGCCTGGTGGAACAGTTAAGAGATATTTTGTGGGTTGGAGAGATGCCGGCTCACTCAGTAGAAGAGAAAACAAGATACCTTTTCAGATAAGTGTAGTAAGAACCACAGTAAATAAGGCCCAGCCTCAGGGAGGCAGATCTTTAAAGGAAAATTAAGATCTCCATCATCTGTCTCTCTGTCAACCGTTGATGTATTTAGCGAGCGCCTCGTGGTGCTAAATGCTTTTTGATGATGATGGTCATGATGACCACCGTACCTCCCCACAGGGGGAGGGCACCTCCTGTGTGAGAGTCCTTGGTGGGAGGGAGGGGGGCTCCATCTCAAGCACACAGAAGGAAGGAATGGTCCAGAGAACCCTTCTCTCTTCTCTCCCCGACGTCCTGATTTTACCAGGATGTAAAAGCAACACCAACAAGAAAAAGCCCGACTGAAAATCAGAGCCTAATCGCTCCCATCTGCTCCAGTGCTGCTTCCCCTCGCTGCCTGCCAGGATGTTTGCGGCAGACGCTAAGTAGCACATTATTTTCGATAAGTTGCAATCATTTACTTGAAATCGAGTTCTCCTTTAAGATGTCCCCCTGGAAACTTGAATCGGCATTTGAGAATCCCTGCTCAGGGTAGAATTTGAATGCTTGCACTCAAGTGCAAGAAAAGTTAGACCCATTTGACTGCCAGGTGTTTATGTTTTCGAGATTTCAGCCACGTGGACTCTGTTGGGAAGAGGGGACACCATGGAGGACAGCCCAGGAGCTCAGAGCCACCGCGGAGCTCATTCCCCAAGGAAAGGCACAGGTGCTGAGATGGGAAAGATTGGAAATGATGGCTTCATGGACTCTTCCCTAAAGCAGAAATATCACGCCTCTCTTAAGCCAAGACCTTTCTTGGTCCCCATGACATGTTTCTCTTTTATGCTGAGACCAGACTAGTGATGACTGAAGGCATGTATTGCAATCTGGAGCTCATCATCTCAATGCCCTCCCCGCATTCCACCACCACAACCAGCATTTCTTATTCAGCATTCTCATCCTCTTGCCCAGGATGAGAATCTAGACACAGCTAGCAGCCTGTCCTGCCTTCCAACCTTCCTTATCAGTAAAAGACTTGGTGCTTTCAGAGGCTACTCAGAAAGTTTTGAGAAGCAGAAAAAGCCTCTTGCTTCTCCTATAGCCTGTTTGCCTGCAGATCTGCAGCCCCTGGTGTCTGAGAATGACACCAGTGACTCATTAGCAGCAAGACATGTGTGCTTGGGGTGGTTTTTGTAAAGAGTGGTGATGGATCATCCACATACTCTCCCTGAAGGACCCTGACTGACCTTGTGTACATTTGTGAGATGACTGTCTGGGGTCACAGGTGTTGTTTGTGGTCATGGAAAAAGGAAAGCTAATTGGCAGGTGTTTTGAAATGGACCTGGGATGCCCATAAATAGACCGGAGTCCTTCCGCTGGGGAATTTCTGCTACCACCAAAGCGAATGGAGGTGATTTCTTCTCTAAGTGGGCTGCACTGGGATTTCTCTTTCTCTTCTCCTGTGTCCCTCTTCCAGTTCTCTGGAGCTGGCAAATCCAGCAGGCTGGTTAGAGTACAAACATTATTTTACTATGGTGTAAGGAAAATATCCCAATACAAGCTATAGGTAGGTGGGCAAGTTCCAGCAGCCTAAAGTCATCTGTTAGAACTTGGTCTCACATATTGTTTCTGCTCTTATATTTGCTTCTAGGATGACAGTTTAGCCTGCCTTAGCTTTCCTCTGGTCAAGATGGAATCCCCACTTTGCTTCCTTCATCACAGAGGCAGCAGAGTACTCTTGGCTGGTTTCCACACGCAGCCACCCCTCACCACCCACCCCTCTCTTTCCTGGTTCAGACTGCACTCCTCCAGGCCATCCAACACCCTGACCAGGAGGCTTCTCCTTCCCTTGCTCCCAAACTCCAGGCTTCCCAGATCTTCTCCCACTTCTGCTGATAGCCTGAGTGGTACCCAAGAGAGGCCCCTCTAATGATCAAGCCTTTTTCTATCTGTTCTAAACCTTCTCTTTTTTTGCAGGGAGAAATTCTCCCCAATGGCTACTCAGGTTTTTCTGTGACTTGCCTCTAGTTATTAAATCTGCCTCTTTCTAATTTCCTCTGTAACATTCTACCCAACAAGAAATCACTCTGCCTTCTAGAGTTCTTTCTTTCTTTCTTTTTTCTTTTTTTCTTAATAGCTTGTACTAGCTTAGATTGGTTAAGCTGCCGAACACAACTAAAACAAAACAAAACCTTCCCAACTCCCAAGACAACTTGGCTTAAACAAAATGCAAGTTTATTTCTCTCTTACTTTCATATAGTCTGAAGGTGACCACAAACTGGTCTGTAGGATATGAGAACTTCTATCTGGTTTCTCTCCCTAGTGTGGCTTCTATTCCCCAGGTCAACTCATGGTCCAGAGTGGCTGCTAGAGCCCTAGCCATTATATTCATGTTCCAGGTAACAAAAGGAAAAGAGAGAAAGAGGAAAGAAAGGCATTCCTTCTTTTTAAGGACGTTCCTAGGAGTTTTATATCTTACTTCTACTCATCTGTCACTAACTGGAATTTTGTCACTGGAGGCATGACCACATCTAGCTGCAAGGGAAGCTGGAAATTGTCTTTCCTCCCAGTGACCCTGAACTTAACTAAAAATCAGTGTTCTGTGTCCATGGAGAGGAATGTGTTGGAAGAAACCAGCAGATCATCCTTTTCCTTCATCTTTGTACCAAAACTCTCTGCCAGGCCCTTTTCCTAGCTGTCCCCTCTCCTAGGTCCCATACAGGAGAGGGACACATGCTCCATCACATCTCATATCTCAAGAAAAATATTAGTGGAGTTGTTAAAGCACACATTTACATGAAGTGATCTTATTATTATCAGTGTTAGTTGCAGTGGTAACGGTAGTCCTGAGATTCAGTGAGTCTTTTCCATCCTCTTATAGATTCAAAGAAATTGTGTTCTAATGGAGGGAGAAGTAGAAGGACCAAGTTAAAGAGACCAAAGGGATGGAGATAGCCAGAATGTTTCACCTCATTTCCTGATTCTAGGCCCTGTGTCTGACCCTGACTAGAATTTGCTGTTTGCCAACTGTAATGACATCCCTCTGTCCTTGGTCTGCACACCTCTGTCTGTGGAGGTCATCTGGCAGAGGTGTCCCTTTCCCGCCTGTTAGAGAGTAAGCCTCCTCCAGAGGATGAAGGTGTACTATTAGTAGAAGTATGTGTCTTCTGTGATTTGTGGAATTGGAAATAATCATGGAGCAAGTTAGCTAAGTTATCACCGTCTTCTGTAAGGACCCCTCAAAATCAACAGCACATTGTATTAGGAACCCTGCCGTTGAATTATTCTGTAATTTTCAAAAACTGGAAAGATTTTTGTGGGAACAAAATGCTCTTTTTTTCAAACTTCATTCTGAGGAAATCGTTTGGAAGGTTGGAGGAAAAAAAATAATTCTGCTATGATTGAACTTGAAAATATGCAAGTCGCTGCTAGTCACTGGGAGGTGGGAAAGCATTCGTCGTCCTAAGACAGTGGAATGGTGTCGAGAAGATGAGATCACACATGATACAAATGTGGCAATATCCAATTATCTTAATATTTTGAGTGTGGGGTTTCTCTGTGCCCTGGCAGAAAAGGATGACTGTGAGGTCTGAATCCCACCCAAAAGTCGAAACTGAAACACATTTCTTCAAACCTTGATCATGAATAGAATCTTTGCTCCCTTCTGTATAATTTATTTATTTTTTAATGGACATTTGAAAGCAACCATTAAAGAGGACGTCCAGGCTAGCTTGTCTGACACAAGGTGAGATTGCTTCGGAGCTGAGTGGTTCCCAGAAGGGTCTTTTCAGCCTTCTAGGAGGACTGCGTCTTCCAATGTGAGCTCTGCCGGGTCAGGATGCTTTCTGGCTCAGGTAGACTAAAGCCGGGGGCTCTTGTAAAGAGGGGACACATCAGGCTTCAGAGGAAGTGGGATTCTTAATGTGCTTGGGAGAAGAATAGCAAGAAAGGAACATAAAGAGGGGGAAAGAGGAGAAAAAAGAAGACGACGTTTTGAAATGTATTCTTTGAGCTGAGGATCGATTTCCTGGGCTTGATGGTGTCAGTCTGAGCTTGCCTTGGAAGCACAGCACAGTAAGGTAGCGGGTGTGTGTGTGTCTGTGTGTATGTCTGTACACTCATTACCTTAGCCTGGTTCCTTCTGCCTTGCTGATTCCTAACATATAAAAACCAAACTCTTAACTCTAAATCTATCTTGCTTTCCTATTCTTCCCAAAGGGACCTTTATTGATGGAATTGATTTAGATTTAACCAACAATTGAAAACCTACCAGTTACCAAGCATGGACATGTGCTTTTGTAAAAATAACCTTATTTAATCCTTTAATAAGAATCACGGCGTGGTTGATATTATTATTGACTGTTGGGTGATAAAGAAACTGAGCTTAAGGGAGGCAAGGTCATGCAGTGGGAGCCTTGGACCTGGCTTTGTACCAGTGTTCTTCCTTCATGCCATGTTATGGAGCTGACAGAAGAGGGCTTGGGCCCTTACACTTTGGGAGGATATTGAAATCTAATGGGAGAGGAAATCTGTCATGAATTAGCACTTGCAGGCAATGTGCTAGGTGCCTAATTGAGACTCCAAGCTACAGAACATTTTCATCTTAAGGCAAGAGAATAGTGAGAAATCTCTCTTGCTTTCTCTGTGGTCACTTCCTTGAGAAGCTACCATTGTAGAGAGAAGCTTGCATCTCTGGGATTGCACAGCAAGCCGCCAACCGTGGCTCCCAATTTCTCATGCTTTTTATGTACAACTTGGTAGGAAACCGTTTCTTGCATCATGGGCTACCAGGTGCCTTCTGGGCCTCTCACACCCTGTGCTGGTCCTCCCTGGGGAGCTTTTCTTCTTCTCTCACCCCTATAAGCATGGCAGTCTGAGGCCAAGGCCAGTGTGACGTCATGCCCTCCTACCAACTTCTGCAATAACTCTTTAGGCCAAGGGGTTCCCCGAGCAGCAGTCCAAGCTAGAGCTATTAAGGCCCAATGCCCCTCACCCAGGCGGCCGGCACCTGTCCAGGAAGGCAGGAGTCTGCTGCCCAGCACATGAGCCTGCTGTCTGCCAGCTGGCCCAGGAGGCTCTGTGTGCCAAGCAGGGGGACGTGTGATTGGGATCCGTGCCCGAGTGTTTCCTGAGAAGTAGAAAATGCATGTGACCAGGGCTGCCAAAGCCTGGCCCAGAAAAAGGGATGACAAGAAAAGCAAGGCATGTTTCTCTAAAGAAGACCCAAAAATATAAACCACCACCACCACAACAAAAATATGTAAAACCATCTCAAGAGTGTCATATATTTGTATTTCCACCTCCTGCCCTAAAACTTCTCAGAAAGCCTTGCACGTAGTAGTGGATGGTAAGTGTGAGAAAATGAGTGTATCATTAAGGTCCCTGCTCGACCAATTTTATTTTGAAACTCAGCACAGTGCCTGGTACCATAGGAGATGCTCAATGAATAATTGTGGGGTGAAATGCTTGAGGAATCTCAAAGTCTTGCTGTCAACTGACTAAAGCCCTCAAGTCTCCTTGCTTGGTCTACCTGCCTAACAAACCAAGACGAAAAGTTGAAAGGCCTAGAAGACATCTTATCTTCATGTCTAAACCCCTGGTGATGCCATAAGAAACCCTAGACCCGTGGGTCCCAACCTTGGTGTCCCTAAGCTTCTAAAGGGCTAAGAGACAAACAGCTGGCAGTCCAAGGGTGGCTGTCACACTTGAAGTCTCCATGAACTTGGACTTCTCATCTGACAAATCTGCTCCAGGCAACTGTAACCTCAGAGATCGCCACCTAGGCTGGATGGTCTCCACTCAGGTGGTAACTCGTTCTTCCATGCTATCCAGAAGCACTGACTGACAGCTATCTCTAATGCTGGTTTGTAAAATTCAGGAAATCACATTGTTAATCATTTCCATTTGTTGGATGGACAGACTCTTTTCAAAACACACAAAAACGCTTGTCCATCGAACAAACGAAGGGGTTGAGAATTAGGGGGTGAAAAACATTGAGACATACTACCCTAAGCTTCAAGCCACTAACATCAGATGTCGGTCCCATCTTTGGTTCAGAAGAATCAAATTATGTCGTAGTTATTTTTCAGCTCAAGCTAGGAATTTATGATTTGTGGGTACAGGTGTGCTTGTGGGAAATGAAGGAAACTGGAGGAAGGAAGAGAGGGTGTGTATCCACTGGGACTTTTTTGGTTGCCAACCACATACTCTGACAACATGATGTGCCCACCACAGGCCTCAGGGCAGTTGGTGTAGCGTGCAAGAAGGGACTAGAGGAGTCTAAACCCTGGGCTTCTTGAAGCCAGAGCCCATGTCTGATGATTCTTGGAAATCCCAGCACCCACCCCATTCCTGGCACCTTAGAGGCACTCAGTTAGTAATGAAAGTGAACTGAGCACTCCTCAGAGGGCTCATTTTGGGTAACACGGTATGTGTGGCCCCTTCACTGTGGGCCACTGTCAGCCCTCCCAGGAATTCTTCCCCAGGTACCAGTCATGTGCCAGGCTCTCCCTAAAACCCAGAGCCTTCATCGTGGATAATGTTGGCTTATTGGGGACGTACCAGGCTGTGGGTTCTGGAGGCTCTGGCTTAATGACTGTGTAGATTTGCTTACTTAGGATTTTCAGGCTGATTTGACAGATTTTTGAAGTGGGGGTGGAAGAGGTGACAGAGGGAAAGGCCTTCTACTAGCAGCTGACTCTGGTCCAACTTGTAACTGGACCAGAGGGAGAAAGAGCCCATATAAGGAACTGCTTCGCCAAGGACACTGGACTGAGGCAGAGATCATTGGAGAGTACCATCCTGCATCCTTCCCTCCTTCCCTGTTTCTCATATATTAAGAGATGCTTGAATAGATGCTCAGTGCCAGAGGCTCTGTGTGGTCACAGGGGGGATACGTAGATGTAGGACAGGTTGTCAGTGCTTTTCAGAAGCTCATGGCCTTGCTCGCAAGGCGGCAGGTGTGACCTTGGTTGTTCTGAGAGGTGCTGTGGCTGTGGTGTAGATAGTACTTGCCCTGGTGGCTCAGAGGCAAGGGAGCTCCTTTTTAGCTGTTGTCTGGGTGGGCTTCATGGAGAAGGACTTTGAGCTGAGATTTGAAATAGGATGGGACCGTAGTAAGTGGATTTTTGTGGCTGAGATGGAAGAGGGCATTCTATCACACGGCTCAGTGGCTCCAATCATGATGGTCCTATTGGCAGAAAGAAGTAATTGAAGAGGACCAGATTTGGAGGAAATTGTAAAGAAATTAAGAAGTCAGTAGGAACAACTTCCTTCCCTACCTCATATCTGGTTGTCTTCTCCCTAGAGTGTCAGTCATGACCTAGGCCTCAAAAGACATTTTGTGTGTGCGTTTGTGTGTGTGTGTGCATGCATGAACACATACGCAGAATTGAAATCGCATCCGCTTGGCTACCATTTGTGACAGTCAGAATCCTAACGTTGTAGTAGAGGGTAAAGCGTCTAAGAGTTGAAGACCTAGATTCTAGTCGTGGCTTGTCCGACCCATTTGCTTTGATTTGGGGGAAATTACTTTGCCTTTGTAATCTGCAGTTATCTACTATCTAAGTTTGGAATATTACTTCATGTTTTATAAGGTGATGCAATTCATTGCACACAAGTACTTTCTGAACAAATAAAAGGTGTGAACTGTGATATTTTCAGGAGGCAGGCACTTTGCTCTCTTTCTAAAAAAATGCAAGGACAACGGATTTCTGTCCCCGTACTTCTTTCCAAAGTTCTGACCCCCTGGGAGATGGCAGAGCAGGGCTGGGGGTGAGGCTGGCAGAGCTTCCCTCCCCCAGCTTTCCTGGTCATGTGTGTTGAAGAACAGCTCGTGGACAGTGGAACAATTGCATGGAGGTTAAGTCTTGTGCCTTCAAATCAAGCAAAGAGGTTGGCCAGAAAGTGTGAGGGCTCCCATCCTGGGGAGAACGCCTCATGCGCTTTCCCAAACCACCTGTCTGTTGGGTGGCTATCTCTATCATCTCTCTCTCTCTCTCAGCCCAGCTTTGGGTCCCTGGACTGCTGTCCGAATCTGAAGACAGCCCTCTCCGTAGATCTGCCCTCCTCCCCTGCTGCCTGCCCCACGCGTGGAAGTATGAATCTAAGCGGGGGCATTTCCCCCAAATCTGAAATAACCTGGGACAGGAAACAGCCGAACCCTCCCAGTCCAACCAATCCTTGGTGAAGAAAGAGTGCCCTCTAGTGGGCATTGTCTGGAGCTGCTCCGGATCCATGTCACAGCTCAGCCAAGGACAAAACAACCCGCTGGTGGCCCTCCTGCCAAGGATCTCGAATCTGCCTTTGGGTTTGGTTTGTTTTTCTCCTTGTGTGAAGAAAAATAAATAAAGAACAGCAGGAGACCAGTTGTGAGAGCAGCTCCGACAGTGCTCTGACAGCCTCCTTATCTTGGGAGGTTCACCGAAGAACCCCAGGGCCAGTGATGGCAGCAAGGTAGACCGTGACATCGGGTGCTTTTTAAAGGGCATGTGACAATTTCTATATACATCACTTACCTGTCTTGGCCGGTCTCTTCCATTAGGGGTTAGATTTGTGAGAAGGAAACTCTATTTAAGAATGATTACTGAAAGGGTTAAATATCTTGTTGGGTGACCCTCCGTGGAGAGCAAATCCACCGCAGTTGATTTCATTTTTGCTAGTGGAAGTGTACAGATCTGACTATTAAAACCCTGTATGTACTGGCATAAACAGGGGATTTTTCCCTTTAAAACCTGTTTCAGTAAAAGCTGTTGGGTGGGGAGCATAGAGGGGCGGGGGCTAGGGAGGGCGCAGGACACCCATCAGGGGAGCAGAAACCTGATCATATGTGATGGTTGCTGGATTAGGGAACAGCTCCGCTGGTTGAAATTGGATCTTGGAGGGTGAGTGTTAACATCTCTGGTGTCCTGGCGAAAGGTTCATTTGAGACCTGCATGGTGCCACAGAGATAAAAAAGGAGCTTTTAAATAATCATTTTGTCTCCTACTTGCCAGAGTGCCGGCTTCAAGCAGTAAATAGGTAGCATCACTCTGCTTAGACATATCGGCCTTTTCATTTATTTATTTAATGTTGGTGGGATTTTTTTTTTTTTTTCAACTCCCTGGCCGAACAGTTTCTCGTACCAGTGAATCTCAACACCCATGTTTACAGTGGTACATTCGGATCCTGCTCCTTCCAGGAAGAAATCTGTACACGCAGTGTTGTTTATTGGTCCATCCGGGCCTCTGCCCAGCACACATACGCAGCCCAAGACCCTCAGAACCAGAATCTTCCATGTAAAGTAGTGGAAGAGGAAAGTTTTCTTTTGTTTATATTGTGTATGCGTGTGTGTGTGTAGTTATGGTGGTGATTCTGACACATACTCTGAAATTTCTATTTTCACAATCATTTGAGTATAATTTAAAGGGTGTAATTTGGAGAAGACTTGGGTTTTTTGTTTTTCCACATTTTTCTGTTCTTTTATTTTCTTCAAATCTCTGGTTTGGGGCCAATTTCTGTGTCCTGAACTCTGAGTATAAATGCAAGCAACATTGATGTTATGGTACATTGTATTTCTAGCATACCAATTTCTTCTTGGCCACATTTAGAAATCAATTATATTAAATCTTAGTGAATCCAAATTTCTTTTTGAAGAGTATTTGTTTACAGGATTCATCAAGTTATATAAAAGCTAAGCGAAATGATAACGCTCTTACTGTGCGTGTGTGTTTTTTTTCCCCCAACTAAATGTACCTTTCGTACCTGAGGGGGAAAAAAAAAGAGTCAGTATAGATTAGGGCTTTACCCTCTGTGATGGTCCTGGAACTTCTTTGGTGGGTAGGGGATTACGCTGTATCCTTTCAGTGTCCTTGGCCAGCTTTAGCAATTTCCTTTCTTATTTCATTTAAAACCAGTTAGATTTCAAGACTAAGAAAAATATTAATTAGGTAGGTGTACAGAGTTTGTGTGGACGTTTTGCGCTTCCCGTTGATTGTTTAAACGAAAAAGTGGGGCATGGGCGTGGGTGCAACTGAGAGAGGCTGGAAACGGAAAATATTCTCAGAGGTAAATATTGGGCATATGGGAAATACTAGTAGTAACATGCCCACCTAGTCACCTACCTAGTACCTGGAGGAACTAGTACCAGCACTTTGGTCTGTGCATGCCTATCTCTTTGCCTCTCTTTCTCCTCTCATAATGAATTGAACTTTGCTAGAGGAATAAGCTAATGGGGTGAGCAAGTCAGTCTTAAGCACAGGTGCTGTCTGACAATGCTCATCATCACCTCAGGTAAGGCAGTGTTCAGGTGGCCCTAGGAAAGCACGTCTTCACCATTAAGATGACATGATTATTTTTTGCTTTGCTACCGTTGTTGCGACCAGAAACCATTACGAGATCTGTCAGTGCTGGATCTGTCAGGAAGGATTGTTATAGAGTGATGAGGAGGAGCCACTTGGAGGCCTCACTGCCTGGCTCAGGTGTGACCAGCCTCAGCATCTTGGGGACATTTCCCGTCAGCCGAAGTTTGCAGCCTCTTCTGGGATATACTGGCCATATTAGTGTCAAGTTTTGCCTCAGCACCAATTTTTTAATGATCAAGCAGAAGTGCAACAATTACAGAATGGCTCAGAGTTGATTTTCTTTTCCTTTTTTCATTTGTAAATGGCCCATAGATATTTTTCGTTGGTAAAGTAATTAAAATTCATTCAATAAAATCCACTGGGGAAACATCCATAAACCCCACGTAAATGCCCTCACCTGGAAGAATTCACTGGGCTGTACAGACGAGGAAGGAGGGGTTCCTGGGCTCTAAGCCCAGCTGCTTGGGGCGGTCACATTCTTTTCCGCACCTTTAGGGACTGGTATTCAGGAAATGGTTACTGCATTCATTTCCTTTCTTAAGGAAACCTTTGTTAGTGGTGATATGTTCTTCTGAGGACTTTGTAGATCTGAGTAAATAAATTCAAGGAACTGAATAACATGACTAAATCTTTATTATGCTAAGATCAAAGGGACAGTTTCCCATTACAAAAGAAGGATTTCATTGGAAAAAGGTCCACAAAATAAACCTCCACGATCCCCTAACCTGTGCCATTAACAATGTAGCAGTTTTATTTTAGTGCAGCAGAATATTAAAAATTCAGATGCGAGAGGAGAACCTGGGTCCTGAAGTGTGGGCCTGTTGTGTGCCGGGGTGGACTTGCTTCTTTCCTCCCCAGCTAACTGCCTTCCCCAGGTCCTCCCTTCCCTCCTCCCGTCCTTTCTCACTTCATGGGGTGTGGGGGGCACGTGTCTCTACCCTGTGCCTTTAATTCTCCTGCTCCTAACCGCCACCCCTGGTCTGCGTGGCTTGACCTTCCACTTGACTGTCTCCTGTTTCATGAAAGCAAAGCTGCCCTTTTCCTTTTAGCACAGGAGTCGGGCTTTCCTTTGAAACAACTTCCAAGGTTGCTTCTTGTCATGCCTGTTAGAAGCCAGGAGCATGTGGACACAGCCAGCAGTTATGCTGGTATTATACGTGATGAAATGCCCTGAATGTCTACACGTCCCCTCGGATTGAGCTCAGATCCACCTTCCCTGTCACAACCCCGTGGGGCTGCCTTGCTAGGGCTCAGGAGACAACTACAACTGGCACCGTCCCCGTGGTGCCCACCAGATGCATCCTGGCTGGAAACAGCTCTGGACTCTCTGGCTGCGCCAGTGCTCACATACCCACCAGGCCACGTAGACCCTGCCATCTCCATCCCCAAGATGTGAACGAGCATGGGACGCCTTCTCCTCTGTCTTTAATCATGTTCCTCCTTTCCTACCCTCAATTTGTTTTTAATTGGAAATTCTTTTTGTGTTCGCTCTCAACAAAGGCTTGGCTGCTGACAACTAAACTGGGCTCAGATGAGTGATTTACTTTATGGCAGGTTGTATGAAGGTAGTAAAAAGAGACTGCCTAGCTCTTCTGCTGATTTACTAAATCACTTGATCTCTTTCAGTCCAAATCACCCCCTCATCCCCCGCAAATGGTCATGGTGTTTTAATAAAAAGCAGCCTCTAACAGAGCTGAGCCTCCTCTATCCTATCAGAATACCGGCTTCTCTGAATCCCTGAGACAGCTTGTTAAAAGGACCTCACCCTTGTTTGTACCAGGATGGAGTTCTTATCACCCAGAACAGATTGATCTCAATTTGGGGAGATAGAAATCCCTAGTCCAGGGGAGAGGTCTTAACACTTCACTCCAAATTAACTGGATTTGCCTGGCTTAGATTATTTTGGAGATGAAAATTTAGGCTGATCGAATATTACAAAGTCAATGAGTGTAAAACCACAACCTCACAGAAATCTAAAATTAGAAATGAAGAAGGAAATGCTCTTCCTTGAATTAAAATTTGGCAGTTTGGGGATGAAAGTGAAAATTATATTGCTATAATTAAGTTTTTTGTAGATTTGAAATTTCTTTCACTGTGGTAAAATATGCATAACCTAAAATTTATCATTATAACTATTTTTAAGTGTACAGTTCAGTGGCATTAAGTACATTTGCATTGTTGTGCAGCCATCACCACCACCCATCTCAAGAACTTTTTCATCTTCCCAAAATGAAACTCTGTACCGGTTAATCACGAACTCCTTATCCCCACCCCCTCCCCGCAGCCCGTGGTACCCCCTGGTCTACTTTCTGCCTCCATCAATTTGACTATGCTAGGTACCTCATATGATGGGATATAATTAATTTGGGGAACAAAGCAAATCTCTCCTTGCATTTTCTCCTCCAATTCCTCTCTTTTTCCAACCCGTTGCTCAGATGCCATATTGCAAGTAATTTGAGACTTAGCCAAATGATACATTGGGGGTTTTTTGTTGTTGTTTTTAAAGTTTGCTTCGTTGGGTTACTATTAACTCCTCCCCACTCGTTTGGGTCTTCCTGCAGTTTTGAGTATCCGGGGAGCGCAGGAAGAGGAGCCAACAGACCCACAGCTGATGCGACTGGACAACATGCTGCTGGCGGAGGGCGTGGCCGGGCCGGAGAAGGGTGGCGGCTCGGCCGCGGCGGCTGCGGCGGCGGCAGCTTCTGGAGGCGCCGGTTCCGACAACTCGGTGGAGCATTCTGATTACAGAGCCAAACTCTCACAGATCAGACAAATCTACCACACGGAGCTGGAGAAATACGAGCAGGTAACCACAGCCCTGTGGGGTCTGGGCGCCCCCCCCACCCCGCCCTTCCGGAAAAGGGCGGGCGGAGGCATCAGGGAACTCAGGGCTGTGGACCCCGAGGCGGACAGCCTTTCCTGGAGACTGACATCTGGGGTCTGGCATTTCCGGCCTCACCCCAGAGCCACTGGCTGAACCTGAGCCCACCAAGTCCTTGGTGTCCACTGCTGAAAACCCGGGCAAACTAGAGATAAAGCCATTAAAAAAAAATTGAAGTTGTAAATGATGATTTCAGGAAACGTCCATAGTCAATATAAGGAAAACTCAGTCCCTGGAGCTCTGGAGCGTTTCCCTATGGGCATGCAGCCCCGGGGCTCTCAGGGTGTTATAGGTCATGAGCAGAGTCACCACCTGACCTGGGGGAGGTGGGTGGGCTCCTCTGGCCCTTGTCTGCTCGTTCATTAGGATTCCTCACCACCCTGGTGCTCATGGAATCCTATGGGAACGGATACTAAAGTCCCTCACTCTACCTAGATTCGGTTCGAATGGGAGTCAAACATGTTCTGCTTTCTATGTATGGTATGCAATACGAGACACACCTCCCGCTATAAGAAGAGTAGAGGGTCTCAGGGGACTCCTGGAGTCAGATAAAGTTGAAATACAGTCCTGACACTCCACTAAATGGTCTCTGGGATCCAGTGGTCCACATACTACATGCTAAAAGCTGGTGGTATTTGGCAAGGAGCTGTGGATTTGGGGTCTAGGATATCAAAGAGGCATAAAAATCATAGGAAGGAAAGGCTAAGAAAGGCTTTAAGTCATAGAACAATATATAAATGTTGTACGGTATTCTAATTATAATAGCGCCCCTCTCTACTAGAGGACCCCCCCAACACACACACATGTGAATTTAAATATCAATATTGTTTCCTCTGGTCAGTATGAGCAATACTACTTTATTAGGAGTCCCTTAACATCAGGCTTTCCTCCCATTATTTAGCTGACAGATATATTTGTTGTCATGTCTTTGGATGTGACATTGTCCTGAAGTTCTAAGTTAACTTACTTTCATTGAATTGTTAGGTTTATGGCTTTCTTTTCTTTCTTTCTTTTTTTTTTAATAAATTTATTTATTTATTTATTTATTTATTTATTTTTGGCTGTGTTGGGTCTTCGTTTCTATGCGAGGGCTTCCTCTAGTTGTGGCAAGCGGGGACCACTCTTCATCACGGTGCGCAGGCCTCTCACTATCGCGGCCTCTCTTGTTGCGGAGCACAGACTCCAGACGCGCAGGCTCAGTAGTTGTGGCTCACGGGCCCAGTTGCTCCGCGGCATGTGGGATCTTCCCAGACCAGGGCTCGAACCCGTGTCCCCTGCATTAGCAGGCAGATTCTCAACCACTGCGCCACCAGGGAAGCCCTCTTTTCTTTTTTAAGAGTTACAGAAGAAGGGGGAGAAAAAGCAAAAAGTGGAAGACCCTGTACTGTCCACTTATGACTGTCTAGGTAGAAGGCAAATGCAAACTTAATAGAAAATTTAAATTTTAGAATAGAAATAGGCATTTTAAAATTTAAAGTGAAGAAAGTTTCATTATGGCAGTCCTATCTACCTCTGAAATGGATTTCTACAAAGTCCCTTCTTTTATGAGGGAAAAAAGGTGTGAAGCTGGAAGCCAAGCGTGGTGAATTTCAACCATCAGACAGGTGTAGGGAGGGTTCAAGGGGAGGAAAATAAAAGCAATCTTGTGGTAAGAACCTGTGGATCATCACCCCCCACCTTCTTGGGAAAGAACAAACATTCTTATCACGGTGTAGGCTCATGTAGACATTTCCTCAGTTCCCAGGAGAGGCTGAGCTCAGGTAAGCTGGCTGATCTATGACAGCTTCCCCACCTGGGCCATCATGTTAGGGTTCAGAGTCTGCCCCAACCAATGGGATAACTTGGGAAGACACATGGGGACATCTGCTGACAAGGTCCCTAGCTGGCCTCTTGGGTTCTTCCTACTCTGTGCTTTCCCTATTTTACCTTCACTGCTAAGCTTGGCCTCTGGCATAACAACCTATCTAGACCTAGTATCCAGGTTAACTCATGCCAAACTCCAGAGGTACATGAAGAGTGTGGCTTCCTCCCTAAGCCCATAACTGGAATGGATGTTAGGCTGGATGGTGTTTAAAACTGGCTTTCTTCTTAGCTCAGGTTGCCAGCAACATAGACGAACAGACTGTTTCCTTGATTTAACGCCCCCCCTGCCTTGTCTCACTCTTCCATCCTCATCCAAAATGACTAAAGCACTTTTGTCAACCTAACTGCACTTGTTCCTCAAGGTAATTTTAAGGTTGGGTCCTCCAGACAGGTACTGTCATCTCCATTTCGATACAGGTGAGGAACTGGAGGTCAAAGAGGTTAGGTGATGTATCTGGGTCACACATCCAAAGGACGGACAGAATTGGCCCTGGAAGCCAGATTTTGACCCTTAGCCCAAGGGCTCTTATTGGAACAATACCCAGCCACACTTAATATGGAACAAGTGTGGACGTCTGTAGACGATGAAGTAACCGGCTTGACCTCTCTGTTACTTTCATGGACTAGATTGATGCTCTCTAAGAGAGGCTAGTGATAAAAAACTATTCTCCTTCAGAAACTTCTCATAGATATCTACCTATTCTAAATAATAATCATGCTGGAAATTGGGAACTTAAGGAAAAACTCCATCAGTACAGAGCAAATTAGGTAAATGTAGTAGTTGTCTGTATTTGTTATTCTTAAAAAACAGTAAAAAATCATTTCCTTATTTCTTTAGGCATTTTCTGGGTAAGAACTGAATACTGTTTAACATACTCTATGTGCTTAATAATTTATTAATATTAGTTGTATTGTTACTTATAGTAAATAGCAGATTATAAGGAAATTATGCCATTAACCTTTTAGCTAGTATGTCTGAGAGATAGATCTTCTTCATTTTTTTCTGTAAGCATTCCTTGCGGGAGCTTTCTTAAAAATAGGAAACCTTAGTAAAAATGTCAGTCTCTGTTTTAGTAGTACCTAGATGGTTACCAAACTGACTATTTAAGAGTTGATTCTGTTGTTTTGGTTTGTTTTGTTTTGTTTTTAGTTTGGTGATGGTAGATAACCAGAGGATCAATTAGCTTTCCAGTAAGTAGCTACCATAACCCTACTCACCCCTCCCCCACTCCCCCCCAAAAAAAACCCAACATGAATCAGCCATTGTTTCACCCTGAGGTTATTAGATAAAGAAGGCTTCTAGAGACTTTCATTCAAAAGAAAAGAAGGAAATTGTTTTCTTCATTAAAAGGGGCTGGTAAAACACTTTTTCAGCAGATCACGTTGGAAGCTAAGGTATTTAAGACTGGCATATTCTAATAGATAAAACCGTGATATCCAGAAACCTGAATTTTGTTCCAAGTGCTATTCTAAAAAACGATACTCTTGTAGTTTTGCAGAGTTCTTCACTTTTCAGTTTTTGTGAGTAATGCTGCCAGGGCATTGACAAGGCTCAGTCTCTAAGGCCGAACCGGGGTGGGTTAGGTCCATTCACAGCCGAGAAAGTCTTAAAATCCCAATCACATTCGTTGCTGAAATTGGCAGCCAAATCCAGTTTGAAGGAGTAAGAGAAGAAGGTGGGCTGAAGAGAAGTGCAGGAAGGAGGCTTCAAGTCTAGGATTAAATTGCTTAAACTCAAGCAGGATTTTCTAAGAGAGCTTCTCTTGGGTAGGCTGCTCCCAGAAGGGCCTTTGCCCTGGAACTTGGGACATCTCCTTTCAGAAAGCGTCCACTTTCTGGGGGCAGCTGAAGGGGTAGCTCCAGAAGGTGACCGCCTTTAGGACAGTCTGCAGCAGAGTCTCCTCTGTCACAGAAACCTTCAGCCGGCGAGGGTCCTATTTAATTAACGCTTGTCATCCCCACTCTTCCCATTCCATCAGGAGCGCCTGACTTCATGGGAGCAGCACAGCTTCTGAAGGTGCCGAGCTTGGGGGAACTGAGGAGGAGGCGTGGGTAGTTCAGGTCCTGGAAAAATCTGGAACACTGTGTTCTGTCTGTCTAAAATGGACTTGGAACTCCTCTGCACTGTCTGTTGTGTGTTCCCGAGCAGCTGTGGAGCAGCTGCCTTGCTCCACCTCAGCAGTGGGTAAAAAGACTCCACTGTCTGTTTGGGGCAGAGCAGAAAGGGGCCCGGGATCCAATGCCCTAAATAAGCATCAGATATTGTGAGTATTTTTATTCACCGTAATGAAGCACATCATTATTAGCCAAGCACTGTGGCTTCCCAGCAGAGAGCAAGCGCACTTGACAATACCTCCTTCACGTCCAGCCCCTCCTCCCTGTGAGCCCCCATCAAGTGGGGAGGCTGCAGCCCAGCGGGGGCTGAAGCGTTTCTCCAGAAAGCCGCTTAGGATGCCTGCAGTGTGCCTCCCCCCGCCACGCCCCACCCCGACTTCTCATAGACTTGCCGCCAACTCGCTGCCAGGTTTTATCTCCCTCCCTTGTTGAGGGTGAAGGGGCAGTTGAGGTTGGGGAGAGATGAAGCTTATACTAAGATCTTGTGTTTAGGTAGCAGTTTTCTTAGTAAGAGCAAAATGCTATTGGACCTGATCTTCTGTGGCTGTTGTCTTCAGCATATGCGTGCAGAGTAGAAAGAAGGTATTTGTGACCCCCTTTAGTTTTACCACGGGGCAGACTGAAGCCTGGAGAGGTTTGCCCAATCGTGATCCTATGCTGGGTTTCTAAGTTCTCTGTACTTGGAAGAGATAATAATGACTCAATTTATATGGCCAGACACAAAGATAGTAACTCATGTAGTCCTTACTACACCCTTTGAGGTACTGTCATCCCCATTTCACAAATAGGGAAGACGAGATACAAGGATCTTACATAACTAACCAAGGCCCCAGAGCGAAGTGAGTTCTAGCGCAGGATCTGAACGCAGGCAATCTGTGCTCTTAGCCCACTGCTATGTTCATGTGAGTGATTTACTCCATCTGCAGGTCACTGCACAAGTGCATGGGCACTGGTAGCCTTGCTGAAGGGTTAGGAATGATTAAATCCACTCTCGGACAAATAAAACGAAGTACTGAGTAGTGAAAGGATTTGCCCACATACTCACGGAGGCAGGTCAAAACCCAGGCCTCCCAGCCCCCAGTGTAGACACAGCCCAGTGGATGCATCTGCCTTTGTATCTTTGGCCAGCCAACCTCGAAGGATTTCTTGGAGAAATGAACAGTAAATATGTTATTGTTACTGCATAATTGACAGCTACGAAGGGCTTGGTGCTGTAAAAAACAAGGGCAATGCAGTGTTAGCATCAATGGGCGTGTTTCCGCTGTTAATATTAAGTTGAACCCTTTGAGTCCTTAGTTCTTCAACTCTCACAGCATCAAGTTGCCTTTTTTTGTTACAATCTTATACAGGTTTACAACATTACTGTGAGTTAACCTGTGAGTAGATATTTTATTGAATGTTCACTAATAAAACCAGACTACAGAGATGATAAATAATAGTAACTAAGAGAAAGGGCAGTGGTGTTCTGAGAAGCAGGTTCAGGGTCTGGGAAAGAACAGACACCCTGGCCTGGATGAGGAAGCATTCAGGTCCTGCCTCAGCTGCTGTTTTTTGCTGTGGGCCTTCATCTCTTAGAGCCACAGTTTTCCCAACTGTAAAATAAGGAGGTGGGAAAAATGATCTCCAGTTTCACTTCCAGAGCTGAGAGTATGTTGGTCTCTAACCTGAGAGTTTTCCTTTCTGCAGGGATAACTCCTGAATCCTCTAATTCATATTTTGATGCTGTTTTTTTTTTTTTTTTTTTTACCTATTCCCTTTGTGTTATAGACATAGCAGATCTTCAGAAGACCAGCATAGGAGGGAGTTCTTACGATAAGACTAGAAGTAGAAATAGATTGATGAGAAATCTCCCAGAAGAGTTATCAGAGCTTTTAACTCCATGATTCCACTCTTCGGGCTGTTTATGCTAAATTGAATATTTGGAAGCTTTAACATATCAGAGATAAGGGCAAGGCAGAAAGTTCATGCTATATTTGACCCCAAACTCTCTTTGACTGTTAACATTGGGGTGAAGGGTTTTGAAGTGTGTTTTATACTAGTATTCATGTTCTCATCTTTCATAGTAGTAAAATCATGAAAAATAATTGATTTTGAAAAATAATTAAGAATTTTCTTTTCCCTTTAAAAAAATCCACATCATGGCCAAAAATTATAATCAAATGGGCTGAAAGGGATCTCCAGGCATCATTTATTTTTTCTGATTTGACAAAATGCCACAAACTAGCCCACTTTCCTTACCTGCACACGTCTCTAGAAAGACCTACACAGCCTCACGTCAAGTGTGCTGAGACTTGGACCCTCACCACACCCCATGTCTGTCATCCTGCCATTCCAGGCATGTAATGAGTTCACCACCCACGTGATGAATCTCCTGCGAGAGCAAAGCCGGACCAGGCCCATCTCCCCGAAGGAGATCGAGCGGATGGTCAGTATCATCCACCGCAAGTTCAGCTCCATCCAGATGCAGCTCAAGCAGAGCACGTGTGAGGCCGTCATGATCCTGCGTTCCCGGTTTCTGGATGCGCGGTGAGTCCCCAGGAGGGGTCTGTCCTTGGGGAGAACCACTGATCCAGGGTTGGAATCCACGGCTGGCCCTCTCCAAAGACTCCATTATCATCATGTTCAAGGCTGAGCCAAGTGGTAGCCTGAGAAAGGTTCTTAGGTCAGGGAAAGGAGTGCTGAAAGGGTGGATTACCATTGGTTTTATATGGCTCCAGGAAAATGTGTCATGAGAGGGGATATTTTTTATGGCCACTGCTACTCTTCATGAGAAGCAAGGATGACTTAGCTACAGGGACAGAAAAAGCAGGACTTTCTGTTTTCATACCACTAGGGGTCTCTTTCACAGGAATAGGTTGTAACTATGGGCCCATACAGGTCTTACTAGATACTGCAATGACATATTTTCTCCACGAAAGTTCCAACTGAGAGCTGGGAATCTTTGCCACAGTACGTGTAGGCAGAGAGGGCACCCAGTTTGATTCAACAAATATTTATAACTAGATTACCATGTGTCCTACTCTGGGCTGAGTTTTAGGGGCACAAAGATGAAAAGATGAAGAAGACATGGTCCCTTGGGCATAGAGGGGCAAGGGACTGGTCTGATATGGGCCAGATTTTCAATCAAGATTTGATGTTTTCTATCTGACATTAACTTGTGACCTAATTTGTGAGGTCAAAGAATTCAGTTGAAATCACGGATAGAAAGGTCCTTTACGACAAAAACTGAGACTATAGAACAAATAATCAGTTCTTGGTCCTCCTACCCTCTAGACCAGTGGATTTGTACAAATCCCTTTGATTTCTTTGGCTTCTGATATCCAGCCTGTAGAATGGTGATATCATATCTTTCATCTACTCTAGGGGACTGTGTTGATAATTGATCTAATAAATAAGTTTTCAGAGTGTGGATATCCTTTGTGATCTACAGTTCATCTTAAATTAGCCATCTTCTATAAATGCAGATTTCATCATTCATTGTTTCCATTCCTGAATATAATCCCAACATATGATTTTTATTATTAAAACATTAGGTATGTCAGGGTCATATACCATTTAATAATCTGTAGTTTCGTTCCTTTTCATTCAGACACCCAAATGCTCTGCTTTTTAAATTTTTTCACCCCGGAAATCATGTATTATTCAGCTCTCTTACCTGTACTTTTCTCTCTCTTCACAAGTGTGGTCTTTACAGTTCACAGACCTCTTCAAAACTCCCTGGAACCTCCTAAACTCCCTTTTATTCATTGTGTTTTGGGTCACGTGGAATATGAAATAAGAATGCCAGCTAGCAAACTGTATCTCTGGGCTAATAGAATTCCATAGAGTAAGTCAAGAGAAAGTACAAATGAAGAGAGCTGTTCCCAGCAGAGCATGGTGATGAGTGGGGGAAGGCACAGGCCCTCTGAAGCAGGACACCCCCCCGTGCATCTCTGTCACCCCGTGGCCTGCTGCCAGCCTGGCTTCTTTAAAGCAGGCCGTTCCGCACGGTACAAAGTGCAAGTGACTGGTGGCCTGTGTCTGGGTCTTTCCCCTGTGCTGTGGCCGCTGCCACTCTGCATGTGTTGTTTACATCCCCATGGTAACTCCCCTCGTTAAAATGCTGGAGTTGGCATTGATGTTGGCAGATACTGGAAAAAAAAAAAAGAAAAGTTGGGCCCAGACTGGGTTCTTTTCAAGAAAGAAATCAGAGAGAAGGGAGGAGCAGAATCATTTTCTCATAGGATTTCTTCTCTCAGTAACTCTGCTGTGGCCAGCAGAAGGTCAGACTCTAAAAGACACGAAACTAGGCGAGCTTTGTACACAGTTCCTTTCACTTCCACCAGCCTTTGCCTAGATTGTTCCAGTTGGCACCAGAAGGACAATCACTGTAAGAGAGGGTCTCTTTCCTGCTTTGGCTGCAACCTTTGCATCATTGCCTCTGAGCCAAGGTTCAAAACTAAAACAACTAACCTTTTGTCTTTGTTATTAGCATTTACTTAGAGGTATGTATATTTAGTATCGCTGAAAAAATATGACCCCAAGTGCCAACCCAAGGCTAAGCAAATGGTTTTTCCAGCTCAAAAATAAACGTTTGCCTGGACTCCTGATTGCGGTAGCTAATATCATTGCTTCTAGTGCTATCTATAATTGGGAAAGCTAGCTAAACACACTTTACTAAGAAAGACACATTCACTGCTGATGTTCATGTGCTTCTCTCAACCATGCATCTGATGGGCAGGGCTTCATCGGAAAAGATTTCATGGAAGACAAAATACAAGGAGGACTTGATTTAGTAACAGGATTAGTCTTCGTAATGTAATGGGTATGCAGAATTGAATGTTACTGCTTTGTTGTGTAACATTCCTTGTATTTTCTGTTGCTGAAGAACAGATTACCACAAATTTAGCAGCTTAGAACAACACAAGTTATTATCTCACAGTGTCTGTTGTTCAGGAGCCTGGGCAGGCTAACCTGGGTTCTCTGCTCTTGTCTCACAAAGCTGCAATCCACGGGTCAGCTGAGGCCATGCTCTTATCTGAAGCTCATTCCAGTAGGGGCATAATTCAGTTCCTTGTGATTGTAGAACTGAGGTCCCCAGATCCTAGAAGCTGCCCTCTCCATAGGCAGCTTACAAGTCGGCTGCTTGCGTTCTTCCTGGAGAATGTCACCATTTTAAGGCTTTAACCTAATCTCCCGTTTCATTAATGCAAAGTCAGCTGATTGGTAACTTAATCACAGGAATGATATCCTGTTATTTCCACAGTGCCCCAAAACACACACACTCAAGGGAAAGGGATGTACCCCAGGATGAAATCTTACATATCTTCTTGGGATTCTGCCTTCGACAGTCCCCAGCTGAGCATTTGGGCCAGGTTTTGTCCACTCAAGTCATATCCTTTTTGTCTTCCTTATGGTGCCAGAAAAGTTTAACTTAAAAATTCCACTCATTCATTCATTCACTCAACATTTATTATTTCAGCTTTATATCAAGCATTGTGCTGTAAAACTTGGTAAGCTTATTGTCAGGCCTACAATAAGTCTTTGAGAGAGAGAACTTGTAAACCCTTTTAATAGTTTTCTAGCAATACAGTAATTTTATCTTGTTTTTTTAAAATAACATCTTGCTAGAGAAAACAATAAGAACCTAAACACATGGCTGGAAGTGCACCTCTGCACTTCACCCTGGTGGATGGAGTTACCTAAAATGATTAGCAAAGAGGACGGTAAGAAAGAGGAAAGAACATGCAATAAGGTCTGGCCAAACTGGCACTGTATTTAGATTTATTTACTTCTCTGAGTTTTTACTCTCTGTCAAATGCTATATTAGCCACTGGAATAACAAAGATGAAAAACTGCATGTAGATGTGGGTCCCACCTTCAAGAGCTCATAATCTGCTGGGACAGGTGCTCCTATAACAGCATAAAACTGCACATGATCACAGGAAGTACATCTGCCAAGTTTACCCAAAGGGGAGAGAGAATCGAAAATCAGGGAGAGGCAGACACTGCTGAATCTCAGAGGAGTATGATGTTTAACAAATAGAAAGAATCACAGAAGCAAAGTAAACAACATAATTCAACTTCAACAGGCATTACTTACTGGAATGCATACTATGTGTCGGGCAGCAGGGTTTCAAATATGTGTGAAACATGGCTCCTCCCCTTGAGGATTTGCTGTTTAGTTGGGAAGACACGTGTAAACCTGTGGCAAATGCTGCGGGAGAGAAATACACAGGGTGGTATGAAAAGGCACGGGAACATGAACGCCGTGAGTGCCTTTGGGGAATGGAGAAGCATGTGATGTAGCTGGATGAAATTATGTAGAGCATGTGTAGGACTGGCGGGAAATGAGACACTAGGGAGGGGCTAGATCCACTGAAAGACCTTAACTGTACCAGCAAAGATTTCAAATTTGTCCTATGAAGCAGCAGAAACTCTCTGAACTGTTTAAGGAGAGAATATAGTAATTTATAGTGTAAGTTCTCAAGTTGCACTTCTTGGATTCAGATTCTTGCTACAACCCTGACTACCTTTGTGACCCGGGGTAAGTGGCTTATCCTCCCTAAGACTCAGTTTTTGTGTTTCTAAAATGGGGATAATTCTATACAGGAATAAATAAGATAATGTATTAAAAAAGTATAGTGTCTGGAACATAGTATTCACACCATAATTCAGCTATAATATAGTAAGGTTCAGTATATTATATATTATTTATTATTATTATTATTATTATTTTCATGATCAGATCCATGGTTTGGAGGAATTCCTCTAGTGATTTTCTTGAAGATGAGCTGAATTCAAAGAAACGGTAGGAGACCACTGTTGAGGTGTGTGCTTCTCAAACTGGGGAAATGCAAAATAAGTATGAAAAACCTTCCCCATTTTACTCAAATATTTGGAGGAAAATATTCTTATTTTAAGATAAACATTGGTATGTGATGGAATAGACTACAGCAGGAGGTTTTGAAGCCATTTCGTGCTTTTGATGGTGTGCACCAGGGCTGTGCGTGAGTCCCTGCTCTCCTTCCAGGAGGGTTGCTTGGCCATGATTTAGGGAAAGCATCAGTATGGAGTTGCACTGTCTAGTCTGTGGCTTCTTGATTTTAAATTTAAATTAATTAAAATAAAAGTAAATAAAATTTAAAAATTTAGCACTCCAGTTATATGAGCCGTATTTCAGCCACTCGATAGCCACATGCAGCTAATGGCTACTATATTGGAGAACAGAGAACATTTATTTTCCTCATTGCAGAAAGTGCTGTTGGACAACACTACTAAGACCATTCTATGACAGACTGTGGCTCCTCTAAACCCAGTTCAAAAATAGCAATGACACTAAGGATGGAACAAAAGGGATAGATTTGAAAAATAGAACTGGTAAGACTTGCTCTGGGGCCTACCTTCCTCAAATTCCCATTATGCAAGAGCTTTTAATACACGCCTCCTTTTTAGTGGGGCTTTTTAATCCAATCTGCCCAATTTCTGATGCTGGGTGACACAGAAACTCAGCATGATTTGGGAAAGTGACTTAGGCTTGGCATAATCTGGACAGATGTGGTTAATACCTATGGACAGATAGTGTTTATCCAGTAAGAGAGCAAGAGGAATTGAGAATCACTCCCAGATTCTGGCGCATGCTAGGTACTCAAATATTTGAAGGAATAAACGAACAAATGAATGGACAAACAAATTAGCAAATACAATGAACTCTGTATCTATGGTGATGTCATTATATAATATGGAAAAAAAAAAGAAAATGGAGCTGGTTTGGGTGAAATGTGATACTAGTCTTAGAAGCACAGAGTTTGTTGGAAGTGTCTGGGGTATGCAGTAGTAAATGGGGCGTTGGCTCTTAGGAGAGGCATTTGGTCAGAGATAACACATTTGGTGGTTAGCAACATATGTACACGGTGCCTACACTCCTCACTCTTGAGTCACTGTGATTTGAAAGGTTCCATCCCTAAAATTTAATCAACGTCCACATTTCTTAAGTTTACCTGGATAACTGATGATCAAAGCTTTTTGTTGGCTTGAAATAACAAATGTTAACTCACCGAGCTGAAAACACTTCCAGCCAAAGCAAAGCAACCAGGTGTCTTAGTTCAAATAAACTTATCGTCAGAATTATATTATTTTTACTGGGTTTCTTGAAATTCTGCAAAATCCTAATTCTGGGGCTTCAAAGGCCCTAGATTGAGACAGCCACTGCACAAGGTGATAAGTGCATCCATCTGAGTGGATGAGACCACCTAAAGGAAGATTGCACGTCACCAGGAGGAGAGAGCCGGGAACAGCTGTCTGCACCATCCCTGCACCCCAGCTCATTCCAGAGAGGCTTCCTATGAGCTCAGTTGGAAGAGTCCCAAGAAATACACTGTAATGCTAATGCAAACAACTCCCAATTAGGGGAGCCTTCAGGGGCCACTTCCCCAGGCCTAAAACAACTGTTTTCTTTAGGCCAAGAGGAAGCCAGAGGTTATCCAAAGACTAGCCTGGAGACCGGGTTAGCCACTTGGCTACCTTCCTCAAATTCCCATCATGCAAGAGCTTTTAATACACGCCTCCTTTTTAGTTGGGCCTTTTCATCCAATCTGCCCAATTTCTGATGCTGGGTGACCCAGAAACTCAGCATGATTTGGGAGGGTGACTTGGGCTTGGCATAATCTGGACAGATGTGGTTAATACCTATGGACAGATGGTGTTCATCCGGTAAAATCAGGCACTTTATTATGTTAATTAATCCAAGTGGGACCCGGAAAATACAATATTAGCTGAATTTCCTGTCTAGCAAGGCGATCGGTGCTTTCTGTTGGCTTAAGTCAGAAAATTCAATATCCTGGCGTAACAAGGGATGCTCTGGAAATTTTTTTTTCCCCATAAGGAAAAGCTTTTGATAAAAGCTAGAAAGGCAGAAGTGCTAATGGAGCTAATTTAAAGGTAGAGACCCCACCCCCTCAAGGAGGGCCAGCCAGCATCTGCAAGGAGCCAGGCATCCCTAAGCAAACCCCAGCTATCCTCAGGCCTTAGCTGGGAGGAGGCAACAAAGTGATTCTTACTTTAAATTAGTTCAATTAGCACTTTTTTTTTAAGAAGAAAAATGCTTTTATTCAAAAAGTGGTTTTCTTCATTTTAGCAACCTATATATTAAAAAGATTTCTCTGGGTTTATGTTTTACCATTTAGCAGCTGTTCCTGCTTAGAAAGTGCTGCTTCTCTCCTTTTCAAGGGAGGTCAAGTAGTCAGGGGGTTAATTTCCATCCATTCTCGCCCCCCTTCCCCATGCCTTTTAAAAATGTTGCATGCACTTATATGGGGATAGAACAGAGAGAAAATAACTTTAAAAAAATATATATTTATTTATTAATTTGGTTGCTATGGGTCTTAGTTGCGGCAGGCAGTCTCCTTAGTTGCAGCAGGTGGGCTCCTTAGTTGTGGCTCACGGGCTCCTTTGTTGCGGCACATGGGCTCCTTAGTTGCAGCATGCATGTGGGATCTAGTTCCCTGACCAGGGATCAAACACGGGCCCCCTGCATTGGGAACATGGAGTCTTAACCACTGTGCCACCAGGGAAGTCCAGACAACGTATTTTTAACTTATGGCTACAGAGTCTCTGTGTAATTGCCAGGAGGCAATCTGTATACAAGAAAGAGGCTGGGTTTTGTAGTCAGGCAGACCTGAATTGATACTTTGGCCCTATAACCTACTAGTTGAGCGACCTTTGAACTCAGTTCTTCATTGGTAAATGGGAATAACCATAGCTACCTCACTAGTTGTGAAAAACGAATAATTTGAATTGATGGCTCTGAGGGGTATGGCCCAAGGCCTGGAACCTGGTAGGAAGAATCCCCACTAAGTCCTAGTATTTGTCATGTACCAGGCACTGTGCTGAGTCCTCTCTATGTATGACCTCATTTCTCCCTGTCACCCCGTGAGGTCAGTTTGACTCTTTGGACTGTCATTTGAAGAAGCTGAAGTTTGGAGAGGCATCCCAAATCACCCAGCTGGTATTCAGTTGGTCCAGGGTTCAAAACCAAGATGGTGGGATTTTGCAACTTCATGCCCCTCACCACTCTGTATAAATATTTGTATAATATGTGTGATTGTTCTTTTGCTCAGCGTCCCAACAGTACACAATGAAGTATTTAACGAACGCTTTCAGGACTGCTTTCAGCATCCAGCCCCTTTGCTCAAATCTCCTCTTGTTCACTTTTCACTCAAAA
Organism: Eubalaena glacialis; assembly: GCF_028564815.1. Taxonomy (NCBI): domain Eukaryota; kingdom Metazoa; phylum Chordata; class Mammalia; order Artiodactyla; family Balaenidae; genus Eubalaena; species Eubalaena glacialis. Next base: position 73,076,182 of record NC_083718.1, on the reverse strand, counting down.
AAGGGCCTTCTCCCAGATGTAGATCCTCTCCTCTCCCTTTTTATATGTATTTGGTGTGAACTTTTTTTTTTCCGTTGTCGTTGTTGTTTCCTTTCTCTTTATGAAGGCGGAAGAGACGGAATTTCAACAAGCAAGCGACGGAAATCCTGAATGAATATTTCTATTCCCATCTCAGCAACCCCTACCCCAGTGAGGAAGCCAAAGAGGAGTTAGCCAAGAAGTGTGGCATCACAGTGTCCCAGGTAAGAAGCCCTCAAAGGGCTCAGCCCATAGCCTGGCCATGGTGGAGTCACAGGGCAGAGTCTTGGACGTCTTGCTTTCCTGAACTATCATGCCTTGTAAGTTCCATCAACTTAAGCCTTAAAATGGCAAGGTCAGCACATGATGTGCATAAGAAAGTTTCCAAGGCAGTACCTGGAAAAACTTCAGAGGAACCAGCAGAAGTAGGAGAAGACTAAGTACAGTGTAAAAACAGGGATAGGGTTCTTCCCTCTGAGCTCTCCGTTGCTTCAAATGGGTGAAGAATTCTACATGTACTTGGAAAGCCATCTGAATTTCTCATGTTATTTTCTCAAGCATACTCAATTCCTTGGCCCATTTTTTTGCCCAACCCAGGAACTTTAAGAGTCAGTGAATGGAACTTTTAAATGAAAGGGACTCAAAGGTCCTCTCTTGATGTCCTCACTCTGTAACTGATGGAGTGTAGGAATTTTAACATGTCACTATGCTTGCATTGGAATGATTGCACAAAATGTCACTGAGTGCCCCCTTCCCCCAAAGAGCAGTAACCGTAACAGGTGCCTATTGACGTGGAAAGACACATGACGTAAAATTTTTATGGACCTGGAGTGTTCAGCATTAATATGAAGTAGAAAAGTCAGCAAGTTTTATATGTATCTACATTTTGTCTACACAAAGGATCCATCCAAACTTCTTACTCGGTCTGAACCTCAAATACCACCACCAGTCTCTAGTTGAGACCAGTAGGGATAGTCAAGAAACCTCTCAGAGAAAGCTTTCCTAAGAATTATGTCACGTGCAAGAGAATCAAATGTACTAGTGTTTCCAAAAAGGGCAAGGGTGAGGGGGAAGTTGGGGAGAAGAGGCCTACTTTAGTGAAAAACTTCACTTAACATTTTGTAAATGAAGTAGACGCTGTTTTGTATAAACTGAGCATCTGTACTTCCTTGAACTGAATCCTGGCTTCTGCTACTCCCTGCCGGGTGCTGATCCCATCAACCTGTGTTTAGCTAAGCAGAATTAGGTCTAGTCAAAATAAAGAACTCCACACAGGGGATCTGCAATGAAGAGATTGCCAGGCTCTCCCCAGCACTCTGTGTGTGATTTTGCAGCAGCCTTGGAAACCTCCTTTCAGACAAGGCAGAAAGAATTGTCTCCTTTTTAACCTGGACCTTCCTCAGGTACTTGGACCCAGCGGAAGGTCATTTCCAGTCTTGGCAACCCTGGGAAAGCAGAACATCAGTGGTCTAATTCAGGTGGCCTGATTTTTGTCTAGGTTTCTAACCATTCTTGTCCAAATCTAGACCCATTGTCCACAAGAAAAGAGAACTGATGTCTTATGGTACTTGCTGCATGTTTGTGGAATGGTTCCAGGTATAAACCATATCACTAACCCACAAACAGTGAATTTCAGTCATGGAATCTTCTGCTGCTAAAGTTGAAAATCACTATATTGTTTGAATTCAAATTCTGGGATTTGGAATTCCAAATCCCTATTGAAAATAGAATGAACTCTTCAGGATCTAGTCTGTATTGTATCTGAATAAAAAATGGAATCTTGGCCTATTCCAGCAACCTTCACATCCTTCATTATGGAAATCCAGGGTGCAAATAGTTTGTCCATTAAAATGATTATTTACGTATATTGTATCACCTTTCTCTTTCCCCCATCCATCCCAAGGCGATACCATTCTTCCATCCCCATCACATCACTTCCTCCCAACAATAACCAGACTGTTCTACCATTGCCAAACAAGTTCCAGTGGGAGACAATATGATATCATAGAGCGACCATTTGCTAGGAGCATGTTTATGCTGAGTCAACCATGGGATTTTAGGAACTCACTCTTTCTATTTGGGTCTTAGTTGCCCCATCTCCAGTCATGGTTGGCTGGACCACATGATATATTAAATCTCCCTCTATCTCTAGTTCTCAAATCTAGGAGATGCCTTTGACTGTATCTTTCTTGTTTTTTGTTTGTTTGTTTGTTGCTTTGGGTTTTTTTTAAACTAAATTTATTTATTTATTTTTGGCTGAGTTGGGTCTTTGTTGCTGGGCACGGGCTTTCTCTAGTTGCGGCGAGCGGGGGCTACTCCTTGTTGCAGTGCGCGGGCTTCTCGTTGCGGTGGTTTCTCTTGTTGCGGAGCACGGGCTCTAGGCACATGGGCTTCAGTAGTTGTGGCTCGCGGGCTCTAGAGCGCAGGCTCAGTAGTTGTGGCGCATGGGCTTAGTTGCTCCGCAGCATGTGGGATCGTCCTGGACGAGGGTTCGAACCCTTGTCCCCTGCATTGGCAAGCGGATTCTTAACCACTGTGCCACCAGGGAAGCCCTGTTTTGGGTTTTTTGTTGTTGTTGTTGTTAATAATCACCCCTCCATCTTGAAATTCTCCTACTTTGGCTTCCTTAACATTGTTCTCTCTGGAGTTTCCTCCTTCCTCTTGGGCCACTCCTGGTCAGTCTTCTTAGAGGATCTGCCATCTCTACCTATCCTAAAAGTATTGTTCTTTCATTAGCCCCCATCTCATCATGTCCTAGCCCATGGTCCTTAATTATTTTTTAAGACACATATTCTTTTAAAATCCACTTACTAGTGAGTCCTCCTGTGATTCCCAAACAAAAATATGCTCATACACAGAAACCCATCTATTGACCATCCTCTCCTTTGATCCCAGAACAGCCCTTCCTCTATTCTAGTGCTGCTTGGAGTATGATCTACAGAAGGCAGCATCAGCTGGGAGCTTGTTAGAAATGTAACCTCTTGGGTCTTACCATATAGCACAGGGAACTATACTCAATATTTTGTAATAACCTATAAGAGAAAAAAAATCTGAAAAAGAATATACATATATATTTATGTATGTATATATGTATATATGTATATATATATATTTATGTATGTATATATGTATATGTGTATATATATATATATATATATATATATATATATAACTGAATAACTGTGCTGTACACCTAAACCTAACACGATGTTGTAAATCAACTATACTTCAACTTAACTTAAAAAAAATTTCTTGGGTCTCACCCCAGTCCTGAATCAGAATCTCTGGTGGAAAGGAGAGGAGGCTAGGCATCTGTCTTCATAAGCCCTCCATGCACACTTGACTTTGAAAAGCACTGTTCTACACAGTTAATCGGAGTGGTCCCCTCCGTGCTCACAGCTGCAAATATACAGCTCTTTGAATATCCCCATGAGACTTCTCTCCTGGAACGCCAAACTCATATATCTTACTTCCCACTGGACTTCACCACGGCTCTGCCCACGGGCTCTTCAAACTTAACATGTTCAAGATGTGAATCAAACTTTCCCCAGAGAATCAGTGATTCCTTCTGCATTATCTGTCTCGGAGTAAGTCAGTCATCTCTGTATCCCTAGTGCCTAGCACATAGTAGAGCTTGTCAATGATCGTTGAACAGTGAGTGAGTTCATGAAAATACCGATTCTATACATTGTTCAGGGCATATGACATCCCCCTAGTGGGCGATGCAGGAAATGCCTGAACTGACCCATCATCTTCCCTGCATGAGCATCTATTCTCCTGTAGAAAGGAATCATCCCAGGACCGGTCCCTTCTCCACCCTCTTCCTTCTCACCTTCTCTCATGTAGCCAATTTAATTAGACCACAGGCATTTTCTTTCCTCCTCAAAAGTCATTCCAAACTTCCTTCATCTTTCCCCCTTTCTTCCAGCTCATCCAGCTACCTCAGAAAAAATCTCCCTGCCTCCTTTCCTCTCTCTCTGTTCCACTTAGAAGTCAAAAACCAACCACAATGATGATTGATTCCTATGAATAGTGAAAGTTACATCAAGAAAAGCATGAGCCCTGGTCTGGGAGGATCCCACATGCCGCGGGGCGGCTGGGCCCGTGAGCCACAGCTGCTGAGCCTGCGCATCTGGAGCCCGTGCTCCGCAACGAGAGAGGCCGCGATGGTGAGAGGCCCGCGCGCCGCGATGAGGAGTGGCCCCCGCTCGCCGCAACTAGAGAAAGCCCTCACACAGAAACGAAGACCCAACACAGCCATAAATAAATAAATAAATAAATAAATAAATAAAGCTACTAACCTTCTAAAAAAAGAAGAGCATGAGTTTGGGAGTGAAATTAGATAGGCAGCGGTCCCTAAATGGACCCAGAAATGCCCTTCCTCTTCCAATTTAACTCTCTTTCTGTAGGCACCAGCATTTGCAATAAATAAAGCATTTTCTCTTGAGTTTTTTTCTCTCTTGTTTACTAATATTGCAATGCTATGTTTTGATTTTTATAACAGAGGCTTGGCATTTCTGCTTCGGTATGAGCTATATAGGTCTATGAGGGATAGCCTTATAAGATTTTTAAATTTAGCTAATGCACTTTAAAAATAAGTGTAGTTTTGCAAGAATTTTCTTTATCTGCCATTGTTGGGGTAAATTAAATTACATGTAAGCTGTGGTACATGTGTTACCAACTTCTCCTTCTCTCACCAAATTCATGGTTTGTTTTGTAATTGTATAAAACCACAATATTTTAGTTTGAAATCACATCTGAAATATGGGGTATAAAACTCTCCTTCCTAAGGCAGGATTATGGGAGTAAAACTTGAATTTCACTGTGTCTCCACTTGTGTCTGGCAGAGGTCTTGGTATAAAGAGAACGGGCATAGAATCAAGCCAGGACAGCCGCTGTGAGCCACATGAAGGAAATAAATTAACAAATGAAAGTAAATTACGTTTATTTTGTGTATTGGTGTTAACATTTAAAGCCTGGAATTCAAAGGAATAATCAGTGCTAGGCTTCAGTTTTTCCTCATGTAGATAACACCAAGCTTTGCACAAAATACTTAGTGAAATTTATTGGATTGAATTATATTGATCCTAAGGTCAGTAGTACAATGCAGCTAAGAATCTAGTCCATATTAAAGTTATTTAACTAATAAAAATGTGAAATTAATCCATCCATGAAAGCACCCCTATGTTGATATAGATTTATTTGGCTATTTAAAGGTCTGTGTATTTTGATTGCCCAAAGTCAGCTTTAACATTGGTAAGTAACAGGCATTTCTCCTGAAATGCTAGGTTTATTTTAGTGTCCTATACTTAAGAGGTAAGCAGATTTAAAATGCTTGCCCTGAACTAAAAGGGTTCTAGTGAAATGAGCATCTCCTCCCTAGAAAAATTTTTGTCACAGTGGTTTTGCTAGATTGTGTTATATTAAGCAAGAGAATCTCATTTTATATAGTTGCTCCTCTCCAAGCCCTTCCTTCAGACCTTTTAATTGATGTTGCAAAATCAGAGCTAGGATGAGACCAATTAGCCTACCTCTTCAACCCTCTCATAAGTTCTTCCTTTTCTTCTGTGATGTTTGTGCAGGATGAACTGGTAACTTTCTCCTCTTCTTTTAAACCGCTCTAGGTATCAAACTGGTTTGGAAATAAACGAATCCGGTACAAGAAGAACATAGGTAAATTTCAAGAGGAAGCCAATATTTATGCTGCCAAAACAGCTGTCACTGCTACCAATGTGTCAGCCCATGGAAGCCAAGCTAACTCACCGTCAACTCCCAATTCAGCTGGTTAGTTTTTTCTTTGAATTGGGGGAAATGTTCTCCATTTTTATATGTGCTTTTCCTACACTGGGGTTTTCTTTTAATTCTTTAGGCTATGGATGGGTTGATTTATGTATTTGATTTGTCTTTTTTACTGTTGATGCGACTTTGGGTTTTTCTTTTCATTTCCAAAAAGCAATGTGTTTTGCTGTTTATAAGATGGACTTGTCTGAGGGTTTGCACTAATGTGTCTCTTTAAGTTGGACAGAGGTAAATTGGTTGGTTTTGATGAGGAGACCTCTAAATTCTCCTTTCAGAGATTCTAATAAGTAAGCTTGACTTAGTACTTTGAGATAGTCCCTTGGGGTTCAGGCATTTAGTCTGTCTCATATAAAGTTGTTGTCCTTATCTATTTTGCTGTTCCTATTACATGATGTCTGGGTCATCTACTAGCATGCATTCTTTGAAGGAATATTCACTCTTCTTTAAATATCTTATTAAAATGTTCTGGTCTGCAAAGCCAACTATGGTGATTGCTATCCATTGTTTATAGTTGTCGTTCTTTACTGTTTTATTGTGTTGGTTTTCTTTATGTAAACTACAAAGAAAATTGCCAGTCGTTAATTCAAGTGATTCAGATTCCAGTTTTCCTGTTACAGTATCAGTCATGTGCTGTGCTCCTGGTTTTATTTTAGTAAATGTGCATTGTATCACTAATTTCAGAGTTAGCCTAACATAATATATTTTGGGGGTGTGCCTTGTACCATCAGTTCTTAATTTCCACATGTGAAAAAAATAATCAGTAATGCATAAAAAATATAACCTTGGTGTTTGTATGCTATGGAAGGCATGCACGTTGGTGCTTTTTTTTTTAAAGGGAAAACCAGAAATATTTCTTATTAAATAAGTATTTATTTATTCAATAAGCCTTTATTAAATAAGTTAGATTAAGATATTTCTCCCCATAATGAACCAGATGCATTGATTTTGGCTGTGGGGTACATGTCTAAGAAAATTGATGCCCCAACTTTAAAGGGTCACAAATTAAATATGTTAGATCATAATATGACTTTTAAATCTAATTTCTAACATTTGAGGGTATGTGGTGTCTTTGACCTCCCCGCTTGTTTGCCCACTAAAATAAGTCCTCTTTCTACCCTGTGGTAGATTGTTATTGGAGACATGTAAGGCTCCACACACTAATGTCTTCTGTGAGCTTCTAGATGCTTCTAATTTGTTATCATATAGTTCTCCAAGTCACTGGGCTGTACCATCACAGCTTTCTTTTGTTTAAATGGAATCATGCATGAAGAGTGGCCTGGGCTTTGTAAACATGGATATGGTAAGACAATGTAGAATTCAATCCAGTTTCATTTTTCCCAGCACTCCAGATTAGGTAACCATGGAGAGCATATTTGCTTTTTGAGGTTTTGTGTGTGTGTGTGTGTGTGTGTGTGTGTGTGTGTGTGTGTTTCCTTCTCTTCTCATCATGGTGTGATTGACAAAGGATCAAGGCTAACAGGTTCAATAACCAGAGAGTTTCCTTCTTCCCCATCTGGTCAATTATTAAGCATTTCAGACCCAGCAACACTAGTTGAATTGTACTGCTAGGCAAACATTTTCACTTGTCTCTTTGGAAGAAGTACAATTCTGTCAACATTAGCAAAAACACATTCGATACCCTTGCAAAGGTTATCATAATGCAAAACAGATATCAAAATGACTTTTTCCTGTCCCTGATATATCTGCGTCGCAGATGGCTTAGCATGATTTATGACAGTCTTTAGAAGGGCCCCGTGGACTCCCTTCATTACTAAATCCCTAACTTTTTATTCTTTCCTAAAGCACTTGAAAAGAGAAAAGTGAGCATTTTAACCCCCTCGTCTGTGTTTAAGAATTATTTTGGCTCTCTTGGAATATCAGTATGTGATTACAGTTTTCTAAGGAATTTTTCTGGTGGCTTAAACTTCATGTGACTATTCTGAGCACAGAGTAAATTATTATGGAAAATTTGAGCTAAGCTTTCCAGTGGTGCATAAGTTGTTGGAAATAATATGCAGAGGAACCCCTTTGTAGTGCTTTTTCTAAAATAGAGACAAAAGAAAATACTATTGTATATGTGCGATAGCATGGAATTTTAAAAGATAAACGGTTTAACAGGAAAAGTTATAAATGGGTTTTTCTGTCTTTTCTTTGCTCTTAACACAACCCAAATCGCTACACAGATAAAGGGAGAACTTTAAAATGTTTCAGCTTTTCACATAGGGTGTTTATATAATGTTGTATACCAGCTCTTTGATAATTCCTAAGGGTAAATAATAATTGAAATAGCAAGTTTTAAATAAGAGGTTAGGAAGTGAAAATATATTTTAGTTGAGTTTAGAGTTCTGGAACCTGGGAACTTTTTATATCCTCAGTATCGAAGCAGGAGTTTTTTCCAGAAGCTTTACTAAATATAAATACTCATTTCTACTGCAAGGAAGATATTTTGCAAGTAAATCTTATTCCTTCTAGAGGCTTTTGTGTGGAGAGCAGTACTTCAGTATCTTTATTTAGGCCTCTTCTAAATATCCCTGTTTGTTGATATATGCCTGGCCTCCTATTTCCTTAAGCATAATTCATAAAAATCACGTAGGGCTAGGGCCTGTGAGGAATTAACAAGTATTTCGAGATACTTGGAATGCTTCGTATTTTACACCAGCAGAGTGGGGCAAAATGGATGGAGCAAGGAGGAAGAATAGAGAGAAGACAAGAAAATTAAGTTTTGAAAAAAAAGAAACAAAAATGGGGACGAACTGAAGCAATAGTTAATAACCCTGGGTCCATAATTCTTTTGGAGTGACCTAAAGTGACACCTTCTCAATTTCCTATTTTTGATGAGATTATGAAAGCAAGAGTTAATATCTCAGAAAAATAAGGCCCTTTTAGGAAGGTTGGATTATCTATTTTGGAAGGTTGGAGAACATTTTAATATCCAAGAAGAAAGAAATTGGCTTATGGGTTACAGATCTTTTCTGTGGCATAGCATCAGCATTGATATCTTAGCAGGACCTGTGATTAGCTAAGCAATCCCCGTTTTTCTGAGGCTCAGAACCCACAGATTTGAATTCTTTTGCTTAGTTGTATGTGTTTGTGTGTGTCAAGGACAACAGTAGATTCAGCCATGACATTAGTTAGCAGCAAGCCCTTTAACATATTCTTATTATGCCCCTCATAGGAAGTTTGGTGTTCTTCTGGGTTGGTGGAAGGTTATCATATTAAGACCCTGGACACTGGCTTCTTAAGAGAAGTTTATGTATAGTACACATGGTTAGAGAGGCGGTAACACATCCAGAGAAGTTGACTGACACTGCTAGTAAAGCCATAGGAACCCTCATGGTTTTGTTTTTTAAAACCAGTGAAAGAATTTATCCCATTGATGTTTTCTGCTGTGTTCTTTCTTCCTATGTTTCTTCCCTTGTGGAAAATGAAAACACAGCCTCCTGGAATTGGAACTCTAGAACCTGGACATGCACACCTACTGAAGGTTATCTGGTTTCCCATTGAACCAGATAACCTTTCCCTCTTGTACTTTGCCCTGAGTAGAAAGTAACAATGGTTTTATTTTAATTTGGAGGGAAAAATCATGAAAAACGGAGAAGTGAGCATGATATAATTAAGCTTACATCCAGCAAAGAGACTCTATATTTGAGCCTCCAAATGGTATAGGAGGCAAATAGAGTCCAGTACGATCAGACTGGCCACCTAATCTGTGTGAAGCCTTGACTTCTAGATTGCAGAAATTAAGGCAATACTTGCCATCCATCTGCTTCCTAAAAATGCTGTGAGTTATAATGAGCTAATACTTTTAAAATACCTCAAGTTCCTTAGGAAGAAAAAGTAAATTCATTCTTGTTCTAGGTCATTGGTTCTCAATTTCAGTAAGTTGCCATTTTTGGCTGTCACAGTTGTAGGGGGATGGATGTTCCTGGCATCTGTTAGATGGAGGCTAGGGATGTGTTTGACCATCCTACAATACGTAAGATATTCCTCCACAACAAAGAAGTATCTGGCCCAAAATGTGAATAGTGCCAAGGTCAAGAAACCCTGCTCTAGATTGAGATATTATCATTAGTATTCTATTTTTTGGATTTTGAAGTTAACTGAGTTTGGTTTTTTTTTTTTTTCCCCTGAACAAATGTAATTCTCTTGGAGACTCTTTAGAGTAGAAACAGAGTGTTCAGGAAATTGTCTTTTATGAAAATGGCTGTTAACACGTCTCCACATCGTGTTTGCATGAGCAAATGCATCAGAATCTGTAGGTGATCTATCACTTCTCTGTCTAGTTGAGTGCAAGTTTAGCTTTGTACATGCCCCAGCTGTCTGGTTTACGGCTTAAACGAGCTACTTGCCTCCCTTCCCAAGCCAAATTCAGAACCTTTTAACTGGCAAGCACATCTTAAAATGTGCTTCTAGTCATTGCCATCACTTTATAGCCACCTGCAGGTAAGGTTCCAGACTGACCTTCTCAGCAAGCCAGGTAATTCTGTTTTAGTTCTTTGAGAATTCCACAGCACCTCCGAGAGAGCCCACATGCTATTTGTCTATGAATCACATCCTTCCCAGGAGTTTATCCAATCCAGGATAAGTTCTTTCCAACTTCCAGTGCCAGATGGAATGAGTCTTCCCCTCATTACTTAGATGTTTGTGTGGACTTGTGTCTGCCTTATTGCAATATTCATGACACCTGGTCTCTTTCCTCAGTGAAATCACTGCCTCTAGTTACTTATCAGAGAAGCAGGAGCCATGGCTGTGTTGTACGTGGGTGTACAGAGACAATGAAATGCTGAAACAGCATGGCCAAAAGCACAGGGACCCCTTCTGCGATTACTGCTCTGATTTAAACGCATTTGTACATGAAGTACATTGATATGTGCATATTTATCTCTATGTACATTAGGCAGCCAGACATATTTACAATTTATCAATGCACATATATTTTTTAAATCATCTGTGTCAGTTGCAATGTATATCTTGTAAATGGCACATTCCGTGCCTTCATGATTCCATGGGTGCCATGTTCCTTGGCATCAGTGTAGCCCTTTGGAAGTTTCTCCCATTTCTCAGTCTGTGTGCTAATTTCCAATAAACCATCAACCAAGCATGTAGAGTGTATGTTTATTACATGGTATTTGGTTGGGAGAGAAATAAGATACCTGGGCTTCAAACTGAATACTCTCGGGGGAAAAAAAAATTCTGATATCATATAAACAATTATAATTTGGGTTCTTAGAGCTGCCGGTTCTTGGTTCTGATAACATCTACCTGTGAGCATGTGTTGTAATACTTATTATAAAATGGCTTTTAATATTTAGGTTATATTGCTGTGGTTGAAAGAAAGATTTGAGAGGGATGTAACTAGGACACAGATGCCTGGATCTTATATATCTTAACATACGAATGTGATCTGTGCTACGCACTGCTTCACCCACATGTTGGGGGGGACTGTTTGAAAGATTTGCACCACATTAATGGAAGGAAGGTCCAGGCCAAAGCCTCTGCCCACTGATTGGGTGTAAGCCACACCTGGTCAAATCTTGTACCTATTTTTGCCTAAGATCCAACTTTTCTAATTCCTTTCAGATAAGCTAAACCGAGAAATGTGTGCCAGATGACATACATAGGACATGTTTCAGAGTTATCAGGATGTCATAGTTCTTTGGATGGTGCTTGAGTTGTCCCCCACCCCCCCAAAGAAAGCAATCCCTTTTTCCCATCAGAAGGGAGTTAAGAGTAGAGGATCCATGTGTGTAGCAAAATACTCAGCTGGTTCCTTGCATAAGGATGAACACCCCAAAGAACAAAGCAGAATGGAGATGTTCCTTAACTTGAGGTTGTCCCCAAGTAAATTGTCCTCAAGTAAATCATTTGGTTCCTCTAAATGGCTCTTGCCTTTGAAGGATGAGGATACCATGAATAGTAGAGGGGAGTGGCAGAGTTTAGAAGTCGTTGCTAGTTAAGTGGTCCTGCCATGGAACAAAAAAACCTTCCGTTCAGCTTAGCTGCAGCTCTTCATGTGAGGCGAGACAGCTCTCTAGGACGGCACAAATCCCTATTTTGGGATAAAAGAGAGTCAGAGCTGGGGCATGAATCATTGTTGGGCGATTCCACACGGATGATGGCTGTCTCAGAATTCAAAGGCAGGAGTGCAATTTGAGCAATACAGGGATGGAAACAATAGAGTGGAACTGACCTGGGTCCCTGAGGTCTCTCCTTTTCCAGGCTAACGTCATGTTTTAACCAAACCTTGCACGTTGAGCTTTCTTTCCTAATGCGCTGAGCTGCACGATGGCTTCAGAATAATATTAAGCTTTTCCACGGCCTTGTGTTTAGGTTGAGGGGGGACTAGGTTTACCACAGTGGAACCAGTGGAACCCGTGGAACCCGGGTGGTGCCTACAGGTTAAGTCTGGGAGAAAGCTTCAACTCTAGGAGGAGGAAGCAGATAGTTAACTGCTCTTCTGGAGACTCACTTTATTATTATTATTATTATTATTACTATCATTTCATATTTCATGCATGCTTGAGAATTCCTGGTCCATTTTCTGTCTCATCTTCCTCCAAAATGGCAGGTGGCAGAGAAGAGCATATTATTCTCACTTATTTTTGCAGTCCTCATGGTTCTCTTGGACTGTTTGCCACCCAGCAGGGAACATCACCTTCTTTCTAGAAATCAGGAATGTTGGTGACTCATATCACAGGGCCAGCCCTACTGTGCAGCGTTGCCTTCATGCCCTCCCCTCCCAGGTGCTGCTCCCCATGTGAGAGTAGATGGGTGTAGCATTAGTTTATTTAGAATCCAGCAGATAGCTCACGTGCTCCATCGTGGTGGCAGAAGCACCATTGACCAGCCTGTAGTCTCCAGCCCGCAGTCCCCCAGCCAATCCTAGAATTTTAGAGGCATGAAAGAGAGACCTTGGGTCTGGAGTCTGTCTCCAATTCAAACAGAGCAAGTTGAGAAGAATACATGTTTCCTTTCTCAGCTTGAAGCTGCTAAGGGGAAGCAGTCCTATGGGCAACTTGCAGTGAGATGTGGGCTTCGCATAACATGAATGATATGCACCCTTTATTGCTTGCTCTGTTCTTCATGCTACTAACCAGACTCTGTTGATGTTGTTTTGATTTTAGTTTTTATCTGGGGGGGTTGCTTTGCATGTCATTCTTCCTCTTGGCTGTTAGTTGCGGGGGTTAAGCCTTTTCCTTTCTGTGATTCAGGTGCCTCACTCTTTCCTTTCCAGGTTCTTCCAGTTCTTTTAACATGTCAAACTCTGGAGATTTGTTCATGAGCGTGCAGTCACTCAATGGGGATTCTTACCAAGGGGCCCAGGTTGGAGCCAACGTGCAATCACAGGTAGGGACCCAGCCAATGTGCCACCAGGTGAATGCTTTAGCGTCCAAGAGCCCTCAGTCGGATTGGCACCTCCTGCTTCTGTCCAGAGAGAGAGACGGACAGACAGAGAGAGATGTAGAAACAAAACCTTACCAACAACCAAACCGAATCAAAGACAACCATTGTCGTGGGGAATCTCGTCCACACTTTGTGAATGCGTTTGGCTCTGGCTTGTCAGTCACACTAGGAAGGCAGGAGAGCGGCAAGCACAGGGTGAGTGACTAAGGCCCGTCGGGCAAGTGGACCCAGTGTATTCTTTGCTCATGAAAGGGAAAGGGAGGAGGAGTTGAGTCCATCAGTTCACTTTTCAGGTCCCTCTCTTGTTTGTTGCTTTTCCACACTCCACATTTGCCCAATATAGAGGTCATGAGTGACTAGGCACATACCTTAGTATCCCACGTTTTCATTTTAACCTTGAAAAACACCCAGCCAGGTTGACTAAACTCATCTTCTTAGTCATCCTTGAGGTCAAGGGATTTGGGTTTCTGGTGATGAGTCTAAGTCCATGCTGGGAAACAAAAATCAAGCGTGTGGTGTAAACCCTCAGCGCTCTCTAGTTAGCAGTTCGCCTTCACGACAGCTCAGAAGCCATCCTCCTGTGTCAGCACACAGCCTGATGTGACAGGGTGAAGTCCTGTGCTCTGGGTCGGAATCGCTAGGGAAGTTCTTAGCCAAGCCCATCCAGGGTCCCACCCTGCAAGAGGAGCAGGAAGCATTACATGCCTGGAAGAGACCAACTGGCCAGTGATTCAGCCCCCTGCTCAGGAAACATTGCCTGGAAACAAGTTTGAGGAGATATGGTCAGACTTTGGTCAAATGACTAAACAGCTGGCCATCATTTAAGTCCTCAGAAAGACAACATTAGTCTCACCCTGCTCTCTCTGTGAGGGGGCTGGCCAAGCCCCTCTACACAGAACCTTGACTTTTGTAGGATCCCCAGCAAAGAAGTTAGATAGGATGATCTGGAGGGCAGGGAAAAATCCCTTCACTCTCCCCACTCTCAGCCCCTCTATCACCCAGTCCCTGCCTTCTCATGCAGCATTGTTGAATTAGTTTCAGTGTTGGGAATCCCAGCTTTCTTTGACCATTTTTCTGTCTTGCTTACTGAAATCAGAAAGGATAGTGGATTCGGCATAGAGAGGAGGCCCAGCCTCCTCCTAATGGTTCCTTTCCCAGGAAGAATGTCTCCAGTGATCGCATTAATTTGGCGAGCCCAAATGGTAGCCTGTGTGATGATGATGTGCCTCTCTTTCCCTGCATCTCCCTGACTAATTTCCTCTCTGTTGTTGTTCATCTGTTTAGGTGGATACCCTTCGCCATGTTATCAGCCAGACAGGAGGATACAGTGACGGACTCGCAGCCAGTCAGATGTACAGTCCGCAGGGCATCAGTGTAAGAAAACAAGGCTCCCCCCCCCCCACCCTTTGTTTTTCTTCTATCACTGTCAATTAGTTCAAAGCCATAGGGCTCAGAATGCCACTTAGTAGGACTTCTTAGCTTTACGGTCACCTAGTTTCTTGTTTCTGTATCGGTCATGCCATCGGCAGCATTCTACCCTCAAAAAAAGTGGCGATTGGGCAGGCTTCATGCAGGCAGCTGGCGTCTAGGGCTGTCACACACAATCAGTGTCTGCATGGCACCTGCGGCCACATGCGTTCAGCTGAGAGGGGCTGCTAAACAGGTGACACCTAGTACAACAGTGGTAGGAAACGTCCCCACAAGCGGGGGCCTGGGAACCTGGGGAGAAAAACCAGTAGCCGAAATCCATTGCATCCAGGTCTGTGGTCTTAAAAAGAAAAACCTTTCTCCCATCTAAGGACGATTAAAAAAAATTAACACAGAGGCTGGGTATACTGAAGAGATGGGGAGGGGTGCAGACCATCTTCTACTTGTTCTTGGGTGCGCTGGCGGCTCCTGACTAGCATGAAAATTCATAGCGACAAGCTATGTCGCACAGAGTGAAATCGATCAGACAGACACAAGGAGAATCGAGTGTAGATTTGGGACAGCAATCCAACTTGATTTCTCAGATCAATCGTCCGCTATCTCAGCAGCGATGACAGCAAGCTGGGACAAGAGGGCAGCCTGGAAAAGGAGGCTGTTCTTTAGATCAGAGGTGATTTCCTGGGCTTTTAGAGGTCATAAGATGCTCCAGTAGAACTATTGGCTCAGAACTGTCTAAGAAAACTATGATTGGATGATAGTGAGGATTTTTTGTCGTTGTTTCTGTTGTTAGGATTAAAATAAATTGGGGATGGAGGGTAGGAAAGGTAGGCATAGTGTGTTGATGTAATTCTAGCCTATACTAATTGAGATATGGAATCTGCAATGAAAAAGGTGATAGCTTTTTAACTCTGCATTGGTGAAATCATATATGACAATGGCCAGCCTGGAAGGAAGCACGAGGATACCAGCTGTTTCATCAGATGAGGAACGGTTGAAAAAATTAGGAATTCTTAGCCCATTAAAGAGAAGGTTTGGGTGGTAAGTAATAGTTTAAGACACGCTGTCATCAACGAGAGAGATTGGATTCATCGTGAATGATCTAAAGGGAGGTAGGATAGATCACTGAGTAGAAGATTCAGGGAAACAGATTTCACTTCAACATCTCAAGGGCCTTTGTAAGATACAGTCAGAGTTGTCCAAAGAAGGAATCTTTTGCCTCTGGAAGCCAAGAATTCCCCGTCATTGGCGCGTTCAGACATTGTTTGGCTAACTACTTGGTCAGGATGTTATAGAAGGGAGTTAAGTACCAGGTGATGACTGTCTTGGTGACTTTTAAGGCCCCTTCCAATTAGGAATTCTTTATTTTCTACCTTCCTTAGGCAGAATCTCCTCTGAGCTTATATAACATTTATCAAGTTCCTCTCTGGGAGGGAAGGAGGGAGGTTAGAGCTGACCCTGTTAAACATACTCGGGGCACCTGTGTCCCTTTTTTAGAAAGGGTTTCCAGAGCAGAGGAATTTTTCCTTTCCTGTGCTTATACTAATTATTATTCCTGTATTCATGGCTGACTTATCAGACGCCTGCTTAGAAAAAATCCAAGATACCATGGTGGAGAATTGTGTTCTCAAAAATGGATTCCAAATGAATTAAGTTGTTCTGTGTTTGTATGGGGAGGTTCAAGCACATAGGCATTTATCCATTGCCTGGATCTTTTTGAGCTAGAAGATCGGTCTTTCCAGAAGAAGTTTTGCTCTGTATGTAAGTGGAAGAGAGGAACATGAGGAAAGTATAAGAGTGTGGGGAGGAGACTATGGACGCACTCAGAAAGAGAACTGCAGAAAGTCTACATGACTGGGGCGGAAGTGGGGTTGACAGTTCTGCTATTTGGCATCTTTCTTTCCTAATTGGGTAGCACAGAAGAGAGCGGCACTCAAACTCTGGGGGGTCAACGTTGGCCCCTCTGACGTCATCTGGTGGGCTGGGAATCATTTCTGAAATAGTGTAACCAAACATGTGCAGATCATTATGTCTGATTACATAAGCCCACCGCAAAAACTGGGCTGGAAAATGCCACTTGAAAGAGTCTCTCATTTTGCATTAATTTTTTTTCCCTGTGAACTGTTTATTTTATTTCTGGGTCTTTAAGACACAGGGTAAATGAATCAGAGGCTGATCATGATACGGTCTGTTCATTTGGTATCAATTTTAAGTTGTGCCACCTTGCAGGAGACTAAGCTTGTGAGACGTATTTTTAGAGAGTGGTATTAGATGCCGAGGCATGTGTATGTACAGAGAGGGGCACTGGCTGCTAGGAGAAATGAGAGAGAGAGAGAAAAGGAGGTAGACAAGAAGAGACAAGGACAGGAATGAAAGATTCGAGCCAATGAAATAGAAATAGAAAAACAATTCCAAAACCCATGGCGGCAATGGAATTCCCAGCTGGGCTCTGGATTGTGTTTCATTCAGTGGAGGACGTTTTCTGGGCAGCCTTTATCTACTCCCCTGCCTGGGTTTTCACAGCACTCACATCTTATCCAACCAGCGTCTATTTTAAATCTTGTAGAGTTCAGACGGCTTGCCTTTAACTAAGGCCATTTAGTGATCGGGTTGCAAGGTGTGGTGGTAAGAGCCCTGCGGTGGGAGTTGGGAGACTCTGGTCCTTGTAACTCTCATGTGCCCATGGGCAGGCATCAAACCTTGTCTTTTAAAAAATGGGGCCAGTAATTCTCACCTTTAGTACCTTCATGACTGCTTTAGGGAAAATGAGAAAATAGGTAGGAATGGGCTTGGCAAAGCACAAGTTTTTCCACATGAATGCAGCATGAAAAGTTATAAGTGGTAACTTTCTAATTTGACCTTTTTCCTCCTCTTGTGTGAGCAGTTTTCCCAGTAGGTAGTTCCTAGTGAGGATAGGTTAGGACACAGTTGTCACTTTTTTCTCTTCTGATGGAAAGGTACACTTTCGACAAGGATACAGAGTTATGCAAGGCCTAAGGACCCCCTTCCTTAGCCAGAGGGAGCGTTAAAGACCCTGGGTCTTTAAGATGCAGGGTAAATGAATCAAAGGCTGATCATGATACGGTCTGTTCCTTTGGTATCAATTTTAAGTTGTGTTAAATTATACCTTTTTGAGTGCTTTGTATTCTCAAATGACAACAGGCAATGCTTACTGGGTTTAGAGTGGCTCTAAGTGATGGAGGGAGATTACTTCACTTCTCCGTCAGTTAGACAGGCTGAAAGATCACTTAGCTATCACATCCACTCTTTCGTTTCCCTTCCCACTGCCACCATCCTCGTTCTAGAAATAGTTCATTAGCTAGGCTATTGTGATTATTTCCTAATTACCGTTACTGCCTTTAGTGTCTCCTTTCTCCTGCACACATCCCCAGAATTTTGTCATTCCTTGCCCAGAAATCAAGAGCACTTCTCTGTTGCCCACCTAAGCAAGTTTAATCCCTGAGTCGGACATTTTCAGAGTCTTCCGCGCTCCGGCCCCATCTACCTATCCATCCCCCTCACTCCCCAAATCACACTGACTCTCCCACGCCCAGCTCTTCCTTGCTGTTTGTCTTCTTCTCCTTAGCCCTCCTTCCCCTCTTCTCTCCACTTTATCACACACACACTCCCCTGCCTTATAGATATATGCACAGACACACTCAATCAGTCTTTGTCTTTCATTCCCAAATACGCATGTGGTCCCAAAATGCATATATTAGTTGCTCAAAACATGTTTGTTGAATGAATAAATCAGAAGACAAGCTACCACTGAATTAAAAAATGCCACATCTTATGTAACAGCTGTAAAATACCTAGTAATGATTTTTCTCTTAAATGCCTTACTAACCCACAAATAGACTATCTTTTTTAATTCAAAAAGCTTCTTAAGTCTTTCTTTTTGGAAAAAGTTTCTAAACTTTTTGACCAAGGCAGATTCTCTGAGAATTAAGAGTCAGATCCGCATTAAATAGATGAAGTTATAGAGTGATGATATTGTCAAGAGAATTATCCCTTTGAATTCTTTAGCACCTTCTTTCCTAAAAGAATCCCCTTATCAAAACCTGCTTGTGGGGTAGCCATCTACATAGCAAGAGAACATCGTTTCTTTCTTTTTTTTTTTTTAATTTTATTGAAGTATAGTTGATTTACAATGTTGTGTTAATTTCTTCTGTACAGCAAAGTGACTCAGTTATGCATATATATATTCTTTTTCATATTCTTTTCCATTATGGTTTATCACAGGATATTGAATATAGTTGTGCTATACAGTAGGACCTTGTTGTTTATCCATCCTATATATAATAGTTTGCATCTGCTAACCCCGTACTCCCAATCCTTCCCTCCCCCATCCCCACTCCCCTTTGGCAGCCACAAGCCTGGAGAACACCGTTTCTCATGGGGTTCTCACTGCTTTCTCTACCAGACGTGGAACTAGAACCTGCACAAACAAACGGGTGGATAGTGGCAGCAACCTGAAGTCAGGAAACTTGGATCCTTCTTGTGGCTTTTCTTCTGGCGAGTCTCTTCATCTCTGTATCATTGCTTCATCTGTCAAATGTATCCCATCAACAAGCTCTAAGGTCCTTTCAGCTTAGTAGTTCTGGAGCCCTACAAGTATGGTTTTTGATTCCTACTGTTCACTCAGGGAACACCAGGCTCAACTGTAGGCTCCTCTCTCCAGAAAACTCTTTCATTTGAGTTAGTCTCTGCCATCTTTTCTAGCCTACCCTATCTCTTCCCCTTTCAGTTGGATCTTGAGGGAAGGAGGAAGAGCTTGCATTACATGAACTTCTCCCTTTGAATTCACGGAGATTTGTGGTAGCAGAAAGCATTAGTCTTTAGGGTGAAATTATTTTTGATTATTTTAAAATGTGAGAGGGGACTTCCCTGGCGGTCCAGTGGTTAAGACTCGGTGCTCCCAATGCAGGGGGCTTGGGTTCGATCCCCGGTCAGGGATCTAGATCCCACGTGCCGCAACTAAGACCCAGTGCGGCCAAATAAATAAATAAATATTAAAAAATAATAATAATAAATTTTTAAAAAATAAAATAAAATGTGAGTTAAGGGAGTGAGTTCACTCCAGCCACATCTTAAATGTTGACAGATACCCCTATAAGATTTTCATTATTCAAGAGATTAAGTGAAAATAGAAATAAAGCGTTAGTGTTCTCTCTATAAAGGCAAAGTGCCATTAACGTCAGTTTATGACAGAAAAATCTCATTGATTTTGCTTTGTGATAATTATAGTAGTGGAAAAATAGAGATGAAGCTTTGATCTTTGTAAACCATAACATACATGTTTTCATTTTTGTTTTTGCTTTCTCCCATGTTAGGCAAAGGGACAAAAGGACATTTACAAAGAAAATAAACAAAATATAGAATCATTGGGACAAAAATAGAGAACTATTTAAGTGAACACGTTTCAGGCATTTAGACATCACAGGGGTTACTTGGTAATACTTGGCCACCTGCCATCATTTTCATTTTTTCTTAATTACTTCTGAGAGCCCTCCTTCCACTTAAAGTATATATTAATAAGATGTTGCCACATGTGGACTTGTAAGACTGGAGAGTGAGGGTGATAATTAAAATCATATGCAGATCTTTAAAAACTCACTTTAATTATATGAAGTTTTAATCGTTCTACCAAGCTGAATGTGAATTTTGAAGATATTAAAACATATACAGATGTACTCCCAGTTAGTTGCCTTTGGGTACCTTCTGGTGCTGCAGCCAGGGACCAGTGAACAGCCCCAGTCTGTGGGGTAAAGGGAGTGAGGATAGGCTTGAACACGGTGAACCAATCTCTGCAGGGTTGAAGGCAGCAGTACAGAGTAGATGGACTCCCACCTTCCAGAAGCTTATAAGCCTGGCTCTCCCTGATGACAGAGCCAAAGGGAAATAGAGTAAGTCCCTTTAGCTTCTTACATGATGAGGCCTTTCAGCCCTAATACCGTATCAACTGAGCATTCGAGACTAGAACAGCATTTTATTTAAGCCCACAATAGTTGGAGAAGCAAAAAAAAAAAAAAATCCCAATATTGTAATTTCATATGCCATCCACTGTTTTTCACCAGCTGCCAGGTGAAAGTCCTTAAAGGTACAGAAGATGAATGAAGCCAGATCATTCAATGGCATATTCAAATATTCATGCATTCATGTATTCATTAATTCATTCATCCATTCCTTCAATAAATATGTCATCAATAGCATTTTTGACCTCGGGGAATGAGGCTACATCATAATATATCCAGGTCAAGTTGGAGAAACCCTGATGCCAATCAAGATGTATTTTAACTTTCAGTCTCATTCAACACTTTATCTGAGATTAGGTTTCCTGTTCTTGGAATACTAGGACAAGGGAGCCAATCAACTTTGTAGTTTAGGAGGGAATTTGAAATTAAGCTATATAGCAGAAGAGAGGAATTCAAGACCAACCAGCAATAGTTTGAGAAACCTACTCCCCGCCGCACAAAAAAGCCATGCCATGGACTTACAATAAAATAAATATCCTTCTGTGGAGATTCCTTATCTCTTTGTAGAAGTAGAAGTAGTCACAAAGAATTTTCTTGATCTCAAACCTAGTGATACAATCACTCCAAACATGATCACATTTATAATGTGTGTACACATCTTTCACTTCTGCGACTTTCTGCCTGTGTAACTGTGGACAAGTCACTTTCTCTCGATAAGACTCAGTCTCCTGTACTCTAAAAAGGACAGTTGAGCTGGATGATGTCAAAGGCCTCTTCCAGTATCCCTGTTCTACTTATAAGCATGATGTTTTTTCCATTCCCAAGAAAATACAGGAGGAGAGGCAATACTTCAAAGCTATAAGGAAAAGATAAATTTGTGTTTTGGGAAATAGTCCTATCTCTGACATGACAATGACGCCATGCTGTTTTCATTGGAATTGATGTGTTATAGCATCCTGTCCAGTTGGGCCCGCATTTGTCCTTGCAGCCGTGCTGTCCTTGGGCTAGGATTGGGTTAGCTGTTCCAGACTCAAGTCGACCCCGCCTTCTGCTTGATAAAGAAAAAACAATTACAACCTCAAAAGGGCAGTTTGTTTTTGTGGTTGCTCCTGAAAGTGGCATAGCCCCTTTAGACCTTGGTACATATTAAGCTAATTAAATTGGCTGAATTTAATTGTGGGGAAAAGTTAGTATTGATTTCAGAAGATGGCCCTTTTCTTGCCGTCTGGGAAGGAGTTCCATGTTCTTAGACAAGTTTGTTTTTAGAGAAAATATTAGACCTCTTTTTAAGAAAATCCAATTGTTATTTTTAACTTTGGTACATTTTTAAAATCTACTTATACCTGGCTCTAAGTGAGTTTTGGGAAATTCTATTCCACATCTTTAAATATTAAGTATTTGGATCCCTAAATATTCTCCAGATTCACAGATATATAAGGCAGAAGGCATGACTGACTTGAGTCTGGAACAACTAACCAGGTTAAGTAAATGAATAAATGCTTTATTTGACAGATTTATTGAGAACCTTCTGATATCCAGTACCAGGAATGCAAATATCAATAGGACATGGTTCTTGCACTCTGTAAAGTCACAGAAAGCTAGAAGGGCTGGGAGTTACCTGGTTCAGTCCCCTGCTTCACTGAAAGGGCAGGACTACACCACCTTTATATAATCAATATAATATGATTTTTAAAGAATTTGGGGAATGGCCATCATAATTTCCAACTCTGTCCGCCACTAATTCATCTAACCTAATAATTTTTCAAGCCTAAGCCAGACATGTCTTTGAACTCATCTTGACTTGAACCTTTCTACATGTCTAAAAACTCTTTGGGGCTTAGAGAGGTCCAGTCTCTGTTTCAGGTGACCAAAGCCTTCACTCTCAGCCTCTGCTTAGATGTTCTTTCCTTCCTACAAGTCAGCATCCTTGGCATCACCTGGGAGCTTGAGACCAATGCAGAATCACAGAATCTCCTCCAAAATGTTAAATCAGATTTTGCATTTTAGCCAGATCCCCTGGTGATTCCTAAGCATACTGAGCTTGAGAAGCTCTGTTCTAATGGGTAAAGCCTTTCAATGCTGCCTAGGATTTACCTAAGAGAAGGAATTATGTAGCTATCTTTGCATTAAGGATTCTACCTTTTTAAATTTTTCCAGTTTTATTTTGAAGTTTTCAAACATATGGAAAATTTAGAAGAATTTTATAGCAAAATTTACCAGTATGCTTACCACCTAGATTCTGTTATTAATGTTTTACTCCACTGGCGTCATCATATATCCATCTATCCATATCTGCATCTTTCTGCCCATCTATCAGTACATCTTTTTTTTTTTTGATGCATTTCAAAGACAACAACAGTACACTTTCACCTAAATAAATACCACTGGTATGTATATAATTAACTAGAGTTCGATATTTGTTTGCAGTTTTTTCCTCTTCTGAGGTAAAACGTTACACAATTAAATGTACAGACCATAAGTGTGCATTCTCTAAGTTATGACAAGTGAAATACACTTGCATGTAAATTTCCTACTCTTTACTTTCTTGGGTCTACCCCTTTCTCATAGTTTACAAAAGCAAACAAAAGAGAAGGAAAAAGAAGAAGGAACAGAGCACCAAGTTATCCACAGAACAATAGTCTGTTCTTCTCCAGCCAGTCAGGTGTTCCCCTCCCCCTCCCACCCCCAGCCACTTCTCACCCCTTCGCTCCATCTCATAGCCAAACTCAGCTAAAAAGGCCACTTAAAATTGAATAAGATGGTTTATTCTATATTTGCCTTAGGTTCTGACTTGCTGTGCCTGTTTTTAAAGGGACTTACAGCCCTTTTTCATACTAAGAACTTTCAAAATATATAAATGTAGAAACTAATGATATTTGAAAGTTAAATTATAGTAAGATTTCCTCACTTGTAAGAAATTACATTTCTCCTCTTTTAATCTTTTGCCATTTCTCCCCGTTTCTTCTGTAGTGTCCTTTAGCTTGAAGTCCAATTCATTTTCTGAAACCTCCCCCAAACTTCTACAAACTTATTATTTTTCAAAGTCACACGCCTGTCTAAAATCCTACTTTATTTCTCCTTCGGGAAGTGATCTATCCTGGGAGTGTGGAAGCCAGCCTCAGCCGACCTGTAGACCTTGAGGATACTCTCTCTGTTAGAGGATGAGGTTCTCATGAGGGAAGTTTCAGATCCCTCTCTCACCAGAGCTCAGGAGTTCTAGAGAGAACCGGCGTAACTACTGAGGGTTCTGTGCCTTTTTAGAGGGGTAGAAGAACAAAAGCACAATTAATTACATGCTTCAAGTTCTGGGGATAACTTGAGCCTCCACCAATATCCATACTAAGAATACTAATTCATAATAGTTATTGAGTGCCCTAATCCAATGTCTTTATAAATATTCTCATCTCCATTTTATAGGTAGAAAACGGAGACTCAGAGAGGTTAAGTAGTTTGCCCAAAAGTCAAATAGCCGGTCAGTGATAGAGCCAGGGTGTGGACCAAGATAGTCTAACTCCAAAGCTTCTGTTCTTTCCCTTTATCCAGATGGACCCTTGAACCTCTGGATCTTACGCTTAATGAAGGGAGGTGTCAAGAATCTTACAGTAAGAGACTCCGTTATGTTTCCTAGTAATACATATTTTGGAGCCTGGCTGATATGGGAAAGAACTATAAGAACTCAGTTATGACTATTCTGTTATATATCCTTTCCGGGTAGCCTATAGAAGGCTTAAGACTGGTTGGTTCTTTTATTAAAATTAAATCTAAAAATTATATAGTAAGTCCTCCCCTGGATATAGCTTACTCTTCACCACTATTATGTCATATTTGGCTAGCCAACTTAGCCAGGGACCCAGTGATCATACACAAGAGAGAAGAGAGATTTTAGATCAAGTGTCTCTTCATGGAGAGAGTTGATGGTTCACTAAAATAGATGGCAAGACTGTTTCAGGAATCTAGGTACCAAATATCAATAGAGGTTTTGTTTTGTTTTGAAGTTTTAATTTGGGGACAGTGAAATGGAAGAAGAGGAAAATTTTGCCTGTTAACTTAATAAATTATACATGTTAAGTAATGGTTTTGGAGGATGGAAGATCAGCAGTGAAGAAACTGGGGCATTAACTATAGAAGTAACAGTTTTTCCTAGACCAACGGAAAAGATGAGAAGGAGCCACCTTGCTTCACTGGGCCAGGACTTCTGTCAAGTGTCCCCCTTTGTTGACACTTAATACTTGGCATTTTTAATAATTAAAAAGAATAAAAATTTAAAAGGATAAGTGCAACAAGGTACAAGGATAATAGATGAATAAAACTAGAAAAAATAAATAGAAAAAAATAATGGCAAATATTAAATTTAAAAGATCCAGGAAATAAGAAAAACAGAGAATTAAGAAGAAAGAAGGCAATGGAATGATAAAAAGGCAGGAGATGGATAAAATTGCATGTGAAATGGCAAAATGAACATTAAAAGCAATTAAGATACACAAGTAGGGCTTCCCTGGTGGCGCAGTGGTTGAGAATCTGCCTGCCAATGCAGGGGACACGGGTTTGAGCCCTGGTCTGGGAAGATCCCACATGCCGCGGAGCAACTAGGCCCGTGAGCCACAACTACTGAGCCTGCGCATCTGGAGCCTGTGCTCCGCAACAAGAGAGCCACGATAGTGAGAGGCCCGCGCACCGCGATGAAGAGTGGCCCCCGCTTGCCACAACTAGAGAAAACCCTCGCACAGAAACGAAGACCCAACACAGCCAAAGATAAATAAATAAATTAATTAATTAAAAAAAAAAAGATACACAAGTAGTAAAGAGGACAATAACAACATAAAATAAGCTAGAATGAGTGGTTAAAATAAATAGCCTCCTCTAAGAACATACTTACAAAGATTATAAAACAGATCAAGTAGTAATAAAATAAGGAAGTGGTATAAAGCAGTAAATTAAAGAACAATTATAAAACAAGAAGAGAAAATTAACAGGCTAAAGTGACATTTAATAATTGTATTAATAACTAACACTTTCTGACTTCTTCCCATGTGTTAGACACTTTACATGCATTAACTTATTTAATTCAATTTTATTAAAATAATTAGGACATTAAAAATGTAAACAAAAAAAATTTAGTGAGGGATGAAATCAGGCATCAGAACAACAGCAATAAAAAAAAATCTAAAGGTTAGAAAAATATACCTATGGGTGTCAATTTTCATTCCTTGTCTGGAGTGATTGTTTTTGCTGTTAAATCACCAAGTACCTGCCCTGGTACTTCTCTAGATTACATGTTCTAGAAGTGCCTGGCACTGTAAATGTTGGTTCTTTACCCCTCTTGTCTTAGTAAGCTTGGCCTTTCCTAGAGACAATTGCTAGTGGTCAAAATTCTCAAGCAGTAGAATCCATGGCCCAGAACCTGTGGCAGTGGGAAAACATCTCATAATCCTACCCATTTTACAGGGTTTAGATCAGGATTATCTTCTCCTAGAAGTTCTTCCTGGTTCCTACATAGTACTTAGTGTGCTGGGCTTGGAATGGGAGTTCTTCTCTGATTCTTTTCTTTACTTCCTCTCAGCCGTAGGTTTCTGAAGAGGATTCTAGTTTGTATCCCAGCCTTCCATTCAGACTTGGTACACACTAGGTGCTTAATGCATACTTTTTGAAGTGAGCCTACTTGAACCTATTGTCAAGAGGTTTTTCTTTTCTTTCTTTCTTTTTTTGAAAAACCAGCAACCAACTTGTGTCTGGATTTTCTGCCTGCCTGGAACCCCTACACATTTTTGGGTTTCTGTGGTCCAGAAAGAGTCTCTCCTATAAGAGAATGGCTTTTTCTTCTTTTTCTCTCTATTTATCATATCCCAGTACCCATCTTTTACCTCCAACTTCCATATACCTTATACACAATCATCTTTACTAATTCATGCTAGAACTCTTTTATGGGTATGTTCAGAGACCAGGTATCTGTTGCTGTTTCTTCTCTTCCCCATACTTTTCTCTGGGGGCAGGTGTTGTCTCTGAAGACTTGGGCTTGATCTACAATTCCTTCATTGATTCATTCATTCATATTCACTCATTCGATCGGCAGGCATTTTCTTGGAATTTACTATTAACCAGTTGTGTTGGGCATTGAGACAGGGAAAATTAAAAAGAGATCAAATGCTTCTTTTCAAGCAACTCTCCATCTCTTGTCAATCTAAGCAATCAATCTAAGTTGATTGCTATGTTTAACCTCCTTCCTTTGACCTTAATTTTTGTGGAATGGGAAAAACAACTGATTAATACCCTTGACAGATAATTATATTTTGAAGAGAGTTGTGAAATCACCTGCTAACGCACTATTCTCCAGGCAGAAGAGTGCCTCTTACCTCCATCTTTCTTCCTCAGACCTGGATTTGACCATTAATTGCACTGGTCTTTTTTCCAATGAGCTGTAGAGGTTGGCCACGACCTTTCAAACACACAAGACAAAGACCTAAATTAGATGTGGACTTTCCTTCCTACACTTTGTTTAAATTTTACATTTACTTTTTTTTCTGATTACAAATTAATATTTAATGTAGAAAATTTGGAGAATGCAGGAAAATCACAAAGAAGAAAATTACTGCTAACTTTTTGCTTGGCAGCCTCCTAGCATTTTGTGTCTAAGTATGTTTTATGTGGGTGTAGAAAAGTTAGGATCATATGGAACACATCATTTTGTAACCTACTTATTTTACTAAAAATATATTATGAATATTTTCCATATCATTAAACATTCTTCTCAAACATAAGTTTAATAACTGCATAAGAGCTTGTTACCGGGAAAGTCCATAATTTATTTAATCAGTCTCTACTGTGGAACATTTAAGCTGTTTTCTTTTTTTTTTTACTATTATTAATAACACTGTGGTAAACATCATAGTACAGAAAATTCAGTGCATATTTTGTATTATTTCCTTGAATAAATTCCTAGAAATGGAGCTGCTAGATCAAAGGGTATGAACAAATCTAAGGCCTTTGTGATGTATTATAAACTTTTCTCCTGGAAACTCCTATTAATTTATGGTTCCTACCAGCATTTTTGATCCTTCCCATTTCCTTACATTCTCAATAACAATGTCTTAGCAGTTTTTCAGCCTTTTTCAATTATCACATTATAAAATGCCATCTCATTTTTAGTTTAATTTAATTTGTATCTCTTTGATTTACTAATGAGATTGAACATTTTTCATCTGTTTGTTAGTCTTTTTTATGCATTCTTGAAATGCTCATGTTTTTCTTATTGATTTCTAAGAACTCTTACACAAGAAAGGTATGACTCCATTTCTCGCTTGGCCAATATTTAGAAAATAGAGAAAATTCTATTTCTCAATGGAGGAGGACTCAGGAGGAATAAGGCCCCAGGTCTCATTCTGTCTATTTCTGTGGAAGGTTCTTCAGAGTGAAAGCTGGATTGTTATCCTAGGAAAACTAAAGGCAGATCTATATGTGATACTGGTGGTGATCTTAAAAAAAAAATTAACCCTGCAATCTGAACTGGCTTGACATTTTCTGTATTTCTAGTCTATGAAAAAACTCAGGACTATAAAATAGAACCCAAGAATTGTCTAAAAGAACCTAGAGATACATTAGTCAGTCAAAACTTTCCTTGAAGATTTACCCTATGTCTAGTATTCCCCTAAGTATTAGGAGATGCCAAATAAGTCATTGGCTAGTTTATAGCCAGGTTGAAGAAATAAAGCTACATATAATTTATAAGTTTTCATACGACCTTAGCTAAACTAAGGTCTAAAAAATGGTCTTTTGGGTGACTAGATGTTTTCTCGTATTTTGGAGGCTATATCTGTCTCCTTGCATCTTCTTTTACCATTTGAAAAGTAGCACATTCTTCTAGATGATTGAATTTTGATGTCTCACCATCATCACTCCCCTCTGCCCTTCTCATTCCCTGGCAGAACACATATAGAAAAGCCAAGTCAGACTCATGAGCCCACAGCACAGCTGGAAGATTTCCACTGCAGAGATTGCTGGGACAATCTAAAAGGAAAAAAATTAAAATTTAAAAAATCAACCCAGTCTTATACTTGGATGAGAATCTCAGAATAAAAGAGGATATCCCCCAGCATCCACTGAAGATATCTGGGGTGGTGTCAAAGTAACTCAGAATTCTTGAGTACGTAGTTTCCAAGCACTTGCCTTCATTTCATAGGTAAATAGAATTCTCAAAACAACAGTATCATTCCCTAAATAAGGCACAGTAGAGCCTCATGCCCCATTCTAGCACGTTCCCCTCAACATTCTCTGTCTGCCTGTACCCCACAACTTCCCACCATCTCTCCCCCCTACCCTTCTGTTAGCTGTAATGACCCTGCAAACACTAAATGGCATTTGAGTGCATTAAGCAGCAGACTCTCCGGTGACATAGCAATTATGGCTCTGAAATAGATTTGGTGCGTCACGGAAGATAAGGGTTTTGAAAGTTTCTGTTGTGATTATAGCCTGTAACTCCCACAAATAATAGGCTTCAAAATAAGAGCCTGCCAACGGAGCCTTTGTGGCTTTGTCTCAGTGATGGCACGTAAATTGCTATTAATGTCCTAAGTGTACTTGAATATGCCAGTCTTTGGGATGTGAAGTTGGCTCGGTGTCTCTCTTTACGCGACATGTCATTGTTGGTCTGATAATCTGGGGTAATTGCTGTCTCTTGGATGGTCAGGAAAGTGTAAGAGGATTTAGCTTCCTGTGTGATGGTAAATAGCCTCAAGGTTTACACCACGAGTTATGTGTGTGTTCCGTAGCTAGCCACCGTTTCTCGTTCAGGTGTGTATACAATTCCTGTGTGTACCCTGAGTAGATAATAGCCTTTCAACAAAGCCACGGCAAAATCAAAGGTTATGAAACTAAAATGAAGAATCTGGAGCTGTCTGTATCAGCCAATCAGATAATTTATACTGAGAGTAAAAAAAATACCCTTTGCTTGAATTTTTCAGATTTGGCTATATGAGTAAATATAATTATCTATTGTCTTATAGAGCTACTCTTTTCCAGCATCTGCAGCATCTGTGTGTGTATGCACATTTTTTAGGTGCCATAAGTATTTTCTGAACACGTATTAGCTCTATGTCAGTATGATAAAGTGTGTGGAAATTATGTGTGTTTTTGTGCAGTGTGTGTGGATGTGTGTAAGTGTGCGTGTGCTTTAGTTTTGCAGGGCTGGGTGTAGAGGATGTTTATTCAGATATAAATAGTTTTCTGCACTAAGACACCTCTATTTAGCTAAAGCAAGCTGAGCTTATTTTTCTTTGCCTCTGAAAAGTTAAATAAAACAAATTTGAAGTTTTCACTTCCTGTATGTACATTTAACCTAAGGCCCCCCTAGGTCTGTGGAACATGGAAACGTTATATGTAACTGTCCCATTTGCACTTTGAGCAGAAATCTAAAAGCATCCCAGCCTTAAACTTGGAAATGTACACTACCTCGTATCCTGTGCAAGCTACGAAAGGTTCAACCCAGACCATCCTCTGTGTCTCAAGTGCCTTACGTGGCAGTATTAATTCTGGGCCTTCACAACAGATGAATTAAGGAAGGATGAAGTTAAGAAGGTTCCAAAATAGATCTTGATCTTGGAGTTGACCTATATGTGCATGTACTTCAGTCGTGTGGCGCTGGGAGCTGGCAGGATGGTGCACTGTGACGGTGCTGTAATTTTGCAGTTGGGTTTTGACTGAGTGCCCTTGAGTGCATGCCAGATGCAGTTGGAGATAATGACTTGTAATAAGAGAGTTCACATTCATACCAAGGGAACATGGATCAGGGTTACCATCGGACTATACAGGTCTCAGCCCAGGACTTCGCATCGCCAGTGTAAGGTAAACTTTATTAACTAACAAGGTGGTACCACACACAGTGATGTCTCAGAAGTATAACCCCCGAGGAATACAGTTTGTCTTGTCCAAAACCACGTTTGGTAAGGTGGATTGAGGCTTGAGAGTAGAAGGTATTAGAATCCCCTGAAAGAATTCTCTGAGGCCAGTCTTGTGGTTCATAGGTTCTAGCACCTTGATAAGCAGCGCATAGATTCCCAGAAGGTGAACTTGAGAGCATGAGTCATCTGCCTTCCGCCCTGAGATCAGTAGCAGCCATGCTCTGCACTTCATGCACCCCAAACTTTTGAAACCTGAAATGTCCAGAAGCTGTGGCATATAGTGGGGACTAAGTTTGGCAAATTCTAGTTTCTGAGTCGTAGATTCCTGGCCTGAGAAGAATAGTTGTTCACACTGAGTTTATGTACCATTATACATTCATCAACCAAAGTAAGAGAATTATTATTACGATTCTTACATAACTACAAAGTTACAGTGGGTACCAGCATACAGATGGCCTTACAGACACAGGGACAGGCGCCAAAAGAAGCTTTCAAAGCATTCATTTCTCTATTGGTTCAACTCAAGTACTTAATTGAGCAGTTGCTCTAGCAGACATGATCCTTGTCTTCTAATGGCTTGTGGTTGAATGATTTGTCATCTTACTGAAGATAAAAATCAAAGCCTGCCAGTCTTGGCATGATCAAGCCATCCCATTCTCCAGGCCCGTCTTGCTGCACTCGCCACTCTGCTCCTATGCTCCATTCTTTCAGGCCTTATTTCAGTTCCTTGGAGCCTTTGGACAGGTTTCTCCTTCTGCCTAGAAGGCTCTTTGCCCCACTCTTTACTTGTCTATTTTCTGTTCACTTTTAGGCTGACTTTCCAGAAGCCCCAACCTCAATGAGTTCCCTGTTCCTCTGTCTCATAGCACTTATTACCATCTGGAATCTATATTTGTTCTTTTGATATGTTTTGAACGTCTATTTCCCACAAGACAGCAAGCTCCATGAGGGCAGACGCCACATTTTTTAAAAATGTGTTATATCTACCACAGTATGCCTAGTACATAGTATGAGGTAGGCACTGAACACATATTTGTAGATTTTAAGAATTAAAGGATTGCAGCTAATAAGGTCTGGTGCTCACATGGATATTTACATAAATAAAAGCTGCACGTGGTTAAATGTCAACATGAAAGGTCAAAAGGTCAGTGGTACTAGAATGTAGAGAAGTGGGTGATGGTTTGCCCTGAAGCGACTTGCAGAAAGGAGGTAGCCCTCAGGCTGGGCCATGAAAGAAGATATGGATTCCTAGAGACCAAAGAAGGGGGTAGGCAAAGGCAAAAACCTCTCACTTGACTTCTCTGTAGAGTAGGAAGGAATCTCACTTTGGCAGTGAGAAATCTATTATTTCTTCAGAGCAGCTTAAAGTACTAACGTCTGTTCTCTACCAGGATATCTGTTGTCTACCAGGAATGGCTAATGGTACTGCTGATCTTTCTTAACCTTCACGGCAAAATCTCAGGGCTCAAGAGGCTGTGGTGGGAAGCAGACTAGCAAGGGGTATGGTGGTGTGACTTGGGTGTAAGGTCACCAGGGACTGACCTAGTGGTAAGTGGCAATCAGAGGGGATACCCCCAATAGGCAGGGGACCATGGAAACAGGAATCCTAGAGCCAGGGGCATGGGATAATCCAGACAGAGGGCCAACTTCAGGGAAATGTGATGGCAGGCAGTAGTTGGTGGGCTGAGGTTCCAGAGCAGGATTTCATTTACAAGAGCAAGTCACTACCTCATTCTTTTTTTTTAAAATTGAAGTATAGTTGGTTTACAATGTTGTGTTAGTTTCAGGTGTACAGCAAAGTGATTCAGTTATACATATATGTATGTATATATTCTTTTTTCAGATTCTTTTCCCATGTAGGTTATTACAAAATATTGAGTATAGTTCCCTGTGCTATACAGTAGGTCCTTGTTTATCTATTTTATACATAGTAGTGTATGTATGTCACTACCTCATTCTTAAATGAACTGTGATAAATAGGGCACTAAGCAGAAGCTAGGCAAGGGCTTGGTAGAGATGGTCACAGCCACAAGGAAGACATTCCCTGTATGAAGATACAGGTGCAGAAGGTCAAAGCAAGAAAAGCAGCAAAATTTATTCTGGCCAAACTAGGCTAGAATAAAAAATTTGTGGCTGAGAGTACACGTTCTTCCCAGACAGGGTTACCCAGATTTAGCAAATGAAAATACTGCATGGGACATACTTACACTAAAAAATTATTTGTTGTTTATCTAAAACTCAAATTCAACTGGGTATCCTATATTTTATCTGGCAATTCCTTTCCCAGGTCCCATGGTGGAAGCTCTATCTGCATGTGGGTCTCAGCCCTCGAGAGACTAAAGATGGGCAAAGACCTACAGGCCACTTTGAGACTATGTCTATTTTGTACATTTTTCTGATTCCCAGGATGCCTGAGGTGGTGACTAGGAGACCGTTCCAGATGCGGGGTGGGATATCTTCCTGCTCCTTGTGCCCTGCGGAGAACACTCCTTGTTAAGATGGAATTGCAACAGGCAGTATCCAGTGTTTTTCTCAATTGCTTTCCCTAAAAAGAAAACAGAACAATATAAATATGAATCATAGTTACTTGTTTGGGATAAGCTATGAAGTACCAGATCTCCCTGATGCCTACTTATTAGCAAGAGAAAAGTTCACTTCCTAGGTGTAAAAGTTACCTTGAACCCTGGTGCTACCTCTGCTTTGCATCTTGAATATTTTCTAGGTATACACAGCTCTTTACATGTAGTCAGACTGAACTGTGGAGGTCAGGGACCTGGTACCCTTCTCTATGTCCATACCCACGATGGAGGATGGATATTACAGTGCCACTAAATGTTTATTTACTTCTTCTTATGTTCCTCCAAGAGATATTTATTAAAATCTACGCTGTGTCAAGCACCGTGGTAGGAACTTTGGAATCAAAGATAAGTTCCATAGCCCTGTTCTCATGGTCCAGACGTGTGAAAGAACAAATGCAATATGGCGGCACAGGTGCTGTGATAGAGGTACATCCTGGCAGGGAGGTGCGGGGTTGGGGGGGATGACCTGCAGGGCTTATAGGAGAAAGAAAAGTTGCCAGGGGTCAGTTACAGGTGGAAGGATACTTAAACTCAGTCTTGAAAAAGAGCCAAGGCAAGAGTGGCAAGTAAATGGATGAGTGGGGCACTGCATTCAAGGGGAAAGAAACAGGCATGAAATGGCAGCTCTGTTACGGGAATTTCTAAGTACCCTGATATGGTCGAAGTATTAAACGTGAGCATTGAGTTGAAGAGTCAGCAAGGTCCAGGACATGATAGGCCTGATGAGGACATTGAACCTCACCTTGAGGCCAGTAGGAAGCCACTGAAGGTTTAAACAGGGAGGTGACATGATCAAAACTACATTTGTGAAAGATCACGCTGAGGGCAGCTGGAGAGAGAACTGTAGGGGTGCCAGAATAGCCATGGGTCTGTTTACTGTTCTAAAATTTCCCAGGGAAATTTTGAATCCTTTGTCCCTAAGGGGGCTTTCCAGTAGCATTTTTTCATCCCAGAGCATCTCTTGGGAAGTGCTCACAGTATAATCTTGGGAAAAGTCTATGCATATCAGGAAGACATAGTTCTGTCTTGATGGAACAATGTTGGATCTAGGGTGTGACTCCACTGTGTGTGCTGATGTCTCCCCTGATAAATGGTGGCTGTGTGTGTGCTTGTATGTGCAAGTGTGTGTGTGTGTGTGTGTGTGTGTGTGTGTGTGTGTGTGTGTGTGGAGAGAGAGAGGGAGAGAGGATGCATCCATGTTTCTTTGTTTTTCTTCCTGGCTGGCCTCGCCAGGGCCTGGGTTATTGAGGGCCTGGAGCACGTCCACCTCCTCACCCTTGCTGAAGGCATTGCTGGTGATGGCATCTGGCCCACATGCAGATCAAGCTCATCTCGGTGCTGACCTCAGCCGGTTTGTGGCACCTCGGTGTATTTCTGGGTTGCAAATGAGAGTTTCTTAGTGCCAGGCTTGCTTGGGCTGTCACATCAGGTGATGAATTCTCTGCATCAACCGTGTACTGCTAAGGTAAGCTCAGAGGAAGAGTGGGAAAAAGAGCAGGATGGGACCAGCGGTTCTCACTCAGCCCAGCAGCCGCTGCTCTGGGCGAAAAGGGGTACTGGCTCCGCAACAGCGAGGGAGAGGCAGGTGGCCCCCTGAGTTCTGGCTCGAGGAGGGCAACAGAGGAGAGGGAAGTCAGGGCTTAAGCTGCAGTTCTGTGCTCCTGTGTCTGTCAGGAGGAACCGTGCGGGTTTTGCCATCCACCATCGCTCCATCCCCAGCTCCATGGCTAGCTTCCTCTCCCTCCTCTGATAAGCGTGCTTTGCCTTATCCATTAGATGGGATTCTGGCAAAATGTGGTGTCTATCAAGTTATGTGGGTAGGATAGAGAATAGTCATTTTTGTTCCTGAAACATTTTGTTCCCAAATGCCTTTAATTTGTGTTTTGAAAGTCCAGATTTTCTTAACTAGGAAATCTACTGCATTTTGTCCTAATTCTATATTCTACTAGCTTCCACTTCATGAGGTTCCAGGTCAAGCCTGCTGCTGGCTTAGGTTTCCCCTGGTGGAATTAAATGTTACACCAAGTCTTGCTTCCCAGGCCACAGGCTACAGAATTAACCTGAAAGAACTGGGTGTAAATGTGAACTCTCTCCCATTACGGATGCTTTGAGATAAAAAGGGCATATTTGGCTTTACAGATTCCCACCCCTGTAACCCCTCAGGGTGGTTTCCAACAACAGCATTTTACAAAGTGAGTGTGTCCCTTTAAAGGCTGGTGTGCATCGGAGAGTGAAGGAGGAAGTTGAGGTGCAGAAGAAAAATTAAAACAGAGGTCTTATTTTCCCGCCACCTCACACGGTTGTTAATGAGACCATCTTTGACTCTCACTGTTCCCAGAGATAAATAAACACACAAAGGCGGTGTTTCCTACTTAATATTCACCCGCAGTGGAGGAAGAGGGAAGGAATTGCTCCCCGGGGTTAACGTGGCAGTAAGCGAGGTCAGCTGTTTCCCAAGACGATGCAGCCTCTGAACGTCTTACATTAAAGCTGGAATGATACAGCTGAAACAGCCAAAGTGATTTACGGGAAACCCGGTTAGGGTGGATTTGCTCGCAGTTTCTGATCTCATGGAGGTTTTAGCAGCCGCAGCAGGAACAGGGGCAGACAATATGCCATGGTAGAAAGCACCTCCAGAGAAAAGAATCCTTCAGCATTTCCCAGTGTTAGACTCGTTTGTTCTAGAAAGTACTTGCATTCATCTAACTTGAAACCCATAGGCTACAGTGTCCTGAATTTAGCAAGAAATCAAGGGTCATAGCTGGGATATCCCGGGGTAGGGTGACCCGGGACTAAAAGTCCCCCATTCCATTAAATCCCGGAGTCCTGGGCAAACTGGGGCAGTTGGTCACCCCATCTGAAGTGTGTGTGCATATGTGTCTGTGTGTGTGTTTGTGGATGGAGGGGGAGTGAAGAAAAGGCAGTTAAAGAGATTTGTTTTATTTCTTTATTTTTAATAAGGTTTTTTAAGGT
Organism: Eubalaena glacialis; assembly: GCF_028564815.1. Lineage (NCBI taxonomy): Eukaryota > Metazoa > Chordata > Mammalia > Artiodactyla > Balaenidae > Eubalaena > Eubalaena glacialis. The sequence goes on along the minus strand of NC_083718.1, from coordinate 73,040,119 downwards.
TTTATATACTCTTCTTCACCAGGCCAACTAGCATAATTAAAATGCTGGTTTTGGTATCAGGCTGAACTAATTCCTGTTTCCACCATCTGTGAGCTCTCTCTCCCCTCTGGCGTCCTGAGCACTGGTCTGAGAAAACAGAACTTTTGAAGAGATCAAATGTCTGCTGTTTGAGTTATTTCAGCTCAGAGATGACTCAAAAAGAAGTCTCCTAGAACCTTCTGGTCAATATACAGTGCCTTGCTAATTCCCTGCTAATGAAACGCCACAGAGCTCATTTTGTTTTACTAATGGCTTCATTTGGGGCACCACTTATTGTTATTTTAATGGAATTATAGTATGGCTCAACCATGGTAGTGGTGGTGACTTGTGAGCAATGTAATGACATGCCTTTGTGCCACGTGCTATGACGTGGACGCTAGCTGCTTTAGAGAGCTTCCTCCCCTCCTTGTCTCATACCAGGTCGAGTCTAAGATACATGACATTTTTCCTCTTTTATAAGCACCTCACTCTCTGCTTTATGATGTGCTTATGGAGCTCCTGGAAAGTTTCCTAAAATCCCATGCTACCCAGCAAACACACACACACACACACACACACACACACACACACACACACACACACACCTTCTAGTCTATTTAATTAGTGAGTTAATTTATTTATTTATCTACTTATCTATCTGATAAACATACACATATTAAAAAATTATTAGGATGCATATCAAAATGCTAAGAGTAATTATCTCTGGGTAGTAGGATTATGGCTATTGTACTCTTTGTTCTTTACAATTCTCCTATTTTCAAATATGATACTGCATGCATAATTGCAAATATTGTATTTGCAAATATCATATAAGCATATCTTACTTTTATCATCAGAAAAGATAAATGATGCTAAAGGATTTTCTTCAGGGAAAAATAAACAGAACCATGATTCTCAATCAGCCTAAAATGGTACCAAAAGAATACATGTGTTCTTGGTTGAGAGGGGAGGCTAAGTAAGATATTGTCACTCTGGTGACCAACCTAAATGTGGAAATTGAATTAATTCTTTTCTTGATTCTGATCATCCTACAGAGTCTTAGGCCCCAAAAGATAGCAAAGCCTCCTGTTATAAGAGAAAGAATTCTCATTTTCCCCTCATTGTTCTCTTTCTAATCTCTCTTTCACAAACAACAGGGGAAATGGCCTCCAACAGAAAAGGGGAGTGGGAGGAGCTGCCTGACTCAGTTAAGAGATGGAGATTTGAACTTGAGAGCAGTTATTCGTTGATCCAAGATTGAGGGGCCGTGTTCCTGGCATTGCCCAGGATGACCTTTTGCCCACTTAGTGTCCAGATCTGCTCTTAAACTGACGTGTGTGGGGAAAAACCTACCCTCATGCTGAAGTACTTGGTGGGAGCTGCTCTGAATGAAAAGCCTGGCTTTCCTGGGAACATTGGAGCATCATTTGGGTGAGCCAATGACAGAGAGAGCCAAATGGATGAAAAGGGCAGAGAAAAAGGAGCCTGATTCAAAGGTTAGGAAGCCTGTGTTCTGTCTCAGTCGGAATCCGGAAGCCTGATTTTCTCTTACGCCTGTGCTTTCTTATGAATGAAACGTGAATGGATGTTTGCCGGCACCTACAAGTGCCAGCCATGCTCCTGAATACTGTGGATTATACTAGGGCGGAAGCTGTGGTCCCTCCCAAATGGCAATAATCATACCTGCCCCAGATACCCCCACCTACTTCAGGGAATAAAAGGAGAGGAAAGTACAATAAAAATAATTTACCAGGACTCCCTAAAATCTGGTCTGTTCAGTATTAACATTTCCAGCGTTGAGAGTCTATTAACTTCAAAGGAACCCAGTGACTGGGGAAAAGAGATCTTTTAGCACATTTACAGTTCAGTGCTTTAAAATATGTAAACAATCATGAATCAACCATTGTAGCAAATCATTCTTCAGCTATTTAATGGTGGGGTATTTTTTGAAAGGGGTGGTCATTAAAACAAATCCTTTTAGGACAATTTTATTGTTTTAATGCATCTGGATTTAGAGTCTTAGAAGATGATCTACAAATACAGATCAAACTTGTAGCTTCCTGTCTTACCACCTTTTTAGGTATAGTCACACAGACCAGTCCTTATGGTGTTGGCACCATTGTTTTACCTGTTTTATTCGTCTGATCACCCGCTTTTCAAGGCTCACTTCAGAGAATCCCTCCTCCATGAAGCCTTTGCTGATACTGCATCAAGAGGAGATACTGCCTTCATTTGAAGCTTCATGACAACTGGGCTGTACCATGTATTAGGTTTTGCCCGGCATTATAGTTCATTCGTCTGCTTGTCTCATCCCCATCCTTGAGGACATGAGCTGTATCTCACTCATCATTATATACCCTCGAGCAGCTAGAACAGAACCTTGCATAGAATAGGTGCCTGGGATCCCATAATACAGGGAGCATCCAGAGCTGGAAAGGACCCGAGAAAGCATTTGAGCTAATCTTTTAATTTTTCTAAAGGGGAACCCAAGGCCAAACAGGGGGAAGTGCTTCTCCAGAGCCAATAGCTAATTGTTGCCAGGGTCAGAACTAGAACTCGGTCCCTTGGCCTGCAGGGCAGCTGCCGTCATCCTAGAGCACACAGAACAATCATCTGGCGGCTTGGACTGAATTACAAAGCCTGTGAGAAGTGAGAGGTGCTAGTACTGTGTCCAGAGGCTCACTGGGAGGAGCCAAACTCGTCTGAGGGTGGGGGAGGTGGGCATTCTCGACCACAATCATAGCCGCCCCTTGGATGAGTGTTCCCGTGTGCCAGGCACTGTGCTCGGCCCTTTACCCAAGTTGCCTTATTGTCATTGTCTGCTCAGAACAGCCACCCGATCTCAGAGGACTGACTTCTCTCCCTTTTTCCCTTCTAGGCTAATGGAGGTTGGCAGGATGCTACTACCCCTTCATCAGTGACCTCCCCTACAGAAGGCCCTGGCAGTGTTCACTCTGATACCTCCAACTGATCTCCCAGCAGTCGCATCCCAGCTGACCCTGTGCTCCAGTCGGGGCCGGGCCAGGAGGGAGGGTTTCTCAACGCTGAAGCGGTCAGACTGGAGGTCGAAGCAATCAGCACACACAATAAGAGTCTCCTTCTCTTCTCTTCTTTGGGATGCTGTTTCAGCCAATCTGGACACTTCTTTATACTCTCTTCCCTTTTTTTCTGGGTAGAAGCCACCCTTCCCTGCCTCCAGCTGTCAGCCTGGTGTCCATCATCTTCCCCGCCCCTTTCCCTCTGTCCTAGACTCCCTGGGTCCCTGCCCTCTATTACATCCCTGAAGGATATTTTCAACAATTAGAGGAATTTAAAGAGGAAAAAAAATACAAAGAAAATAATAAAAGTGTTGGTATGTTTTCATGCTGGTGGTTTGAGGAGCGAAATTTACCTCCCTCGGATCCCTTGCTCCCTCTGTTAACAGGCAGCCCTTCTCTGTTTCTCTTGTTCCTCTCACTACCTCTTAGCAGGAATACGCCACATTGCCCTACTCATTCCAGGCCGCCCTGCCTCCTCTTGCTCTTCCCTCCCTGGGGACGATTCTGATTAGAACCCAATTCCTCCTCTTCCTTCTCAGCCCCAGGTATTCTTTGGGGGCTGCCATTGCTGGGCTTCTAAAAGTGCCAGTTTCTGGTTTCACCTCTGCTAGGTTGGTTCCCAGCAGGAAGTCAGGCAGCAAGAGAAGGCTCAAGGAACAAGAAGGGCAGAATTCCTAGAGGCTTTTGCATCTTCCCAGTAACAGCTCTTGGTTTCAGAGGGACAGTCTTTGGAGACCGTGCAGTAAGCCGTGTTCAGAATCTACTGCAAAACCAGGTCTGAGTTAGGCATGGTGGTGAATGCATCACTAAGGAGTAGAAGGTTCTTATCCTGCAACCCTTTACCTATCCCCTTTCTCTCTCTCTCTCTCTCTCTCTCTCTCTCTCACACACACACACACACACACACACACACAAGCATACAAACGTAGGCATGTGCACAGCCTCACACATTCACTTGCCCCAAATCAGTCACATGCCACATTCAAATACCTATATTAGTAACCATAGCATTATACCTTGTGAGCCCAAGAGAGGGAATTAACAACTCTGAGTGAAGGTCACTGACACAGAGAAGCAGCATGTGCCTGGGGCTTCCAGGCCCCCAGCATGCACACACCAGAACGACATACACAGGACTTGATCATGATGAAGGCCAGGTTTCGGTTTCCAGTATAAACTAATCCTGTTCTCACCACCTCTGGAGCTCTCAGGGAGCCACACACAGTACTTACAAAGTCTACAATGGATTTGGTTTTGTTTTGTTTCTGTGTTTATGTTAGGGACATTGCATTAATTATCCAAAGTGTTATATGGCACCACATTCTTGTCCTGCAGCAGAAAGGTGTATAAGAACATGGCTCGAGCAAACTTTTTGCTTGCTTACTTTGAAGACCTGAGAGTGATGGGGAACAGGGAGGTCATGCTTTCAGTGAAATCATCCATGATTTTTATTCCCTGGTAATATCTGAGAGTGAAGAGTAGGTACTAGAAAGCTGTCCTCATGTCGCCTGTGCTCACATTCTTCATAGCCAACTGTGCCAGCAATAAACATGGCAGCTCTGTCACTTGATTAAGTGGGAGGTGGTCAGATCTCTTGGTGCCTCATTTTCTTCACCTGTAAAATGGGGGTTATTACGCCTGGCTCACCAAGAGGCTTGTGAGAGACAGAAGAAGTTGATTTCATTCATATCCAATCTGTAACTGTGAAGTCAGGGGAAGAAGCATCCCTAAGATAAACTGGTTCATGCCACATAGGGACAATAAATGGTTTTCCTGTTCTAACTGCTGGTTAATATTAGTACCCTGAGGTCGTCAGCCTGATGACAAAGAGAAGGGTTAGTGTTGTTCTTTCTGTTTGTTTGTTTTGGTCTGGTTGGTTTCTTAGAATAGAGATGTTTCTAATTTGGAAGAAACGGGGCCTGGTACTCTTAGCTTGTACTTGAATCCAGTTATGTGGCCTTGTAACTACTTAGTCCCTGTCACATCTGCTATGTTTGAGAGGCCTCCGGGAGAGGTATAAGACCCTGAGGGTTGAGAGTGGCCAGCTAACAAGGTCATGGACATTCTGCATGGCACTTCAGTAATGATTAGAAAATGTTCCTGTGTGTGGGTGTTGGGAGGTGGGGGGTTAACCTAAGGAACTAGAAGGTATGTGTATTTGAAGGAAATGCAAAAAGTAAATATTTGGCAAGATGGCATTATGCCTGGATGACTAAGAGTAGTAGAAAGACTCTCTTCTAACCTGTGCCATAATCAGAACAGGGCTTGATAAAGAGGATTCCTGGAAGGAGCCATCTTGTGACCATTCTACAGTGATTACAACCAGTGGAGAACTTTGTCTGAGTGGCAGGGATCTATTGAAACTACCCACAGAGGAATATGGTGGGATCGCATCCCCCTGATTAGGGGCAAAGTACAAAAGGGACACAAAAGGGTTCTCTTGGAAACAGGAAGAATGATTCCAGATTTGGGTTGAATGATTGCCATTTTAAGTTGATGAAAGAGATCAGAGCAGTGCTACCTTTGCACAGGCAGTTTCTCTCCCTGCAGGAGTTTGCACTGATCACCTCTCACAGCATCTTCCCCACCTAGCACTTCATGCAGTGCTCTTCGCATCCAGTACTTTTCCCACGATTTCCCCTCCTCGCCTACGATCACATCCAACATGGCGGCCACCACATCTCTTTGCATTAAGCGAAGCATGAGAACACTGGCCGCGGAAGGATGGGGATGGAAAGAGCGTGCCTCTGGAAATACAGCTCCCTGGGAATTCGTATTAGGTCAAGCCTACAGATACCAAAATGTGCCCCAAGACTCCTTCATTTTCTGATGGAAGTGGGAGCGCTCCATTTTCCCTGGCAGATTTCCCCTGAGAAATGATACTAGCCCTAGGGTTTGCCCACCTTGTAACTCTTCATCACATCCTCCTTTTCATCCCTAACTCCTCCCCCTGGCTTGGTATTGACTCCTGTGCGGTACTTTTGCCAAGTGACACCTTTACGTTTATTTTTTATTTTGCTGTGGTGGTGGTTCTTTATTTACTGTTTGCCTTTTCTCTCACATAACTTTCCCTGCCCCTCTTTCCTTCTGAGTTTTATTTTTCTGCCCAGAAAAACCTGACTTCGATACCAAAAAAAGATGAAACTACAGAAACTCAAATTTAAAAAAAAAAAACTTAAAAAAACACAAAAAAATACTCAACGATTCTTTCAGCTTTATTAACATTTTCCATTGTTTCTTGCGACTCGTGTCTCGTTCTTTGTAGTATTGATGATGAACATTTGATAATGAATGTTCTTGTATATTCAGATAAAGAAAAAAAACCAAAAAAGCGGTCTGAATTTAATAGTGTTTATAATAAAAATTTTAAAAATGACCCTCATAGCACGCAAAACAGGATGGGGAATTTCCCCTCTTCTTTCTGTGACAATGCACATCATTCCTGCATTAGTTTTTAACACCGAACTACCTACATTCACCATTGCCCCCATTTTTCTTTTTTTTTCTTGCATTTGTGAATTAGTTCAAGAATGCTAGAAAAGTGTCGAGTTGTGCACATCCATTTCCTGTTTCACAATGTTTAAAAGTGACAGTAATTCATTTTGTAAACTAAAAAAAAAAAAAAAAAAAAGGTTGGAATAGTGAGCATAATAGGTACAGCCTAACACGTTATTATGTTTATTAACTTTGAGACCCAGAAATAAATTCTTTTCTTTTCTTTCTTCTGCTCTTTAAAATATAAAAAAAGAAATTATGTTTTGTTTTGTGTTATTTTTGGTTTGTTTATGGGGGGGGCTTTTTTTAATTGTCAGGATTATGGTCTTGCTGTTTTTATTCCTTAAATATGTATTTGAGGTGATGTGAAAAGATGACATTTGTAGAATAGGCTGTTTCCTTGTACTTCTGTTTGTTTCAGAATTCAGTTGACTTCAAAGATCAAGCCCACAATGATGTCATATTTTTTCACCTGCATTTTTTGGAGTGTGTGGCATTCTTGCAATCCCTGAGAAAAACAAAGGCAAGGACTTGAGTTTTCTTTTTAGCCCTTTCACGATTCAAGGAATTGGTCCAGGGGACCTTTGTATACTGTAGGGAAAGGTTTTTGCCTTGGTTGATTGTGAATGACACAATAAAATGCTTTCTTTTCTTTCTTCCTGATTAATAACGACGTTCCACGACTCTTTCCAGCTAGAGAGGATTTTTTCCTTCCAGTAGAATCCCGCAGGAGATCCTGGGGGGATGTGCACCATTGGCTGCGTAGACTAGATCCGGGAAGCCGTCCTAGAGTCATTTGGCCGAATGGTCTTTTGAGCCAGACTCAGTGCTATTGTTACAGTGCTGAGCATTACACCTGATTCATTGGCAGGTGCACCTCTTATTAACCTCTGACTTAGGCAGCTGCTTAAAGCAAATTGTCAAACTGGCTTGATTTGGAATGTTTTTGTTAAGTTAGGGGAGAAAAGAAAGCAATATTATCTGGAGGAACCTTAATTTAAATGTTTTTCATGCAACAAATGATGAAGCGTTCAGAAAGCAGCCAGAACCCAAGCAAGAAAAGTTAGCAACACTTTAGGAAGTGTTTCTACCCAAACGCTTGCACTCTTGTTTTTAAGTCATAACAAAATAATGACAAGCTTTTCACATCACCTTTATGGTTTCAATCCCTAGCTCAAAGCTTTCTGGAATCTTTTATTTTTTTGTAAACATTTTTTTTTTCCTTTTGTTAAAATTAATAAAAACATTCAATGTTTTCCCCCTTTTCTCTCTTTTTACTTCTTTTCTTTCCTTGGGCGTTTTCAATTATTTTGAAGTGCTTTCCTTTGGTTTTTGGTTTTATTCTCCCGCTCCCCATCCCCTGTTCTTATTATTCAGCGTATAAACCTGCAAAGCTCTGCTCTGTTTTGGTTTTGAAAGTTTAAGCTTTCCTGCTTCTGTGAGAGCACAGGCTTCTGTCCCTTTTGATTCCAACTGAAATTTTGTGTTCTCTAATGATACTAACACGGTGTAGGTTTTACAGTCTCCTAATTTGTACTGGTAATGCATATTCCAAATAAATAGTTTCTTTTGTTGCAAAAAAGCATACTTGTATTTTGTGTAAATTTATACCTGCTGGAAACTTGTCTTTCCCCAAAGTAAGACGTGGGTTAGTGTGGCTTTAAACTGTGGCCCTCATCATTTTAAAGTCTACAATGACAGTGGGGCAGATGACCTTGCGTCACTCACCCCGAAGTAAGAAGGAAGGGAGGGAGGGAGAGAGGGAAAGAAGGATCTTTTATGTGCAAATATTAGCTGTGCTGTAGGAAGGCAGAGCACCCCATCTTGTCTGCTTGTCTGTGATTAGCTCCCATCCACCAAGCACCAGTCAAAATATCAGGGTGATGTTCCAGAATAAATTCTAAGTTTCTGAGTCACAGCTCTTTGCCCAGTGGTTCTCCTTTCCTTCTCTTTGTCTGCTGTGATCTGGTCATAAGGAAAATTGTGGTACCCAAGAGATGCTTCAGGGGAAGGAATCTAGGTTAGAAACACTACCCAGTTGTAGGCTCTCAGAAGTATGCTAGCTAGATGCCACTCCACTAGATGTACACGCCTACCGTGTGTTATGTCTTCCATCCCGTGTGAGTATCTCTCCCAGTGGTTTGTCTGTACCCACACTGAGCCCCGACCTTTGGGGTTGTGGTCTGTTACAGAGTTTGGTGTCTCAGAGTGTTCTGGCTGGACCACCACTTCAGCCTTCAACAGCTAATTCTGCTTCCCAGCCCTTAACACCATCTCCCATGCATGGAGTGGGATGGAGCTGCTTGTCTGCCATTCTGCACATTGTTCCTCTAGGGGCATCACATGCATCGTTTTCTCATTCTCACACCTTAGCTCTCAGGAGGCTTTGCCCAGAGCCCCAGTGAGGCGGGTCTGTATTGAAAACACCAATCACTCACCCTTTCATCTCTATCATGATTCAAATGATCATGATCAAAGGAATGGAGAGTCATCAGGGATCAAATTATTATTTTTATTAAGGGACTAGCCAAGGGTCCAATGGACTCAAAAGTATAAGGCTATCTTGCCAATATTGATTTGGAGAGCATTGCCAGGAGCCAAAATGGAGGTCTTGCGTCCCCTCTTCAAATCTGAACAAGGGAGCACATTTATGGGAGTTTGGGTATGCAAGGCAGTTTCAGACCACTTCCTTTTTCCGTTGCCTGGAAAATTGTGGACCTAACTCAGCCACTTGGTTTATTGCTTAGAGTGGTACTAAACTGTTGTAACAAATAGAGCAAAATGTATAGTGCCTCAAATGCAGTACGAGTCTATTTCTCACTCATAATGGTAATAGCCTCCGGCAAACATTCCTGGTCAGGATGCCTTGTCTCCATGCAGTGATTCAGGCATCAAGCTCCTTCACCCGGCAGGAATTTGTAGTCCTCCACATCTGGCCTGCAGGAGGGAAAGAGTGTGTAGAAGGCTCACCATTTCTTAAAAGCCTTAACCAAGACCTCCCTTATATTCGTATTCCTAAATGCGAGGTTTCGGGGGTGGGGCGGGAGGATGGAAAAGTGGTCCCTGGCTAGGCGGCTACTTCCTGTCAATAACAGCACACAATAACTCCTTGAGTAGTTGGCCATCTGTATCACACCTAGTGATCAAAAGGATTAGTGAGGGCAAAAACAAGCCCACATGGCTGTTTCACTGCACTGGACACTCTCCCAGTAAAAACATTTCCAGTAACATCCCAGACTTGGCTTTGCCACTCTTCAGTAGGGAAGATCCAGAAAGTGGTATAACAACAGGGGGCCAGAACTGATCCGCCCCATACTGCCCCCTCATCAGTCTCCAAATTTGGTTGTTGTCTAAATTCATGACTGGGCACTCAGCCTGTGGTCATATTGAGGGGAGAGCTGCCATCCCTCAAGGCAGCCTGTTCCCTCCGTCAGGAAGTCATTCCCATGTTTACTGATGTCTAGAAGGGTCAAGTCTGGTGGCCAGCAGTCACTTCAAAGCGTAGTGGTCTAAAGCTTTCAAATCACAAAATCGGATATGCTCAGCACTCCCCTCCCCCGACATAGAGTTCTACCTGCTTATCCTTATAGACTATCACAACCTTCCCCACTTAAAACAAAAAGTAAAATACCAATGTTTCGACCACCCTTTGTTATGCAGAGTATCGCCTCCCTTCTGGAAATATTCAGCGTGGAGGATGGCACGAGAGTTCAGTCATATGAAATCATTTAGTGGGTGAGCCGGGGAAGGTGTTCTACCCTGGATCTCTGCACCAGAGGCGCGGGGAGAGGACTGAGGCTATGCTCTGGGGGCTCTGCTCTCACGCCTTGCAGAAAAGCTCCGACAGTGTACAAATAAAGAGAGCAGTGGATTTACTGTCTGGGTCAGTCAGACACAGGGAGACGCAGTCTACGGCTTCTAGCCTCGGGCAGGCTTCCGAGGCCACCCTGGGCAGTGTGTGGGTCGGGAAGAGGAGTGGTAAAGGGCCACGTGCTCGTCCTCGTTATCCTCCTGGGATCCACGCAGAAGAGCTTAGCTCACGCTTCTGGATTCCTCTGGATAGATCATAGGGTCCATTCATTATGTCCAGCTGACACTCCAAGCCCAAATTCCCTCTCTCCCATGATAACCAGCCGTACTGTCCAGGGTAGCTCACCAGCGCTGACAATGAGCACCTCTGGACAGCACAAAAGGCACCAAGTGCTACAGTACATTTGAATATAAATCTCCCATTAATATATATCCAGAGAGAAATTAAAGTTTAAAATAAAATCTCCCTCTCTCATGACATAAAAGTTCTAAGAAATGCTGGTCTACAGCTCTGCCTTTCCTGATCTCCTACTGTGCTCATTCATTGTCAGCCAGAAAGCGCACTGCGTCGCCAGAGGTAGAGTCAAGGCCTTCTTCCTTCTACAGCAGCGGCAGAGGTCCCTTCTACTGGAATGGGTGTAGCTGTTTCAGTTCCTCCAACGTTCAATCAATCCAGACTTGAATTTCTCTGGTACCCCACTTTTCCTAAAAAGTCACTCAGGAAGCATATGAAGTACATCCCAGAATCAGCTTCCTCACAGAGAATTTAGAAAACACAAGCAAAGCCCAGACTACTAGAGCAAAATTAAGTTCCCAGAACCCAGATCCTGGTACCACATGACTATTGCTAATGAATGACTGGATCAGAGATTTGATAATACAGGGAGAGCGCAGGAAAGACAGAAAACACATAAAAAAGTAAAAAGGAAATCTTTACTTCAGTCTTTACAATGCCAGTTGACTAGTATCAACTGCAGTGTTGAGGAAAAGCCACCAACAAGAGGTTAACTTTGCTTTCTGCTTCCTATATCCTGGGGGAAACAATCCAACCTATGCATTCTGCCTCTTTAAGAAAATGCAGGATTCTTTAAACAAATCACAATGACCTTTGAAATATTCATGTCTTTGTGAAAAATTCAAAAATGTAAAATGGGTCCCCTCTCACCACAGGCTACTTGAGGCTCCCTTCATCCCCCCTGGTATCCATATACATATTTAAGATGAATCGCAATTTCCATTTCCCTTTAAGCCTCATGTTCCTAATCCCAGATACATTTATCCTGTATCACTGTGAATTCTCTTCCTTCTCGAACTTCTCCAGCTTGTGACCCACTCTTATCTCCACTGGAGTTGGTGTCCAGTTGCTAAGCCCAAGCTTAGGTTGACATTGCACAACGCCGGCAACAGAGGTGATGTCCCTCTATCACCTCTGCCCACAAAGCCTCTCCTTCCTTCTGCCTTGGAGTCCTAGGCCTTGAGTGTCTGGTGCTGCTTCAGTATCAGCAGAAACATTCCTTTCTGCGATCTCTTTGATGTTCACCCTAATGTTTCCCTCCTATTGTTCCCCAACTCCTTTTAAGCAGAGCCAACAAAGTTGAAAATGGTGTAACCCACCCTTTCCCCAGTCACATCCCTTCTCTGTCTTGTGGACAGCTCCCTCTCTTTGTTGCTGGTCCCAGACATATGTTCTCCTAACACACTTTTCTAAACTCGATTTTGAAAATTGTTTCCAATGTTCTGGATCTGTCCAAGGCTTCCATTGTTCAGATACGTCCTGCTAGCTTTAATCCAAGTGGAGTCAGGCTCCACAAGAGGTGTCTTCCCATCACCCACTCAGGTATTGTTTTCCCAACAAGTGTGTTCCTGCCCTCCTCAGTCCTCCTGTAGAGCACCATCTCCGTAGAGCAGCTTCGTAACACAGGACATGTCTGAGTCCCTCTACACAATAACTGCTGTGCTGGAATTCAGTAATAATTCTTGAAGTATTTTACCAGGATCTTCTCGATTTTCCCCTTCAAATATGTCCACATTTTCTTATATCATCTAGTGAGACCTTTATTTTATTTATTTATGTGTTTGTTTATTTTTTTGGCTGCACCACCCGGCATGCGGGATCTTAGTTCCCTGACCAGGGATCGAACCCCCGCCCCCTGCAGTGGAAGCACAGAATCTTAACCACTGGACCTCCAGGGAAGTCCCCTAGTGAGACCTTTAAAGTCATCCGTGGGAACATCTCCAATTGCTTTCATTATCCACCCCCCATCTGCTGCATTCAGAGGATCTTTCCTGGAGCCTTTGGTGTGAGGGATACATGTAGTTTGCTCAATGATCTTAAAAGCCAGACCACATAGACCTGAATCTCAGCTCTGCTACTGTCAGGTTCTTTCTGACACTACATGAGAGGTTTTTATCTCATACCAACCCCAATTCTCCAACGTTCCAACACCAACTAGGTGTCCTGCAATTCGATTCAACTCTGACAACAACTACCCAGATTTAGCATCAAACAACACAGGATTAAGGGCTCAGTCCCACAAGACTACCCTCACTTCAGATGCCAGCTACAAGTATCAGGTCACCCATCCCTCTGACTGACCAGTTATAAATCGGGAGTTCCCACAACCCCCATCTCAGATTTGATCATTTGCTAGAGCGACTCACAGAACTCAGGAAGCTGATGTGCTTATACTTACTGGTTTATTATAAAGGATATACAGATGATCATCCAGATGAAAAGGTACATAAGGCAAGGTCTGAAAGGGTCCTGAGTGCAGAATCCTCTGTCTCTGTGGAGTTGGGGTGTCCTACCCTCCCATCATGTGGGTGCCGTGGCTTAGAGGTGTTTATGGCAGTATCATTTCATGCATGCAGTTGATTAAATCGTTGGCCATTGGTGATTTTCTCAATCTCCAGCCCTTCCTCCTACATGGAGGTTGGGAGGTGGGACTGAAATCTTCAAGTTTCTCAACAAGGCTTGGTCGTTCTCTGACCAGCCCCCATCCTGAAGATATCAAGGGGCCCACAGACTAACTAAAGATACTCCTATCACTCTTATCACGTAGGAAATTACAAGGGTTTTCGGAGCTCTGTGTCAGGAACCAGGGACAAAGACCAAATATACATTCCCCAGTATACTACAACTATTTACTAGCTTTGTGACCTTGGATAAATTGCTTAATCTCTCTATGTCTCAGTTTCCTCACCTATAAAATGGAGATAATACTAATACCTACCTCATAAGGTTGTAGGGGGGGATTAAATGCATTAATACTTAGAATAGTTAACAGGGAATATAACCAATATTTTATAATAACTTTCAATGGAGTACAATCGATAAAATTTTTGAATCACTGTTGTACACCTGAAATTAATATCATATTGTAAATCAACTATACATCAATTTTAAAAAAAACAAAAAACTTAGAATAATGCCCGACACACATAAGTGCTAAAAATATGTTTATTATTAGTATTACTTATTCTTCTGGTATATCTATCTGGGTGTATCTCCATCTCTGAACTAGTAACAATTAGAATGTCCTCCTTTTTCCTAGTTCCATTGTAAGGAACTATTAGCTATGGATATTTTCTTTCTTTTTTTCTTTCTTTTTTTATATCAGTCTAGCCTAGCTGCTAAGAAATTGTCCTTCCTGAGGAAATTCCTGTTATCTCTCTGGCTCAATCAATGTGTCTTTCATCATTTCTCACTCACTATTGCACTGTTCCCAACTTAAGAAAATGTAGGATTCTTTAAACAAATCACAAACTTGATACTTAGAAGTAGATAAGCAGAGCTGGTCTTGGACAAAACTGTGAGGTCGTTGAAGTTTGTCTCACACATGCCACATTCTCCGAATCCCTGTTCTCTCCTGGCTCTCCTTTTCCAGGAGGAAAGGATGTGCTGTGCCTCTAATGTCTTACTTGAATGGCTTCACCGTGTAAAATCTCTCCTCAGGGGATACTCTGCTTTCTGAATGCTAGTCTTTGGGTTTATTCGCAAGTCTTCCAGGCCAAACCTACTTTGAAGGCTAAGAGTTTCTAGCTTCTTATTAATCAACACAGGTAACAGTAGTTGAATGGGAATCAAGACATGCACAACAGAATGACTGCAGTTAACACTGCTGTATATTTGAAAATTGCTAAAAGAGTAGATCCTAAAAGTTCTCTTCACAAGGAACAAATCGTTTTTTTTTTTTTCTTTTTGGATCTATGAGATGATGGATGTTAACAACTTATTGTGGTAATCGTTTCACGGTGTATATATATATATATATATATATATATATATATATATATATATATATACACACACACACATATATACAGTGAAATATATATATGTCAATGTACATATTGACATATATAATAAATATATATATATATACAGTGACATATATATATATCAAGTCATCATGTGGTACACCTTAAACTTATACAGTGCTGTATGTCAACCATACCTCAACAAAACTGTAAAAGAAAGAAACAATTTTTATTAATGGCCAAAGAGATGCCAAATTGCTCTCCAGATGCAGGGCTCTGGAAAACTTCCCTAGAAAATGGAGCAGACCTCCCAACTCTTACCTCAAATTGAAGACAAAGGCCCTTCTGTGCAGGTCTGGCTTGAATCACCCACCAAGCATGTCTAAGAGGACAGACCAATGAGTAGAGAGCCCTGGAGAGCCCAGACCTCTTCATGTCCACATGGATTGGAAGCTCAAACAAGGCCCTCTGCACCTGGTTCCAGATAACAAGCGACTGTGATCTCATCAATCACATTAACCATTTGTCTACTGCACCCAAGTTTGCTTTTGTATCAGTCAGTTCACTGCATCTTAACCTTCAATGACATAAACCCAGCTCTTTTACTTCTGGGTCTGCAGTCTTACCTCTCCACACATTACTGCTTTATTCAGTACACTTCCCTCCCTGGGACTTTCCTTGCATGGCCAATACCTCCTTTATGGCAATAGCAAAATCTCTGCTGAGGATTCTGTGAGCCCCCTGGGCTCCTCTCCCAGGAGGTTATTGCTTGAGACATCCCAGACACTTGCCAGACAGGCAGCTCTCTGTGTGACCATCCTTACATTTCTTCAGGTAGCAAGCATGCACTTCACCACCTCCTACGTGCCAGCAGTGGCTCTGTACTTCAGGAGGATCTTAACCTCTAGAGGGACTCCCACTGGGAAGACTTTTTCAATAAGACAAATTATTTAACAAAAAACAACCCAAATCTCTAGGTCCCTGTTGATGAATAGCAACTGTATTCATCCATTAACAAGCTTGGGAAAGAATTTAGAATTATCATGTCCATTAACAAAGCCTGAAACCAGAGGGAAATGGAATTAGGCTGGGCTGATGGGAACAGATATGGATTAGAATGAAAACATTCTTGCTACTGGATGATTTGAAGCAACTAATCCCATCAAGGGATAAGACAATAGGAAGCCCAAGAAGCTGCTAAGGAAATGTATGACCTCATTATTTTAAATCATCTAACTTCAAGGAGAAGGTGGAAGGATGCTAGGCAGGCATCCCTAACACCCAGAAGCAATGAAGATGTTGATTTAGAGCCTTCCCAAGCCTGGAATGTAGTTACTTTCCCTTCCCCCAGTCATACAGAAATTCAATTCCATCCATTTCAACCAATACCTCTTGGCAGCTGAGGGCTGGGAATACGCTAGTGAACAAGATCACTCAGATCAGTTAGTAACTGCTTTCTTAAAACATATGTATATAAATTTAGGTTGCTCTGTAGAGGTAAAGAAACAACATTAGGATAGAAAAGAAATATAATTCTGAGAGACCTTCATTAATCTAACCTCCTTTTTCCTATAAGCGCAAATAAGAACTGCTAGCTGTAGCCAATGGTCTTCTCATAGCACCTCCAAAATTCCAAGCTTCTCCCTTTCTTTTTTCCTTTTTGCAAATTTTGCTCACGATGTCATGATATCAGCCACCCGAAATGATGGCCCTACCATACCCACAGACCCGCTCACATGCTTGTTCTCTAAGCAGGGTCCATCTCTTCTAGGAAGCCTTTCTCCTTCCTGAAGTTATCTGTTCCCCCAAAATCCTCTGATGTGTCTTTGGCCCTGCTTTGAATTGTTATTAAAGATCTTATCTCCCCACATAAATTGTTAGAACTCAAGGGGCCAGATGTCTCTCACACAGAGAATGAAGCACTACCTTATAAGCATAGTAGGTGCTCAGACAAAGGGAGGGAGGTGGGAGGGAGGAAAGACTGAATGAGGGAAGGAGGGAGAGGGGAAATGAGGAAAGACAGAGAAGAGTGGAGGGTAGAGAGAAGGGGAGGGAGGAAGTAGAAAGGACAGGGAAGAAAGAAAATAGGAGGAAAGGAGAGGAGAAAGGTTGAAGGAGAAATATTAAAGGACAGCAGGAGAGCGGGGGTGGAGGGGAGAAAAGGAGGGGGAAAAATCAAAGCCAAGTAGGACATTGGAGGGAGGTCACATCCTCCCCCTTAAAATGAGATCCCTGGCACTTGGATAGTAAGAAGTCAGAAAAGGGGGTGTGAGGACTTCCCTGTCTGTCTAGTGGTTAGGACTCCGCCCTCCTTTGCAGGGGGCACAGGTTCGATCCCTGGTTAGGAAACTAAGACCCCGCAAGCCACATGGCCAAAAAAAAAAAAAAAAAAGCGTGGGGTTGTGAAGAGAGACAAGGTCTCAAAGCGGGCAGCAGGGATGAAGACAAACTACCATGGCATGACCTCACAGCTTTGTTTAAGAGCAGCTCTGCCAACCTCGCTTCTAAACATGAAGTCTGTGATTTATTTAAAGCTTTCTAATTATCTTTAAGATGCGAACCTGGGGTGTCTAACAGACCTCACTAGCCCTGCCAGCATTTGGCTTGAACACATATGGTTATTTGCAACTATCCATTCATTTATTCTGTCACTCAGCCAATACTGAACAAGCACCCTGCCCTGCATGCCAGGTACTAGTCTAAGAATTAGGGATACAACATTGACCAAATCCCTGTTGTCAGGGAGTTTAGATTCCTGTGGGTGGGGGAAACGGACAGGAAACAAAATATGTAAAATGGATGGTGTGTTGGATGGTGGTAAGTGCTGGGGAAAAGGTAAGAAAGGATGATGGAATTGCTGTTGAGGATCAAGATAGGGTGGTCCAGGACTGGCTGGGAAGATGATTTTGAACAAACTGTTGAAGGAGGGGAGGGGAGGAAGCCATTAGGATATCTGAGAAAATGGTTCCAGGCAGCAGGATCAGCCCATTCAAAGGGCCTGAGGCAGGAGCACATCGGGTAGGTTTGAGGAATTGCAAGTAGCCCAGTGTGGCTGAATCAGAGACAGAATGAGGGGAAGATTATTAGGTGATGTGGTCAGAAAATGAACAGTGCAAGGGAGAGGCAGAACATACAGAGCCTCTTGAAGGACGTGGCAAGGACTCTAGCTCTTCCTTTGAATGAGCCTGGAGGCCTCTGAGGGTTTGGGGCGAGGAGTCATATGATGAGACTTTAAGTTTTAACAGTATGATACTGGCAACAGTGTTGTGAATAGACCACAGGAAAATAAGATTGGAAATAGTGACACCAGTTAGAAGATAATTGGAATATTTGGGACAAGAGAGGATGGTGGCATGGACTCCAAGAAAACCCAGTGTAAATAAAGTCCATCTGCCTTTGCTAGGACCTGCCTTTGTATACACAATGTCTCTGCCTGGAATGACTTTCTTCCTACTAGAACACCTTCCCGTATTTCAAGGCTCAGTGCTCATGTCACCCATTCCCCAGAGTCCCCAGGGAGGACTATTGTCCCCATAGCACCCTGTATATGCCTCTCTTGTAGCACTCATCAAATTGTGTTGCAATTACTGCTTTCCATCTGCCTCCCTCTACACTGAGAACACCTCCATTTCAGCTCAGTTCACAAACACTTTTATTCAGGGGGAATAAAAAGGTGAATAAATCGTTATCCCAATTACAACCTAGTACAGGAGACTGAACTCCCAATGCTTACCACGGAGTTTGGCTCATAGCTGTCAGATGAATAAGGGAACAAAGAAAGTTACCAGAAGCCATGCCACCGTGGCATGGAGCTGTGGTCTTCTTATTTGCAATGCTGTTTAAGGGGTCGCAAGGCAGGGTCTTGTCTGCTGCTCTAATGGCCTCCCCTTGCTGTTTCCCCAGTGCTGGTCCAGCAGGACACCGGCCCATAGATGCTACAGTGCTGAGAGCTAAGGGTCTTGTCAGAGTGAGAGAGGGAGACCCCGTGAAAGATTCCAGGCAGCGGGGAGTGCAAGATGATTAAAGGTGGTAGTGGATATATTTATTTTTTTCTGTAGTACTGGTTGTTGATGCAAAGCTGTCTCCCTGGAGTCTCTTGGTGACATTTGTTACTTGGCTTTTCAGTCCTTAAACAGAAATTCTGTCCTTTTCACTGAATGGCTCCTCCTTTGCTAATGTTCTGTCTCCCCCAAGTCCCAGGCAGAACATTTGACATTTGTTATTGGTACAAGAGCATCATTTGCTGAGTGTGAACAAAAAAAAAAAAAAAAAAAGAGTTTCCCCCAAGGGCAGAAATGAATGATTATCTCAGATCTCCTCACCCTTTTTCCTCCTCCTTCAGACACAACAGCCATCCACAGCCATGCTGGGCCCTGGTGGGGAGCTGCCCTAATCACTTTTTACATTCTGGCTTCATAGAGATGAACTATTGTAATAACTGTAGATGTTTCAGTGGAGGGCAAAGGGTGATGGGTCGTGGACTAATAGGATATGGTGAGGTGGAGGCTTCAGTGATATCCACTGGATAGGATAATGAGACGCCTAAGGATAGGTTCTGTTCCTCCAATCAACAAATGTTTCCTGAAAACCTCCTGTGCACCAGCCATTATTCTGGATGCTGGGGATGATAAGCACAAATAAAAATACCTAGTCCCTACTCTCAGGATGCTTACTGCCTAGTAGGGGCATCTAACATCAATCCATTATTCACATAGATAGGGGTACACCTGCAACTGGATATGTAATATGAAAAAAGATATACCATTCTATGAGAGTTCACAATAAAGAGAGCTGAATTAGTCAAGGGGGTCAGCAATGTTTTCTTGAGGAACTGCATCTCAGGCTGCAAACTGGAAAATTAGTTAACTGTAATGATGGATAAGAAGAGAATTCTAGGCAAGGGGGAATAGTAGGTACAAAGGTTATCTTGGAAGAGGGAACCTGACAAGTACAAGTCAGAGACAGCAAGGGAAGGTCCCCGAGGAAGACGAGGAGGCCAGAGAGGTGGACATGCGAGGACCACAAGGGGTCTGGATGCTGTGTTCCCCCATCTCCCCGCTCTCCACTCTACAGTGCCCCACGAAGTAGGTTCTCAATGAGGAACACAAGCTCTGAAGAGTAATAGCTCATTCCTTCAGCCTTCTAACATTGACCTGTGGAGCAGTATCTTGGTATCTAAAAGGAAGAATCATAAAAGGAACAATTCACACGATCATCCCTCATGAGATCACGGGCTGATGAGATGTATAGAAATAGAAACACGACCCTACATTCCGGGACGTGGTCTTATCACGTTATGTTTCATTGCCATGTGGTGGCATTGACTCAGGGGTTGAGTGGTGGAGGGGCCGGAGGAGACTTGGAAGAGGAGGAAAGATGTTGTTGACACAGGGAACTCGAGCACCCATTCTTTTCCCATTATTAGCACCACTGTTACTTTCCCACCTCTCTCTCTTCTCCCGGCCCTGAGCCCTTCAGCTCCCAGTGCCATTCAGTGTAAATCTTTCTTGGAGAGTTGTTTCTCCTTGTGGTCATACAGTAATAGGCTACTAAACCTGCCTGTGGGGTGAATTACGAGCCGGTCTCTGGAGCCCCAGTCTCGGTTGCCCACAGAATGAATTGTGGTGCTGCAGGCTGCTGGGCTATTTATTTATTTGTTTGCTTTAGCATATTTTAGTCTGATCATTAAATTGCAATCTGCCACCCATCCCCATCTCCAACTGTCTTCAGATGGAACAGATTTTTCATAGGTAATGATACCTATAAACTTCAGGGATGGCAGCCACAGGAGCAAACTAGGGAAAGGAGGGGGGAGGGTTTGCAGAAACACATCCTCCCCTGGCTCGGCCTTGGCTGTTCTGCCCAGCCTGACCTATCTGGGGGCAGCTAGAGTGCCCACGTTCTCCTGGACAGCACCTGTGGCTTTTTCTAGCCTGAGGAACAGGTGCTGAGAAGGCAGAGGTGAGCTTCTGCACTTTGTCCTCAACCGCATAAGATCACTGCTGCTCTACATTGTGCCAGGCAGTAAAGGTGTCACCAACCTTGCGTTGATGGTGTTGCACGGGGAAAGTTCCGCGCTGATAAATCAAAGACAAAGAGGACGCCAGATGGTGCCCTGGCGCCAGTGTTCCTGAGGTCATCCATCTGATCTAGTACTGCTCTGCACCAGAGGGATTGCCATCTGATGGCAGCAGGGCCACTACCCTGGAGAGAGAGACAGTCGTCATGGTTATAATATTGGCAACATCAATTTGTCTAGCATTTATAATGCGTGCTGACACATTCTTTTGGAGCCTCACGACAGTCCTGTGAGTGCGACAGGGCAAGTGTTATGATTCCCATTCTGAAACTGAGAGGGGTGGACTGTGGAGTGAATTGTCCAAGGTAGTTCTGGCTCCTAGGAGGCTTTCAACAAGTGTTTGTTGAGTGAATGAACGAATGGGTTCATGCTGCCTCAAAGTCATGTCCCTCGGTTTGCTTCTGAAACCACATCCAGAGGAAGGTCTAGGACTAAGGTCCTAGGAACCTGCAGCTTCCACCTGAACCAGATGGGTGAGAAATCACCACCAGTTCCCCTTAATTAATTCTTCTGCATGTCAAAGGGCTCGATGCTGGAAAGGGTGCTTTGAAGGTGTAGATGTGTAGCAGGCAGGGAGAGATACTGTGCTTGTGATGGATCAGGCATGGTTCTAAGGGATATATTCACTTATTTAATTTTCTCAACAAACCTAGATAGGTACTATCATGATATCCATTACAGATGAAGAAACTGAAGCACAGAGAGGTTGAACAACTTTCCTAAGGGTCCAAAGCTACAGAGTGAAGAAGCCAGGTTTAAACTTCGGTGGTCAGTCCTCAGCGTCTGGGCTGTTGAGCACCCTGCCATACCTCCTCTTTATTTTCTTCCAGAATGTGCAAGCTCTTGCTCTCCGTATCTCATTGTCCCAGCGGTCTCAGAGTTCAGGTGCGGGTGGCATGAAGGAAGCAGTTCTGGCCGAGGTGCAGGACTCTGGAAGCTCAGGAACGGGAGGAGACAGTAGATAATAGCAGATATTTTTTTTTGAATTTTATTATTATTTTTTTAATAATACAGGTTCTTATTAGTTATCTATTTTATACATATTAGTGTATAGCAGATATTTTTGCTGGGCTAAAGAACTCACCTTTTAAACAAACTCTCAAGCCCCTTGGCAAGTCCCTGCACTTTCTCTAGCTTCAGGAAATGGACTCAAGGCCAAAATTCTTTGTGAAAGAATTCTACTTCAATTCTTTCCAGAGAAATTGCAGTCCAATCTGGAGATAAAACTCAGGACTTCTAGCTTCTAGTGCAAATACCAGACACCAGATCATGGTCCTTAAAAATGTATATTATTTTCTTTAATCAATAATTTAAATTTTAATAAAAGGCAAACAAATGTTTCTATTCATTATTCTGTAACTAGTTTGGCAATGATAATCAAATTGCATCTCAGGGAAGGAGGTGAATTTCCCTAACCTGGGGAAAAACAGATGACTCAGGTCATTTAATCACACTCTGGGATATTCATACTTAAAGATACTCATGCCTCCTGGTGGGCAACCCTGGGGAAGAGTCAGTTGGTCCAAGCTTCTTCTATTACCCAGTCCGTTATCCAAGATTCCTTCATGTTACCCAGCCATGGCATCTCGGAGAGCACAGAAAGTGTCACCAGATGCCAGAACAGTCTGTGACAACACAGGGCAGCAACAGGCCAAATGTGTCCCATTGTGCCCTGAAGTCATCCTCAAATGACATTCCCTATTGATAATCTTACTTAGATTATGAGCTACCCACAAAGATATAACACCAATCCTGACCTTATTCTAACCAGACCATGGACACCAATCCTTACCTGGCACCACTCATGACCCTCAGAATAATTTTAACCATAGACGATAACTTGCAATTGATAGCTCGTGGACTATTTGTTGATTATTTATTATTTTTGCCCTTAAGGTTCCCAAGTTAAGCAAGATAACTATGCTTTGAAGAATTGTTCCAAGACCAAAGTTTTAAGAAATTAATTGAATTTTAAAATAAATAAATTGCATGGCATCTGAGATTCAAAAGGGACCTGATAAATCCCCTTGCCTATTTCTCCCCTTTCCAAGCTGGACACCACCCTATGCCATCCAGTTTGTGGGATCTGACCTCTGATACAGTGGCTACTGATGGTTTTCAACAAGAGAGAAATTTTTTATGGA
This sequence comes from Eubalaena glacialis, assembly GCF_028564815.1. Lineage (NCBI taxonomy): Eukaryota > Metazoa > Chordata > Mammalia > Artiodactyla > Balaenidae > Eubalaena > Eubalaena glacialis. The sequence goes on along the minus strand of NC_083718.1, from coordinate 73,017,275 downwards.
GAATCGGGATTTCTGAGAAGCGCTCTAGGGTGACTGGGTTAAAGAGAAGGAGGGCAGCATCAGGGAAAGAGTCTAAGTGGAGATTAGGAAATTTATGAGACAGCATGACTCAGACAAAGAGCGTGTACTTGGCACCTGGAAAGCCTTAGGTTTAAAAGCTTTGTTCTGCTGCTTAGGAGCTGGGAGATCTTGAGCAAGTTATTCAACCTCTCTGAGCCTCCTGAGCCTTTCTCTTCATCTGTAAAGCAGGGATCTCAGGGCTGCCAGGATTCATGAGACACTCTGTTCAAAGGGCACGGTGCATGCGTGAGACACAGTGGGTTCTCCATCTGATCTCGGAGGGACATCGGTGAGCGGTCCTGAAGAGAGATCTTAGTTCCCTGCCCAGGAATTGAACCTGGGTAGCCTGGATGAAAACCAGGAATCCTAACCGCTAGGCCACCAGGGGCTAGAGGCTAGAGGCAAAGTGGCCCTGGCTCTTTCCCCCATTTGAAAGTAAGAATGTTTCAAGGAGGCAAAAACTGTAAAAACAGGTACAAAGTTTATTATTAAAGACACAGCACAAGGAATGAGAGAGCACACAGAGAAGCAGGTTGTTTATCTAAGACAGAAGCAAGGCAGAAATAACACGCCCAGAGAGAAGGGGTATGGGCGTCCTCTCTAATGAGGAGGAGAGCAGTAAAGAAGTGATTTAAATCCCTTATATAGGACAGTTCTTCCGGGTCTCCATTTACCTTTGGCCAATTATCTCGTTTCTTTTTTCACACCTGACTGGTCCCAGGACCCTCCCCAACATGCGTGCGCAACCTTTTGCTAAGATGGATTCCACCGCAGTGGCCTGTGTGTGCATGTCCACACTTATTACGGGGTGGCTCCCCCTCCCTTTCTGACCCCCAAGGAGCTTTCCTGCGCATGTGTAGACAGGGGAGTTTTCCTTGACCTCAGGAGCCGTCATCTTATCTCTTTACTTCAGCAGAGCTCAACTCTGCCACTAGCTTTGTCCTTGGAGCGTCTGGGTGAGAACAAAGCTTTAGTTTTACTCCACGTGACAAACACCAGCTGTCCGGCCCAGGGACCCATCTATCTCCTACCTCACATCCATCCGATTCCCCTTGCACTTTCCCAACGTCCTGCATTTGGCTTCACACTCAGGACAGGCAGCGAGATTGGGCTACACAGACTATCTCAGAGACAAGGCGGAGAAAAATGCCCTGTTGGTGTTCAGAGTGCTTCCAGGTGCTGAGGAGAAAGCCACCATTTGTAATATGAAAATTCACACGCAGTTGCCCGGGGCAAAGGGTGGCCCCAGAGCAGGAGCTTCAAGTGTGTAAGGTGGATACTCCCATCTGGAATGTGGCCTGAAAGCTGTCCTGTTCCCTGTCTCCACACACCTTGTCCATTAGCTCTGAGGTTCAAGAAACATTTTGCAGAAAAAAATAATTAACAAACCCCAGGATCAGCCAGATTCCCGGGAAGGAAGGGAAGGAGGGGAGGATTTAGGCCAGGTTTCAGTCACTGATCACCAACTGCTTCATATCCCCCATGGATTTCTTGTCAATGATTATTCAATCTCAGGCCTGACCTTTCTATTCTAAATAACACTGCAATATCAGTGCAGCCCAGCCCGCAGCTTTCGCAGGAAATTAACTGTATCTGGCTCTCACAGGAGACCCAAGAAATCCCCTCAGTAACTAAGCCCAGACTGGTTTACAGAAAAAAAGACCCAGCATTATCTTCTTCTCATACACTCCTCCTAATACCCGTCTAAATATCACAGGGCTCCCAGCTGTTTAATTCTAATAAATACTCATCTATTCTCAAAACAGACAAATGTTAGGTCTCAGGTGGGCCCCAAGCATTTCGTGCTGGAGGAAGAAGAGAATATGGAGAGAGAGAAAGAAGAGAGGGTCTCACAGCCAGCTTTAGATTTCAGCTCGTGCACGACGGCAGCTTAAGAAAATGGCTGATGGTTTCCTGTTTGGCCAGAGCCAGAGGTGACTTCTGAGGGAGGCCACTTTCATCACCAGCGTCCACACGGAGCTGTCCTTCCTTTCCCCGCTGTAACCGGGTTTCAGAGCAGCTCCCCAGGGCAGAAAGGGCTTCGAGAGCCCCCAGACCGGGTGGGATCAGCCTCCCTGCATCCTGACAGCTGGGCGGGAGCTGGGAGGGGCAGCACACACTCCATGGTTAAGGGTTCAAGCTTTATTGGAAAATCTTCCTGCTCTGAATCGGTGTTTGGACCTGAGTTTAGAGGCTTACCCCAACCACAGGAGCCCTATGTGGAGCGTTAAGAAAGGCGGGGACAGCAAGACCTCAGGTGACCTCTGAAACCTAGTTTACCTGCAAGTAACGTGGTCCAAGGGATGGGCGGGACCAAAGGGAGACCATAGGACACTTTGGCTTGGAAAATGCCTGGAAAGGCCTGGATCTGTGTCACTGGGTATGAAGAAATTCTCTGTCGTGGGTTTCTTTGGCCCTTAAAGAATTCACGGTGGTTGGGCGTTAATGAGAAGCTCTTATGGAAGGTCTGGGCTCACATACGGAGGCCCCCGACAGTCTGTGGGGCTGGCACCCTCCTCCCCCAGGTGACGCTCGATTGGCGGCCAGGTATGGAGCCCGACTCAGATCCTCTGAGTCCCTCTGAGAGCCAATTGCAACCTTGCGACTCAGATGGGGCCGAGATGGTGAAGGGTTTCACTCTTGTCTGGACACTGCACGTTGCTTCCTCATACACGTCAGTGGTTCTCTAAGCATGGCTGGGACCCTCGCTGGCAGATGACAAGGGTTCTCCTGGACATTGGCAAATAAGCCTCTGGCAGTTTGAATGTTGGTTCTTGTCTCTGGTGTGTATTAATAGTGAGCTTTCACTTTAAGGAAACCTAAGTATCGCCTCAGGGATGCCCGACCCCAGTCAGCCCAGACATTAGATTCATCTGCCGAGGTTTCTTTAGATGCTATATGACAGTTGACTGGGTGGTCAATAGGGCTTGACTCCACTGAAAGCCCTGTAGGTTACAATTCTAAATCCATGGTTAAAACCCCATGAGATCCATCTGCCTCCTTCCGCTCTGCTTGTCAGGGAGCCTGGATAACTCCAACAGGCCAGGAAGAGGTGGGATAACTTCCCAGATTTGGCTCCATGTGGCTCCGGCAGGTTTCTAGGAAAGACTCAAGGACCAGAATAGGGCTACCTCTCTGGCCATTGGCTCACATGTCCCTGAATCTTGCAACGACACTCTTGGGCTTTGACTTCAGTCCAGAACAGCACTGCTATCACTCATTTAACAAGAATTTACTGAGTACCTTCTATGTGTCATGACCTGTGCTAAATATTGGGGGTAGATAACCAAATGAAGCAGATCAAAAAAAAAAAAACCCCTGCCCTCTGAGAGGACACAGTATAATAAAGGAGAGAGGCATAGACAAAATAAATAAGTAAAATATTAGTAAATGTTAGTGATAAGTGCTAAAAAAAAAAGTTAGCAGAGAAAGGAGAGAGTGAATATTTGGCTGGGGCAGGCAGTAGAGCAGGTCATTTTCATTGCGATGGCTAGGGGAGACCTCACTAAGAAGGTGACATTTGAACAAGACCTAAAGGCGTTGAGGCAGCAACGCACATGGATATCTGGGGCAAAAGCAATCCAGGCAGATACAGCATGTTCAAAGGTCCTGAGGCAGGAGCTTGCCTGGCATTTCAAGGAACAGCACAGAGGCCGGCATGCCTGCAGCAGAGAGACCAAGAGGGACAGCAGTAGGTTTAGTAACTAAGGGACCCCGAAGTCCATTGTCAGGACTATACCTTCTACTTGGACAGACATGAATCCAGAATATTCAAGTAGAGAAGCACTTATCTGGAACTCAAGTGATCTAGATCCGAGTTTCAACTTTGCTACTAAGTAGATCTATAACCAAGTAATTTTAGTTATCCTTGTCCTAAAATTACTTTGCTTCTAGCGACTTTAGTTTCATCACCTTTAAAATGAGAAGTTTGTACTTCTGAATTCTAGCATCTTTTTAGCTCTGACAGTCTGTGATTCTAGCCAAACAAATTCAAAATTAAATCAAAGGAACTATTTGTTAGCACTGGAAGGGCACGTTTCCACATTCTTGCTTGTCCAGGGTTCCTTTGGACAGATGACTATGAGAAACCAGGAGGGCATTACTCCCCATCTCCTATTTAGTTCAGAGTGTGGAGACAGATCAGAGGTATAGAAAACTCATCTATATCTCTGTGGGGGTCTTAAATCCCACGTCCACTCCTCTTTCACATGTGCTTGTCAAGCAGATCAAGCTGATTATCTAAAACACTCTAGTTTTATAATGATTGTTCCATCCTACTTAATTTAGCCCCTCTGACATAAGCTGCCCTGGGAAAAGCTCAATGGAAGACAAAGGAGAAGGATTTAGGACAGGTCCTCCATCCCTGGAGAACTGATGATCAGGCAAGAGTTGTCTAGTCTAAAACTAGACAAAATGTACTCATAGGATCCAACTAAGTGACAGTACAAAATGGTAAACAGTCAGTGCCTAATGACAGGTATACATAGTGAGTACTGCAGGGGTTTAGAGAGCAGGTGCTCTCAGCAGGCAGAGGGCCTGAGGGGACCTCGGAAGGATGTAGGGTGACAGCCAGGCCTTGGAAGCCAGGTAGATTTGATGGGTGAATGAATATTACTGCCTCCAATTTATTGGCTCAATAAAGCAGGCATTACATGGTGGGTAAATAAATGTAAAGCAGATTGGCAGTTTAATGTTGTGCTCACAGGCCCGGGCAGTGGGTGATTTGGGTTTTCACGAAGTGATCAAAAACATATTCCTACAGATTTCATGACATCTCTTTTTAGGACATCCTACTGAGCCTGCATCATCATAGATAGATAAGATGGATCTTGGGGGAAAGGTCAGGTCTGGAGATAAGCTACTTCCAGAGTCTTCTGGGGCTCTCAAGAGGTCTGCTGCTTTGCCAAATCTCCATCACCAATCTGGAGTCCTTGGTGAGTCTGCGAGCATAGCTTCTGCCCAAAGAGTGGTGAAGGAGGCCGATGGAATCCCCAAATCACAGAGTCGGAAGGAACCGCCTCCCAGGAAGAAAGGACCACTCTTTCCTGTTGCTCTTCTGTACATCATTCTCTATCATAGCACAGATAAGGAATTTTTTACACTTGTTTGTTTAAAAGAACACACCAAGCTCAAAGTTTCCCTTTATAAGGACAGAGATAATATCTTTCTCATCTCTGTGTCTCCAGTACCTAGCCTAGTAGCATACAGTAGATGTCCAAAATTGAAAGCAGCAGGGCATTAACTCAGTTCGTCTTAATCTCTTTGGGGTAGAGTTTCAGTTTCCATAAAGGATCTGAAGAGATCCCAGAGAAAAATGAACTTATGCACATACTTACAGGATTTTGCAAACAATTTCTGGGGGCATGTGGGCTGCAGGTTGAGCCCTGCTCCAGAGGGTGTATTAATCACTTAACAATATCCTTCACAGGTAATCCTGCAGCCTCAGCCTGGACGCTTCCAGGGATGGGGAGTTCACTCCCTCCCCGATTGTGACAGCGTTGATGGTTAGAGGTATCTTCTTTATATTGCATAGCAACCTTCCTTTCTGTAATGCCACCCTCATCCTAATTCTTCTCTGAGCAACTTTAAACAGGGAAGGAGCTAGGAATTTGTATCACAGAGCTCTAATTCATCATCATGTACATACTGCTTTTCTAGTGTTTGTAAACACTTGTCCTGAGCTTCCCTTGTCTTCCCTGGCCTCCACTGTTCTTTGCTCTGATGGCGTTTATGTCTCCTCCCTATCCTGATTCTTTGTCTTTGGAAAAAGCACAGCTTATCACCACCCCTATTAAAGTGTAGTACCCAGAGAGGGGCAGTGGAGACAGGCATTGTTTCTCCCTTTGTTCCAGACAATGAGCTTGCCTTTACACTGCTTAAGACTGCATTTGCTTTTGGGCAGCCACTTCACCCCACTGACCCATTCATGAGCAAAGAGTCACGTAATGCCCCCAAGTCTTTTCCAGGTGTGCTGTTGATAAGCCCTATCTCCCCACTGGGCATGTGTACAGCTTGCCATTCAGACCTAATTGCAGTACCGTTACATTTATCCTTATTAAATGCCATCCTATTAGATTTGGTCCTTGAGTCCAGCCTGGCGAGACCTTTTTGGATCCTGATTTTGTCATCCAACATATTAGCTCATTACTCTCAGACAATGTATTCAATGTGCAGCAGAGAGCTACCATTTTGGGAGCATGTCTCTGACAGATACTGTGCTTTACACATCACATTATTTCATTCTGCCTTCACCAACTCTACGAAGTGCGTGCTGTCCCCATTTTATAGTTAAGCACACTGTGACTCGGAAAGGTTAAGTAACTTGTCCAAATATATACAGCCAGTATGTAGTAGAGTCAGGATTTGAACCCAGCTCTGTCTGACTCTAAAGGCCAGGTACATAGCCACCCTCCTATGCTGCTTTCATCCAAGCCATTAATATTTTGCACAGGACAGGACAGGTCCAGGGCCTTGTAGAAAAATACCTGAGAGCGATTTTGCCTGAGGGTTGACTCATGTATCATGATTCCTTCCCTGTGATTGGCATGTTACCTCCCACGGTACCCACCTGATCCCAAGGAATAACAAGAAGAATTTTGTACACTGTTTTGAAGAAATGCACTTATAGTAATTCTGTGCTATTCCATGAGTCCCTTACCAAATAGTAAATGATATGAATGTGGGGTGACTTCTTTTTGGTAGCTTCATGCTGCCTTCTGTTAAGTCCCAGATTCCTTTACTACCTGCTCTGAAATGGTTGCTTAAAGAATTAAGTCTAGACTCTTGCCCAGGAATATTGCTGAGTTTTCTTCATTGGGAGTTGGGGGGTACACTTTCTTTCACCAGGCTTCTAAGAACTATAGCAAAATATCTCTCAAATATCCCATATCCCCATCCTAATTAATTACAGATCAATCTTCCATGAATTTACATAAAACTTTGTTGAATATGCTTTAAAATCTTAGCCAGTACTACCTTTTAAACTACAGACTTCTATTTACATATGTGACTCTCAGGACCAGTGTCCAGTGACAACCTTACATTTAGGCCTTACAGTGACAGCTTTTGTAAAAATTATTACTACAGAAAGAAATTCTTATTGGCTTTTAATTTCAAAAACCCTAATTAAGTTTCTTAACAGTTTCTTTTGTGGCAGACACCTTTGACCTGAGACCACTGAGGAATCCAGGGAAAAGGTGGAGACAAGGCTTTTTTCAAAGATTGTTTAGAGAGCAACAGTAAAAAAAAAAAAAAATAATAATAGGGGCATGAAAGGAGCAAGCACACACCTTTTGTTCTGATTCTGGGCTTGAAAACCAAACCTCCGCAGGTGATAAGTCTAAGCATCTGATAAGGGGGGCTGCATCCCCCAGAATTCTGAGGTGCGCACTGTCCAAGAAGCTGTTCACTTTTGGGGTGGTTCATTTAAACTTTTTCTTATCCCTATTGGGTATAGTTTGATTTAGGGACCATTAGACTCAGGTATTAGATCTTCTAAGAGTGCAGTCCTGTCTTCCCCATCTTTCAATGAGACCTTCTACCTATTTTCTCTCTGCTGTGAGATTTTCTGTCATAGCAGATCTCTGTCTTGACTGATATTTTATGTATAAATAAAATACATGTATATATGTATGTATATGTATTAAATCACCTATATTATGATGCTTATTTAATTATATGCATTTTGCATGTTTTATGTTAAATATATTATTTTAAACATACACATATATTCTTACTGTATAATTGTCACACACATCAATCCACACTCATAATCATCTTTCTATTGCACATTTTAATGTGCAGAAGAAAGGTAGAATCATTATAGATTACTGTAGATAGGAAAATGTGGGGCTCTTGAGCTTGCTCCTCAAAACCCTCCTCCAGGGCTTCCCTGGTGGCGCAGTGGTTGAGAATCTGCCTGCCAATGCCGAGGACACGGGTTCGAGCCCTGGTCTGGGAAGATCCCACATGCCGCAGAGCAACTAGGCCCGTGAGCCACAACTACTGAGCCTGCGCGTCTGGAGCTTGTGCTCCTCAACAAGAGAGGCCGCGACAGTGAGAGGCCCGCGCACCGCGATGAAGAGTGGCCCCCGCTTGCCGCAACTAGAGAAAGCCCTCGCACAGAAACGAAGACCCAACACAGCCAAAAATAAATATAAATAAATAAATAAATAAAAATAAAAAAAAAAAACTCCTCCATCACAAAACCCCCTTGCATGAAGACTAAAGGCACAGAATTTATACCAAATTCCATTCTATGTAAATTCATAGGTATCATAGGAAACAGAAAGATCTTTGAAAGAACCAAAGCTAGTCATCCCAATAGAGTGGTGAAAAATTTACAGTCCAGAGACACTTGCCTAAAATGACACGGCTTGTTGTCAGAGTATAAACTCTGGGTTCATACTGGCTGGCTAGGTTCTCTGGGAAGCAGACACTCAGGTGAAGTAAGGACTTAAAAATGTTTATTGGAGAGTTACATCTGTGAAGGAAAAGGGGAAGGAAGCATGATTGGGTAGAGGAGCCATCAAACAGCGATGCATACCTGAAAAAGAGGAGCTCTGGAACAAAGCCTGCCTTTTAGATGAGTCCTGCGTTGGGCAAAAAAGCCCAACCTTTGGACCATGGCCATGCTCAGTCCCTGTCTGAGGTGGACCCTGAAGGCTCTAACAGCCAGAGACTGCCAGCTAGCACACACCTCGGGGCTGGGCAATGAGCCCTTCCTTGAAGGGAGATGCGAGTGGTGGATTTCCATGTCTGCCATACACCTGGGGTTCACACTTGTAGGCTCCATATCAGTTCTAGAGAGATATAGCTTCAGTGACTTATTATTATAGTAATGCTTATTTTTATTTATTGTAACGTAAGAGTATTATCTCAGTAGATACATTACAAATGCCAAGGGGAAAAACACACACACACACACATATATATATATATATATATACACACTGGTTTTTCATTAAAATATTTTACAGCCGGCACTTGGGCAAGCTATTGGAAATGGCCTAAGGTGTCTCCAGGGTGGAGGTCAGTGAACTCAGGACAACCCCTTGGATTTTCCATTAGTGAATAGTTAGATGAAGTAATAAATAAATTATTATTAAGCACTTTGCAAATCCAGTGTTATGTAAATGCTAAATAATCATAATAATAGAGTAGTATGCTGATCTTGATAAACGGGTCGGCTACCATGTCATTGAAAATGGATGGCGCAGCAACGTCAGTTAAGATGAATTAGGTCCTCATTCTCAGAGCTCAGTACCGGCGCGGTCTCTTCTGCTGGGAGGCTCAAGCCTCCTTGTGCGCCCCTGAACTTCCCCCCCACTTGCCCCGCCCAGGATCTCTGTGGGACAATTAGCCGAGGAGAGGGATGCTGGGTGGCTTTAAGGGGGCCGTAAAAAGGCTCCCGTGTAGGGATACTGAAAGCAGACTGAGGTGAGTGCGTAAGGATTTGCATTTCTGAGAAGTCAGGTCTAATCTATAAGGCGAAAGGGGGCAGAGAACGAACATTTATTGAGTTCCTCCTGTGACCCAGGTACTGTGTTCAGGGCTCTGTGTTTATTATCTCATTTATCCTCCAGGCCAGCACATTAAGGTAACAGAGGAGTGGAATAAAGCAGAAGGCATGACTATTTTCTGTAGAAAAGCAGAAAGCCTGAGCCCAGCGGTGTAGTGGGTGTTTTGCTTTTTGCATTCTGGGCAGGAGTGGGACCTGGAGGACGCCGGGGAGGGGCCTCCAGGGAATGAGGGAAAGCTTCATCCAATGATTGATCACAGCCCCCAAGTGCTCAGACCTTTCAGGACACACATTTGTATGGTGACAGTCACTTCATCCTTTGGGGTACACCCAGAATAACTGCTCCTCCTCACCCCCGCTGTGGACCTGACGCCACCTGGACAGCAAAGTCCAATGCAGCCTCACTCAGACCTTCCACACACCTTCACAACAGTCAGCAGATACTGATCCAGGGTTACCAGGAGCCAAACACTCCACTGAGTGGCGTATGCACATCACCTCATTTACTTCTCCCGGCAACACTGTGATGCAGGATTTATTGCCTCTGAGTTTTCACCTGAAGTGAGAACACCTAAGATTTTGCCAAGTAACTTGCAAAAGTCACACAACTAGTTCAAGAGGAAGGAGATGACAACCAGGTCCGTCAGCAAAGCCTGGGCTTTTAACTATGTGGAATCTTGTTACACCACCTGTGAACTCAGAGGTCCTGATGCTTGGGGATTTGTTTCTTTTTTGCCCAACACTGTGTTATTAATAATGATTAATTATTCTTTGTTTAACTGTCTGATTTTGAGGGTATAAAAGTAGCTCACTTTTTTCTTTAGCAGTTTTATTCAGCATAATTGACATATAATAAACTGTACATATTTGAAACACACAATTTGGTTAATTTTGACGTACATATGTACCAGTGATGCCATCACCACAATCAAGGTAGTAAACATATCCATCATCTTCAAAAGTTTTCTTTTCGATTCATCCATCCCACCCCATTCACCTAATACCCTCCCCAAGCAACCATTGATCTGTTCTCTGTCAGTGAAATTAGCTTGCATTTTCCAGAGTTTTATATAAATGGAATCATGTAGTATATAGTTTTTGTTGGTCTGGCTTCTCTCACTCAGCATAGTTATTTTGTGATTCATCCAAGTGTTTTCTTTTTCTTTGTTTTATTTACAGAGACATAAGGACTTGGAATAATTAGTATGTATTTAATTTTAGCTTTGGACTCAGTCCGGAGTACAAATTCTAGTTCTGTCACTTACTATCTGTGTGCTAAGTGATCATTTTCTTAACCTCTACAAGGCTTAATTTTCTCATCTGTGAAATGGGTGTAATAAAAGCTATGTTACAGAGTTGGTGTGTGTTAGATGAGGTAATATAGGTAAAATGAATAGCGCAGAATCTGTCCATGGTAAGCACTTAGTTTTGCAATTAAAATAAAATTTTTTTTTTTTAAAGTAAAGCCTTTTTTTTTTTTTTTAAATTTTATTTATTTATTTATTTATGGCTGTGTTGGGTCTTCGTTTCTGTGCGAGGGCTTTCTCTAGTTGCGGCGAGCGGGGGCCACTCTTCATTGCGGTGCGCGGGCCTCTTACTATCGCAGCCTCTCTTGTTGCGGAGCACAGGCTCCAGACGCGCAGGCTCAGCAATTGTGGGCTCATGGGCCTAGTCGCTCCGCGGCATGTGGGATCTTCCCAGACCAGGGCTCGAACCCGTGTCCCCTGCATTGGCAGGCAGACTCTCAACCACTGCGCCACCAGGGAAGCCCCTAAAATTTTTTTTTTCATCAAAATCCCCTTTGATGTCCTTCGGTCTTCACTATCAAGTAATATAATAATAGCTGGCATATATTGTGCCAAGTAGAATACTAAATGTGACATACAAATTAGCTCTTTTCATTTTCACAAGAAGCCTAGGAAGTATGTGGGGACATTATTACCCCAGTTAGAGTTGAGGAAACCAAGATAGAGAAGTATGGCAATTACCCATTCTCACAGATAATAGGTGGTGGATCAGAATTTGAACTGAGGCTGTCGGGGTCAAGACCCTTTTTTTGATTGGGCTGCCTTTCATATGCAGTGATGTCATCCACTTGAACACTAGGGTTCAAGCTTTAGGAAAAAAACAGATATGAAAACCATATCAGTAACTAAGTAAAAGAGAAATAGCTAATAAAATTTTAAAAATTATCATTGATACACCAATTATTAAGGGATACCCAGTACTTCAAATGTACTATAAGCATGTACTTGTAATTTGACATTATGAAGAGGAATCCACACCTGATTCTAGGTCTAACTGTGAGTAAATCAAAGACAAGGAATCTGTAAAGAAGTAATTAAGGCAGCTAGAGTATATTCTGCCTTTCCTGGAAACACTGGAGAGGGTGCTGAGTGTTCTATGTCTGAGTCGTAAGTTTTAGAGCAAGCCCAGAAAGTAGGCCTATCAGTGAGGTTGCACAGTCCCAGCTGAGCAGGCTGTATGCACCCCAAGTTTGGGGACTGACTGTCAATTTAGAGTCCATTGGAATAGCTGTTACAGTGGAATAGAGAAACTCAGCTACATCTTCGGTTGTCTTAAGTACAGTAATTGGTTTTCACTAAAGATTCGGAATTTGATAGAACAGAGCAAGGGTGATTTTAATTCAGTTCAGAGGGACAAACATTTCTTATTTGCCTGATATGCACAGAATCTCTGCCTTGGAGAAATTCCTGTTTTTAGTGGGATAGAAGATGAAAGATACAAATAAAATAATTTCAGTGGTGAAAAAAAAACCTGAATTGAAGGGATATTTAGAAGTCAAAATTGATAAACTCATTGTTCACCTAGAAGTAGGCATAAAGGAAAGGTTGGGGTTATGGTCTGGAAACTGTGAGCCACTCAAAAACACGGAGAATTAAGACAAACAGACTTTGTAAACTAGGTAATGAGGGCAATTTTGGGAATCTTGGCTTTGAGGTGTAAGAGGAGATCCAAGTGGAAACTCCTAACAGGCAGTTGTGTTCCCGCGTACTAAGCTCAGGGGTGAGGTCAAGGTTGAAGATAAAGGCTTGTGAGTTGTCAGCATACGGGATGGTTGCCATGGAAGCCATGGGAATGGATGTGATCTCCCAACGGAGTGGGTGGAGTAAGAGGAAGTTGTTAACACGGTCGTCCGGATGGTTAAAAATAGGTTGGACCAAATACCAATATCAGAAAGTAATATATTAAAGTTATGGGAATGGAGATTATCATTTAGATCTTTCCTAGTCCCAACTTTTTCAAATCCGCTCATTTCAAGCATACGCCATTTATTCCCTGTGAACAGATGCGAATTATAATTCAATGTATAATTCAATGTATCCCATTGAAAGGCAGTAATGAAAAGGAAAAAGAACCCCAAAGCAAACACAGAAGTCTGCTCTGGGTGTGGTCCTTCACCTACTAGTGGGGACGGTCGCTCTGGAAGACCCTGGGGTGGGGATGGTGGGCAGAGGTGCAGGTGGGATAGAGCTGCTCTTCTGTGAACATAAATCTGACATCAACAGTGGTGTCTTTCTGAACCAGTTTTCCTTTATCAGGGGTGGAGAAGATAAAGCTACTGAACTGAAAAGAAGGCTTACAGTTTATGATTTTTAGCTAGTTGTGTACTGACCTCATCAAACGTTAAACTATGCCTACCCATCTCCTCATACCCCTATTTCTCTATCATTCAGTCAACAAACACATGTTGAACACCTCTTCTGTGTAGGCACACGTCAAGTGCTAGGGCCACAGAGAGGAGTAGTATTTGGTTCTTGTTCTTGAGAAATAGAGAATACACTCCTAATAGTGCGCTTATTACCAAAACGTTTCCCATTGGCATAGGCCTTTATATGTGTCAAAGAAATCTCATCTCATTATAGTGTTGGAGTTCTGCAACACGTCAGTGAAGGAAGTAGGGCAATGATAATTATTATTCATATTATATACATATAATATTATAATATATACTATGCATATATCCTGCATATTATTATTATGCATGGGTAGCTGAGACACAGAGGTGGATTGACTTGGGGAAGGTCAATCAGCGGCTGAGATCCAGATCTTTTTGGCCAAGTGTTCTTTCTGCTAAGGAGAATGTTTTCTTCCCCAGCATGCTCATCCTGGGCACCTTGCCTTTGCAATTTCCTGGTTGTCTTTTTTATCTCTTTCTGCTGACAAATTTGACAGGCCCTTGGGGAATAGTGACTCAAGAATAACTTGCCTTTGGTCAAGCGCTAAATCCCACAGGTGTAGGACAGACTTTGGAGGAGCCACTATCCCTCTCGCTGCCCCCTCTAAGCCCCCACTGTTTGTCTGGAGGGAAGTATGCTTATCAGTTCTGGGAGCAGCTAGCAAAACCAAATTAGCTCAAACTGGCTGCCGTTCAGGTCAGCTAATTAAATTAGCTATTGTTGCATTACTGATAAGAACAGTTTGGAAAAGGAAAAAAGCCACTCATTCCAGCAGCCATAGGCTAATGCCAAGAAAATGTGTTAATGGGAACACTCTGAAAGGAAACCCCTCTGACTAGCAGCAGTACCTAGGGGTCTTTGGTGGACTGTTCTCCCAGCCATCTGCTCTGAGCTCAATGCTCCCAGCCCTCTCTGGCTCTGATCCTTACGGGCACTACCACTCTCCAGCTTTCTGGTACCCAGCTGTGGCCAGGGCAACCCTTTCCTTTTCCCACCATGAGTTCATCTTCCTGGGAGTCTGGAAAGAAATGGGAATTTTTCTGGGAGAAAATAGCTCACTGATATGTCCTAAAACATAATCTCACCATAGCATAAAAGCCAGTTGATATTTGCAAGAGCCAGAAAGAAAGTGGGGGGGGGGGGGTGGAGAGACAGAGACAGAGACAGAAAGAGAGACAGAGAGAGAGGGAGGGAGGAGGGAGGGAGGGAAGGAAGGAAAGAAGGTGGGAAGGAAGGAAAGAAGGTAGGAAGGAAGGAAGGAAGGGAGAAAGAAAGAGGGAAAGGAGGGAAGGAAAGTAGAAGGAAGGAAGGAAGGAAGGAAGAGGAAGAAAAGAACTAGAAAGATCCTAAAAGTCTTTATTTTTTCCATCCCAGCATCTGCCCCTTTGCTTGGTAACAGCCTCTCCACCATTATGGGCAGCCTTGTTGAGGCTCTAATTAAGTTGGCTGCTACCTTTGGTTGAGATTTGCACACATGGACGTACCCTACTGGCCTCTGTCCTAGGGCTCTGGGTCTTGAGTAAAGAGCTACAGGAGAGAGTGTTAGGTGCTCACTCGCTTTACCAGCAGCACTTCAATGAAACCTCTTCCCCTACACTGTACCCCTCCCACCATCAGCCTCCACCCTCCTCAACTCACCCACCAAACTGTCCTGGTTGCATCTTTTTCCAAGACTAATTACCCAGCCTTCCCTAAGTTCTGTGAACCAACTGATATCTTTCTGGTTCATTCCTTTTCTGCTTAAATTAACCAGTCTGTTTCATGTAATCCAAATGACTTAAAGATTGTTTAGTCCAACCCCTTTTGTTGACAGAGGAGGCTGAGGACCAGAGATATTAAGTGATATTCTCAGAATCACACAGATAATAATTAGCAGATGGGGCCTAGAGTCCAGGCCACTAACTCCACGAGATGATGCTGCCTGAATACAGAGCTCACTGTGCGTCTCCTGAGAAAGTGGGGCAACTCCCGGAAACTGCCTGAGAGTCTGCAGGGAGAGCCTGGGAAATTCTCAATGGTTACCCTCATTTTCATGACTCCCTTTTCTTTCTTTTTTTTGTGTATGTGTATTTTTTTAATTGAGGTGAAATTTATATATCATACAGTTAGCCATTAAAAAGTGTACAATGCAGAAGTATTCCGAATATTCAACAATGTTGTACAACAAGCATCTCTCTCGAGGTTCAAAACGTTTTCATCATCCTATAAAAACACCCCACACCCATTAAGTAATCATTCCCCGTTCCTCCCTCCCCCATCACCTGGTAACCTCTAGGCTGCTTTCTGTCTCTGTGGATTTGCCTATTACAGATATATCATATAAAAGGAATCATATAATAGGTGAGATTTTGTGTCTGGCTTCTTTCACTCAGCATAATGTTTTCAAAGTTCATCTATGTCATAGCAAGTATCAGCACTTTGTCCCTTTTTGTAGCTGAATAATATTCTATTGTGTGGCTGTAGCACATTTTATTCATCCATTCATTTGTTGATGAGAATTTGAGTTGTTTCCACCTTTTGGTTATTATGACAGTGTCCCTATGAACATTCACGTATGAGTAAGTTTCTGTCTGGACGTGTGTTCATTTCTCTTGGATATATACTGAGAATGGAATTGCTGGGTCATCTGATAATTCTATATTTAACTTTTGGAGAAACTGCCGAATTGTTTTCCACAGCATATTTCTCCCAGCAATTTTTTTCTGACTGTACCTTCCCTAGACCTTGTCCTGTCTGCCTCTGTGGCCCATTCAGTGGCTTGCATCTTGTAGGTATCACAATGGGGGAAATATTTATAACTGTAACAGGAACTACTAAAGAGAGAATGATCTTTTTGGAGAAAAAGAAGAGGGACTTTTGAGGTGTCAGCGTTATGAGGCGAGTGTGAAGACATAAGAGGAATGGTGATGCAGCTCTTTATCATACAGGGAGATGACTTTGGAGTGCTCAGGATAGCAGAAAGGAAAGAAGGAGGAAAGGTAGAAAGAAGAAGGGAGGGAAAAGGGAGCCTAGAAAAATGGCAGGGAGCTGAGTACTGGGTAACTTGGTATTGGGTAATGTGATTCTGCCCAACCTTGGCTGCCCCGAATTCTTCTGTAAAATATAGCATACACTCAAGTGTATACAGGTAGAGAGGCACAGACAAAGGTAGACACCCCTCCTCTATGCCATACCTCACTTACTCCCACTTGAGTTAGCAGAAATTTGGGGGAGGCATCACCCATATTCAAGCTATGGAATTCCCCTAGATGAAAAGAGGCAGGGATGACTCCCTTTTCTTTTGATTTGATAAATTTTGTTTCGGATTTTTAAGTCATGGGATAATATCCTCCTGTAAGAAAACAAGTGAAATGGGAACTGGTTATTGAAATTGTCCATGTGTAAGTTCTTACATGTGCAATGTCTGTCTCTCACTATAAAATGTGAAAACGTCATAGTTCAAGTTTATTCTTAAGCCCTCAGTACCTACAGCTAGAGTGCTTTCTGCTGAACTAATGAATATTATAATTGAGGAAACCAGTAATATCAAGGAGAAGAACCGCTGTACTTACTTTATAGGGCAGCCTGTAATTATAGTTGGAAAAATGTGATATAGGCTATGCTCCAAAGTGATATGATATGTACTTACTTTAAATTTAGAAGTATATTCTCTAAGCCTCAGTTTCTTCATCTGCAGACAGGAAAGTTTAACTCTTCTCTCCCTTAAGCACCAGCATTCTAAGCTACTTGGGGAATTATAAAAGCTAGTGAAATAAATGAGAAATTATAAAAGTTAGCAAATTGGGCATAATTTACTGAAATAATTGAAAGAAAAATCTTCCAAGCCTTTACGATAAAAACACAGGGAAAAGCCTTGCTACCAAAGCTGTTCGAAGAGACTTCAGTCCAAAAAGTCAAGTTCTACATCACTGCTCATTTTGAGGAGTACTAGAGGAAACTGAGGCCATCACTGTTCAGCTGCGGGGTGCTAATTCCATGAGAACCAAGTCCACCTACAATATGTCATTGAGAAGATGTTAGTGGTACTTCTGACCCAGAAGATATCTGTCTTCCAAGAGCATCAATTCAATCAATTGTCCTGTTGGGAATTTGATAGAAAGAAGTACCCTATCCCTGGACAACTGAGTACTTTCACGGCATCCAGTAAAGTGAATATAATTATTGCTTTATATCTTCCTTTTATATTATAATAAAATAATATAAAATCATTACAAAATATGTAAAATTGGGGACATTTCTTCATAATTCTATCTCCCTAACACAACAGTACTTATTTTCCTTATTCTCTTTTATTATTTGTTCCTCTGTATGTGTATGATGAATATTTTGGCAATTTATTGATAGACTGATTTATTTTTAAAAGTTTGTCAAGCTGAACTTGGCCAATATATGAGCCTAGGAGTTAGAATTACTGGTTCTTTTCCCAACTTTGCTGTACTTTCTCTTTCTCTCCTCTTGATCCTGCAGCCACAAAATGGGAACACTGACACCCTTTCCCCCTCTCTGTAGTGATTGGGGATGAAGCATCATGTCTGTGATGTCTTCTCAGTTATTCAGAGACAAGTACAAACTAATATTAGATACATTATTAACTTCTGAAAACTATTTTTTTCCTCTAAAAAAATCTGTTTGTATTAAGGCTGGGTTCTCTGTACGATTCACAAAAAGGGAAGATAGTTCTGTAATGCTCCCTCTTAACATTCATTGACCCTTCATAATAGGGTCAGGAGAGACTATCCTTTATCAATCCTTTTGAAATGTAGGCAGAAAAATGAGGTGCAGAGGAAAACCACTGGACTCAAACTGAAAGCACGTCGATGTAAGTCCTGGGTTTGCAATTCATCAGCTGTATAATCTCAAGCAAGTTATTTAATATTCCTGGGATCAGTTGCTTCATCTATAAAACATGGGTAATAATAACTATTTCACAGGGTTGTTACGAGGACTAAACAAGCTAATGTAGGGGAAAGGACAACACAAATGATTCACTTTTTCTTTCTTAAAAAAGAAATTATAAACAGTTACCCCATTGAATTATTCCTAATATTTATCACAGAGACCTTTTTCTCCACATTATATGAATGAAAAAGTAACTTAAATTTTGGATGGCTGATGAGCCATTTCCTGAAACATCTAGGTCCAGGCCTTTTCCTTCTCCTCCTATTTTCAGCTGGTTAGCTGCTTATTGAGATCTTGCCAGAGGGTGGGCAAAAGAAATAAAAACTGAAATCGGTCAATTTGACTCTTTGATAGCAGTCCTGATGAAAGATGTGTGGGTAGAGGGTGTTAAAGTTGTGAGATAAACTGGAATTCTGTTTCTTACCAGGAAATTGCAAGAACCTACTAAGGGCTGGGATGTCCTGGTGCTGACAACTACTTCTCTTCTCTTGACTGAAGAAATGTCTTCCTCTACCTGAATAGTGGTCTGTCTTCCAGAATGACACATACTGACTTTTGAAGGAGTAAGAGGATACCTCCTGGCCAGTCACATCGGCCCAAACAACTATGGTGAGCAGTGGGCCGGCACATGTTGCAACCAGATGACTGTTGCATCAGCAGAATCCCAAAGCAATAATCACTCTTCTTTCTCTTCCCCACTAATCCAGCAATCAAATAATCACTTATAAGCATTCACTATGTACCACCATATAATAGAAAATGTGGTGAGTACCTACATATATGACAACCTCTCAACCCTCAATAAAATTATAGTACCTTAAGAAAGCAAGAGTTGTGCATGTGAAAATACAACTAATTACATAGGGAAGAAGACAATGAACACCTTTAGAGCATCTCCTGTATTCCATTCACTGTGCAAGGTGCTGTATAAATACTATTTTATCTAATCCCTACCACATCCCTGAGACACATTTCTATCCTTGTTCCATGGATGATGATACTGGGAGTCAGAGATGCTTAATAACTTGCCCAAGATCACATAGTGAGAAAAGTGTGAAGCCTGTTTTCAAGTTTAGAAGGATCTAACTTTATGGGCTATGCCTCGTTACCCACTGCCAATGAGAGGAATCAGAGCTAGACATCGTTTATGCTGTTGGGTCAAGACAAGACTCTTTAAAATACCTCCCAGTAAAATACATTGATAAAGTTTTACCAAGTTCATTCATTGGTTTGGGAGAGATTTCTAGCCAGAGAATAAATGTTTGGATTCTGGAGGCAGGGATGGTGCATTTGAAATGACAGCCCTCTGGTCTCAGCTCTGCCATTATCTACAAGTGTTTATCTGAGCAAGTTGCTTCCCTCTTGTAGGCCTTTGGGTCACCATCTGTAACATAGAGCATTTCTGGTTTGTCTAAGGTCACTTACACTCTGTCACTGGGCGGGTATATAATGTACCAGCTCTCATGTCAAGTAGCCTTGAGTTTGAATTCTGGCTCCATCCTCAAGTAGTGGCTGTTGGGCAAGTCATTTAACCATCTGTAAAATGGAGATAATAATACCTACCTCAGGGTCTTTGCCCATATTGTTTGTTCTCCTTGGAACGGTCTTCCCCAGTTATCACAAGGGTCGTTCTATTACCTCCTCCAGGTCTTCACTCAGTTACGTTTTTAGTGAGACTTTTCTTGAACATGATCTCTGAATTGCAAACCATGTGTCATTTCCTGTCTTCTTTCCTCATTTTATTATACTCCTTAACACTCAACACCTAACATACTATATATAGCACTTAATTATCTTATTTATTGCCTGTTTCCCACCTCTAGAATGTAAGCTCTATAAGGGCAGGGTTTTTTTGTATTCTCTACTGCTGTATCTCCAGTTTCTAGAATGATTTAGGTGCTTAATAAATATTTGTTGCATAAATGACTGGTTGTTGTGGGAATAATGTGAGTCAAGTGCTTTGCACAGGGCCTGGCACATAGTAAACACTCCATACGTGTTGTCTGTTTATTATTATAATTTTATTATTATGTTGCCACACCTCAGTGGGGCACATTGTTCTCTTTCCCCTCTAGATAACCTAGGATGAGCGTTCTGATTTTCCTGGTGAATGTGAAGGTCTGACTCTGTTGAAATTAGTCTCAAAGCAAGAGGGATTAGTCATTGTGAGGGAAATAAGGGAGAAGATCTGCATGGTAGCTACCTGAAAATACCTAAAGCTGTGGCCACATGGATAGAAATTCCACGAAGCATATTTCTGTTGCATAAGAAGGGATTTCGAGAAAACTGGATGTCCAATGATGGAATAAGCTGTCTCAGGAGATGGTGAACTGCTTATGCCTAGAGGTCTCCTAGAAGCTGGATAACCACATCTCATTGACCCTGGATATAATTATCATAATGAGTGACAAGCTTGGAATACAGCCAGTGAGTCACACTCTTAGAGAGCCATGGAGATGCACAGTAAAGCATGACATCTCTAGGGGCAAGAAAAATGGACAGCCAATAAGAACATTGCTTAATCTATATAGTCAAAGAAACCAAGGATACATGGTCAGAAGACTGAGGACAGGCACCCTAATTAAAAGTCAAGGTCTGTTACCCAGCTTCCAGATGTGAGTCAGTTTTCAGATCCAGAACCCATTAACGGAAAGGCTGGGTGCCCAGGTAGAAAGACCCTATAAATATTATAGTACATGTATATGGTAATGATTTTCCCATTCCTTCACCAAAAGGTCCCTGGCCATTTACTCAGGTAAGCATATACTGGGGGAAGAAGACTGCCCAAGCATTTTGAAGGCTGCTTGACACAGGTGCCAAGTTGACAGTGATATCTGGGACCCAGATAATTATCATGGTCTGTTGTTAGAGGAGGGGTCCTAGGTCTGGCTCACAGTACATTCACTATGTCCACGGACTCACACTTGGTAATTTCCTCAGTCCCTGGGAATTAGAATAATTGGAGTATATATATTTGGTAGTTGATAGAAACCTCACAAGCTTCCTTGGACTGTGGTGTAAGAGCTCGTGCAATGAAGATCAAGTGCAAGCTTCTGAAACTTCTGTTTTTCCATGGCTAATGGTACAGGAGCCTGGAAGAAGAAAGATTTCAAGATCAGAGACAAAGAGACCTGAGGAGGACATATGGTGGATGGACTTATGGGAGTGAGTCCAAAGAAGGAAGATCTTTGCATCCCTTATTTAATGCCCCAGACAGCATCCCTCACAGAAGAGGCACTAAGCAACCACGTGGACAGAATGACTCAGCCTGTTTTTCTCACTGGTCACCCCAGTGCCAGCACAATGGACGCATAATGGAATGTTCATGGTGGCAGGAAACATGCATGGCTTTCCCACTCACCAAGCCTAATCTAGCTATTGCAATTGTCAAGTGTCCATGCAGCAATGTAGACCAAACTGAGCCCTTCCCTCACCAAGATGGCACCATTCCAAGAAGACAAACCAACCACTTGGTAGCAACTTGGCAACATGGGATCCTTTCTACTCTGTAAGAGCAATAATTCATCTGGATTAGAATCAACAGATATTTCACATTTGAGTTTGTCTTTCCTACCTTCAAAACCTCAGCTAGTACCACTCTTTGAGGGCTTCTAAAGCATATGATACACTGACACAGGAGTCTACATAATATCACATCGTACCAAGGAACACACTTTATAGCAAAGGAAGGGTGACACTGAGCACATGACCACAAGTTTCACTTTCTCTATGATATGCAGCACCATCCAGATGCTGCTAGCATGTCAGAGTGATAAAATGGTTACCTGAAGACAGTACCAGCTTGGAGAGGATACCTTGAAATGATAGGGCTCATCTTTCAGAATATACTATACATCTTAAATCAATGACCATTCTTGTGCTATGTCCCTGATATGTAAAGCACATGAATCTGAGACCAAAGTGTAGAAGTCGAAGTGAACCTACTTCCATCACTTCCAGTGACGGACTTAGGGGATGTGTATATCCCATTCCCATAGCTCTAGTCTCTGTGGGTTGGAAGTCTAATTCACAATGAAGAAATGCTTCCTCCAGGAGAATTGCTAGTCCCATTGGACCATAAGCTATAGCTGCTATCTGGGCACTTTAAACTCTTTGTGACAGAAGACCAGACAGCAAGAAAAGAAAACAAGGGTAATTAACTCTGATTAGGTGGTAGTACTGCTGTTACCAGTTGGAACAAGGAAGAATACATTTGGCATCCAGGTGAGTGTGGTTCTCATGCCCTTCTCAAACATGGTACACAGATACGTATACATATATGTATGTACGTATGTATACATACACATACACATACACACATACATACCTACACACAATATATCACCTTTGGTTCTGTTTCTCTGGAGAACCCTGACTAACACAGTGCTCTGGGCAATGCCTGACAGGTCAGCCCCAGCTCAATATATGCGTGACATACATTTTTTTGGCTTATTGCAAACCTGCCCAAAGCCACTTTTAGGCACATCCACCCAGGGGAGATGGGGTTTTCTGCTGCAGTTCAGCCCTGGCAGGTCCTAGCAGAGCCCTCCCTGCTCTGGAGGAGGATTTCTCACTGAAGAGCTGCCTGTCCCAGGATGTCACCCTGGTGGTCTTTCCCTGCCTTTTTTGTGTGACCTGTCATTCTTTCCAATACTATGTGTCCCCACTGGCAGAGAGGTGATCAAGCACAAAGCAGACCCTATTACATTTCACTCTTGCATCTTCAGCAGATTTCCTGTGGAGACCTGCAGTATTTTAAAAGTCAGTTCTTTCTGGGAAGAAAGGCGGGAGCTTGAGATGGGAGAGGGGACCATGGTTTGTGCACTTGAACTGTTTCATCTCTTTTAGTATTTAATTCTATTACTATGTAGATGCTCTTAACGCGCCATTTTAATTGTGACGGCTCTTAAAGAAACTATCTCTGCTGTGCAGGAAAAGACAATAAAACTTGCTGAGCTTTGTTTGAAAGCTTCTGGTTCACATGGGCAAATAATAAAAAAGGAGAGACCCTGACTCAGAAACCTGCCTCCTGCCCTCCTCAGATGTTCCTTGAGCTTTACCTTAAAAGAACAGAGGGGAAACCGGATGTTGGCAGCTATGAAACATTCTCCAGCTCTGTTGTCTCTTTCAAACCTCCACTGCTGCCCTCTACCAGCTCCATCCTCTTATGTAGCCCTGAGCCAAGTTCTGGAATCTGGAGGGCTGCATGCAGCTTCCTTGAGCTGGTTGAGGAGGTTGGGTAAGTTAGTGGCGAGGCTCTGAGCTGTACTCTGCCCCATCTTCCTTTCCTAGTGAAAGCTGCTAAAGCCACTTCCCTTGGGCATCCTGACCTTCAACTGCACTTTGGCTTTTGCAGATGACCTTCAGAACATTATGTGATAACATGCTGATGCTTGTGGACCTTTGGCAAGCTGCATCCTTGATTGCCTTCACTCTTCCCCGATGAGAAATATGAACATACACACATACACTCTCATTCATGGACTTTCTCCTATGATGGTCAGCTTTCAGAACCTCTCAAGGCTGACGGAACTAACCCTAAAAATGCTCTTCACGGAAGGCACTGGACTTGAGCCAGTTTTTGTGACAATGAGGCAATGGGGTCTGGAGACAGGATGAAGTCCAACAGTTAGGCAAAGGCAGGTGCCACCAGTGCACCTGTATCCAGCCTGGAGCTTGATGCATTGAGCCTGTAGTGTTTTTATATCATTCTTGGAGCTTTGGAAAATGTGTCTCCTGCCTAAGCTCTCTGGCCTCATATACCTAACGTGTAAATCTTGCTGCATGAGAGGGAGAGCAAGTGATTATCTGCGCACTAGACGACTGGAGGCATGTGGGGTCCCTCTCTCCTGGTGGGTTTCAGGTGGATGAGGCCCAGAGGTGGGAGGACGGTGGAGGGAGAAGCAAGGACACCCCACTGCCTCATCCTTCACGCACGTGCAGGAGCACAGCATGCATGTCCCGGGCCTACCTTCTTCCCCTGCGTTCTCTTGAGATTTGACATTCTTGAGAGCATCGCAGTCTAGAAGTGAGATGGAATAGGACTTCGGGGTCCTGATGCAAACAGTGGGCTCAAAGTCAATATGCTGTTGGGGTTGAAATCTTTTGTTATTTAATTTTTCAGGTTCTTATGTTTATCTCCTGACCCTGCCCTCAGCTTCCTGAGGTGGGCAACCTGGCATTTCAACAACATGAAAGTGTTTGCTGCTTTTATTTGGGTACTAGTAAGACTGGGAAAAGACCATGGATGAAAGAGGGGCTGACAGAAAACAAACTTACGGTTACCAAAGGGGATAGCAGGACGGGGGGATAAATTAAGAGTTTGGGATCAACATAGTCACACTACTATATGTAAAATAGGTAAACAACAAGGACCTACTGTATAGCACAAGGAACTATGCTCAATATTGTATAATAACCTATCATGGAAAAGAATCTGAAAAAGAATATAAATATATATATAACTGAATCACTTTGCTGTACACTTGAAACTAACACAACATTGTAAATTAACTATTCTTCAATAAAAAATAAATAAATAAAAATAAAATAAAAAAGAAAGAGGGGTTGAGAATTTGCTCACATTCACCCCAAATCTGATCTGCCCTGAGATTTATGCGGTACTTTCTCTTTGAGAGTCTCTCTTGGAGAAAGTACCTTCTCTCTTAGGTATATGCTATGCGGCTCAGTCAGGACGGTTGGGCTGCTTTCCTGGAATCGTAGGGAGCTGGAAGGGATCTCAAAGCTCATTTCTTCTATTTCCGTTATTTTACAGAGGAGGAAATTGACAACTCTCCTCATCTGTGCTTTGCACTCATTATCTCACTTAATCCTCTAATGACCCTCTAAGATGGGTGCTATTATTCCATGCTATGGGGTAGGAAACTAAGTACCAGAGAGATGATGTAACTTGCCCACATAGATTGTTAGCAGTGGGGTCAGGGATTGGCCCCAGGTACCCTGACTCTCAGTCTAAGGTCTCTCCACCTTAATTAGGGGTCCCTAAATGTTAGCCCAAGGACTCATGCTGATGCTTGATAATATTTTCATTTATCTGTGACAAAATATGAAACATATACATATGTTCACGGATGCTCGCCAAGTTCCTTTCATGGAAAAGCCTGTTTTTAGGATGAGATGGTGTCTTTCCTACATGTTTCATACAGTTTCCTTCTTTATAAAATGACAGTGATAACAGCTGGGGGTGGTTTATATATTTGCCTGGCAAATTAAAACACAGGCAATAACATGACAGTCCTCAGAGTTATTAAAAATTAAAAATCCCAAAGTCTGGGAACACAATACTCTACGACACCATTTATATGGTTGCCAGCAATGTTGGCAAAGATGAGCAGGGGGTGTCTGCAAGCGTTTGACTCATCCTCTCGTCAAGCAGCCATCATCATTCTATGCCTCAGCACCATGGGCGGAAGACCCTCCCCTCACGGAGCTGAAAGCTCCTGCCTGGTGCTTCCTGAGGAACGTGCAAAGTTCCAGGGATGCTATAAGACATCTGGGAGGAAGGGGAGATTTTCGGCTGTCACAGAATCCTTTGGGGCCTAGGAGGTAGATGGGCTGATTTGACCCTGAACTTGACTATCCCTTCCCACCTCTGGGTGCCGGATAAGAGAGATAATGCAAAGAACTGGGAACTCATCCGCATGTGCCCGGTACGGCTCTCCTTGCCCCAGGTGGAGAAGTGTAATAGGAAGGATGCTGTGCAGTGCGCCAGGCTGGACGCCAGGGCCATTACTTAATAGGCGTGTGGTTCTGAGCAGGTTCCTTTTTGAGCTTCGTAGTGTGGCTGTGACAATAAAATTATGTAACTTAGATAAAGCGCCTAATTCAGGAATGCTCTGTACTAAATGCTCAGTCGGCCTCACTCTCTGTCCCCGTTCGCTCATGTCTCCTTCCCGCTTTGCCTCTAGGGGCCATCCTAGGCAAAACTGTGAATTGTCTTGTCTTTGGTGATCTCACGTCTACACTCTTGCACCCTTGGGTTCTTCCAGCCAGGGAAAATGCTGTTTGGTATCCAAATTCACACTGAGTGGTTCAGAGTTTATGATGAAAGGTACTTAAGCAAGGAAAAGATTCTAGCAGTGGGGTTCCAGCCTCCCTGACACACAGCCAGTGGGTCCCAGCTCCCCCATCCAGGCAGGTGCTGGTGCCAGGCTTGAGTCGGGCACCAGAGCCTCTGTTGTCATCGCCCATCTTTCTCCTGCTCTGTGCACTTGGAGTTACAGCTGACACCTGGGTTGTCACATTCTGACATATGAGGCTATGGGGGTCAAGCGGGGCAGGGGTAGGGGCGAGCACTTGGCTTTCACAGCCAGGTACATGTCGAACCAAATTCCACTCATGATTGGGTGTCAAGCTTGGACCGGGAACGGATCTGGATCAGAGTGATCTGCTGAAGTCAAATGACAACGTTTGTCTGGCTGGGGATTATCCAACAGGAAGTGCTCCCCAGCAGGTCCCAGGGCTCGGACAAAGGCTGCGGTGACAAGGCTGGGTGGGAGGCAAGTGGCGGTGCTTTATCCTCCTTTTCCTTGTCTTCAAATTTGTCGCAGCTCATGTTCGCTGACATTTGAGCAGATTGTACTCATGCAAATAGGCTATTTCGCTTTATTTTGAGTCTCCTACGTGCATGAAGACCACTAACTGTCACAGAGGTTTCTTTCCACAGTGGTGGCTAACAGCACTGTCACTCACCCAGCAACAAGAGAGTGGCCTGGCAGGGGAGGAAGAGTGTTTAATATTGATATGAGTCCTGAATAAATGAGGATTTTTATGAGGCACCATTAGATGGTGTTCAATAGTAGGCTGTGAATTCAGACAGAACTGAGTCTCAATCTCTATACTGATCCCTAATAGCTGCATGGCCCTGGGAAGCTAACCTCCCTGGGCCTCAGTTTCCACATCTGCAAAACGGTGACATAATAATATATACTACATGGGAGTATTTTGAGGATTAAATGAAAATGCATGCAAAGCCATTTGCCAAAGGCCTGGAAAAAATACAGTCTTGGTGTGATTACGGGAAGGTTCTAATCTACTGCCACTTTAGTTTTGCCAGTTTATTTTGGTTCTTTGTTTGCCTTCTGTAAAAGTAGGATAATAAGAAGTTGCCAGAGGAAAAAAGTAAGAGGAGACCCAGCAGTTGGGGGACTGGAGAAACACTTGAGAGAAGCAACTTGCCCCACTTTGGAAATATTTCTAGTGGAAATATTTCAGCCCTAGGAATTTCTGTAGTAAATTCTACAAGATTCATGGTAATTGTTATAGGAGTGCAATATTGGTTTTGGAAACTTAAAGGAGAGGGAGAAGGATAACTGAAGTATGAGCTCATAAGAGGACATATAATCATGATTAAAAGAAAATCAGTTTCTTGCTTTCTCCAAACAAGTGTAGAAAGATAATAAAGAATATTTGATTGAAAGGATACCTTTAATGTCTTTGACCATGAAATGGGGGTGGGGGGTGGTAGGGGAAAGTAGCCAACCAGGGACCTCCAGAAATTTCTCCTTCTTTCCCTCTGGAGGACAGTCCACGGGGCTGCAGTAACCTCATACAAGCTGCTCCAAAACAATGAATGGTGGGCAGCATCGGCAGTTTGTCAAGAGGCCAAAGCGAGAAAGGGGAAACTGGAGGATCCCTGGGTACCATTGCTGAGAGAAACGCCAAACTCAGATGAGAGGTTATAATATAGATTGAGATAAAAGCTCAGGTCTTCCGTTATTGGAGGGTCCAAAATGGTTGCCATACAGAGTCAACCCAATCTTTTTTTTATAAGATTTTATTATGAACATTTCTGAACATGCCCACAAGTACAGAGTACAGCATTACCCATCACCCAGCTTCAAGAGCTACTTTTTTTTCCACATGTGCTTCATTTTTACCCCCTTTTAGTCTCGCTAATAATTCAGTATCCACCTTAAATTTTTTTATATAGTACCATTTTCAACATCTACTGGGTTTTTTTTTTTTGGCATTCCCATAAATACATATTTTTTTAATGAGCAGATAGAATAAGAAATTCAGGAGAAAATAAAATTTTATACAGAAAGTTAGCTGCACATTTCAGTATTAACATGTCTTGTAATAATTCTCATGCCACATTCAAACATTAACCCCCATAAAAGGAAATACCAGTGTTCAAAAGTAGTAGAATAGCCATATGCTGTAATTTTTCCCCTTATAGTAGGAGACAGTTTTGACTACTTGTTCTTCATACACATGAAGCAACAAATAGGGATACTTCTCTGTTCAAGCATGGAATGGAAAAGCCCCTATTGGGGCTAATGTCCCAATTAGCCTGAGTATTTAAATTATTATCCTCTAGTATATATATATTTTTCTCTTTTTTTTTCTTATTAGTCATCCATTTTATACACATCAGTGTATAAATGTCAATCCCAATCTCCCAATTCATCCCACCACCACCACCACCCCCCGCTGCTTTCCCCCCTTGGTGTCCATACGTTTTTTTAAAAATTTATTTATTTATTTTTATTTTTGACTGTGTTGGGTCTTCGTTTCTGTGCGAGGGCTTTCTCTAGTTGTGGCAAGCGGGGGCCACTCTTCATCGTGGTGCACGTGCCTCTCACTATCGTGGCCTCTCTTGTTGCGGAGCACAGGCTCCAGACGCGCAGGCTCAGTAATTGTGGCTCACGGGCCTAGTTGCTCCGCGGCATGTGGAATCTTCCCAGACCAGGGCTTGAACCCGTGTCCCCTGAATTGGCAGGCAGATTCTCAACCACTGCGCCACCAGGGAAGCCCTGTCCATACGTTTTTTCCTCTACTTCTGTGTCTCAATTTCTGCTCTGCAAACCGGTTCATCTGTACCATTTTCTAGGGTCCACATATATGCGTTGATATATGATATTTGTTTTTCTCTTTCTGACTTACTTCACTCTGTATGACAGTCTCTAGATGTATCCATGTCTCTAGAAATGACCCAATTTCGTTCCTTTTTATGGCTGAGTAATATTCCATTGTATATATGTACCACATCTTCTTTATCCATTTGTCTTTCGATGGGCATTTAGGTTGCTTCCATGACCTGGCTATTGTAAATAGTGCTGCCATGAACATTGGAGTGCATGTGTCTTATTGGATTACGATTTTCTCTGGGTATATGCCCAGTAGTGGGATTGCTGGGTCACATGGTAATTCTATTTTTAGTTCTTTAAGGATCCTCCATACTGTTCTCCGTAGTGGCTGTATCAATTTACATTCCCACCAACAGTGCAAGAGGGTTCCCTTTTTTCCACACGCTCTCCAGCATTTGTTGTTTGTAGATTTTCTGATGATGCCCATTCTAACTGGTGTGAGGTGATACCTCATTGTAGTTTTGATTTGCATTTCTCTAATAATTAGTGATGTTGAGCAGTTTTTCATGTGTTTCTTGGCCATCTGTATGTCTTCTTTGGAGAAATGTCTATTTAGGTGTTCTGCCCATTTTTGGATTGGGTTTTTTGTTTTTTTAATACTGAGTTGCATGAGTGGTTTATATATTTTGGAGATTAATCCTTTGTCCGATGATTCATTTGCAAATACTTTCTCCCATTCTGAGGGTTGTCTTTTCATGTGGTTTATGATTTCCTTTGCTGTGCAAACGCTTTTAAATTTCATTAGGTCCCATTTGTTTATTTTTGTTTTTATTCCCATTACTCTAGGAGGTGGATCAAAAAAGATCTTGCTGTGATTTATGTCAAAGAGTATTCTTCCTATGTTTTCCTCTAAGAGTTTTATAGTGCCTGGTCTTACATTTAGGTCTCTAATCCATTTTGAGTTTATTTTTGTGTATGGTGTTAGGGAGTATTCTAATTTCATTCTTTTACATGTAGCTGTCCAGTTTTCGCAGCACTCCTTATTGAAGAGACTGTCTTTTCTCCATTATATATCCTTGCCTCCTTTGTCATAGATTAGTTGTCCATAGGTGCGTGGGTTTATCTCTGGGCTTTCTATCCCATTCCACTGATCTATGTTTTTGTTTTTGTGCCAGTACCATATTGTCTTGATTACTGTAGCTTTGTAGTATAGTCAGGAGTCAGGGAGTCTGATTCCTCCAGCTCCGTTTTTTTCCCTCAAGACTGCTTTGGCTATTCGGGGTCTTTTCTGTCTCCGTACAAATTTTAAGATTTTTTTTCTAGTTCCATAAAAAAATGCCATTGGTAGTTTGATAGGGATTGCATTGAATCTGTAGATTGCTTTGGGTACTATAGTCATTTTCACAATATTGATTCTTCCAATCCAAGAATATGGTATATCTCTCCATCTGTTGGTATCATCTTTAATTTCTTTCATCAGTGTCTTATAGTTTTCTGCATAAAGGTCTTTTGTCTCCCTAGGTAGGTTTATTCCTAGGTATTTTATTCTTTTTGTTGCAGTAGTAAGTGGGAGTGTTTCCTTAATTTCTCTTTCAGATTTTTCATCATTAGTGTATAGGAATGCAAGAGATTTCTGTGCATTAATTTTGTATCCTGCAACTTTACCAAATTCATTGATGAGCTCTAGTAGTTTTCTGGTGGCATCTTTAGAATTCTCTATGTATAGTATCATGTCATCTGCAAACAGTGACAGTTTTATTTCTTCTTTTCCAATTTGTATTCCTTTTATTTCTTTTTCTTCTCTGATTGCCATGGCTAGGACTTCCAAAACTATGTTGAATAACAGTGGTGAGAGTGGACATCTTGTCTTGTTCCTGATGGTGGACGAAATGCTTTCAGTTTTTTTTTGTTTTTTTTTTTTTTTGCTTTCAGTTTTTAACCATTGAGAATGATGTTTGCTGTGGGTTTGTTGTATATGGCCTTTATTATGTTGAAGTAGGTTCCCTCTATGCCCACTTTCTGGAGAGTTTTTATCATAAATGGGTGTTGATTTTGTCAAAAGCTCTTTCTGCATCTATTGAGATGATCATATGGTTTTTCTTCTTCAGTTTGTTAATATGGTGTATCACATTGATTGATTTGCATATATTGAAGAATCCTTGCATCTCTGAGATAAATTCCACTTGATCATGGTGTATGATCCTTTTAATGTGTTGTCGGATTCTGTTTGCAAGTATTTTCTTGAGGATTTTTGCATCTATATTCATGAGTGATATTGGTCTGTAATTTTCTTTTTTGTAGTATCTTTGTCTGGTTTTGGTATCAGGGTGATGGTGGCCTCATAGAATGAGTTTGGGAGTTTTCCTTCCTCTGCAATTTTTTGGACGAGTTTGAGAAGGATGAGTGTTAACCCTTCTCTAAATGTTTGATAGAATTCACCTGTGAAGCCATCTGGTCCTGGACTTTTGTTTGTTGGAAGATTTTTAATCACAGTTTCAATTTCATCACTTGTGATTGGTCTCTCATATTTTCTATTTCTTCCTGGTTCAGTCTTGGAAGGTTATACCTTTCTAAGAATTTGTCCACTTCTTCCAGGTTGTCCATTTTATTGGCATAGAGTTGCTTGTAGTAATCTCTTAGGATGCTTTGTATTTCTGCTATGTCTGTTGTCACTTCTCTTTTTTCATTTCTAATTTTATTGATTTGAGTCCTCTCCCTCTTTTTTCTTAATGAGTCTGGCTAATGGTTTATCAATTTTGTTTATCTTCTCAAAGAACCAGCTTTTAGTTTTATTGATCTTTGCTATTGTTTTCGTTGTTTCTATTTCATTTATTTCTGCTCTGATCTTTATGATTTCTTTCCTTCTGCTAACTTTGGGTTTTGTTTGTTCTTCTTTCTCTAGTTACTTTAGGTGTAACGTTAGATTGTTTATTTGAGATTTTTTTTGTTTCTTGAGGTAGGCTTATATAGCTATAAACTTCCCTCTTAGAACTGCTTTTGCTGCATCCCTTAGGTTTTGGATCATCATGTTTTCATTGTCATTTGTCTCTAGGTATTTTTTGATTTCCTCTTTCATTTCTTCAGTGATCTCTTGGTTATTTAGTAATGTATTTTTTAGCCTCCATGTGTTTGTGTTTTTTACATTTTTTTCCCATGTAATTGATTCCTAATCTCATAGGGTTGTGGTCAGACAAGATACTTGATATGATTTCAATTTTCTTAAATTTACTGAGGCTTGATTTGTGACCCAAGATGTGATCTATCCTGGAGGATGTTCCATGTGCACTTGAGAAGAAAGTGTAATCTGCTGTTTTTGGATGGAATGTCCTATAAATATCAATTAAATCTATCTGGTCGATTGTGTCATTTAAAGCTTCTGTTTCCGTATTAATTTTCTGTTTGGGTGATCTGTCCATTGGTGGAAGTGAGGTATTAAAGTCCCCCACTATTATTGTGTCACTGTTGATTTCCTCTTTTAGAGTTGTTAGTAGTTGCCTTATGTATTGAGGTGCTCCTATGCTGGGTGCATATATATTTATAATTGCTATATGTTTTTCTTGGATTGATCCCTTGAACATTATGTAGTGTCCTTCCTTGTCTCTTGTAACATTCTTTATTTTAAAATCTATTTTATCTGATATGAGTTTTGCTACTCCAGCTTTCTTTTGATTTCCATTTACAAGGAATATCTTTTTCCATCCCCTCACTTTCAGTCTGTATGTGTCCCTAGGTCTGAAGTGAGTCTCTTGTGGACAGCATGTATATGGGTCTTGTTTTTGTATCCATTCAGCAAGGCTGTGTCTTTTGGTTGGAGAATTTAATCCATTCACATTTAAGGTAATTATCAATATGTATGTTCCTATGACCATTTTCTTAATTGTTTTGGGTTTGTTTTTGTAGGTCCTTTTGTTCTCTTGTGTTTCCCAATTAGAGAAGTTCCTTTAGCATGTATTGTAGAGCTGGTTTGTTGGTGCTGAATTCTCTTAGCTTTTGCTTGTCTGTAAAGCTTTTGATTTCTCCATCAAATCTGAATGAGATCCTTGCTGGGTAGAGTAATCTTGATTGTAGGTTCTTCCCTTTCATCACTTTAAGTATATCATGCCACTACCTTCTGGCTTGTAGAGTTTCTGCTGAGAAATCAGCTGTTAACCTTATGGGAGTTCCCTTGTATGTTATTTGTCGTTTTTCCCTTGCTGCTTTCAGTAATTTTTCTTTATCTCTAATTTTTGCCAATTTGATTACTATGTGTCTCAGCGTGTTTCTCCTTGGGTTTATCCTGTATGGGACTCCCTGCACTTCCTGGACTTGGGTGGCTATTTCCTTTCCTATGTTAGGGAAGTTTTTGACTATAATATCTTCAAATATTTTCTCGGGTCCTTTCTCTCTCTCTTCTCCTTCTGGGACCCCTATAATGCGAATGTTGTTGCGTTTAATGTTGTCCCAGAGGTCTCTTAGCCTGTCCTCATTTCTTTTCTTTCTTTTTTCTTTATTCTGTCCCACAGCAGTGAATTCCACCATTCTGTCTTCCAGGTCACTTATCCGTTCTTCTGCCTCAGTTATTCTGCTATTGATTCCTTCTAGTGTATTTTTCATTTCAGTTATTGTATTGTTCATCTCTGTTTGCTTGTTCTTTAATTCTTCTAGATCTTTGTTAAACATTTCTTGCATCTTCTCGATCTTTGCCTCCATTCTTTTTCCGAGGTCCTGGATCATCTTCACTATCATTATTCTGAATTCTTTTTCTGGAAGACTGCCTATCTCCATTTCATTTAGTTGTTTTTCTGGGGTTTTATCTTGTTCCTTCATCTGGTACATAGCCCTCTGCCTTTTCATCTTGTCTATCTTTCTGTGAATGTGGTTTTTGTTCCGCAGGCTGTGGGATTGTAGTTCTTCTTTCTTCCGCTGTCTGCCTTCTCATCTATTGGGTTTAGCAATGATTCATTAAGAATACCCAGTCTTGCACCACCACTTTAAAGAGCTGCAAAACTAAGTTCAAAAGTTCAAAAATAGACATGGGCATATATAATAATTTAATATATGATAAAGGTGATAGTGGAAAGGCTGGTTTATTCACTGTCGCATTAATTAACTTATTCTAAAAGGTAAATTTTTTTTTTAAATAAATTTATTTCCTTATGTCTTTATTTATGTTTGCCTGTGTTGGGTCTTCATTGCTGTGCGCAGGCTTTCTCTAGTTGTGGCGAGTGGGGGCTACTCTTCGCTGTGGTGCACGGGCTTCTTATTGCAGTGTCTTCTCTTTGTTGTGGAGCATGGGCTCTAGGCGCACGCGCTTCAGTAGTTGTGGCTCATAGGCTCTAGAGTGCAGGCTCAGTAGCTGTGGCGCATGGGCTTAGTTGCTCCACAGCATGTGGGATCTTCCCAGACCAGGGCTCTAACATGTGTCCCCTGCATTGGCAGGCAGATTCTTAACCACTGAGCCACCAGGGAAGTCCTAAAAAAGGTAACTTTCAAGATCAATTTCAGATGAACTAACATTTCAGTAAAAATTTCAGAATGGATAAGATTTTCTAAACATAGCACCAAAGATAGGAAAAAATGTATTTGACTACCTAAAAGGCCCCTTGCTCTGCCCCCATCCCAATAAAGGCAACTCTGAAACATAAATTATATGTAAAATTTGAATAATCATAAAAAGTTTAGGAAGCAAGAGTTCAGCCTACATAACAGACAAAAGGTTCATATCTTTAGCACAGGAGTGCTTATAAATCCATAAAAGACTTGGTTTTCCAAAGAAAAATGGGAGCAGATTCCCTGCTTTAATTCATAGACATTTCACGTTGCCATGTCAATTTCTGCCCTCCCTCCTTCACCCAGAGTCCACAGAGAGATTTCTTTGGCAAAGAGGTTTGGAGACATTATAACTTACTTATGTTCTAAGCAGCCATGTATTTGGCTTCCCTATAGCCCCTCATCTTATCCTAGAATTAACATTATTAGGTGGATGTGTTTTGTAGTTTGTGGTTAGGGTTTGTGGAGGTTTCTTGATCCATTAAAGAGGAAGTCTTCTCTCCTTTTTATTCTTTCATTAAAAAAATTAATGTCAATGGATTAGTAGATTTCAACAGAGAGGAGCTAAATGAAAATATCATTATTCTACCATCTTTCAATATACATCCTTGGATGATTTGTACACCATTTTTTAAAATTTAATGGGATTATATTAAAACACACTGTTTTTTCATATATTTGAAAAATGATCCTGGCTCAATATAAGAATGAGAAATACTTGCACTTATTCCTATTAAAATAAGATATGGGCTTCCCTGGTGGCGCAGTGGTTGGGAATCTGCTTGCCAATGCAGGGGACGCGGGTTTGAGCCCTGGTCTGGGAGGATCCCACATGCCGCGGAGCAACTAGGCCCGTGAGCCACAATTACTGAGCCTGCGCATCTGGAGCCTGTGCTCCGCAACAAGAGAGGCCGCGATAGTGAGAGGCCCGCGCACCGTGATGAAGAGTGGCCCCCACTTGCCACAACTAGAGAAAGCCCTCGCACAGAAATGAAGACCTAACACAGCCATAAATAAATAAATAAATTAAAAAATAAAATAAAATAAAATAAAATAAGATATGCTTGCAACTTGGCTATCCAAGTAAAGATCTGCCCAGAAGGAAGAAAAGACTGTGCAGCTTGGGTTTACACTGATTTCTTAATCAGGAGGCAGGAGTTGTTATAACCTCCACATACTGTGTCTCTATACAAAACCACTTCATTCTTCATGTATCTTCCTTGAGTGAAGTTTAGTAACTGACCAAGTCAAAAGTTATCTTCCCTTTGAAAAAAGTCTGGATGGGAAAAAAGAAAAAAACAGTTGTCATTGAGAGTGAATGGCATCTTTGACATCCCAGATTTAGCTGAATGTCATTAAGTTGGATTTGGATAGCTGAATACTGCCGATATTTGTGCCCTTCAGCAAATTCCATATTTGATTCTCTCATCCCAAGGGCTTTTGGAAAACAAAAGTATCATATCAGGAACAGAACTACAGTCAGCCTCCTAGTCATTATGGTGGAATAAATGGTAATACATATAACACCCAGCAATGAAAAGGCCAGTGGGTGGAGGGAAAGAATGGGGTGCAATTACGTTTTTCACAATTTATCCATTGCCTCTTAGTGTATATGCTGGCTGAACTTTTATTACTTGTTTCTTATAAAATCTCAGAAAGTAACCTTATTTTTCAGATATTAAGCAAAATCATGGGAATGAACCCTTGGAGTTATGTAATTATTGTTTTTGTAGGAGCTCAAAGATGAACATATAAATATATAAATAAATACATACAGAGATAGGGATAATAGAATCTGGTTTTTTTTTTTTTTAAACATCTTTATTGAAGTATAATTGCTTTACAATGGTGTGTTACTTTCTGCTTTATAACAAAGTGAATCAGTTATACATATACATATGTTCCCATATCTCTTCCCTCTTGCATCTCCCTCCCTCCCACCCTCCCTATCCCACCCCTCTAGGTGGTCACAAAGCACCGAGCTGATCTCCCTGTGCTATGCGGCTGCTTCCCACTAGCTATCTATTTTACATTTGGTAGTGTATATATGTCCATGACACTCTCTCACCCTGTCACATCTCACCTCTAGAATCTGGCTTTTTAAGCATCTATCAATTATGAGTCTTTATTCACTAGCAACTTAGTGCATCTACAAAATAATGTTCATTGTTCTTTATAATGATGGAGAACAGACGAAGACCAAAACAGAGAATGTTAAAGGGTCGTAGTTGTCAGGTCAATACAAGAAGAATTGTTTTATAACTAGAGTTTGCCTGTGATGGGATAGAACTGGCTCTGCTTCTTCCTGGGTTCTTCTTCCTTATGTATCAAGGTACCCAAGCTAGAAACTTGGGCATCATCCTTTAGTTCTCCCATTCTCTACCCATACTACATGCATGTTACTGCTAAATTCTTTCAACTTAACTGCTAAGTAGTGATGGAATCTATTGCTCTCTGTCCTCCCTCATTTCCACCTATTTGTCAAGCCCTGCTCTAACTTCCTCATAGTCTCCCAGATTCCATTCTCATTCTCTTCTAACCCATTATCCACATTGCTGCCCTCTGGTGCTCATTTAAAAAATGCAGATTTGATTCTGTCCCTTAAAAACATTCAGTGACTCCATTTCATCTTCAGGATAAAATCCTAACTCATTAGCATGGGATAGACTTTTCCAGTGTGGGTCTTGCCTTAGCTGTCAACACCCCTTCACTCCCAATCTGTGCTCCAGCCACACTGGGACTCCCATAATTATGACTCACATGCTTGCTGAAGATTTGGTACTTCTGCCCACTTCCAGTTGTCTGAATTATCTCCATTCATTCCTCTACTATCCCTCTCTGTTACCAGACTTACTTCTTTACTTCAAGGGCTACATACTGTCATACTCCCTCAGAAGCCTCTTTTGAATCCCCCTCCATCCAAGCTGGTCCCCTTTCTACACTGCCTAGTAACTTGTACATAGCTCTTTTACAGCATTCATCACATTTGATTGTAATTGTCTATTTACTTGTCTGGTTCGTCTTCTGTGTCATGTTGGTTATGCTAGTGAACTCCAAATAGAAGATCTATGACATATTTCAAGGATGTAGAATAGGAGAATTAAGAATCAAGTAAGAGGGTAAAAAAGACTTTTCTACTTTTGAATGTTTGAATTTCTATGATCCCAAGACCCCGTAAGATACTGAAGTTCCTTGTAAATAATCAGAAATAACATGTTATCACAGTTTTACCATAAAAAGTTGGATTTTTAATGTCTTTGAAATTTATTATTCAGCAATAGAATTTATATGATAAATATTGACCACGTTCCTGTTTTTAACCATGCAACACTTTTGTCCAACTATGCACATAAAAGAAACGTCTCATGACACCCTTGGCCAAGGTAACTGGGAAAACCCAGTCCCACCTTATTCTGCCTATATTAATTCTATCTGGGACTTTTGTCTTCTAATACCATAACATGGTGGTTATATTAGAACATGGTTTTCAGAGGAAGATGGTTCTATGTTCAAATTCAACTTTACCCTTTACAATTGTGATACACTGCAAAAGTTACCTAATGTTCTTGAATATGATTTTCCTCATCCAAAAATGGTTGTTGTAAGGATTAAACAAGATAATGTACAGAAAATGCTTCCCAAAGAACTTGGTACATAGGGAGCATTCACAAAATTATTATTGTTGTTGTTATTGTTATCATTATAAAAGAAGAAAACTAAGAAAAATCACTTCCCAGATGTTAGGTCCTCATGCTCACAGGAGGGCAGAAAGGGCAATGGTTTCTGATGATTCTTTTTAAAATGACACCCCAACTTGCATGGTTGAGCCCACATTGTAGTCTGCCCAGAATTGGATGCAGATGTAGATTTTTC
The DNA here is from genome assembly GCF_028564815.1 of Eubalaena glacialis. Taxonomy (NCBI): domain Eukaryota; kingdom Metazoa; phylum Chordata; class Mammalia; order Artiodactyla; family Balaenidae; genus Eubalaena; species Eubalaena glacialis. The sequence continues at coordinate 72,978,861 of NC_083718.1, read as the reverse complement.
CCCATTGATCTTGGTGATATTGATGTTATCAGTATTGGAATCTAGGGCTCCAAAAGGCCAGACAACTCTGAGACTCACTGAGCAACATCTTCCTAAAAGGCAGTGACCAAAGTGGAAGAATATGGGGAAAGGAAGAGAGAGAGAGGAAGGAAGCTGCCGAAACTTCCAACCCCCTAAGAGATAAAGATGTTGGGATCTCAGCCAACACCCTTAAATAATGAATGATGGGAGAGAAAAGCTGACAATATGTGACGTGTGACATGTGACTTTCTAGTGACCCAGAGACTGGATTTGTTCTAAATGGGAAGAGCTCGCATGGTGACATCAGGAGCAGTTTCCAATGCAGCTAGTAGCTCACATTCCCCTCACAAAGGCCAATGGCCAGAGGGAAAGAAATTATTCAAAGGACCGGAGCCCTGCCTTGGACACTAAATTGACAATACATTATTAAACTTCCCTTCAGCCATTCACCATACCCTTTCTGGCATGGAAAGTTCCCTCAATCAAAGAAAAAGCAATCTCTGAGGTTTTGAATTTACCAAATTAATGACTTGTTAGATAAAAAGCTGCTTTCGCTTAATAGAAGAACTCAGCAAATTTTCTTTGAGTTGTTTGCTGGGTTTTTTTTTACATAATGAATTTACCTAATACATTTCCAATATATGTCAATATCTATTAACATTAAAATGCACACACTCTTTGCCTCCGCAGTCCCTCTATGGGGATTCTAGACTTTGGAAATGCAGACCCCAGTGGGCATGATTCCCATATGTGGGTGATCATGGCATTAATTATGGTTGCAAAAAGTTGAAAGCAACCTGAATGTCAATGAAAAGGAGAAATTAAAATAGGAATATCAAGTTATGGAATGTTTTATAGCTATTATAGAGAATAAACATGAGTTACATGTATCGACTTGAGATGTGTCCAAATATATATTTAAGAGGGAAAAGCAATTTTCAGAGTAATGTATAAACAATGTCTGTACGAGCAAAGGAAAGAGTATGAAAAAGGGTCCCCCAAAACTGTTAATATTGGGTATTTAGGGAGGTGGTGAGGTCATTAAACATTTCATTAAATTTCTCCTTGACTTGTAACAAAAATTACAGATCAAGTTTATAATTATTAAAAATCCAGTTAATAAATAAAACCACACACACACTATTAGGATATGTAATAGATGAAGCAGATTATTTATTCAAACTAGAATAAATAAAACTAGGCAAACATTTTTAGGACTGAAAAGCAGAGGGAAGGCAGGAAACAAATTTATTGACTGTGTACTTTGAGTCAATGCATGGTATATGTGATTTCATTGAATCCTTACAATTCAGTGAAATAAATATTAATAGTCCCATTTTACGGATGAGGAAACTGACACTCGGACAGACTAAATGATTTGCCCTAGGTAACATAAATAGTAAGTGGTAGAGATGGGAATTTAACTAAAGTCTCTCTGTCTTCAAAGGCCATTACTTTCCATAAACCCAATTTTATAAAGTAATTTCTTTGAGAAGTGTAGATTTCTTTCTACATGGCCTTTACAAGTATAACTAAATAAAAAATATTCATTTCTTGTTTGTTAAATTTCTTACATATTTGAAGAAGAAATTCACTGAAAGTAAAAATTTTATGGTTAAAATATAACATTACTTTATTATGGACCAATTTTTCTCACTACCTTGTCATGAACCTTCCTCTATATATCTACTGATGAAATTACATTAACTGATTTTTGTTATTACCATGAAATTATTATTTTAGAGTAATATTATAATTGTGAAAGTGAAGAAGGCCATAGAAAAGAAAACACAGAAAAAATGTGTTTGGAAAAAAATAACCACACACTATTAAGATACGTGATAGGTGAAGCAGATTCTTGGTTAAAAGATTATTGTCCATGTCTCAGTTTTCTTAGCTATAAAAACACACAAACAAAATATGGTGGTCCTTGAACACATAGTTAATTAGACACACTGAAGTTATTTTCATGTTGACTCAGTGGAGTCCATCATCCTTGAAATTTACTCAGTTTTATTCCCCTTTCCCACTCCTTCATGGAATCTCAGGCAGATCTTGCAGTGTTTGTTCACTTTCAGCTGTAAATGGGGTAATTTAATTCATTATTACTCCCTGTAAGATATTAAAAGGTCCAATCTAGTCTAATATTATAACTTCAATCTCAAATGCAATCCATAACTTCCTTCCTCTCTTTAACTCATGTCTGACTCATGGTTCAAGCACCCACAGATGGGGACAGGGCATGATATGGTCTTTTGTTCTTTGTCTGTCACCTCCCCATTTTGTCTTCTGGACATCCTGAGGTCCAAGCAAGGGGAAGGAGGTTAGATTAAGAGGGGTAGACTTTCATGTCACTGGTGCCACTCTCTTGACTAACCTTGGTTGTCTAGACTGTTCACCCCATAACTCTTACTCCTGAAGTACTCTTGCCCCGACAGGCTGCCCTCTTGTAAGGTGACTTGAGCCCAGAGACTTTCCATAGGACCTAATTGGTCATAGGAATCTTATTCATCCTTGCCAGACCACAAGGTGGTAGTGTAGCTGGCTGCCTACTATTGTTCTCTCTCCTGATCCTACCGCTGTGTGTGGCCACAGCTGGTCTCCAGCCTTCTGAATTCTCTGTGTGGGGAACAGGCACCAGTCGAGAGTTTCACATACAATCTCAAAGAAGCCTTCCAAGGACCCTTTCACTCCATCTCTCTCCTTCAGCCCTGGAGCCCACAATTCTGCACTTCCTAAATATCCAGGGGGCAGTGAGAGACCTTTCTCCACTTCTCACAGGCACCTTCAATCTCTATGAGTATTTCTCTTGGGTCCTCATTAGTTGATTTGGAGGGAGGCAACCTGGAAAAGGAAAGTAAATGGAGAAGAGATATCCCTGTCCTCCTTGCTAGTCTAAAAACCTTCTTTCAATGCACCTCTAAGTCATCCATTTGAATCTTTGCATCTGTCTCACGTTCACTGTCAGCTATTGATGGGGCGGATGGTTGCTGGAGAGGTTCCACTTCCTTTGAGTACATTTTGGCAAGATGTTTCTATTTCTTCTCTTTAAAATGAGGAGTTACTTCTCATCCATTGTTCTCAGCTTTGGAGCTTGAGCCAACATTCCAGGATATTGGGGAAAGTCCCACTCAACATCCTATTATCTAAGAAAAATGCTTTTCTTTAGCTCAAGAATTCTTCAAGAAAATTAGAGAATGGAATTCAAATCCTTCAAAAGAGATGAACCAAGTCATAAAATCATAGAAGTTTTAGAGCTTAAAGAGATCTTTTAGAAATCACTGCCTTTTCATTATGAAGAAAACATGTTCCAGAAAGGATAACTGACTTGCCCAAGGTCATGGCTACAAGAGGTAGTTAAAGGTAGTGATGGGTCTACCTATAGATTCCTCACTTGGTGAAGGCAGAGGAAAGCACTTTTTCCTTCACTCTGATGCTTCTCTATTATTATCACCCTAAATTTATCATTGTGGGGTACTGGAAAGAATTTATGACTGATAGTTTGAGATATCAAAATTATAGTAAAATATATTCATCTGGAACATAATAAAAAAACCTGAAGCAACAGGAATTTTTCAACATTCTTTACTTTGCTTTTATAAGGAAAGGATAAATGGCATGTAAGTAAATATCAGGGTCTTATCCAAAAACGAAGTTTTCAAGATATGTCATTTCTTGTTGAATCGGGTCAATGCAATTTCTATTTAAAAATTGAAATCATAAACCTTCATATTTCTATAGTTTTTTTACCACGTACAAAGAGCTTTTACACACATGATCTGAAATTCTACAGTGAGAAGTGAGGTTATATTAATGACCTTGAAGCACCGTGAGTGCCTTTTGAATCATTAAAGCAAGGTGGAATTTTGTTCTGGGTAAATTAGTGTTAAGTGTGTTATTTAAAATAATCCTTCCATATGTGATATTAGTGGGTAAAAATTCTCACCTAACTAAAATGTTCCAGTAACTAAAGGACTTAATTTTCCCAGCCATTTTGAATATTGAAATGCTATTCTGATGTCCTTATGATAGGCAGACACTGTTGCTAAGACAAAGTGTCTAAATCTTTTCTTCTTCAATATGTATCAAAACCCTTAAATTATATTCTAGAAATTTATCCTAAGAAAATAATTGGACAAGAGTATGAAGATGTTTTGTAAGGATATTCAGTGCTACATTATCTTATTATTTTCAATATTAGGGAACAACATCAATGTCTAATACAATGGAAATGGGCTCAAAGATACTATATAGCAATGAAATGGAATTCTATACAGTCAATAAAATAGAGATATGGAAGACAATTTAATGACATCTGAATATGCTAATGCTATTTTGTTTAGTGAAAGATTTAGGCCTCAGGGGTATGGTAAAATCACAATTGTGTTTTAAAGTTATATATCTGTAAGTTCGTGTGTACTAGCAAGAATATTGCTGAGAAATGGACACCTTTGGCTTGCTGCCTCGAAAAGTCTGTTTGCATGAGCTGATGAGAGATATGATATGCATGAGATCGTTATGCTTTGGACTGAAGGGAGGTTGGGGATGGAGATACCCATGAAGATGAGAAGATGAGGATAATTTCAATAACAAAGACTCTGTTCTAAAACCCAGCCCGAGAGTCTGATTTTGAGACTCAACTGAGAAAGCATTGAAGGAGAGAAGCTGAAGGCTGTGTTGGTAACAAAGCTTCAGAGATTTGGGGGAAGGTCCACCTTGTCCCCAACCTCCAACTCAGCTCCGGGTGTCATCGCAGGGAGAGCAGCCACACAGGTGGAGATGAGGCTTCAGCAGAAGAGAGGTGAGTCCCCAAGCATATAAGACACACCATCACCCAGGACCCCTGGAAAATACTACGAAATGCCCTGAGGGGGAGCTGAAGTTCAGGGTGAGCAGGTGGGGGCTGGGATTTGTCATAGTTTGTGTCTTAATCTAATGCAGGATCTCAGCCTCAGCACTATTGACATTTGGGGCCAGATCATTCTTTGCTATTGGGGGCGGCCATCTGTGTATTGTAGGATGTTTACTAGCATTCCTGACCTCTACTCACTAGATGCCAGTAGTCTCCCCTCCCCAAATGGTGACCGAAAATATTTCCAGATACTGTCAAACATCCCTGCAAGGGGTGGGGCAAAATCTCCCCAGGCAGAGAATCACTGATCTAATGGAACAACAACTGCAATCACAGATTGGTGAAAATTGCTTCATGAAAACAGCTAACATTTGTTGAGTCTCTACAGTGCCCTGGGCCCTCTCCTAAGTGCTTCAGTTTTTAAACTTATGGCATGTTCACAACTCCATAAGGTGGGTTCTGTACTTCATTTTACAGATGAAGAGACTGAAAGCATAGAGGGGATAAGTAACTCTCCCAAGCTCACATGCTATGATACAGCAGAGCTGGACTAGGAACCCATGTATTCTGGCTTCTGAGACCTTCCAACAATATGTTAACAATTGCAGACTTTCTGTGTGACTACCATCTTTCTTTTTTTTTGTGGCTTTTTGTTGTTGTTGTACTTTTTGAATATTTTCCAATACAAGAATTCACCCTAATAAAAATGATTAAGCAAGTAATTCAAAAAGACCCAGTGCTGTAGGACTCCTGACCTGAGCCGAGTTGATGGATATGAGCATATTCAGGCAAGGGCCCCAGTGGGTCTCCTGGTCCACAATCCCAGGAAAGGATCAAGATGGCCAATATGACCGAAACACAACAGGATGAAAGAGAGACTTGACAGAGTATGTGCCCTTATGGTTTGCTGAGTTGTCCTCTTCTCTCTCCTAATTGCCCAGTGAGTGGGTTCCTGCCCAGTCTGAGCTCCTGGCCCACCACCTGCAGGCACCCGCCTTCAGCAGGCACTGAGCTCTCCGGTGGACGCTGGTGCTGTTCCTGGATGGGAGGGCTGGCGGGGTGTGCGTGCCAGGGCCGGAGGCCGAGGCTCCCCGGGAAACAAAGGGCTGAGGCCCACACGCTGGGGTTTGCATGCTGTGCGTCTGTCTGGCTGAGGCAGGCGTTCAGGTAGCAATTCTCACCGAGGCTGGGGCTAGCAGCCAAGTGTTTAGCAGAGCCTGCCTGTCAGTCACTGCTGATGCTCATCCCTTAATGGCACTTCCCTTGTCATTTGCCTGGTGTCGCTTTTATCTTAAGTGAATTTAACAATGGTGAAAGGTGCCAGTCTGAGGTCCCCAGAGAGGAGCTTTGCCGGAAGAGCGGTTAGAATGAAAGTTTCTCCCATCAAATCGCCTCCGCTGCCCCACCCCGGGGAGGGTGGGTAAGTCACCCCCTGGCTTCGGGGGTACCCCGGAGGCTCCGCTGAGCCAGCCCAGCTCTTCCCACAGCTCAGCAGGCATCCTTAAGGGAAGCCAGCTGCATGCAGCTCTGCAAAACAGGGAAACATCTTCCAATTGCTTTTTCCTTAATTTCTACACCCAGGAGTGTTTCAGGAGGAATTTAATCTCTATGTTTCGGTTCATTTACGCTTAACTTGTCACAGGATTCTTTCCAAAGAGCCATTTGGTACCCAAGAGAACTTATGAGCTTTTAAAATATATATACGTCTTTAAAAAAAAATTTTTTTTTGAATTAGCCAGGTTCAAAGCAATGTCTAAGCTATGCATGAATATGAGATGGTTTTAAATTTCAAATCCGGTTAAGTTTCTAAGAGTGGTTCTGGGAAGCAACCCATCTAGCAAATCAATGAATGACAGGTGAAAGCAGGTATCATTTTGCCCTTCCGGGGCTGGGAGTTGAAGTTGGGGTATGAAATGAGTGAGCAGGGGAGAGAGAAACACGGGAAGCAAGAAGATGAAGGGAGGAAATTCCCTGGTGGTCCAGTGGTTAAGACTCCACGCTTCCACTGCAGGGGGCATAGGTTCAATCCCTGGTGGGGGAACCAAGATCTCACATGCTGCAAGGCGTGGCAAAAACAAACAAACAAATGAAGAGAGAGGTTGGAGACAATAATTCTAGCTACCTTTTCCAACCTCTTACTATATACTAGGTTCTGCACTAAGCACTTGGTATATGAGTTCTTACAACATCCCAATGGCAACTTTGAAGTTACTAGGAAAGATGTTTCGCTGTTTCACAGATGAATAAACTGAAGTTTAGAAGTCAAGCAGATTATCCAGTTCACACAGATAATTACTGAGTAACCTGAACTGAATCCAGCTCCATCTGAATCCAAATTAGCAACATTGAAATAAGGAGGAAATACGGAGAATGTGGAGGAAAGGGGAGTTCCCCTCCCCTTTGCCACTGGCAATGGAGTGTGATACGGTGTCAGAGCCTCTTCTTCTCTTTCCGTTCTTATTGCCTCAGAAAGCATAGTGGGATGGAGGGTGAGCCTGGCTGATCTCTGTCCATCTCATCGTGCAGACTGTGCTACCATGGAAAGAGCTTCCTTTCAGTTGCAATTATAGGGCACTGGCTCCTACTCACCCAGAAAGCTAAGCTTGAGGTAGAGGTAGGAAGGGCTAAGTGTTCTGACCTTTGGGTAAAATCGGACTTTACTCCTGAAGAGAACTGGGGACAAATAATTTCCTAGGCACTGAGGTCAGTTATCTCTGGGGGAACTTGTATTTTTAAGACAAAATTCCTTCGTATGTTCTGGAGACTGAAAAAGAAGAAATGTGTGTGTGTGTGTGTGTGTGTGTGTTGCCAGGATATCTGTGGAAGCCAAGGACAATTTCCAGCTCTACCAGGACCCTAGTTTGCTTATCCCAGTTTAACAGTACTTTGCTTGAAGCCTTCTGTCCCACTCCATTTAGTTCATGAAGTGCTGAGGACCTCTGATGGCAAGACTGCTGCACTTAATATGAAATATACCACAGTGAGGAAAAAACTATCATGTGCATTTATTTTGGCGGTTTTTATCCAGCATCACGGCCTTTTGTGCAATTTGCATAAGATGATCCTAGATCTCTCCTAGGATAAAGGCACTCATAGGCTCCCTGGTACTTCTTTTTTCATCTAGTGTTTAAATATGCACTGCATCCACTTTTATTTCAAGAGGAACGTTTTACTAAATTAGTGAGTGTAGAACTCCCAAAAGAGATCATGGAAAGTGCTAATATATAGTGAGTAAGGATTTGACCACAAGCCCTGCCACTCTAGGGAAAAGCAGTTTGTAGTTTCATGCTTGAAGAAAGAGAAATTTGAGGGGATGGGAAAATGTGAAATGGAGCCAAGACAGGGGCTTTCCCTGGATCCCCAAGGGTCATAAATTATTTTTGGATGCAAAGGCATGGAAGATGACATACTTCTATCCTCCAGGAGCTGATGTTGGCAATAGATGTTACCAAGGACTGAAGAGCTCTAAGGAGAGGGAAAGATGTCAGTTTCAAGAGGCAGCAGCTATCTGAAACAACCTGGGATAGATGAGATTTGATCAATCTCCCTCTACTATTAACTACTCTGGCATCCACAGTCTACCCCACACAAGGCAGCATTTTACCACAACCGGGCTTGCATTGCCTTTTCCTGTTTCATGTGGGCTTGTGTTTCCACTCATCAACCTCCACTCAAAAACTTCTGAAGGTTTCCTCTTACCTGCACCATGAGCTCCAAACTTGTTCCCCCAGCCTCCAAGTTCTTTTTCACTTTTACTCTCAACATTTCCTCAACAATGCATGCAAACACTCCATTCTATTAAAGCTGATACATTTGTCACATAGGATGATCCACTGTTCCAGTTTGCCCAGGAGAGAAGGGGTTCCCAGGACACAGGATTTTCAGTGCTAGAACCAGGAAAGTCCTGGGCAAACTGGAATGAGTAGGTTATCCTCTCGAAGTCACTCTTGGATGAACAAATTTTGAGTTGTTCTGCTTCCATACCTCTCATACTTCTCTTCTTTCTTGGAACATCACCTTTTTCTCTCCACCTATTAGAAATTTATTCATCTGCCAAGATCCATCTCAAATTTTAGCCTCTGGTTGAATCTTTCCCAGATTCCCCTCAGTGGCAAACCATTTCTCTTTTCTTTGAATCCCCGTAACTCTGGTTACCTGGGTGATTCAAAAGAAAGCAGTAGAGTAGAGTGGTTGGGAGCACGGATTAACAAGGTAAGTAGGTATGCGTTCTAAATCTGCTGTGACAGCTGCTAATTGAATGCTGTTAACCTGTTTCTGCCTCAGTTTTCTCATGGTGTGTGTGTGTGTGTGTGTGTGTGTGTGTGTGAAATTATAATACCTAGCTCTTTGGGAGGTTGTGAAGGTTGAATGAAATAATATATGTAGCACCTGTGTCATAGGTGGTATATTGATATATGTTTAATGAACCTTACTACTCTTTGGTTCCTTCACTCAATGAGTATTTGTTGAGTGCCTTCTATGTGTCTGGCTCTGTTCCATGAAATGCACAATATCCCTGCCCTAAGGAGCTTAGATGCTAGTTGGGGAGGAGGGGAGAACATAAAATAAACTACAAACTATGGCCAATGGTGATAAATGCTAGAAAAGTAAGGCAGTGGAGGGAGATAGTGAGTGCTTTGTATCAGGATGATAAGAGAGCCTCAAGCAAAGACCTAACAAAGGTGAGGGGTTGACCCATACAGATATCTTAAGAAAAGAGGTCTCCATGTGGAAGTGACAGCAAGCAAGAACAAGGTACTGAGAAGGTCCTCTTGGTGTTTTGGAGAAAATATGGCTGAGCGGAAGGAAAGAGGAGAGCAGTAGGAAATGAGGTCAGAGAGGTAATGAGGGAGGCACAGACCATGGAGAACCATGTTGATGACTGACGACCTCCGGCTTTTATCCTGAATATGAAAGGATGACATTGAACTGTTTTGATCAGAGGAGTGACACTTCCTGACTTCATAAGTGACTCATAAGTCACTTCAGTGACTTTTAAGAGTCACTCTTGCTGCTGGCTTGAGGATAAACTGTAGGCAGACAAAGGCAGAACCTGGGAGACCTCCCAGGAGACTGTTGTGGCCGTAAACTGAGTAAGAGAGGAAGGTAACCTAGATAAGTGTGCAACAGGTGAAGGTTATGACAGTGGTTAGAGTCTGGCTATTTTGGGAAGTAGAGCCAATGCACTTGCCAATAGAGATTGGTTGGCCTCTATTCAGAAATGGCTCTCAGACTTTTGTCTAGAGAAGAATAGAGTTGCTCTCATCTGGAATGAGGAAGACCAGGAACACCAGGCTGGGAATGAAGACCAGGAGCTCGGCTTTGAACATGGTAAGTGTGTGGTACCTATTAAACATCCACGTGGGGATGCTGAGCTGTGTTAACCAGGCAAGTCTTCTTTTTTTTAACTTTGGATATGCTTTATTCTGCCAAAAATTCCCAGGAGATATGAGAAATTATTTCTGAATGGGACTCATAACTTCACAAATGCTAGCACTTTATTGACAATAGCCAAGTTTTTTAAGGTAGTGCACATGTATTAAGTAACCTTTTGAAAATCTAGAAGTTTTTATAAATTTTAAAGGGAAATTGTAGCAGATCCTACTTTACTTTTCAATATTCAGTGTAAAAATCTATGTGATATAAATATACATTTTGAGGACAGGACGGAGGACTGCACATGAACTGCTTTGCCTAAGTTGTCAGGCTCCTGCATCTGCACTAGATACCGTTATGTAAAAGACCATTGTTGGAAATGTTCCTGATAAACTGAAATAAAGGAGAAATTTTAAAACAGCTCGGTCTTTAAAAGCATTAATACCTGGTATAATTTTAAAGGGGGAAATGAAATATTCCTTTACTTCCAAATGGATTAAACAGAAAATTCAAAATACTCCTCTTATTGAAAAATGAGTACACTAATTTGTTTTAAGGCTGGATACTGACACCATTTTCACAAAGAAGGCAAGTCTTCTTTTCTAATCTCTCTCATGGAGATTTGGAGTGGTTCAGGGGAGAATCTAAATTATTGGAGGGTAATTAGTGCCCCTTTCTTAAGTCTCCCTAGTAGTACCAGTTAACCACAAGGTCAGATCCAGCATCTTGTACATTCTTCTGAACCTCCCCCAGTTCTTAGAACAATACTAGGTACAATAAATACCTGATTTGTGTCACATAGAGATGACAGAAACTGCAGAGCAGGAACTTTGAATTCTATGGACTCTTTTAAAACAGAACCCTCATGACTCCAAGTCCTTTCCATAAAAGAACTTGATTCTTCATGTGGAAGCTTTTTGAAAGCACCTAGCACATTCCACAATCCCAGTGAAACCTTAGTGAGCGTCCAGACAGGTGATGCTTTGTGGTGGAGACATTCGCTCTTCCAGGTTTCCCAGAAACAAGAGAATAAAAGGCAGAAGATGAATAGCCTTTGCCTCTGAAACAGCTGCTGCTGCTCTCGCATCTGCACGGCCAGTTGATTTAGAGATTTGTGAAGAAAGCCTCTGTACCCCTGGCTCCTGCCAAGCGAATTACCAGGAGCATCCCATGGTAGGAATTATCATTCTCTTCCAGGTGCTGCAGGACAAGTGCCCTGGAGCTGGAAGATGAAATACACTTGCTCCTAGAGGGACCTGCAGATGTGACCTGGGCACGGCCCTGAAGATTAAGGTCATCTTGCTCTGGATGGTGACTTGGAGCTAAGTCAACAGCACTCATCAAAGACTGATTCCCGAGGGAGGTGTCTGGGATTGCTGTTATTGAAAGACCCTGATAAGAATGCCAGCTCTCCATTTTTTGTGACAAAATGTCTAGAGGTAGAGGTGGGCACCATGGCACAAGTTGATACAAACATTGCATAACCCAGAAACGGAAACCATTTCCCCCAGATGGTGAACAATGTTGAGACCTTTCTGCCCTATTCAGGCCGCCCTTGGCAGATATGTCAGATACCACCTCATTTGCCTTGGGCCAGTTTCCTCCTTCCCTTCCAAAATAAAATGTTCTATAACAAGATGTCTATGATCACACAAATTTGGAGAAGTCCGGGTCATTTTGAAATAGGTTTCTTTGTACAGGATTTCTCAGAACTCTCAATATGCTAATATGCATCGAAATTTTCCAAAGGGGAAGAATGCATGCAGCAGTACTTGAGCACGAGGACCTGCTCTCCTGAAGCACCTACTATGTCAAGTGTTGTTCTCATCTCTCTTAGAGAAATGCTTCCCTAGGCTAGCATTTAAATGGTTCACATTCTCTGAGACCAAATGGTGCTTGCGGAAGAAGCCTGGGAAGATGCTGAGGATCCATTTTAAAAGTGCCACCAGGAGATTTTAAAAGAAAGGAAAAAGGAGGGAGAAGTAATCAGCCCAGGGACAGGAGCGGGAAGTTGATCCTCCTGCCTCGGTGGTTTCTGGCGGAAGGAACTGACAAGCTTCGTCTTCAGAAGCTGAGCAGGGCATTTGCTCTAAGACGTGATGGGCTATCTAGTGTTAATGGGGAAAAAAAAAAAAACTGAATGAAGACCAAAGAATCCCACTCAAGGCTACTTTTAAGGGAGGAGGGCTTATCAGAATTTAACTACATAAAAGGCTTCACTTAAAACACAATCCTCAGAGAATCTTTGCTGCAAAACTTTTTGTAGATAAGAACAACTTTAATGAAACCTCAGGGTAAAGGGTAAACCCTTTTATGCAATCAGAAAATCAGAGAAGCAGACAGCAAGTATAGGGGATTTCAATCTAACCTCCTACTCTATCCATCAGTTCCCTCTACAATATTCAGAAGAGCCATCCTGTTGCTGTTTGAACACCTCCACTGATGAGAGTCTCACCACTTTCTAAGGCAGCTTATTCCATTGTCAACCAGCTCTAATGGTCTGGGTCCAGGACCGTAAACTCCACTCCTTAATGAGTAACATAATCAGAAGTTTCCAGCATTCTCAGAACTTGCTGGTTTGTGAATACTGTGCACTAGGCCCTGCCAGTAAGTTACGCAGACTCTAAAATAAGTGACAGTAATGCAGATACACTGAGATTCTAGAACAATGAACAGAAAGAAACACACAAATCAGCCAAACATAGTCTTTATGTTTTACTCTTTGGGAAGAAAGCAATTCTATGGATGTACCTTTTTGGTGAAAGAGGAAGAAGTTTGTTTTGCAGAAAAAAGTGAGATGATACAGTGAGAGTGTTTGGGGAACTCAAGTGTGCCATACACATCAGTGTCAGGTGTCATAGTCACGGGCTAACAGTGGGAGATCTAGCGAGACGGTGAGTAGAATGGGGAGAAAGGGTCAGATTGCTAAGGGGCCAGCAGGAGCAGAAGGGAATCAGTGGAAGCAGGGAGGGGACGGAAGATCCAAGTGGGAAGAAAATGGGTCGGTGAGAGTAAGTGTCCTTCTGGAAGATCAGATGCTACCTATGAAATGTGCCACCTCAGTCGCCACAAACCTTCAATCCCTTGCCTAACTCAGAAACTCACTCTTAACCTCTTTCCCCCATGTCCCACCTCCCCTCCCAATCTGTTGTCACATCTGTGCACCCCATCTCTTCAGCACAAGGGAACTCTAGGGTGTGTTCCCACCTAGTAGGCTCTCACTGTTTTTAATTAAAAAGAAATAAGAGCCTTCTAACAGGTACAGCAATGTGAGGCTAACCCTTCTCTGTGAGTGTCTCACTGCGTCAATGGGCACCATTTCCCCAATGGAGGGAAGACGTACTTTTGGACAAATGAGCCATTAAGACTAAGTTTCTGGATCAATCAGAAATGAACTAAAAGGGAGGAATGTCCTTTGCTGGAAGGACTGTCTGCCTTCAGCCTCTGAATAGACAGCTGCCTCCCTCAAGATGGGTCCTTCCCTGCTGCACTCTCATCCACCTGTTCCTGGGCTCCCCAGTGAGGCCACCAGTCACAGCAAACGTCACAGGGCTCCAGCTCGCCCTCAGCTGGGGAGGTCCTGAATCTCCACACACTCCAGGACTCCTGAGGGCTCTAAAAATGAGGTGATGAGGGCAGTCCTGAGAGTAGCAGCTGGGTGAGGGGGGGTGTGTGTGTGTGTGTATGTGCGTGTGTATGTGTAGGAGGGATCCAGTGAATGTGTGTGGGTGTGTATGTACGCACATCTGCAAGTGCCTGTGCACGTGGCAGAGAGAGTTTCAGCTGTGGCTCCATACACCTCAGCTGCCTACACCTGGAAACCAGGAGCTTGTCTGACCCTGAGTTGGGGTGTAGATTGATTGCAGTATTCAGAGCACACTGTGGATTTGCAGTGACTGGAAGGTCTGCAGGCCTTCCGTAGCCTTTTTTTTTAATTTAACATCTTTATTGGAGTATAATTGTTTTACAATGGTGTGTTAGTTTCTGCTTTATAACAAAGTGAATCAGTTATACATACACATATGTTCCCATATCTCTTCCCTCTTGCGTCTCCCTCCCTCCCACCCTCCTTATCCCACCCCTCTAGGTGGTCACACAGCACCGAGCTGATCTCCCTGCGCTATGTGGCTGCTTCCCACTAGCTATCTATTTTACATTTGGTAGTGTATATATGTCCATGCCACTCTCTCACTTTGTCCCAGCTTACCCTTCCCCCTCCCCGTGTCCTCAACGGCCTTCGACACCTTCTATCTCCAACTATGTCCCCTGAACCCAGCGCTCCTCACACCCAGCCAAGCCCTGTGTCATTTCCTCCTTGGAGAAGCCTTCTTTAACTCCAAGGCCCATGAGCCTTGCCTGCTCCTGCCCTTATCCCTGCAGTTGGCCTCTCTGGATTCATTGCCTGCCCACCTGATGGTACATGTCCTTCCTAGGCATCTCAACATCTGATGTCTACTTTCCTGTGTAGCCCAACATGTGGGACCCGTGGTTAACTGTAAAATACAGTTCAAGGGCATTACGGTTGCGTATTTTATGAAACACTCTCTAGGGGGACAAAAGCACGGGTGGGTGAGCAAGCAGTTTCCTCCACACTAGAATCCTTCCACGCCCTCTCTTTTGTAATTGGAAGCTTGTCCCGTTTTTAATCACCAGGCCACTTCCTCCAGGCTCCTCAAAACCCTGGACTCAGGCTCTTTCTAACCATCCTGGGTCTGAGACTCCATATACGCTCAAGAGACAATGGGTGCTTAAAACTTAGAACTCAGAGGTCACCTGACTATTTTTGGCCACCTGAAAGCTCCCACATGGGCATTTACCTGAAATTGGTGCTGTTTTCATCTGCCTTCACATGATTAAGTGGGTATCATTTCAGGTATCTGAGTGAGGTGGTAACTGTTGATTTGAGACTAAGGCCATAGGGAGGTGTTCTAATTTTTCAGAAGGGCTAAGTATTGCTAATTCATGCATCCAACACTCACGCACTAGGGCAGAGTGTGATGTGAAATGGGCATGAGCTTTGGAATTAGACCTGGTTGTCTATCTGGATTTTGCTACGTACAGTCTTCGTCTCTCTGAACTTCATATATAAAGTTAATTATTGTGAGAATTAAATGCAATAATGTGTATAAAGCACCCAGTACACTACTTACCTATAACAGGTGCTCAATTATGGCAACGTTTAGTTATTATTTCTGAGCACCCCAAGACCTGAGGTGCGGGGTTAGATGTTGTGACCTCTATACAGATTTATCCCATGTTTGAGTCCAGAAGCCAGGCTCTTAATGGCCGTGTCAGTGGTTCTCAGCCCTGGCTAACTCTACAATCACCTAAGAGCCTTTTGTCAAATGACAGGTTTCTTACACTATTTTAAAAGATTCTGATTTAGTGGATTTGGGGTGGGATCTGGAAATCTGTATTTTGTAAAAGCTGCACAGATGAGTCTAATGATTAAGCGGAGATTGAAAGAGCTGTTTATAGAGACAGGTGTATTTTACCACTAAATCAGTAATTCTTAATGACATGGTAATAACGAAGTCACTCATGCAATAGTTGATTAGGTGGAGGAGAATTTTTGTTTCCCAAAATAAGCATGCTAGCATTCTCCTTCAGCCAACCAGAGTATAACAGAGTGGGGGTAGAGGATGTGTGTGTATTTTTGACAAATTTCCAGGTAATTCTTCCCACTTCTACTGAGAACCACTCCACAAAGGCTGTCTTGGAGCTTGCACCCAAGTGGGATGCCAGCATCCCCATCTCCGGCACCATCCACGTGTCTTGTGGCTGGGGTTTTAGACACAATTTAAGACAATGCCAAAGGGTCTTCCAGAAAGCAATTTCGTGTTGGGTGAGGAAACCACTCAGGGCTTCTGTAGGCACTGATGTAAACTAACCCACAAGGGAGGACTTGTCCCATAAGCAGATTCATGAGATGCTGCAAGTCGGTGACCCATCAGAACAAGGGGGGTGAAAGGTGTTGGTCATTTTTCAATTCCCTGGCACCAAAACAGTTGATGAGTCCCCAAGTCCTGGAGATCAGCTGGCCCAAGGAGTGAGAAGTTAGGCAAGTGAGTCATCTCATGTTGAAATTAGGGAGTTGGTGAGTCAGAGTGTCCCCTGGGAGCACCTGACTGAGAGTGAATTACTCAAGGGTCAGAAGGCAGGCGCAGCCTCTCCTCTGTGATGCCCTGCTGGGCGGCACAGCCTCCTGCTCCTGGTAGCAGCTCTCGGGGTCTGAGGGGGACTTGTGAGCTGGAAACAGGTGTCAGCCAGAGGTGTGTTTACCAGGAGAAGAAGAGGGAAGGGAAAAAGAGAGGCGGGGAATTGAAGATAGGAGCACATTCTGACTTGAGCAAGTAGCAAAGTGCGCAGATCTTTGGGAAACTCAAAAGTCTAAACTTAGGGTTGACTATAGAAGCCATATTTATATGAAAAGATGCTCCATGAGAATTTCAGCCACAAGAGGGCAAGAACTTCTCTTGTTCAAGCCTTTGATTCCCACCAAAACGACCCATCCTGTTCAATTCAGATATAGAAACAGAGTATACAGCTAGCATGTTATGGGAAGTGTTAGGTTCTCTGTTGGGGAAGAGAAAACAAAGTGGAAGAAGCCAGTACTTAACAGATGCTTGCTGTCTGTCTAGCACTTTAATGCTGTGGTTCCCAAACATTGTTGCACATTAGAATCACCTGCGGAGTGTTGAAAACTCTCAATGCCCGGAACTAATTAATTCACAAAGTCTGGATGTGGGAGCCAGCCATTGGTGTTTTTAAAAGATTCCCAGATGATTCCACTGTGCAGCAAAGTTTGGCAACAACTATTTTCACACAGTATTCCTTTAATCTAAAAAATAATCCTGTGAAATAGGCATAATAAAATTTAAAAGTCCTATTTTACAGATGAAGAAACTTTGATTGCAAGAGGATAATCATTTGTCTAGGGCTGAGTAACAATTAAGAACCTGCCCCTGGATTTAAGTACAGCACTGTCTGATCCAAAGGCCATGCTCTCCCCACAGTGTCTGGTACAATACTTAGCACACAGGAGATTGCCCGTAGTTAGACTTGATTTATATGAAGCATAATCATATCACTTAAGAGTATTAACTTTTGTGAGATGTCCCTCAACTCACTGAAGAAAGAACAAGAAGACATAAACCAAAAACTCTAGGGATAAGAATTTAGGCTTTGACACTTGAATGCCTTTCTTGAAAGAGATTGTTCAAGCCTATTTAAGTAAAGAATCCAAGGATCGTTTCTGCCTCTGCTTCTTATAGGAACAAGTGCAATTTTGCATGCAATGAAGGATATTCCAGGAAAGATGATAAATCAGAATTTAAGGAGCACCTGCTCCAGCGTGGGCTGTTCTGGCGATAAGGAAGTTTTCCCACTGATGCTCAGAGGGAAACAAATCACTCCACTGGTTTCATTCTGTGTGGCCGCAGGTAGGTTGTAGGACACAACACTCACCAAACCTTCACTTACACCTTATCAGAGATGAAGGACAATTCCTCATTCCTTATTTATTGTTCTTCAAGGATAATGATCATTAAAGCAGAAAGAACTGAGTTAGTTGAGGAGATGGCAAGGAGAACACCTCAGCTGTTTACAGGGGTCCCAGTGACTAGGTCCAGATGAAAGGACTTTGTTCCCAGTTTGGTGGAAAATACACAGCTTTCAGGTAGGACTATATAGAACCAAGATCTTCGAGAAACCATATCAAATACGAGGCAGAAAAGAATAAAATCCAGTTCAAGTTTTCAAGAAGGGGAAAAAGGATGGAATCTGGCACACTGATGAAATAGATGTGTACTGTTTAGGAAAATTCTCAGAGAATTAACAAATGATTAGTATTTATAAAAGAAAGGAGTAGTCTTGGGGATTAGCATGGATTCACTATGAACAATTTATACATCCTGAATGCATGTCCTTATTTTGCTATGATTATTAGACTGATGCCATATGTCTATTTCATCAAGACATTCCACAATTTTTAAAATGGTATCCTTGTGAACAAGATAAATATACATGAATTTATTGAAAAACTCAAAAAAAATTCCTGGATTGACATTAACAATGGAGGAAAGTTTCTAATAATAATTATAGTATTAATAGTAACCAATAGGTGTTTATTGACTTAGTGCTTTACATGTGTTTTCACTTTTATTAACGTACTTGAAGTCTCTAGTGCTGGACTTAGTCCATCTTGCTAAATATCTTTGGCATTTGGATGAACACCAAGCAAGCATCTATGGGTGGCAGAACACTGGGAGGAAAACCCCTACGTTGCATTATTTAAATCAGAGATATCATGAAAAGTTCAAGTGATTTTCAAACTTTTCTAAAAGTATCAGAAAATTTTCCTCAGAAAAATCTTTAGAAGACAGAGATGTGTATGAACATATCAAAGGAGGGTTGCTTGGATTCAAATGTTTGGAAGGCGCTGTTCAGTCTCCTCTTTGCACTAGGTAACCCTTCACTTTGCCTTCTCTTGGGTGCTGGGTTGTGCAGGCAGTAGAGACAGAGGAAGTATCTGGTGAATTCCAGGGTTCTTTGGAGTCCAGTCTAAAAAAAGATCCCTGAACCAGTAACTTCCAAGCCAGTATCCAAAACTACGATTGGTGATATGTGAAGCACAGCAATGCTGTTCCCAGGTCTGCAACTTACTTCAAGACACTTCAGCACGTACAGAGTAGATTCATGGGTGTTAAGTAGGGTAAGTATCAAATGAGTCTCACCTGGGAGCAATGTCTGTATTAAGGGCCCACATCCATGGCAACATGAGTGAGCCTTACAGAAGGAGGTTTGTAGATATCGATTCCTGCCCTCAGGGAACAGATGATCTAAAACACAGATAGGAAGAGAGGCGTGGTGGGAGACACAGACGCCCTTCTAGCCAGCCAATAGACACAGCCACAGTCAGACTCGGATCACCCTGGGTTCAGATGCAAGTTTGGGGGTGGGAGGGATCTATATCGCACAGTGGCAGGTGTCACACACGTGTGTGTTTTCGCCCACAGATGCAAAAAGGAAAGCAACAAGAACGTTCAAGTTTCTAAGCAATTGGAAGTGTCTTCTATTTTAAAAGTTCTTCTTTAGGGCTTCCCTGGTGGCGCAGTGGTTGAGAGTCTGCCTGCCAATGCAGGGGACACGGGTTCGAGCCCTGGTCTGGGAAGATCCCATATGCCGCAAAGCGACTAAGCCCGTGAGCCACAATTACTGAGCCTGCGCGTCTGAAGCCTGTGCTCCGCAACAAGAGAGGCCGCGATAATGAGGCCCGCGCACCGCGATGAAGAGTGGCCCCCACTTGCCGCAACTAGAGAAAGCCCTCGCACAGTAAACGAAGACCCAACACAGCCAAAAATAAATAAATAAATAAATAAAATTAAAAAAAAAAAAAAAAACACATCCACAGAGATAGTAATTAAAAAAAAAAAAATGCTTAAAAAAAAAAAAGTTCTTCTTTAGAAATAGGAGAAACAAATAAGCCTGGCTCCTTCCACAAGCAGAAGTCATGAGAGTGCCCACCCTGGCTAAAGGCTGCCCCTTGAGGTACAAATAGCTTTGCAATGGGCTTTTCTTTCTCCAGCACTCACATGCAGGAAAGGGAATCAGAGTCAGCCTTGACTTCACCCCTCTACTGACTCCCTGTAGAAATCTGGCACCCCAGTCCTGGAGCTGTAGGTGGGACCCAGCACTGAGAGCCAAATGTAATGGGAGCAGAGAAGCAGCAGCCGGTGACAGACTCCAGGACCCAGAGGTGGGCTCTTGTCCCAGTGTGCTAGATAGTGGGGCGGCTACTGCTTGAGTCATACGAGGGTGAGATGAAAAGATCAGCAGCCTGGTGGGAAGGTGAGAGTGTCCCAGGCTGCCCTGTGTTTTATTTATTTTTAATATATCTGTATTTAATTTTTTAAATTGAGGTATAGTTAATTTACAATATTATGTTGGTTTCAGGCATACAACACAGTGATTCAATGTTTTTATAGCTTATACTCCATTTAAAGTTATAAAATATTGGCTATATTCCCTGCGCTGTGCAATATATCCTTGCAGCTTATTGATTTTATAAATAGTAGTTTGTACCTCTTAATCCCCTACCTACATCTTGCCCCTCCCTGCTTCCCTCTCCCCACTGGTAACCACTAGTTTGTTCTCTGTATCTGTGAGTCTGTTTCTGTTTTGTTATATTCATTTATTTGTTTTATTTTTTAGTTTCCACATATAAGTGATAACATACAGTATTTGCCTCTCTGTCTGACCTACCTCACTAAGCATAATACCCTCCAGGTCCATCCACGTTGTGGCAGATGGTGAAATTTCCTTCTTTTTTATGGCTGAGTAGTATTCCATTGTATATGTATACATTCCACATCTTCTTTATCCATTTGGCTGTTGATGGATGCCTTGTGTTTTAATATACTCTATGTTGGGATTTCTCCCTGACTAGATGGTGAGCTCTTCAAAGACAGGGAGGTGCTGTCCACTCACTAATCTGTCCCTAACTCCCCAAATAGGCTCCTAAAATACCTGGAGATACTTTGGAACAGTCTTTCTCAGAGTTCTGTGGTCTTCCAAGTACCTCCTCTGGCGTTTGATATAAATACAGAATCCTGGGATGCACCCCATAACTACTAAATCAGAATCCCTAGAAGAGGGTCAGAACTTGAATGCTTTAGAAGCTTTGCAGATGATACATATATATAAATGTTTGTGAACTGCTGACCTAGAGCAAGATTTAAAAATCACAGCTGCTTAATGTTGGATTCTGAAGCCAGGCTGCCTGAGTTTTAAATCCCAGCTCTGCCCCTTACTCACTTTAAGACCTTGGGCAGGCTACCAAACCTTTTGTGCCTTGATTTCCCCATCTGTAAAGTGGGGTTAACCATAATCTCTACCTCATAGAATTGTTGTGAGCATAAGTGAATTTGCACAGATAAATCCCTTAGAACAGTGTCTGGCATGCAGTAAACAGTCATAAATGTAAGCAATTTTTGTCTGGTTTTACTCAGTTTATAGAGGAGGAGACAGCTCAGTGAGAACTGGAGTCCAGGACCTGTGCTCTCACTACAAGGTATGTTTTGCTTCTGTTCCTTTCCCTTTCTCTTCAAGGCAATTCAGTTCAGTCACCAAGAATGATCTGTACATGCTCTTTAAAAGCAGGTCTCCAGGGAAAACAAAAGAGTCTAAACATCATTTGGATACCTGATTCTGAGGGTCACCAGGGCATACTGGGTCAGAACCCAGACAGGAAGTCCCAGTCAGAGAATATGGAGTGAAAGGACTCCATGGGAGCATCTTATACTTCTCTGTTACGGATGAGGAAACTGAGGCCCTGAGAGCTGCAGGGATATGTCTGCCATCCCAGGCTGTGACTTCAACACACAGCTCCTGTTTCCCAGTTCAGTGCTCTGACCCCTTCCTGACCCCGGAAGGGATGCCGTGTGCGGGGTGGAGCCTGCCGAATCAGACACTTGCAGATTTTTCTATGCCCAGATCTGCTAGCCCAGCTTCCAGTAACCTTCTGCCCACCAGCAATGCCCATCAGCTCGCAGTCTGAAAGCCAAGGTTTGTGAGCAGCCTTGGACTAAACCAAATCGGAGTCATCAGATTTTGGTGGGGAGGACCCTCTGGGATTCCTCTAAATCATGTGGAGAAAAGCATTGAAGATGACCCCAGCCTTGTCCTGTTTATAGCTTCCTCCAAGTGAGGGGGGCATTTCATCCAGGGATAGCTCCTTATTGTTTGTAACAAGTTGCTGTGATATCAGATGTCTTTCTGGCTACCTGTCCTTTACGGGTTCCCAAGGACAGTCTCGGCTACAGCTAAAGATTCCCATCAGGCGCCTCTTCTCTTCGGGGCTGTCACTACTTTTCATACCGTGAAGATCTGCCCTCTTGAGCGCACATCCTTCTCACAGCCCCTTCTTACCTCAGATGGGATTCGGGGTCCACGTTTCTGGCTGGGATGCAGAGAAAGGAGGATTGGTGAGAGCAAGCAGGAGAGAGAGAGCCTGGTGCCTGGAAATGTCTCAGCCTCTTGCCCTTGTTACTAATAATCCTCCCAAAATCACTGAATGGCTTCTAAGCATTAAAGTTATCGTTTGCCATAAACCTCTTGTCTGTTTTCTGGAGAGTTTAATATATTGCAGGAAGTTCCACCCATAAAAGGTGATGGCTGTGCTCCTGTGAGTGAGCTGGGCGTCTGTAACTTATGACCTTCATAAATGTGAGTGGGTCTCGTGAGCAAGTCCATCAGTCTTTGGAGTAATTCTGCTTCGTAGTAAAATATTTTACTGTGCACACTCCTGTCAGCATTTGCCTCTGTGGTGTGGAGGCTTCCCGTTCTCACCGCCTCTTGCTCCTTAATCCTGTTCCATCATCGATTATCTCACTTCCAGACTCCAGTTGGGGACCCAGAGACTCATCTTTGCTTTTTTTAGGGCTGCAGCTCACTGGACTTGGAAAGTGGCAGAATGAATGTCGCATTATTTATCACTGTGACATTCTGGGTGCTTTTTTTCTTACAGAACTGGAGGGAATATGGCAAGAAAGCCATCACTTTAAGAAGAGACAGTGCTTCGTTATCAAATGGAACTGTGCGCTTGAAGGTACTTCGTAAGCTGTAGAATCTCCTAGAAGCACGAGAAAGCCTTGTCACCTTGATGGAGCTTAGCAGTTAACATGCTGCATCATAGTCCCAGAGACTCAGATAGGCTTTGTCGAACTCATCGCCTTAACACTGGCCCAGAAAGGAACCAAACACTTTCCAGGGGTTGTGGACCAGTAGAAAAAATGCGCCTGTCAGCAAGTTTATGTCTCAGCTCCACCACCTGCTACCTGTGTGACATCGGGCAAATTACTCACCTTCTCTGTGCCTCAGTTTCCAAAGGTGTAAAAATCCTATGCCACCTCCATTGCAATGTTGTTATAAAGGGCAAACTGAATACCTTATAAACAGCAAAAAAAAAACCTCTGAAAGTGCCAAGGGATCATGTTCCTATGGTAAGGAATAATGGAGGGGTAAAGACTTAAAGGAAATGAAGCCGAGTGGAAAATGAGAGAGTTAACAAAAAGGATTTAAGAGAAAAAGAAGTAATTGGATATAGTAAGTGGGCTACATGGCTCTCATAATTGGGTGTTGCAGCGAAGGGGCGGGGCGGCAGTGGGAACCTGCAGCAGTGGTACCGTACCTGTGGCGGGTGGGCTTGGTGAGAATAGGGCAACGATTCCTCTGCCCAGTAACCTGCTGCTCCCAGACATTGTTCATGGCCTGACCTCAGGGTAATTCAATTCATCTTCAACTTGAAAAAAGTATCTTGAATGCCTAGTATGTGCCAGGCACTGCTGTGGAATTTTGCGTTGTACCTGTGAACAAAACAAAGAGCTCAATCTTCAAGGAGCTTATGGTCTAGAGGCAGATACAGTCTGCTACATGTACACACTGGATAAAGAGTTGCTCAAACACAGAATGGAGCCTAGAGTAACGGATGCAGCGCCACTGGCTCTCCTGTCCTTCAAGCAGACACTTGGGGAAGTTTATAAAAACTGAATCTGGGGGTCATCTAGGACAGAGAGAGTTCATCAGACTCCATGGGCTCTGCAAGTCTATCTTTCCACCCTCTTTTTCTCCTCCCCCTCCTTCACCTCCTTTCTCCCTTCCTCCCTCCCTTCCTTCTGATGTGTGCATCATCTTTGTATCACAGGTCATATTGTGTTGTAAAATAGAACAATGGGAACAAGTTTATTCCACCAGTGACTCATGTGGCCAAATTTAAAATTCAATTCCAATCTTCTTCTGAAGAACACTTAATGAGTTTCTAAAACACTTAGGGTGAGAGCAGAGAGATAGAGTAGGGAGCAGCATGGAGCAGGGAAAACATGAGAAATATCAACGTGGGGGATTGTTCCCTGGGGAAAATTAATATTACATTGCATTTTAAAGGCTGTTGTGTGCTCTCCCCATAATGCAGGAGCTGCCTCTTTCCTCACTTTGAGAAGTCATCATTGAGAAGACAATCATATATTCTTTAATTTATAACTTGTCTGAGCAATTACTTATACTGGTCAGCTATTGCTGTGTAACAACAACCAAATCTCAGCAGTGTGCAACAATAAGCACTTATTTTGCTCACACATCGCAGGCTGTCTGGGAGTGTATGATACAGGCTGGGCTCAGCTGGGCAGCTCTAAGCCAGTGGTTCTCAGAGCTTCAATCTTCTCCCTTCTCTATCTCTCTACTCTCCCTTTCAAAATTCCAGGAGACTCTTTTAATCTTCAGAAGCATGTTTGAAAGTGAATTTTAAATTCAGCCACACCAGTCCTATGTGGGATGAGATTCCTGTTGGTTTGTTTTAGAGCACAGCATGGCCTGTGATACAGGGGTGATGTACACACTGGGAGGGAGGGAGGAGGGAAGGGAAGAGGGAAAGAAATTAGGAAAGGGGAAGGAAGGAAGGAAGGGAGGAAGGAAGGAAGGAAGGGAGGGAAGGAAGAGGGAGGGAGGAAGGAAGGGAGAGAGGGAGGAAGGGAGGGAGGGAGGAAGGGAGGGAGGGAGGAAGGAAGGGAGGGAGGGAAGGAAGAGGGAGGGAGGAAGGAAGGGAGGGAGGAAGGGAGGGAAGACTGGAAATAACTGAACCAGCGTCATCAGCATCACTTGGGAGCTAGTAAAAATGCAAATTTTCAGATCCTACCCCAGACTTAATCAGAATCTCTGTGGGTCCCAGCAATCTGTGCCTTAATAAGATTTTCAGGTGATTCTGATGTTATAGTTCGAGAACCATTGGTCTGAGTTGCAGGTTAGATCTCTCACCCTTCTTGGACCAGACAGCTAGTCAGCACATCTTCTCGTGACAATGGCAGAGGCACAAGAGGGACAGCAGAAATAGTTGACACTTCTTAAGGCTTAGGTGAGGCACTGGAAACTGATATACTCTCTCCCCACATTTTATTACCAAAGCAAGACACATCACCAGGGTCATAGATCCAGGGAAAGGTGAAGAATTGGGACCTAGAATTCAATCTACCAAAGAACTTAACAAAAATAATATCGGTATAGCACTTTATGACCTATAATGCTCTTTCACATACACTATCTCATTTAATTCTCATAACGACACTCTGAGGTAGGAAGTGGTCTCCATCTAACAGAAGGAGGAAAAGAGGTTTTTAGATGTTGAGGTCAAAGTTACAGTTAATAAGATCTGGGTCTCTCATCTCTATGTTTCGGGCTGTTTTCATTGCATCAAACTTCTAGGCCATAGGTTCATAAGAGCAGACTCTCAAATCTCTTTCATGATCAAAACCATCTTCAATGCACTGTGTGGGAAATACTCTATGGTCCTTATGCACTTAGGGAGAATGAGTAACAGAAATATAAGAGAATATTTTCACCCATTATCAGCTTTATACTGTACAGCTAGCTCTGTTTATCAAGTTTCAAAGTTCCAGTCTTTTTTGCTTCTGTTTCCCCATGGCTTGAGTTCCAAACTTCCATGAACCTTCTCTTCAGTATCCCATGTCCTCAAAATTTGGTGCAACCAAATATTTCCATAGGAAACCTTCTTTGACTCATTTTCTGGTGACTCTGATTTTGTTGGAGGGTCAGAAGCTGGTGTGGGGTGGGTTGCACAAAGGCACAGAGGAAAAAGAGCAAGCAAGTGGAGTTTTCTTGTTCAGCTAAAGATACACTCTGAGGAGGGAAATAAGATTAAGAAGGAAAACGAGAGTAAGAAGAAAACATGGCACAGAGGACATGACATTTCTTGTTGTCATGCTGTAGAACTCCTACCCTGTCAGATATTTTATCAGCCAACGTCAAAGTGAAATTTTAGCAAGTGCCTCTGATGACTTTACAAATCTAATGGAAAAATGTTTTAAATTGGATAACATTTTGTTTGAAACATTGCAACAGCTTAAATCTAAGAGAAAATATTTTTTGAAACTCTCTTGGGGGGATTGGCTCATAGAAAGAGATTCATTTGTTATTTCTATTTTTATGTGTAAGGGAAGCATCTCCTTCTCTTTCTCCTTTCCTGCAAGGCCTCCAGCTTATTCCTCCTCCCCGACTACCTGACAATTTAAGACTCATGAGGTGCAATGGGAGAAAAATATGACCCTGACTCCACGTGTGATCTATAGGGAGCCCTGGCTGCACACCTTAATTATTACTAACAAAGTAACATTTTAATAGCTTTAGGTTGAAATTGATGAGCCCTCCCGTTCACTGGAAGCGTTGCAAAAACATGACATGACATCTTGTAGAAAAAAAAAAAAGGACACAGTGGTGTTAAATAACTCACTCTACATAGAATGGTCAGTTTTAAAAAAAAGTATATTGTCCTTGTTCAGCAACTTTTTCCAAAGAACTCAAAGTCTAGTAGAGCCCATATGTTCATCTAGTGCCTTTCCATCTTTCTATAAATAGTATGCAAATATCATTCTCACCTTTTACAGATGAATAAACCGAAGAAAGGCATCATGGAGGGATAGCACAAAGTCCTCTAGCAAAAAGAAAAGTGAGCAGTCAAACATGAGCTTCGAAATTCCTTGAAGCCAGTGACTTCTCCACTGACTTCTATAATGGTGTTAGTTATAAATGGAAGGTATGGGTGTCATACTGGATGGTTGAGGGGAACTAAGGAAAGAGGACTTGGCCTCCATTTTCTAAGGTAGATCTGTTGTAGCCTCAGTATTCCGTGAGAATGACTACCTTGGGCACTTAGCAGATCTTCAACCCAGCATGAAGTTTGAAGCATGCTCCTGTCCAATAATCCTAATTAATACACATAGTGGCTATGATTTCTCAGGCCACACACCTCGTCCACAACACCCATAACCTCGTCTGGCATCCATGGGGGTGTTTGATCTTGATCATTAGTCTGGGGAAGTCATACCATAGCCTCCTTAGAACCCAACTACAAGGCCTCTTTAGGACTGACTCTTTGCTACTTCAAAAGCCCCTCTCAAGGGGAATCCAAGATAGTTATTCTCCAGAACCATTGTGGGATTATGAGAATATTTATAGGGTGACTGCAGAGTCTCTGCTTGGAGAAGACATGGTCCCATTTCTACCCTGCTGTTATAGCACCAGGATGCTTCAAGGAAACTTCTCAGGGGTATGTGACTTTAAATCCTGAGAGTGGAATAGGGAAAAATGGGATGCAGAGATCTTTTTCAGGGACCCATAACAATGTCTAATTTTATCTTTCTCCTCTCTGGCTGTCCTCTGTCTTCCCAGGGAAATTAGATCTTACCCCATATGAGAGAAAATGGGCTCAATATGTCTTCTTCCAAATCAATTTATATGACATAATTTTTATTCCTTACATCCTTAAGGGTCTTACTTTTCAATGCCAGGTTTCTGGAACTCAAAACACCCTAGCTCTTTACTTTTTTTCCCAAAATGTTGAGTTTGAGAAGTGTGTCTTAGTTCATTCAGGTTGCTTTAACAAACTACCATAAGCTGAGCGGCCTATAAACAACAGAAATTCATCCCAGTCTGGAGGCTGGGAATTCTAAGATCAGAATCTGGCAGAGTAAGTGTCTGGTGAGAGCCCACTTCCTGGTTCATAAATGGCACCTTTCACTGTGTCTTCACATGGAAGAAGGGACAAGTGAACTCTCTGGGGTCTCTTTTATTAGGGAATTAATCCCATTCATGTGGGCTCTGCTCTTATGACCTAATTACCTCTCAAAAGTCCCACCTCCTAGTACCATCACATTTGGGCATTAGGAGTTGAACATATGAATTTTGAGGACATAAACATTTGGCCCAATGTCTTTTTGTAAGGACAAAAGCCACTTTGAATTTTTTCCCTTTTTCCTTGCATTTCTACATCTGGGGTTGTGAGTAAAGAACACCTCACTGCTGGCAGAGTTGGGAGGGAGGGAGGTGGTAGGACAATTTACCAAGGAAGGCGGTAGGTTAATACTTGAAGTTATTCTCCCACATCACAAATTTTGTTCCCATAATTAAAGGAAAGGCAGAACAAATCCAGAGAGAGTAGAAAAAGGGGTGCTCTCTTTCTCATGAATTAACCACTCAATAAGAGGAAATATTAGGAAAAGAGTTTAAGTCAGAAGGGAAGAAAGAGGAAAAAGTATAGAGCTATTAAAACATGCTGAGTCTTTTAGTAGATATTTGTCATATAGCCATACAATCATAAACATAATTCAATAATAAATAGCTTCCTGGTGAATAATATCGAGCTAAGTCTTATTTAGGGAGCCCCAATATACCTGAGTCAAATTCATATCATGTCACGTTACATATCACACTCAGTATGTATTAATAACAGTGTGTAAAAAACATTATGTGGCAGTAGATGTGGGAGGTCCTGGAATTCATTGCAAGGAGTGAAGGTGGGGTGCAGAATAATGTCATTGGAGAGAGATTAAGGAAATGTAGGTTACCCTATTGAGATAAGCGGACTAAAGGACATAAGAATACCTAATATCATTTGAGAAGTAGATCTGAAACAGTTAAATGGTTGGCAGAGGAGAGTGATGAGGTCTCCATGACAAGTAACCTTGAAGATGTGTTAGGAATTTTAGGTGGGGTTTAGGGGTGATAGCTCTTAGCCAAGACTGGAGTAAAAATATTTTAAAACAATTTCTGAATAATTTAATTAAGCTTTCAAGGAAGAAATCTATTGGTATCAAGATTCAAACCACTTTAAAGAATCAATGAATCACACAAGATAGGAGCTACTAATATGCAAATATGCAAAATAAATTAGTATAGTTTTAAAACAGGCCAATCTTACCTAAAATTAAAAATTATAGGGCTTCCCTGGTGGCGCAGTGGTTGAGAGTCTGCCTGCAGGTGCAGGGGACACGGGTTCGAGCCCTGGTCTGGGACGATCCCACATGCCGCGGAGCAACTAGGCCCGTGAGCCACAATTGCTGAGCCTGCGCGTCTGGAATCTGTGCTCCGCAACAAGAGAGGCCACGATAGTGAGAGGCCCGCGCACCGCGATGAAGAGTGGCCCCCGCTTGCCGCAACTAGAGAAAGCCCTCGCACGGAAGCGAAGACCCAACACAGCCATAAATAAATAAATAAATAAATAAATAAATACCCCCCCCAAAAAAAATCACCTTGGGAGCTTACAAAAAAAAAAAAAAAATTATAGATTTCATTGTACCTGGTTTCCCAGAAAGCAGAGCGTGAGGCAAAAGCGTAGGTACTGGCACTTTATTAGGTGTGCAATCCCAGGGAAGCCAAAGTGAGGGGAAATGGGAGGAAGGAGGCAGAGAAGAAGGAGAGACAATTTGAAGGTATGTTTCCAAGCTGTCCTACTCTTAGTGTCATGTGCAACTGACTGCTGGACCTCTCAGGACCATCTCCTGAGGCACCATATGAACAGCTGCTTCTCAGGATACTCTGTCCAGATGGAATAAGGGAGAAGAATCCCTCTCCTAGCCTCCTTCTCCCATTAGTCAAAGGTTCATCTTATTGGGACGTTAACTCCCCTGTTCTTCTCGGTGGATTATACTTCAGCAGCAACAGAGAAGTCCCTAGGCAGGTGAAAGGGAGCAGTATAGAGCAGTGTGGGCATGAACCAGCATGAGAAGGGGGCTTTGACTTGTAGGGCATGAAGTCAGTGTTGCCACTGCCACAGCCAAGGGTTCCAGAGATGGACAAGGCTGAGAAAATCTGATAGGCACATAAAGGTAATTGTTTTAGTCTGTTTGGGTTGCTCTAATGAAAATACCATAGACTGGGTGGCTTAAACAGCAAACATTTATTATTACAGTTCTGAAGGCTGGGAAGTTCAAGATCAAGATGCGGGCAGATTGAGTGTCTGGTGAGAGCCTGCTTGCTAGTGCGTGCATGGCTATCTTCTCACCATGACTGCATGTAGCAGAAGAGGGCAGGGGAGGAATCTGATGCCTCTTTTATAAGGGCATTAATCTCATTCATGAGGGCTCCACCCTCATGACCTAATCACCTCCCACAGGCTCCACCTCATAACACAAATTGGGAATTAGGCTTCAACATATGAAGTTTGGGGAGACACAAACATTGAGCCCATAACATTGTTATACTCTTTTAAATAAAGATTTATCTTCACATCATCTCAAATAAGAAAAGGGGTTATCTAGTAGTGTGGGTACTTATCAAAAACAGGAAGTTTTACCCAAGAATTCTTAACAGAATTAAGGAATAGGCGGGTTAAATGTGCATCACTGTGCAAATGAGTTAGGAAAAGAGGTCTCCTTGATGTGTTCAGTATTAGCTTTCTTGAAATCAGAGAGAATATTGAGAAAGATATCTTGTTGAGTAGCCAATGATTTCCTGATAATTAATAATAATAGCTAATCTTTATAGAGGTTAGGCATTATTTTAAGAGTTTTGTTTTAAATCCTTGTATTAACGTTACTACATGAGACAGAGAAGCCACATATCTTGTCCAAAGGCACACGATCATTGCATGGGTGAGTTAGTATTCAAATCCATGGGTTCTGACCCCAAATCCATGATTTTAGCCACTATATTGAGTTTTGACTTTTTGCTAGGAGATAAAATTGCAGTGACTTCTCCAAAATTCGTGTCTACTTCTGAGAAGTCCTGAGGCTTTCTTGAAAGGTAATTAAGGTTATGCATATTTCATAAATAAAGTTCAAACACCATAGCCTCTGGAAAACAATGACACTGCAAGAGTTGTGATAATAGGGGAAGGCCATCCTGACCTAAATCTGGTAATAAAAGTAATGTCACAGATCTACCACATGTCCCTAATGGGTGACACAGCACCACTCCAGTAAACATCTTAGTGTCTAAAGGGCACCTTGGTTGAATTAGAAAACAGTTCCTTTCTCCAGGAGGGTGGAGGCACCACTTTGCATTAGTCCCCTAGGCCTAAATGCTTTTGCAAAGTGAACAAATAGCAGTGGTGGAGTTGGGATGAGGGAATTTCAAGAGGCTGAAAGAAAGCACAGAAAGCTCCCACTGTGAGCCAGGTAAAATCTCAATTCCCAGTTCAGATAACTTCCCAAAGCAAATCTTTTTGCCTGCCTTTAATGTATTTTTTTCATGCTCCACAGATGTCCTTTCTCATAAATTCCAAAGTATCTGCATGTCCCAAGGTGAGCTGGTATCTTTATTACCAGCAGTTTGCAGGCAAGGATCTGACATTAAAAAAATATGGCACTGGACTTCCCTGGTGGCGCAGTGGTTAAGAATCCACCTGCCAATGCAGGGGACACAGGTTTAAGCCCTGGTCTGGTAGGATCCCACATGCTGTGGAGCAACTAAGCCCGTGTGCCACAACTACTGAAGCCCACGTGCCTAGAGCCCATGCTCCGCAACAAGAGAAGCCACCGCAATGAGAAGCCCGTGCACCGCAACAAAGAGTAGCCCCTGCTCGGGGCAACTAGAGAAAGCCCGCGCACAGCAACGAAGACCCAACGCAGCCTAAATAAATAAATAAATTTAGTAAAAAAAAAAATGGCACTCACTTTTGAGATTGTGCCCCGATTTTCCAACTCTTTGCTGATCTTCCAAATTTCCTTTGCTCTTTTCACATCTGTGCTCTGGTTAGCACACAGGTGGGCTCTGCAGACACTTCCGGATCTTTGGACTTCTTGCTCAATTGGAAAAGGACACATTTTCTCTGCAGACTGTCTCATAGAGACACTGCATCTCTCTAAGACTAGAAGAGCCTCCAGAGAACTGACTTTAGCTGTTTGTCAGCTAACCCATTTTGCACGCTTCCTGGGGAGAAACAATACACATCATCTCTACAGGAGGAAGCAGGAGAGATATTGGTTCTGTGTAAATATCTCAACGGAAATTTATGATGCTGATGGGAAATTTAAGCCCCTTTAAAATAACTGCTGGTTTGTGAACAAAGGGAGCAATTTTTTACCACCTCATTTCTGTGCCTTCCCTCATCCCCTTCCTGAGGGAGAGTGGCCATAATCCAGTGGTCTCTCCATCTCTCCGTCCTTAATGGCACTAGCTGTGGAAAATTCTGATAGACCATCAGTTCTGCTAACTTGAGCAGATTCGTGTGCTTTTAGATACATTCTTGTGGTGGGTATACATAAACGCACTATGTGACTTACAGAGACTATTAGTTCTCTACCCATCCTCCATTTTCTCATTCCTCTTTCTAAGGGATCCCCTCTATCTTTGGGGCTAGCAATGTGCCAGGTAAAAGACATTTTCAGTACCCTCTACCAGATGGGAGTGGCCAGCTGACTAAATTCTGACCAATGAGATGTGAATGGGAGTTGTTCAGAGGAACTTCTGCAAGCACCAGAAATGAGAGAGAGCCTGGGAGCTCCTTTCTGCCCTTCTGTCTTTCCTCCGTCTTTAGACCTCAGACTTGAGCATGAAGGCTTGGAGCTTCAGCAGCCAGACTGAACCACGAGTCAACCATGAAGGAGAACTTTTGAGCCAAGTGTGGCAAAGAAGAAAGATGAAGGATTCTAGTTTCTTGACAACTGAAGAATGGCCATATCAGCCCTGAACTGCCTACCTTTAAACTTATTTTATCCAAGAAATAAAGTTCTATCTTATTTTAGCTAAGGTTATTTTGTTTGTCTATTCTATGTAGCAATTCCTAATGCTAAAGGATACATTACATCTGTGAGGAGAATGAGCCACTGATACTTTCTCCTAACAGATGGATTCAGGTATCTGCCACTATGGATTTGTTAATGTTCTTTAGGTGAAAAGTGACAAAAGTCAACTAGAGCTAGCTTATGCAGGAAATGGGAATTTATTATGAGGTATATGTGTGTCTCACAGAACCCAGGACTGCGGAGCCTCTGGAAAATGCAGGACCCAGGAACTGGAAAGTTACCTGGCATTTCTCTGTACCTTCTTCCTGTTCTTTTCTGTACATCTGCTTCTTTCCTCTGGCTTTCTGCAGGCTGCCCTCCTCCGCTTCTCTGGACTACACAGTCAATAAAATGATAAGTGTATTGTTGTTTATCCACACAATAAAATGTTAATCAGCAATAAGAATAACTAATTTATAAGTATATATAAAAATATTGATGAATCTCACAAGTGTAATATTGAGAGCAAAAAGGCCAGACCAAAAAAAAAAAAGAATATATACAGTATGATGCCAGTTATATAAAGTACAATGGAAATATTACTTCTACTGTTGCAAGCCAGGAGACTGGGGTAAGGTAGTAACTGGAAGCAAACAGGAGAAGATTTTCTGGGGTTCTCGGAATGTCCTGTTTGTCCAGGACATGTAACCTGGGTGCTAGTTACAGGATGTATTCAATTTATAGAAATTAATCTAGCTCTGTCTTATATAAATGTTTCTATTTGTATGGCATACTTCAAGGAAGATTTAAAAAGTGGTCAAATAAAAGCTAAAAAAATACACGTTTAATATGATAACTACTGCTTCTCCACAACTAGACTCTTTTTAATTCTTTACTAATGTATTCTATATTAACTTTTAATTGTTTAAGCCACCACAAATCATTTTTTAAAGAACACAAATGAACAAATAAATGCATAAGAATATAGTTTATCAATTGCAAAAAAATGTAAGTGACATTCTACTTATTAAATTTAATTTGATTTACCAGAAAACAGGTATTGGGTCATGTGCAGTCCAAGTATATAAAGAGACATGCTAAGGCATATTGGGACCTTGGTAAGTTTGTTTCCAGTGGCCCTCCCTGTTCACCCCCTCCTCAAATTCTCCATCCTGAGGCCAGTGTTCCAATGACATTTTCCCAGGTTTCCCTCTTACCCAATGCATGCCCAGACAGCATGCATCTGTCCTGTATCCATTCTCTCAAAGCCCTGCTCTTGGCTAGAACTAACCTCACAAACAAATCTGAGCCCAAGAGTTAAGAACTCATAATGACTAGATACTTTACTTGTCCCAGAAGACAATTTTATTTTAATTTTGAACTATCCCGTCTTCAACTATAGAAATGATAAAAGGGAGAATGGCAGGCCCTTGGCTGGCCAGTAGGGGGCATGCTTTTGGAAGGGCAATTACTTATGACAACATTCTTCAAATCCCAAGACCTAGGCAATTCATCACTCGTATGCCTGTCCTGACCGGTTTGTGACTTCTCCAGGGTTTTCTTCACAATTAAGAAAAAAAAATTTACTAGATCCCTTTTCTCTTAATGACAATCATAACTTCTAAATCACACTCTACTTGTTTCTTCCTTCAAAGCCCCCTCTTGAAATGACCCTGATTTAATAAATTGGGAGATTCTATTTGGTTTAAGCATTGAACTCGTGCAGCTCAGAAGTTGAGGGAAGGACTGGTTTTCATCAACTTCTCCACCATAGTCCAAATGGCAGCAGGACATATTTTGACTGGTTCCCATTTAACGTTTCTGAGTAATCAACAAAGCAGACAAACGAAGGAGGGTTTATTAACACTTTGTTCTTCTCCGAGGCAGCGTGCTGAATAAATGCCTTTTTCCCTTTGGAAAAAAATTTTACTAGTAACCATAGCAATAATAATTCCATCTCCAAGTGAAAATTATATTGTTATCTTCGTTGGCAGCCCCGGTTTCTTTCCTGTCACAAGGAAACAGAAGGCAGACACTGTCTTGAAGTCTATAAAAGGCTCACCTAAGCAGGACGGGGAGCAGCTGTTTTCTCTCTCAGCTGAGAACAGAACCAGAGAGTAATGGCTTAACCACAGAATGAGGGGCTTAAGCTAGATATGAGGAAGTGCTTCCTGGTTGTGTGTTGGACAGGTTGTCATGGGAGTTTACAGATTCCTTTTCTTTAGAAGCCTTTAAAAATAGCTTAGATGATCAGAGCCTGGAATGGAAGACATATGCCCTGCTTTGCCTATGTCCATAGCACATTTACTCTATTTTTGTAGGTCCAGCTGTACCTTTACTAGACTATGAAAGCAGAGGCAACCAGGCCACTTCATCACCGACTACCAGCACCAGACATAAAACATGGGCTTGTAAATGCGAATAAATGAGTGAAGTTTGGATAAAATGATTTTGCCATGATCATTTACAGTCTCATGGTTTGGGGCTAGTTAAATATTGACCCTCATGGTTATTTTCCCACAGTCATTTAATGAAACAAGATTTGACCAGATGCACACCATTTGGTCAAAAGCCTCTTTGAAGAATTACTGAGTTCAACTCCCTTCTTCTGGATTGTTAACTTTGTCCACTTGATGATTCAACACAGGGTTTTGGAAAAGAAGGAAATGTTCTCTGAAGTGGGAGTTGTGTACTGTGTTTCAGAAATTACTCAAATATACTTGGAGAAAACAGTTTATAGGAAGGACTTTAACCAGAGTGAAATCCAGACATTCCTCTTCCATTCCAACTCATTCTCTCTCATTGAAGGAATGTGCTAACCTTTGGAAAAGTGCTTTCATTTAAAAAGTCATGGTCAAAACCTTGCTCATTTCTTCAGCCACAATATTTTACCTCAGAGTTGACATTTATATGCCAGCAACTCGTTTGTTACAAATTCTAATTGCAGAGCAACAATCCAAAAAAGGTAAAGCAAAAGGCAAAAAAAAGGGGGGGTGTGCTCAGAAACCCTTTGAGATCCCATCTAATTAAAAATGCAAATTAAGAAAGAAACCTCAAGTCAATACTTCCCTTCAGGATTTTCAAAGGCACCAATTACCAGTGACTCGTTGGGAAAGGGGCTGCCTTTAATTTTAAGTCAAATTTCTCAACAATAGTCCATTGGCAGGAAATTAAAGTGACTACCAGCTCAGTAGTACAATTAACACTTCAACATTTGTTATCCAGACTTTACTCATTCCTGTTTCGCTCTTTCTCTAACAACCACTAATGCAGACAATTTTCTAGTGAATTTTTCTGAGATCCTAAGAACATTTTGTTTTCCAGTGATAAGCAATCTCATCTCTGAACTAACCCACCCCTTCTTATGAAACCATATTGAGGAACATTCCAGAAAAGAAAAAAACTCCTTCTTGATAGAATCTCTTTTCTAACAATACTTCAGAAGGCAAGATAGGAAAGTATGTTACTAAAGAACAAAGGTCTTCAGACAAGAGACATAGGTTCCTTGAAGGATTCTTGCTAGGCTTGGGTCTGGCCATTTGTTAATATGGATACATGTCATACGTCAAGATCTTCATTGTTGTCCTGTCCTCAGGGATTAATTCATGATTTATGCATTATACTTTTTATTATGATAAGAAGTATCATGAGTTATGGAATAGAATTTTTTTAAGTCTAGGAAATGGAAGAGAAATACAAGAGATTATGTAGGCCAATCTCTTCAGCTTAGAGCTCACCTAATATAAATTGAATACCTATATCAGTCAGGATTTAACCAGGAGGTAGAAACCACACAATAACTTGAACAAGGAAAATTTAATATGAGGAATTATTCATTATAACAGGGGATTGGCTAGTAAGAAGTGAAGAGCTCTCTAAACAATATAGGAAAGCAGATACAAGGAACAGCCACCACCACCACTAGGCTGATATAGTGTGTTCAAAAAAGATGCCTTTCTCACCACCGCAGAGCTGAGATCCAGAGAGGGTACTGGATAATGAAGAATTCACTGAAGTGTCAAGCAAGTAGACTTTGCTAGGAACCTGTCCTCTAGGATACCAGACGAAGCTGTTAACAGGGACATCCTGCACCTCAGAACTTGCTGAAAAATCCCATAAAAGATCATTCAGGGAAGCTTATGATGGGGAGGTGCCTTGCCAGTGTGCCCCTTTGCAAAGATGCTTGAGGGGATGCTGGGGTAAGCTGCAACTGGGCATGCTACAGAGGCTGGGTGCCGGAGAGGCCCCTGGCTGCAGGAGCCAAGCTCAGAGCAATCTGCCCATGTTGCACTGGAGGAGCTGCCTGTGCTGCAGGCTCTGGGCACTGGGGAAAGCCATGCCCACTGCAGAAGCTGGGCACTGGGGTAGCCGTGCACACTGCAGAAGCTGGGCACTGGGGAAGCCGTGCCCACTGCAGAAGCTGGGCACTGGGGAAAGCCATGCCCACTGCAGAAGCTGGACACAGGGGAAAGCCATGCCCACTGCAGAAGCTGGGCACTGGGGAAGCCGTGCACACTGCAGAAGCTGGGCACTGGGGAAAGCCATGCACACTGCAGAAGCTGGGCACTGGGGTAGCCGTGCACACTGCAGAAGCTGGGCACTGGGGAAGCCGTGCCCACTGCAGAAGCTGGGCACTGGGGAAAGCCATGCCCACTGCAGAAGCTGGACACTGGGGAAAGCCATGCCCACTGCAGAAGCTGGGCACTGGAGAAGCCGTGCACACTGCAGAAGCTGGGCACTGGGGAAAGCCATGCCCACTGCAGAAGCTGGGCACTGGGGAAGCTGTGCCCACTGCAGAAGCTGGACACTGGGGAAAGCCGTGCCCACTGCAGAAGCTGGGCACTGGGGAAGCCGTGCCCACTGCAGAAGCTGGACACTGGGGAAAGCCGTGCCCACTGCAGAAGCTGGGCACTGGGGTAGCCGTGCCCACTGCAGAAGCTGGGCACTGGGGAAAGCCATGCCCACTGCAGAAGCTGGACACTGGGGAAGCTGTGCACACTGCAGAATCTGGGCACTGGGGTAGCCGTGCCCACCGCAGAAGCTGGGCACTGGGGAAAGCCATGCCCACTGCAGAAGCTGGACACTGGGGAAAGCCGTGCACACTGCAGAAGCTGGGCACTGGGGAAAGCCATGCCCACTGCAGAAGCTGGGCACTGGGGAAGCTGTGCCCACTGCAGAAGCTGGACACTGGGGAAAGCCGTGCACACTGCAGAAGCTGGGCACTGGGGAGCCGT
This sequence comes from Eubalaena glacialis, assembly GCF_028564815.1. NCBI lineage: Eukaryota > Metazoa > Chordata > Mammalia > Artiodactyla > Balaenidae > Eubalaena > Eubalaena glacialis. Next base: position 72,940,870 of record NC_083718.1, on the reverse strand, counting down.
GCACACTGCAGAAGGTCGGTGCCAGCAAAGCTGTGCATGCTGCAGGAACTTGGCCCTGGAGAAGACACTTGCACTGTAGAAGTCAGGCACTGAGAAAACTGCATATGCTGCCAGACAGGCAAAGAAAGCACAAAGAACTGAAAAGGAACATTCTATCCTCTACCAATGTCTTTCTGGCATCCTTTACTAACAAAATTTTTCCTGTGTTAGAGGACAAAGAAGAAATACTTAAAGGGCCCATCTCCATTTTCACAGAGCAGGTAATGAAGTTTTGATTTGGAGCTGAAATGATAGAGCAAAACTGAGAATGGAACTAAGTTGAATGGAAGTCCAAAGGGTCCATGCAAATGAGATGAGGTTTAAGGCAATGGGATGAAACTAGAGGCAGGAATATGGCAAAACAGAGCAAATGGGTTCCAAGTAGAGGTCAATCATTCCCTGCAGTGAACATCACCACCACTGGTTGCAGGGAGACTGTGGCCCACAGGTAGAGAGAGAGTGGCTAACGGTATGTTCTGGTTCAGACAGGTTAAGACAATGGCCAAGCTAGAACTAGAACCTATCTCCCTTGACTCCCATTTCTGTGCTCTGTCTACACTTGTCACCACCATTCATGAATTCTAGGGTTGGGCAGCAATACACAAAAGTGAATGGAAGAGCTGGACCACGGAGCCTTTTGTCTGTTGAAGTAATCAGGGGACATAAAAGTGGAAAGCATTGATCATGTTTAGTTTGGGTAAAATACTTGATATTTTTAAAGTACTTCCCTTGTGCTTCACGAACCTTCTTGAGTAGGTATGTGATAAACATTCAAGAACCCTGTTCACAGACAGAGTTTCACATTGTCATTGATGTTAAGGCCTTCTAATGATGGATACTCGGCCTTTACTGAGCATCAGAATCATCTGGAAAACTGTTTAAAAAAATACTGATGCCTGAAGCTATTTAATAAGAATAATAAGAGTCTGTAGAGGTGGGGCCTGTGCATCAGTATATTTGCAAGTTCCACTAGTGATTCTAATTCAAATCCAGGATTGAATACCACTGTCATCTCCTGAATATAGCAGAATGACACTGAGAAAGAGACAAAGAAATGTAAACGTCTCTTTCTGTGGAATTTACTCTCCAATGGGATTCTGAGAACAGCTCCTTTTACAGAGCAATCGCCCACTGGGTTGCATTGCATGGTGCCATCCCAGCAAACATTTTGAACTCAAAGCTAGTTAAGGGTTTAGTGACTCTGCTGAAGAGACGTATAGGCTTCTAAAGCTATACTGCATGCCGAGAACCAATGAGACACAGAAGACTGGCATTCCTTTGTTGGAAAGGGAAACGTTGTAATTCTGAGGCTGATGCACTCATTGGCCTTAAGTAAATGAGGTGTGCTCCCGACAACTACCTAAGGGCAAGATTTTAACTAGGAAATCCTAATCTTCAGTGACATATGTGATGGGGAAAAGCAATGAAACATCCTTCAGCTTGGTGATGGGTGAAGCCCTAAACACTCAATCTGGTCTTGATGAACATCCAAGAATCTGGATGCGCACACCCCGCAGAGGCAGGGGTTTCTGCCAATGATGCTGGTAAGGAAGTCTGTGGCTTCTCACAGTGTCAGATTTGTTCAGTTTGGGTATAAACAAATACCATAATTTCTGTCCTGGGGTATAAACAAGCAGGTTCTCTTGCATCCAGATGCCATTACTATCTTTGAAACTAGTTGTATATCTAAGTAGAAACAAAATTTTACTTAACCTTCAATTTGCCCTATGTCATATCATTCCATATTATTTAAAGTAGGTCCCTTTAGCTTTGTGAAAGAAAAATAAAATAAAATTCAGGTTTCAAACAAGATAAAATTTTTTAAAACAATTATTATGAAAACTTTCAATTCTACGTACAGAATAGTATAATAAACTCTATTGTATGCATTATCCAACTTTAACAATTATCAACTCATGGCAAAGCTTATTTTACCTATATATTAGCTCACTATCCCAACCCCACATTCTTTTGAAGCAAATTCCAGACATCATATTATTTCATCCATAAGTATTTGAGGATATAACGCTTAGAATAAGGTATGCAAACTCAAAATGTAACATATAATATATTTTCATAGCTAAAATATTAATGATAATTACTTAATACCAACTAATAACTAGTGTTTCAGCTTTATCAATGTTATATCAATTGTATCCATTTTTTACATTTTGTTTAAATCAAGATCCAAAGAAGGTGTATACATTGCAATTAGCTGAAATGCTTCTTAGGTTTCTTTCACCTTATGAATTCACTTGATCTGTTTTTTTCCCTTGTAATTTATTTGGTGAAGAATCTGGTGGCTTGTCCTGTAGGGCTTCCCACAGACTAGATTTTGCCCATTGCGCCTCCATGGTATCCTTTAACATGTTCTCCTGTCCTCTGTATTTTCCATGATTCAGTTGTTGGATATGTAAGTTCAAGATCTAAGAAAAGTCAAATGGCACTAACTACTTCTAACAAAATAGAATTAATGTTCTGTTTTTACAATCAGAATTTCAGAAACCCAGCCTTAGTTTGGAAGCCTAGTGCTTTGTCTTATTCAGTTTTTCTTCTGAACTATCACCATGTCAAACTACAAAAGCAACATAGGGTCATGGCTAAGAGTCTGGATTCAGGAGTCAAACTTCTTGAGTTTGTATACTGGCTCTGCTCCTTACTCACTGTGATTTTAGGTAAATTACTTTCTGCCTCAATTTCCTTGTCTATACATGGAAGATACTAGTAACATGTACCTCATAGGATTGTTGTGAGGATTAAGTGAGGTTTCACTAGTGTAAATCACTTAGAACTGTGTCTGCCATGCTAAATACTACATAAGTGTTTTTTAAATTAAAAATTAGTATCTAAAATACTAGGCCTCCTAGATTCAAATAGGCAATGAATATGAAAAGTATCATCAGGTATATCTCTCTAAGCTGAGAAGCAAATAAAAACTGAGCTCAAAAAAGATTGGTTCAGCAGTAGACACAGAAGTTCCCTTGGGTCTCCAAGTTGATAAGGCTTTGACCTAGCAGGAGATGGTTTGTATTCTGCCTGCCCACTAACGGTGATAGAAGGGAATGATTCCCTGCACGGAATAACCGTAAAACGTCTATGGCCTGGATTAAGCCCTGAGGTTGAGAGGCCATAATCAAAGCAATTTCTGAGAGTTCCATTAATAAGCTTTTCTAGAAGCTGCCAAAGTCCAGCTACGGTAATTATCTAGTTAGTTTGCTGAATCAGCTAGTATAAGCCTCCCCAGTCCCATTGCTAATTAGGCTCCAGCCTCTCATTTCATTAATAAGCTTCCAGTTCATTTGCATGTGAGGAAAAATTGGGGGTATGGAGGAATTTAATAGAAACCCATATCACCTTCAACATGTGTCCTTTTTATTAAAATATTTAACCTTTTATTATGACGCAGAAACATCTGTCAGTATTACACTCTATGAAAAGACATGATGAATTCAGCATTTGCAGACAGTTCCACAGTCCCTCCTCCTCACAACTGGCCTGTTCCCGATCAAGTAGCAGGAAGAAAAGACAAATGAATATGATTAACTCAGTGTTAGAAATTTGCACTTGGAAGAAACTATCTGGTTCCATTCCTTCCTTTTACAAATTAGGAAACCAGGGCCCCCAAATGTGGACTGATTTGCTCAAAGATGCACAGGGCTGGGGCTAGAGCTCAGGGTGCATTGCCTCTGACCCAGTTCTTGTTACTCATGAGATGTACCAGACCTGCAAAACACCTGATGATATTACCTGACAAATAACAGTAGCCTGTTACCTGGTATTGGGCTAACTTCTCTCCACTTGCATCTGTCTTCAAGGAAGAAGAACATAATTATTGTCCCTTCAATCCATGTCCAAGAACTGTTGATTTTATCTCCTTAATTAAGTCTATGTGGTAGGCAGAATTTTGGCCCCCAAGTCCTTTGCCCTCTGATGGCATGCCCATGGTTATGTTATATTGTGTGGCAAAATGGACATGGCAGATATAATTAAGGATGTTAATCAACTGGCCTCAAGATAGAGGGATTATCCTGTATTTTCTAGGTGGGCCCAATGTAATCACATGAGCCCTGGGAAGCAGAAGAGGAAAATCAGATGCAGCAGAAGGGGAAGTGGGAGATTCCAACCATGAGGAGAATTTGATGCACCATCAGTGGCTTGAAGATGAAGGAGGTCATATGTCAGGGAAATGGAGACTGTAGTCCTACAACCTCAAGGAACTAAATTCTGTCAATGACCTGAGTTGAGTTTGTAGGCGGAGTCTTCCTCAGAGCTTCTAGATAAAACCCTGGCTGGCCAAATCATGACTTCAGCCTTGACAGGCCCTGAGCAGAGAACCCAGCTGAGCCGCTCTATGCCAGGATTTCTGACCCCCTGTGAGATACTAAATAGGTGTTGTTTTAAGCTTCTAGGTTTGTGTTAATTTGTTACAGCAGCAATAGAAAATGAATACAGCTTGAATCCATCTATTTTGCTCCATCTCCATGGCCACTACCCTGATCTAGGCCATCTCTCTCCTGGACCACTGAAGGAGCCTCTCAACTCTTCTCTCCATATCCCTTCTGACTCATGTTTTATAAAATACACTGCAGTCCAAATCATTTTTTCTCGAACAGAAACCTGACCATGTGACTCCTGCACCAAAACCCCCGCACACGTACCCTCTCTAAGACATCTTAATACTGTTCAGTGTCTTCCCCGTGGCTTTTAAACAAACCTGGTTAATGTCCCCTCAGTCCCTCACTCTCAGTTTGAATGCTGCTTGTGATGCACTAAGTCTGCTTGCCTTCTTAGATACCTCTATAGCCCTGTATGTTTTCCTTCAAAGCATTTTTCAGTTTGGGGACTTCCCTGGTGTTCCAGTGATTGGGATTTCGCCTTCCAGTGCAGGGGGTGCAGGTTCCATCCCTGGTCAGGGAGCTAAGATCCCACATGCCTCGGGGCCAAAACACCAAAACATAAAGCAGAAGCAATATTGTAACAAATTCAATAAAGACTTTAAAAATGGTCCACATCCAAAAAAATAATAAATTAAAAAAAAACATTTTTCAGTTTGTAACTTTAATTCTATCATTATGTGATTGTCTATACTTCAAATCAGAAAGTCAGCCCCATAATGTATCATAGGGTTTTTCTGATTGAGATAATATAGCTAAAACATTTGTCACAAGCCTAGAAGATAATAAGCACTCAATAAACACCAAATAGTATCATATATATACATAACATATCATGTTATTATGTGCAATTATTAGGATACCCACCCAGGATCACAGAAAAGGAACTCCCAAATCTTGCCTGGTGGGAGAATTTGGGAATAAAGACTCCCAGGAAGGGTTTTAAATGATGAACAGGATTCAGCCAGGTGAAAGAGTGGCGGCAGAGGAAAAGACCTTCCAAGAAAAGGGGATAACATGAGCAAAAATATGGAAATGAGAATAACATGATAAATGTGGGGAATGCTGCTGCTGGCATTAGTAGTTACACAAATCCCATAATGGACATGCTTTGTCAAAGCAGGTGTGCCAATGTCTGCCTGGTGTATAATTTGGCATGTGTGCATGCCCAAGTCAACGAACTGATTATCACCACACGGAGTTCCTGGTGCCCTTTTTCCAACTTGGCATCCTCTGCAAGTGCACCAAAAGGACCTATCTAAGTCTGGCATGGAAATATGGAGGAATTGTGAATAACAGGGTCTTCAACTCTCTGACATTAGGTTGTGTTTTTTTCTTTCTTCAACTGATCAACAAATATCTATTGAGCTCATCTCTGGACCAGACTCTGGAGAATGCAAGAGAAGTCTAAGACTTGATTCCTACTATCAGAATCATAAAAAATATAATTAAAGAGGCAGTATAAATATATATGCAAAATAAAGAATAACTCAAGTTAACATATGACCGATGCTAGCCCATAACCAACAGTCATTCTCTCCTTCTTTTCTCTCCTTCCTCCTTGCTGCTCAAATATGACACAGATTACAACATGCTCTGGGAATGTAGGTCTCTACTCCAGCTTCAAGGAAGAAACTGTGATTGGTCTATGTTAATCACAAAAACATTCCACTTCTTACTGCCAGTGATTGGTCTAGGGTGAAGCATGTGAGTTTCTTCTGGACAGTGAGACATAAAGGAAAGTCTCTTGGAGAGCAGAGATATTCTTTTCTGCAACTTGTTTTTTCCTTTGTGAGATAGTGTTATGTGTGACTGCGGTACCTGGAGTCATTTTACCACCATGAGTCAATAAGCCTAAGGACAAAAAACCAACACACTGAGGATGGCAGAGAGGAGAGAGAGAGTGAGCCTGGATTCCTGACGATATGTTGATTTTCTGCAAGAAGCGTGGTATCATCCATCTCCAGAATTTTGTTATGTGAGATAATTACATTTCTTCATTGTCAAAGCCATTGTTGACCATTATTCTCTTTGTTAGAGTCAAATACATCTTAACTGGCTTGGCATATATGAGAGACACATTGCAAAGAATATGGAATTTGCAGTCATGAGAGTTAATGACAGAGGTTCAAATTCCAACTCCATCCTTAAGACTCTCTGGGCCCTTAGAGCAAGTGTTAGGGAAAAGGCACTGTGCTAAATGCATGGCAAGTACACAAAGATAAGGAAGCTACTCCCAAAGATTTTATAATCCAGCAGGCAAAGACATACATCATTTTTAAAACACTATCTATATTGCAAGGCAGAATGGAATGTGCAACTGGAAAAGAAGAGCTGAGATTCAACAAGTATGTACCATTTGGCCAAACTGTGTGTTTACGGACAACGTCAGTCCTGACCTGACAGGTAAATGCCTACAACATACCAGCTTTTCAAGATTTTGAATATTACAGATGTGAAAGACATCACACTTTGGAAGCACAAGGGAAGGAAAGCAGAGCATTTGAGCTGCATCTTGAATGATGAGAAGGACTAATACAGAACAGGAGCAAACCCATTTCAGGTGAGGAAATAGCAAGAACACAGCTCCTGAGGTGTGAAAATGCAGAGTAGATTCCATTGGGTAGCCACTCATTAACTGATGTGATCTGATAAGTGAAGAATTTTACAAATCGTACACATTGGAGGAAACTCAAGTTTGCAAAAGATATCATTTATTTGAAAAATATCAAGGTAAGATCCTTTGAAACATATTGTACTAGTAAAATTATGTGTTTGTTTACAAATAATGACATAATTTTCATCGTGTTAGCAGAGTATAGATATAGAAAACTAACGTTATAATCAGTACCTTAAAGAGCAGTCAGAATCAAATAACAGGTTCCTATAATTCTAATGGCAATCAGTGGTAAAGCGAAATTTGACTTGCATATACTTTTTGAATAGTTATTTTTAAAATTTTAAATAGTATTAAATAATATTTTAGATTTACAGCAGAATTGCATATATATGTATATAATATATACATATTGCAAAATATAGTATGAGTCCTCATATACCCTTCACTCAGCTTCCCTGAATGTTGACATCTTAAACAATTATAAAATCTACAAAATAACCTTAGGGCAAAGTGGAGAGATTCCTGCAAAGAGGATCAGTGCTGACCAGCACTCAGCAGCCCGAGAGGCTTGTCTGCTCACCCACTGGGGTGGGTGGGGGCTGGGAGCTGAGGCTCTGGTTTCAGAGGTCAGATCCCAGGGAAAGGACTGGAGTTGGCTGCATGAACACAGCCTGAAGGGGGCTAGTGCACCACAGCTAGCTGGGAGGGAGTGCAGGTAAAAGTCTGGAACTGCCTAAGAGGCAAGAGACCATTGTTTGGCGGGGGAGGGGGGGGGCAAAGGGGATACAGAGCACTGCCTAAACGAGCTCCAGAGACGGATGCGAGCCACGGCTATCAGCGCAGACACCAGAGATGGGCATGAAATGCTAAGGCTGCTGCTGCAGCCATCAAGAAGCCTGTGTGCAAGCACAGGTCACTATCCACACCTCCCCTCCTGGGAGCCTGTACAGCCCGCCTCTGCCAGGGTCCCGTGATCCAGGCGCAACTTGACCAGGAGAACATATGACGCACCTCAGGCTGGTGCAACATCATGCCAACCTCTGCCACTGCAGGCTCGCCCTGCATTCTGTACCCCTCCCTGCCCCCAGCCTGAGTGAGCCAGAGCCCCCGAATCAGCTGCTACTTCAACCCCGTCCTGTCTGAGCGAAGAACAGACGCCCTCAGGAGACCTACATACAGAGGCAGGGCCAAATTCAAAGCTGAACCCTGGGAGCTGTGCGAACAAAGAAGAGAAAGGGAAATTTCTCCCAGCAGCCTCAGGAGAAGAGGATTAAATCTCCACAATCAACTTGATGTACCCTGCATCTCTGGAATACATGAATAGACGTCAAATCACCCCAAAATTGAGTCAGTAGACTTTGGGAGCAACTATAGACTTGGGGTTTCCTTTCTGCTTCTAATTTGTTTCTGGTTTTATGTTTATCTTAGTTTAGTATTTAGAGTTTATTATCACTGGTAGATTTGTTTACTGATTTGGTGCTCTCTTCCTTTTTTTATATATATAGATATATATATTTTTTTCCTTTTTCTCTTTTTGTGAGAGTGTATGTGTATACTTCCTTGTGTGATTTTATCTGTATAGCTTTGCTTTTACCATTTGTCCTAGGGTTCTGTTGGTCCGTTTTTTGTTTGTTTGTTGTTTTGGTTTTTTTTAAATATAGTTTTTAGTGCTTGCTATCATTGGTGGATTTGTTTTTTGGTTTGGTTGCTCTCTTCTTTCTTTTTTTTCCTTTTTTTATTACTTTTTATTTTTTTTAATTGTTAATAATTTACTTTTTATTTTAATTATTTTATTTTTTCTTTCTTTCTTTTTTTCTCCCTTTCTTCTGAGCTGTGTGGCTGACAGGGTCTTGGTGCTCTGGTCAGGTGTCAGGCCTGTGCCTCTGAGGTGGGAGAGTGGCGTTCAGGACATTGGTCCACCAGAGACCTCCTAGCTCCATGTAATATCAAATGGTGAAAGATTTCCCAGAGATCTCCATCTCAACGATAAGACCCAGCTCCACTCAACGACCAGCAAGGCACAGTGCTGGACTCCCTATGCCAAAAAACTAGCAAGACAGGAACACAACCCCACCCACTAGCAGAGAGGCTGCCTAAAATCATAATAAGGTCAGAGACATCCCAAAAGACACCACTGGACGTGATCCTGCCCACCAGAAAGACAAGATCCAGCCTCATCCACCAGAACACAGACACCAGTCCCCTACACCAGGAAGCCTACACAACCCACTGAACCAACCTTAGCCACTGGGGGCAGACACCAAAAACAACGGAAACTACGAACCTGCAGCCTGCAAAAAAGGAGACCCCAAACACAGTAAGTTAAGCACAATGAGAAGACAGAGAAACACACAGCAGATGAAGGAGCAAAGTAAAAACACATGAGACCAAACAAATGAAGAGGAAATAATCAGTCTACGTGAAAAAGAATTCAGAGTAAGGATAGTAAAGATGACCCAAAATCTTTGAAATACAATGGAGAAAATACAAGAAACGTTTAATAAGGACCTAGAAGAACTAAAGAGAAAACAAAAAATGAAGAACAACCCAATAAATGAAATAAAAAATTCTCTAGAAGGAATCAATAGCAGAATAACTGAAGCAGAAGAACGGATAAGTGACCTGGAAGATAAAATAGTGGAAATAACTACTGCAGAGCAGAATAAAGAAAAAAGAATGAAAAGAATTGAAGACAGTCACAGAGACATCTGGGACAACATTAAATGCACCAGCATTCGAATTATAGGGGTCCCAGAAGAAGAAGAGAAAAAGAAAGGGACTGAGAAAATATTTGAAGAGATTATAGTTGAAAATTACCCTAATATGGAAAAGGAAATAGTTAATCAAGTCCAGGAAGTGCAGAGAGTCCCATACAGGATAAATCCAAGGAGAAACACACCAAGACACATACTAATCAAAATATCAAAAATTAAATACAAAAAGAAATATTAAAAGCAGCAAGGGAAAAATAACATACAAGGGAATCCCCATAAGGTTAACAGCTGATCTTTCAGCAGAAACTCTGCAAGCCAGAAGGGAGTGGCAGGATATACTTAAAGTGATGAAAGGGAAAAACCTACAATCAAGATTACTCTACCCAGCAAGGATCTCATTCAGATTCAACAGAGAAATTAAAACCTTTACAGACAAGCAAAAGCTAAGAGAATTCAGCACCACCAAACCAGCTTTACAACAAATGCTAAAGGAACTTCTCTAGGCAGGAAACATACAAGAAGGAAAAGACCTACAATAACAAACTCAAAATAATTCAGAAAATGGTAATAGGAACATACATATCGATAACTGTCTTAAATGTAAATGGATTAAATGCTCCAACCAAAAGACATGGACAGGCTGAATGGATACAAAAACAAGACCTGTATATATGCTGTCTACAAGAGAGCCACTTCAGACCTAGGGACACATACAGACTGAAAGTGAGGGGATGGAAGAAGATATTCCATGCAAATGGAAATCAAAAGAAAGCTAGGGTAGCAATTCTCATATCAGACAAAATAGACTTTAAAATAAAGACTATTACAAGAGACAAAGAAGGGCACTACATAATGATCAAGGGATCAATCCAAGAAGAAGATATAACAATTGTAAATATTTATGCACCCAACATAGGAGCACCTCAATACAGAAGGCAAATGCTAACAGCCATAAAAGGGGAAATCAACGGTAACATAATCATAGTAGGGGACTTTAACACCCCACTTTCACCAATAGACCGATCATCCAAAATGGAAATAAATAAGGAAACACAAGCTTTAAATGATACATTAAACAAGATGGACTTAATGGATATTTATAGGACATTGTATCCAAAAACAACACAATACACTTTCTTCTCAAGTGCTCATGGAACATTCTCCAGGATAGATCATATCTTGGGTCACAAATCAAGCCTTGGGAAATTTAAGAAAATTGAAATCATATCAAATATCTTTTCCAACCACAATGCTATGAGATTAGATATCAATTACAGGAAAAAAACCTGTAAAAAATACAAACATGTGGAGGTTAAACAATACACTACTAAATAACCAGGAGGTCACTGAAGAAATCAAAGAGGAAATCAAAAAATACCTAGAAACAAATGACAATGAAAACACAATGACCCAAAACCTATGGGATGCAGCAAAAACAGTTCTAAGAGGGAAGTTTATAGCAATACAATCCTACGTCAAGAAACAAGAAACATTTCAAATAAACAACCTAACCTTACACCTAAAGCAATTAGAGAAAGAAGAACAAAAAAACCCCAGAGTTAGCAGAAGGAAAGAAGTCATAAAGATCAGATCAAAAATAAATGAAAAAGAAATGAAGGAAACAATAACAAAGATCAATAAAACTAAAAGCTGGTTCTTTGAGAAGATAAACAATATTGATAAACCATTAGACAGACTCATCAAGAAAAATAGGGAGAAGACTCAAATCAATAGAATTAGAAATGAAAAAGGAGAAGTAACAACTGACACTGCAGAAATACAAAGGATCATGAGAGATTACTATAAGCAACTATAGGACAATAAAATGGACAACCTGGAAGAAATGGACAAATTCTTAGAAAAGCACAACCTTCCGAGACTGAACAAGGAAGAAATAGAAAATATAAACAGACCAATCACAAGCACTGAAATTGAGACGGTGATTAAAAATCTTCCGATAAACAAAACACCAGGACCAGATAGCTTCACAGGGGAATTCTATAAAACATGTAGAGAAGAGCTGACACCTATCCTTCTCAAACTCTTCCAAAATATAGCAGAGGGAGGAACACTCTGCAACTTATTCTACGAGGCCACCATCACCCTGATACCAAAACTAGATAAAGATGTCACAAAGAGAGAAAACTACAGGCCAATATCACTGATGAACATAGATGCAAAAATCCTCAACAAAATACTAGCAAACAGAATCCAACAGCACATTAAAAGGATCATACACCAGATCAAGAGGGCTTTATCCCAGGAATGCAAGGATTCTTCAATATATGCAAATCAATCAATTTGATAAACCATATTAACAAATTGAAGGAGAAAAATCATATGATCATCTCAATAGATGCAGAAAAAACTTTTGACAAAATTCAACACCCATTTATGATAAAAACCCTCCAGAAAGTAGGCATAGAGGGAAATTACCTCAACATAATAAAGGCCATATATGACAAATCCACAGCCAATATGTTTCTCAATGGTGAAAAACTGAAACCATTTCCTCTAAGATCAGGAACAAGACAAGTTTGTCTACTCTCACCACTATTATTCAACATAGTTTTAGAAGTTTTAGCCACAGAGATCAGAGAAGAAAAAGAAATAAAAGGAACCCAAATTGCAAAAGAAGAAGTAAAACTGTCACTGTTTGCAGATGACATGATACTATACATAGAGAATCCTAAAGATGCTACCAGAAAACTACTAGAGCTAATCAAGGAATTTGGTAAAGTAGCAGGATACAAAATTAATGCACAGAAATCTCTGGCATTCCTATACACTAATGATGAAAAATCTGAAAGTGAAATTAAGGAAACACTCCCATTTACCATTGCAACAAAAAGAATAAAATACCTAGGAATAAACCTACCTAAGGGGACAAAAGACCTGTATGCAGACAACTATAAGACACTGATGAAAGAAATTAAAGATGATACAAACAGATGGAGAGATATACCATATTCTTGAATAGGAAGAATCAACATTGTGAAAATGACTATAATACCCAAAGCAATCTACAGATTCAATGCAATCCCTATTAACTACCAATGGCATTTTTCACAGAACTAGAACAAAAAACTTCACAATTTGTATGGAAACACAAAAGACCCCAAATAGCCAAAGCACTCTTGAGAAAGAAAAACAGAGCTGGAGGAATCAGGCTCCCTGACTTCAGACTATACTAGAAAGCTACAGTAATCAAGACAGTATAGTACTGGCACAAAAACAAATATAGATCAATGGAACAGGATAGAAAGCCCAGAGATAAACCCACACACATATGGTCACCTTATTTTTGATAAAGGAGGCAAGAATATACAATGGAGAAAAGACAGCCTCTTCAATAAGTGGTGCTGGGAAAACTGGACAGCTACATGTAAAAGAATGAAATTAGAACACTCCCTAACACCATACACAAAAATAAACTCAAAATGGATTAAAGACCTACATGTAAGGCCAGACACTCTAAAACTCTTAGAGGAAAACATAGGCAGAACACTCTATTACATAAATCACAGCAAGATCCTTTTTGACCCACCTCCTAGAGAAATGGAAATAAAAACAAAAATAAACAAGTGGGACCTAATGAAACTTAAAAGCTTTTGCACAGCAAAGGAAACCATAAACAAGACCAAAAGACAACCCTCAGAATGGGAGAAAATATTTGCAAATGAAGCAACTGACAAAGGATTAATCCCCAAAATTTACAAACAGCTCATTCAGCTCATTATCAAAAAAACAAACAACCCAATCCAAAAATGGACAGAAGACCTAAATAGACATTTCTCCAAAGAAGATATACAGATTGTCAACAAACACATGAAAGGATGCTCAACATCACTAATCATTAGAGAAATGCAAATCAAAACTACAATGAGGTATCATCTCACACTGGTCAGAATGGCCATCATCCAAAAATCTAGAAACAATAAATGCTAGAGAGGGTGTGGAGAAAAGGGAACCCTGTTGCATTGTTGGTGGGAATGTGAATTGATACAGCCACTATGGAGAACAGTATGGAGGTTCCTTAAAAAACTAAAAATAGAACTACCATATGACCCAGCAATCCCACTACGGGGCATATACCCTGAGAAAACCATAATTCAAAAAGAGTCAAGCACCACAATGTTCATTGCAGCACTATTTACAATAGCCAGGACATGGAAGCAACCTAAGTGTCCATCAACAGATGAATGGATAAAGAAGATGTGACACATATATACAATGGAATATTACTCAGCCATAAAAAGAAAAGAAACTGAGTTATTTGTAGTGAGGCGGATGGACCTAGAGTCTGCCATACAGAGTGAAGTAAGTCAGAAAGAGAAAAACAAATACTGTATGTTAACACATATATATGGAATCTAAGGAAAAAAAAAAATGGTCCTGAAGAACCTAGAGGCAGGACAGGAATAAAGACACAGACATAGAGGATGGAGTTGAGGACACAGGGAGGGGGAAGGGTAAGCTGGGACGAAGTGTGAGAGTGGCATGGACATATATACACTACCAAATGTAAAATAGATAGCTAGTGGGAAGCAGCCGCATAGCACAGGGAGATCAGCTCGGTGCTTTGTGACCACCTAGAGGGGTGGGATAGGGAGGGTGGGAGGGAGGGAGATGTAAGAAGGAGGAGTTATGGGGATATATGTATACATATAGCTGATTCACTTTGTTGTACAGCAGAAACTAACACAGCATTGTAAAGCAATTATACTCCTATAAAGATGTTAAAAAAAAAATAGCCTTAGTGCAATACTATTAACTAAAGTATAGAATTTATTTGGAATTCAACAGTTTTTCCACGAATGTCCTTTTTTGCATTCTAGGACCCTATCCAGGACCGCACACTGCATTTAATTGTCATGTCTCATGGTCTTCTCCAATCTGTGACAGTTTGTCTTTCCTTTCTTTCATGACTTTGACACTCTTGAAGATTACTGGTTAGTTATTTTATAGAATGTCCCTCGATTGGGTTTGTCTGATGTTTTCTCACGATTAGATGGAGGTGGTGCTTTAGTAGAAGGTGCCACAGAAGCGATGTACCCCTCTCAGTGCATCATATCAGGGGGTACTTGATGACTATATGTATTACTAGTGATATCCACCTCCATCATTTTACTAAGGTAGTGTCTGTCAGGATTCTCCCCAGGAGTAGAATTTTCCTCTCTGTTCCCTTTTCCCAGCTGAAAGGACTGTTCCCTAACATCCTAAGGTCAGAAGTGCTTATTGCCTTTCTCCCCAAGATTAAAGATTTTGTTCTGTCTGGGAGATAAAGGAGACAAATCTAGGTGAATTTGTTGCCCCTCTACAGCTGCTCCTTCTCTTCCCCATGTCTGCCCCGCAGTAGACACTTCTTAGGACTCTTCTGATCTTTTATGATTGCCTTGTAGCTTCACAGAGAATGAGGTTACAAGAGATTACAGAATCCTCCAATTTCTGTAGCCCCTTAGGGGTATCACAGTATACCACCGGCCCCAGCCCACACTCGACCTTTACCCATTTGTCAACTATGGCAGCAAGACTCTTTGTACCAGTGCCCAGATGTGTTTGCATCAGGTGAGCACGTTTCTGCATCTCTTCTTCCCCTACAGGCACCGTCTCTTCCTAGATTTGGGCCGGTTGATTTCTCTGTGATCTTAGCTCTATAGATCCAAAAAAATTTTGAAGTTAGAAGCCTGAAGTCTTCACATATACATGTATTGTGTAAAGTACAGGTAATTTGCACAGGTGACATACAGTGTCTTTCTTGAGTTTTTGGACACAGAAAGGGAAAGGAAATACTCTGTATTTGGATGCATGCATGTATCATTTACCACCTTTTCTCTTCCTCAGGGCTTTGTTTGTGAGTTTTGGAGGAAAAATAGAGGCTTCTATGCTGTCTATATACACAGAAGAAACCTTTTGTAGAAGGATGAAATCAAAAGAAATAGTCTTTGGGGGCTTCTCCGGTGGCGCAGTGGTTGAGAATCTGCCTGCCAATGCAGGGGACACGGGTTCGAGCCCTGGTCTGGGAAGATCCCACATGCCGCGGAGCAACTAGGCCCGTGAGCCACAACTACTGAGCCTGCGCGTCTGGAGCCTGTGCTCTGCAACAAGAGAGGCCGCGATAGTGAGAGGCACGCGCACCGAGATGAAGAGTGGCCCCCGCTTGCCGCAACTAGAGAAAGCCCTCGCACAGAAATGAAGACCCAACACAGCCATAAATAAAAAAAAAAAAAAAAAAAAAAAGAAATAGTCTTTGGAGTAAAGGGATCTGGACCCTAATTCTGACACACAGAACTTTGTGGCCACAGAACTTTGAATAAATTGCCTAACTTATCTGGGCCTCAAATGTTTTCATCTGTAAAATGGGGATGGTAACACATTAAGACCTGGGCCTGGGAGGATTAAATGAGAAAATGTTAAAGTGCAACTATTTCTCTCGACCAGGAGGCAGCAAAATTCTTTCTGTAAAAGGTCAGATTTTAGATATTTTAGACTTTGCAGATCATACAGTCTGTCACAACTATTCAGCTCCC
Organism: Eubalaena glacialis; assembly: GCF_028564815.1. Taxonomy (NCBI): domain Eukaryota; kingdom Metazoa; phylum Chordata; class Mammalia; order Artiodactyla; family Balaenidae; genus Eubalaena; species Eubalaena glacialis. Next base: position 72,924,573 of record NC_083718.1, on the reverse strand, counting down.
ATGTTATGTGCAAAAGCAGCTGTGGAGAAGCCCTAAGTGAACGGGCATGACTGTGTCCCATTTTTGTTTACAAAAACAGATGTCAGACCAGATTAAGCTGCAGGCAGGCAGTCATTTATGACCCCTATGCTGGACCCAGCTTGCTTGGAGACACATTCAAGGTACAAGAAAATTACCTGATTCCTCCCTAGTTAAGATTCCTTCTTACCCTCAGCCTTAGCTAGTTGCTAGAGTTAGGCCGACATTTCAGTCTGTCCTTCTGTTCGAAGGTGGAGACAAATCTTATCTCCGAGGTCCTGCAAACTGTTTTAGTTGTTCATGCTCCATGTGGTCACCTGGTCACAGAGTTTGCAAAAGTGCCATTGCTTCTGCCTAGAGAAGGTCCACACCACTCTCCAGTTGGTGGGGCACCAACTGATGGTGCCCGGGCCTGCTGTTGAGTATTACCACCTATTGCTCTGCAGAACCTTGCTTCCATGATGGTTATGAATGAAGGCTCCTGGACTAGACTCTGGAATTCAAATCCTAGAGATACTAGCTGTGTGACCTTGTGCTGGAAATAATTTCTCTGTTATTTCAGTTTCCTCATCTACAGGATGGGACTCATAAATCTCCGCCTTGCAGAGGTGTTAGGAGGATTAAATGAGCCAATACATGTAGAATAGCTGGAACAATGCGTGGCACAAAGTAATTGCACAATAAACCTGATATTATTATTCTCTTGGGTAGTATTCTCTGTGCCAGACACTGAGTTGGAGGTGACGGCATTCTGAAGTCCTTATGAAATTCATCCTCTAAGGAGAGCAATAGCTTTCCATCTCTCGCTTCTTACCTTGAATCAGAAACCTCTCCAGGGGTTAACGTGTGTACCCAGGACCCTAGACGGACCGCAGCCTGCCACAAAATTGACACTCTGATGGGGGCCCTGAATTCCTGGAACTCACCTTCCACCTTCTGACCAGGCTCAGGCCTGAGTGCTACTTCTTCTCTCTCCTAAGGCTGCAGGGAGCTAGCCTGCTCCCGCTGTTTACAACATACACACGGCTTGGCCTCTTTCTTCTCCTGGAAGTGGATCTCCCGGCCCCTCACCCAGCAGACCTGTCCTCTCAAAGTTCCACTTGCATATGCAACTCAAATTCTGTGGGAGTGTTTTCTAAACTTTTAACTCTATAAAGTGCCTGAGATGTGTTTGCTTCTTAGTAAATTTTCATTCCCTTTCCCTAAACCAACAAAGCAAAGCAAACATAAATAAGTAAAAAAAATTTTTTTCATCTGGAAGAAAGATGTTTTTGATTTCTGGACTCCTACTCAGAATAGCTGAGGTTTCAGGGCAAAAAGGAGCAAGTGGCAGGGGGCAAAGGGCATTATGAGGATCCTAAGTATTTCTTAGGTGTTTCCTGCTGCTGAAGAGCATGAAGTGATGATGACAACAGTGATGATGATGAAGATGGTGATGGCGACACCCAACGTTTCAGAGCCCTTATTACGCGCCTGGAACTGGCTCAGGACATACTCAGTACTCACAGTTGCCCTATGAGGTGGGCATTGTTCATCCACATTTTACAGTTGAGAAAAATTAGGGTCAATTCGATCATGTCCAAGGACACATAGTTAAAGAGTGGTGATTCAAACCCAGATCAGTTTCTTCCTAAAGTTCTTGCTCTTAAGACCCTCCCTCTCCTGCCTACACAACGTTGTAGCAGGAAGCATGCAGGTGTGTGTTAAATAGGCATTTGGCATCCTCACCCAGACCGTGTGTGGCAGCTCTGCCTGCTGGACCTATACCTGAATGAACATAAGGAGATGTAAGAGTGGACAGCTGCTCAACAGCCAAGCGACGGATGGGAATCATGGGGCAGGAGAGTTACATGGCAGGAAACAGAGCCGCAAGGCAAAGGGAGCCAGGGTGGGGCCTCTGGGTCGTGGAGCATGGAGTCAACAGCATCCCGGACACAGGTCAGGTGGCTGTGAAAAGCCTCCTGTTCCATGGCTGGGACACAGACTTGCTGACTTTCAAAGCACAGCGGTCAGGCTGTGCTGGGCAAAAGAATTCAGGCTCGGGTGACCATCAGGAGACAGAATGTGCTTCCTATTCAGAGCATTGCAGAGATGCACTCTCTGGCTTTGGGAGCAGACTGAGAAGGCCAAGGCCAGTTGGCTTGACCCAAGAACCAGCCTGACAGATGATTTTTCTAGTTTGCAGTGAGTGTGTGTGTGTATATATGTGTGTGTGCATGAATATGTGTGTATGTGTGCATGTGGCTATCTGTGTATATGGACATGTGTGTTAATATGCATCAGCCATATGTATTCCTGTGCTCACCACCTGCACATGCCCCCCGTGTAATACCTGGATGCTCAGAAGGGTGAGTTAAATGAACAGACGATTGTGAGCCTGCCAGCCTTCTTTTTGTATGGATGGGTCAGGGCCATTGTTTGGTACTATTAACCTGGGACTCAGGGACTTGCAAATGAACCCAACAGGGTACTGTGGCTTGGATGCCTTCTAGCATGTGGTGTGTAATGGGGGTTGTGTTTCAAAGCCTTCATTGCACTAGACTGCCAACTTTCCTGATACCTTGTGCTTTGGTGGATGCAAGCAGAGTGGAAGTATGAGACTGGAATATTGCCCAGTGATGTGTTACAAACGTATTTTCAACTGCTGGAGCCTCCGGTGCCTGTCCCTGCAGTGATCGGTGAATGCCATTCCCTTTGGCTCTTTGGAAGCCATATCTACTCTGATTCATACTGGGGTGAAAAAAGCATTGGGCCTTGAGATGGAGGCATTCAAAGACATGAGCATGTTGTCTGAGAATGAAGGACACAGTGGGAGAGTGAGAAGGGGGCAGGCATGCACACTAGAATATGGGGGGGGCGTCCCCCTTTCTAGCTCTACAACTGTCTCCATCCTATATTTGTCACAAAGCCTGGCATCTCCGAGTACCATCTCTCACCTGCCTTTTAGTATCTAGTTTGTGCACTGCGAGGGTCCTAGAGGACTCAATGACAATATTCACTATCATCAGGCCCACAAAACAAAGTTACTGCAAACCCAGAGGGCTGGGCCCAATAAACAGTGATTTGAGGGTATGATATGATTTGAGGGTCCAGAAAGGTCTCTCTGTCTCAGACTATCTACCCTTCTACTCTGATCTATGGCTCCTTACTTCCTCCATTAACCCAGTATTCATCTTAAGGAAATATGTGCATTTTCATTTAATTTAGAGCATGTTGTTATTTGGCAAGGAAATATGTGCATTTTCATTTAATTTAGAGCTTGTTGTTATTTGGCAAGGGTCACCTATGAGAACTAATGCATTAGCATTACTACATTTCTAAATTACTTAACAAAACCATCACCACTCTTGGCCCCTTGTAGGGGCTTGAGAGAAAGAACACATGTTAGGTAACTTCTGATGAGAAGAACTAGAACTCAGAGCACTGCTGTACAGTGTGTGTGTGTGTGTGTGTTGCACATTGTGACAAACAACTGAGATGCAAGACAGTAAGCACACCTTCATGCTGAAGAACTTGTAGATTTCTAACACGAAGAAACACACATGTACACAAGTTAGGTGATATAACCTGAAAAGCAAAATGATGCAGGTTCCCAGGGATGCTATGGAGTGATGGGTGATGTTCCTCTGGGACATTTTGAACTGGGTTGTGAAGGCCTGAGGGATTGATTAGCATCACCACAAGGCTAGTGTCAACAGTCAGGGAGCAAGCAGCAAGCGAACTGTTTTTAAAAGGTCCACTGTCAGATGGTCTGGGATGGTAGGTGTCGATGAGAGTGAACATCAATGGAGGGAAGAAATAAAGGTTGCTTGCCACCTGTCCCCACTAGCCCAGGAAAGTGATGAGAATAAAGTAAACAAATAATTGAAATGGACACAAATCAATTAGATGATGACAAACAAAAATTGTGATAGCCCAGGATGAGGTATTATTAAAAATGACTTGTCTGAGCTTTATGTCTTTAGATTTACATTTAAGTGTAATTAACACTGAATGGCACTCACTGCTGTCCTTGTTCTGCCAGTGGATGGTGTTCGTTAGAGCGCTGTGGAGATGCCAGGAAGCATTATCTCTAGAAAAGATTCTCTCCCTATTTTCATTCTTTGGTAGTTTGACTTACTTCATTACATTGCATTAGGAGAAAGAGCGTTGCTGCCTCCTGCTGCGTCCCCTCCCACGGCTCATTCCCCAGATGAAATCACCACCAGCTTGAGACATTGCAGCCATCTCCACAGCAACCAGTTCTACCACGAGAACACACACTTCGGCTCCTGTAGTCCTCCGTTTCCCTCGTTATTTATTACTAAAGGGACTTGGTATGCAAAAATCGTCTGTTGACTTCCTAAGACTCTGGGGCAAGTTGATCCTTCTAATTCCCTAGAGAGATGGCTGTGAAGAAAGGGCAAGGCGTGTTTTTGGAGTCAAGTAGACCTGACTCCTTGAATCCTGTTTCTACTCCTCCCTTCTGTTTTCTGCAGCAGGTTTCCCATAATGAAAATGGGGATCCCAGTACCTCCCTTACACAGAATTGTTTGCAAAGATTAGACAGCTAGTGGACACTTACTGAGCAATTATTATGCTCCAGATACTTTATGTGTATGACTGTGTTTTATCTAAATGGTAAAAACTATTACTCCAGATTTTGGTTATCTATTGCTGTGTAATAATCCACTCTGAAATTTAGTGTCTTAAAACAAGCATGTTATTGTCTGTTACAGTTCTGTGAGTTGATGGGGCTCAGATGATGGGGCTGGGGTTCTTCTGATGGTTTCTCTTGGGGTCTCTCCTGTGGTGCAGTTGGATGCAGTTGGGGATGGAGTCATGTGGGCTCAACAGGGATGCTGAGATGGTTGGGTTGCTCTCCCCATGTGGTCTCAGGGCCTCTCCAGGATAGAATTCTTACGTGACTTCTCAGGGCTCCCAAAACACAAAAGCACAATCTACCAGGTTGTTTAATGCCTGGGCTCTGAATCCCCAGAACAGCACTATTAGTTTCTTTCTGTTATTACAATCAGATCACAGGTGGGCAGAAGTTGGATGTGGGAGGGGATTACACAAGGACACGAAGACCAGGAGACATGCTTTATTGGGGGCCAGCTTCAGAGACCGTGTTTCCATTTACTTATGAGAAAGCTGTGCCTCTGAGAGTTAAGAAACTTTCTCAAAGTCACAGAGTGAATAAGAAGTATTGTAGAACCAGGATTCAAAGCCAGGCACCCTGAGTTTCAGAGTTTGTGAATTTTACCTCCACCTCTGTACTGACTTTTAAAAGTCATGAAAAATTCCTAAAATAGTGTCTGGCATATAGGATCTACACTTTGAATCTAATTTTATTTCCTTTCCTCTCTTTTTTCATGTTACCTCGTAAGAGTAGGAATCCAGAAGTCAAAAACTTCTTGCTTTTTGCAAAAAGAAATTTTTTACTTATTTATGTTTGCTTTGTTTTGTTGGTTTAGGGAAACGGGATGAAAATTTACAAAGAAGCAAACACATCCCAGGCACTTTATAGAGTTAAAAGTTTAAAAAACCCTCCCACAAAATTTGAGTTGCATGCGCAAGTGAAACTTTGAGAGGCCAGGTCTCCTGGGTAAGAGGTTGGAAGATCCACTTCTGGGAGGAGAAAGAGGCCAACCCGCGTGTGTGTTGTAAAAAGTGGGCTCAGGGCAACTCTCTGCAGTCTTAGGAGAGGGAAGAAGGAGAACCCAGGCTTTATATGCTTTGTGTACTCATTCTCTTACTCCACTCAGTAACCCTACAAGGATATTATTATATTCATTTTACTGATAATAGTCAAATAATTCTCTTATGCCCTCCAGATACCGAAGGTCATTTTTTTGCTGGAGAGAAACTACTATGTGTTGTTCTCTCTACCTCCTCCACAGCCAGCACCTGCTGTTTTACTGAAGTGTTTAAGACCCTTATCCATGGTGTTCCTCTGTACGCTACATGCTTTTCTGCAGTCCCTCTTCTTTATGGGAAGCATTTCTCCCCTCTCACACACAGGGTTGAAAGTGGTCATGGAAATAATGACTGAACAGTGTTTTCTGGAGCAGATGAATTATCAGAATTACCTGGAGGGAATTTTTTTTAAATGCAGACTTTTAAACCCCACCCAAAATTTACTGAACCAGATCCTTCAATAGCAAGACTCAGGCTTGGTGTGGATAAAATCTCCCCCAGGTAATTCTGATGCTCTATCAGGCTTTGGATAACTGCTGTGGGAGTTCCGAGCAGATGTACCCTTGGCACAGGGAATGCTTACACAGGCAAATAGTGCAGAGAACACTCAACTGAAGAAGCTGAGCTCTGTCTGATTTTTAAGGACACATGAAATTCAGATAAGTGGTGGTGATTGAAAGGGCATTCCAGATAGGAGAGGTGGTGTGAAAAGGATAAAGAAGCAGGAAAATGCATGACATTTTGGGAAATAATGAGAGATGTTAGTCAAGGTGTAATCACAGTTCCTAATGCTTCTCTCCATGCAGAGGGGGGTCTGTTGGAGAAAAGTTCTGGTCTCTCTCATCCCCTCACTCATGCTGCCTCAGGGAAGTTTAGGAAAGAAATTGAACATGTGATCTCCAGCCCCTGCCTTTCCTCCGCCTTGGGACTCAGTTGCTCAGGGGAAGCACAGGTACTGCTCTGCTCCTCTGTGTCGTAAGTTTTCAGGGACAACTTCTGCTCCTATGAGATAGAGGATGCCAGCCCCAGCCCAACACTCCCTGAGGCGGAGTGGGTAGATCTGTTTAAACCTGAGGCGTTAGTATGAATAAATCCACTAGGCTGAAGCTGTAGGATGCATTCTTCAATATTAGCCACTTAGGAAAAGAGGTAATATGTTCACCTCCCTTCTGCCTTATTCATTTGTCTTATTTCTCAATTGGCTTAGGACTCAGGCAAGGGAGAGTGGTATTATTTACTGGGTGCCTCAATCTCCAGTAGGAGGTCAGTGCTGGAAACAAAAGATGAGGCCAGATTAGGGAGCAATCCTGGAATGCCAAGACTTCAGGCCAATTATTCTTAAACTTCTTGGGGTCACAAATTGATTTGAGGCTCTGATAAAAGTTGGGAACATTCTTCCCAGTTAAAGGTACATGATCAAAATTATCTGGGCATTCTTTAAAAAATACAGATTCCCTAATCTTACCCAAGAGCTCCTGATCAGATTCTTCAATGGTGAAACACAAGTTTGGTATGGGTAAAACCTCTCACAAATAATTCTGATGGAGTACCTATTTCAGGCTATTCACAGATTTCCTGAAACCTATTCATGGGCTACTCTCTCCCAGTAGTAAAAGCTCTAGCTTTAGGGCAACAGTGGGGCATTAAAACCTGGGCGTGACAAAAGAGACATGGCAGGCATCAGTGATGTGGTTCTAACAGTGGTGCTGGCATTTTGTTTCAATACGCAAACGAAGTCCAGGAGGAATTATAAGGACGAAAAGGGGAAAATGGTCAGCCTTCCTAAATTTTCTTTGTGGAATCCATGGCAGACTTTTGCATGCCTCCAGGACTCTGATGGAAAGAGGCTAACAATTCCTGCACCAGAGAACATTGGGAAACACCAGGATTCTGTTGTTTGGGGTTCCTGGGATCTGGTTCTCATCAGAATCATCTCCAGGACGTGGTCCTCACATTCAGACAATGAGTTAAGAAATAAATGGATGGTGTTATACTTGTCTTTTCTTGTCAGTATTCCTTCTGCCTTTGCATTCACTAAAAAAATTAAAAACCTACCAAATTGCAGCTGCTTCTCCTTGCCTAACCTAAATTGTATAATGCCAGCAATTGAGGGAATGGAAACAGGCTAGTCTGCCTAGAAATCTCCAGAGCATTGTAGGCTAATACATTAAAATTAAAGAGAAACAGAAGCCATCACTACAAATTGCAACATTATTGTTCAAGCCAAGATCGTCCTAATTATAAACTAGCATTTTTATAGATGTCACAGGGGCTGTTTTAGTGCCGCTTTGCTGATGCTAAAAAGATAGTGTGGAAATGTGATCAGGGGTCCTCATACTACTGTCTAACTGGAGGGAAAAAAAAGTTAATTAGGCTCTTTTTGGCATATTAGTGAAGACAGGCTTATTAGACACATTTACAAGCTAATGATATGCCTATACTCTGCTATCAAAAAAAATTCATTTAAAGAAGCTGATTTACAGTTCAGCCATTTTCATCTCTTTAACCAGTACATTCACAATTACCTTCCCTGCATTTAATTGGTATGGAATCTGAACACTGCTGGAGACCGCACTGTGAGGTGTTAATTGTAGGGTGGTCTCGGCTCCTCCTGCCTTCCCCTACCTGTCTGGGACCACAGGTAGCGCCCCACCTGGTTTGTTGCCCACCTCCTAGGATGAACAGCCTTCATCTGACAAAGGACCTCTGAACCAACAGTGATGGATTTCAGAGCTGTCACTAATGACGAGTGCAATTGTTTGGAGGAGTTGGGGGCAGAGTTTGGGGGCAGGGGCAGGAGTTAAATGGTCTGGTTAACCAGGGCGCGGTTCCCCCCCAACCTCCTGGGGAATGAAGCAAGCACCAAAGGAACTGGGCATTTCCCTCTCCAGCTCAGAAATCAAGGGCATCCCTAGGGGACCTAGTCACCCTTTTCTGAGCAGGATAACCCCTTTCTCCAGCAAAGCCCACTTTCCACACCACTGTTAGTGATCCTTCGAACAAACGCAGCCACCTGATCCTGTCATAGCAGGAGATCCTGGCTCTATCACAAGAGGCTACTTCAGTTCCCTAAGCCTTAGTTTCCACATCAGTAAGATGGGGATTACTATAGTTCCTTCCTCAAAGTGTTTTTAAGAAGATTAGCTAAGCTACTGCCTGTGAAGTACTTAACAAAGGACCTGGCCTGTAGTAAATGCTCAATAAATGTTACCTGTTATCATTATCATCATCATTATTATTATCACTATTACTAAATTCCCATGCTTAAAAGTCTTTGATGGATCCTTATTTCTTACAGAAGAAATCTGACTTAACATGGTCCTTAAAGCTCTTCAGTTTCTGATGCTAATTTCCCTTTCCAATTTCCTCCCCGGCCCCTTCTCCCACAAAACTATGCTCTAGCCACAAAGAACTGCCCACCTTCTGTAAGCGTCTCTTTGTCCTTTGCTCATGCCACTCCCTCTTTCTACACGGCCCTGTCCTGTTGCTGGGTCACCGAACCCTCCTGGTCCTCCAGAACGAATCTTCCTCCTCCTCCTCCAGAGCTCAGCTAGAAGCATCCCTCTAGGCTACATCTTCCCCATTCCTCTCCTTCCAGGCAGAATGATGACTCCTGCCTGATGTATCACACATGCCTCTTCTGGGTATTACTTATTTCACAGTATGAGAGTTATTTGTTTACCAGGATGTTTCCCTTGAAGGTACCCTCTTCAGGGACAGAAACCAGGCCCAATTTCTATTTTTATGCCCAGTGCCTGACTAGGTACACTCAGATTCTAAATGAATTCCAATGGAATCAAGTTAAATTAAACTGATTTGGACTAAGGTTCCAACTAGATCATTTCTAAGGTGCCGTCTAGATCCAATATTCCATAAGCCCATGATTTTATCCAATGCTGGATTCAACTCCTTTCTCTGAGCTTCAGTATTCTTATCTATAAAATGTAAATGATAATTACTAACTCTCAGGGCTATTGGGAGATGTGAGTCAATTCATGTGAAAAGACTCTGTAAAGTTCAACTGCTACACAAATGTTAATAGCATTGTTTACTTGCTTACCCTTGTTTGTGCTTCTTCAGGAAGATGACAGGATAATAGAAAAGCACATTGTGCAGTTTGATCTGTATTTGTTGTCAATGTTTTGCCCATGCCAATTTCCCATAGTAAAGGTAAGCTCAGTATCATTCCTTCCCCAGGGAAAGGGGAACATTTCTTGGTGTCCATTTCAACAGGATGAAAGGGAAGCCTCCATACATTGTAACCTTCATGTTCTGACTCCAATCTCAGCTCTTGCAATAGAAGGATCCTGGGAAATGATGCTTTTTCTCCTCCTCTCCCCTAACTCCCTCCATAATAACAAAGTCCGGTCCATCTTTTTATGATGATAATTATCATCAAAGACATCATTTGAGTTTAATGCCTGAGAATGACTTCGCATGCCAGTGACTAACAATGTTATGGACAATTATTTCTTTAGAAGGTTACTGCTTCACCATCAGGGAAAATGTCACTTGTGTAAGGTGGTAAATGTGGTTTATTGGGAGAGTGGATACATTGAGGTCTGCCATTTAATTTGATCACAGTTCATCCCCAGCAATTCTCTGAGATCAAGTCACTCAGGAGCAGTTTCTTGCAAGTCCTTTCCCGAGTGTTTCCTGAATCGCTATGGTCCAGAATGACGCCTCCTATTTGTCCGAGGCAACTTTTAAGGAAAAAGACTCATTCACCAAATAGGAGAATTGGGGAAGCACCATCCAGTCAGAAAATTAATGCTGTGCTGTATACATGAAACTGCTCTTTAGCACCTAAAGGTGCAGCTAGGGTGGCATTCCTTGGCAGCGTTCCTATTTGCCCATGCTGAGCTCAGGAAAAGACACTCAAGTATGGGAGTGGAAAGGGAGCACAGCTCTTCCTTCTCTCCAGGTCACTGTACATTCACAGCATAGACTGGACTGGACCGGAGAATCATCCTTCTAGAGGGGCAGAGCCCTGAAATGGGGTTGGGAGCACCCAAGAGAGTGAGATGCTGCATCAAAGAACTCATAGAGTCATCATTACTTACAGGATGCACCTGAGTGTCCAATGTGCTAGGTGTGTCACTCATTTACGACATTACTATGATGGACAAGTTCATGAACTATTGCTATGTGTATTTGTTTGGATGTGTATATAATGCATTCATCCCTACATAGAATCATAGCATGTTTAAATCAGAAGGAATAAGACTATAACACACTGGAAGAGAGTAACTCTTTTTCATCTGCTTTGGTAACAGAAAGGCTTGGGTTCAATCCTGACTCTGGCACTTATTGCCAGTTAGAAAACACTGAACAAGCCCCTTAATCTCACAAGCCTTGTCTTTCTCAACTGAAAAATAGAGATGGAATTGGCCCCTCACCATGCTGTTCTGAGAATTAAATAAAATAGTGTCTATGGAGCACTCAGTACAGTGACTCGTGTCTAGTAGGAGCCCAGTTCATGGTTGTTGTCATTGTGGTTGTCAGAGATGATGCTGCAAGAGGTAGCAGTATTTGCAGTAGTGGCCTGGCACCCAGCACAATGAGGATGCTCAGTTCATTTTGAACTTATGATCGAACACAGAAATAGATGAGTGAATCTAGTATTCCTCTTCACATTCCAGAAAAGGGCTTTGAGCAACATAGGAGCTAAACCAACAGCACAGAATCACACAGAAGGTCTTGGCAGAGCTTGACGTATATTTTAGATCCTTTGATCTCCAACATGTTGCTCTTCCAAACACCCCTGATCACTACCTCCTTCCCTATACTCCCATCACCTCCCACTATCCCCAACATATGTGTATGTGTTTGAGACATACATACCTGTCTTACAGATAGAGAAACTAAACACTTTGGAGGTCTGTTACTTGGGTTCTCGGAAGCTGATTATGGAAGCCAGGCTGATGGTCTAGGGTCGGATGCACTGTCTGATGGATTTCACATCTTGCTTCTCATGCTTGCGAAGCCCAGGTCTTAGGGCAGAGATGAGCTAGAGCCTGGAACTGAAGGAGGCTGAGCTGGAGCTCACAGCACAGATCCCCAGAGACTCTGTGATTGAATAACATTGGGAAGATACATGATTTTTGCCTCCAAAATCCCTTTGGTTTACGCTTCTCTGTAATGCCCTCCCTCACCTCATTCCTTTGAACTATACCATGATTTCTACTGTACTAGGAAGAACAGTCACACCAAAAATATGGGGAAAAACAAAAGAAGTTACTTTCTGGCTATTAAGCTTCTGTAAACTTGGCATAAATAATAGGTTTAGAAAAAGAATTGTCTGGTCCATTTTCCAGACACAGAGAGAGAGATGAAAACTAAAATCTCTGAACTAGCAAGTTAGAAGACAGTAGGAAAGGAAACAAGAAAGTTAGACCCCAGCTTGGGTTTCTGAGAAGGACCCTGTCACCTACCTACCTTGGCCTGTCTCCTGGTCACAGGCGTTACTGGGAACTGTAGAACCACTCTGATAGATTTGAAGACCAGGAGGAGATAGGAATCGAGGTAGGCTTCCTGTAAAGAATCTTCACAGGGGTTTGTTACACTTCTGAGGTATCAAGCAGCAGCTGAAGAGAAAGCGAGCCACAAAGTAAGTCAAAGAAGAAAGGGCCTGAGACAGTGAACCACATGCTTCCTGGGGCCCCAGAGTGGCTGGGAGAGCAGCCAAGTTTTCCTCTATCCGCTTCCTCCAAATGAGCCAAGGAGTAGATGTGGAGAACATAATAGAGAGAGAAAAGGAATCAGAACACCGGAAGAGGTTTCTCAGTCTTGACAAGGGGTTCCCACAGTGGAAAGCCCTGTGGACAGGGGCCGGTGTGGATGCAGAGATCTCAGTGGAGGTCCACGTGCAAGGATGATGACAACCAAGAAGGAGATGTAGTAAGGTACATCTCTGCATGTGTATGAGTACAGATTCCCAGACACCTGTCTCCATCCCAACGTGAATATGCACTCTCAAACTTACAAGCCAACTTGGGAGAAGGAAAGATAAGAGAGAATTTATAATTTACTGACTGTAAACTCAAAATGACTGAATCTACTTTAGGTTGACTAAGATTGCTCTTCGGGGATCAGGTAAATTGGGGGATAAAAATAGAACTGATAGCTACAAAAGATGAAGTTACATTTCTGTAAACCCAAGGAACTGGTTTAATACCTACTATGACTTTTTTGTCTTGTAATATCAGAATATGACAGCCATTGGGCCATATGCCATAATCCATTCTACCGGAACCATACTTCAGAGTAATTTGAATAGGTGTCTTGTGTGCATCAGGGCAGACCAAGGACACAGGCATACACCCAAATGCCCAGAAAACTTTACAAGTACTTTTAATCTAGCAGAAGTTTGGTCATGGTAGTGACAATGACATCAGTGATGACTGTAAACACTCCAGATATAAAATCTTCAAGAGTAGGAAATACTTTAAGCGCTTAGTATTGATGTAGAACATCTATGGCGTTCTTAGCTCAAGACTTGGAACTGTTTTATCTCCAAACTATACCTCTTTCCTGAACTCCAGATTCATATACTATTGCCTTTGACACCCCTGCTTGGGCGTCTAATAGATATCTCAACTTAGCACATCTAAAACTGAACCTGTGAGCTCCACCCTACCCCCAACGCTCTGCCAAACCTATAGAACCTGCAGTCTTCCTCCGCGTCTCAGGTTATGACAACCCCATCCTTAAGGTTGCTCAACTTAAAAATCTTGAAATCATTCTTGACTCCACTCTTTTCTCACACACACATCTAATCCATTAGGATTGTTGTCTTTACCTTCAAAATATATCCAGAATCCAACCACTTCTTACCATCTTCTGCTACTACTCTTATCTAAACCATCTCTCACTGGGATACTTCAGTTGCCCACTATGGTCTCCCTCTTTCCACTCTTGCTTTTCCCAACAGTCTACACTTCACACAGCAGTCAGTATAATCCTTTTAAAGTGTAAGTCATACCATGTCACCCTCTGTTCAAAACTCTCCAATGACTCCTATCTCATGCAGATAAAAGCTCAAAATCCCAGACATCTTTGCTGTACTTTTAACACATCAGGCATGTTTCTGCCTTAGGGCTTTGCATGGGTTGAAGCCTCTCCCTGGAATGCTCTTCTCTCAGATATCCATATGGCTGAGCGTCGTACTTTTGCAAGTATTTGCTGAAATATCACCTTTTAAAATTAGGCCTCTGAAATTGCATCCTGCCACCCTTCTTCTATAGTCCTAATCTCTTCTCCTGTCTGGATATTTTCCCCTTTAATATTTACCACCTTTCCATATACCATAATTTATTGAGTACCATGTTTATTGCTTGTTTGCACTTTCTTCTCACTAGAATATAAGCTCTACAATGGCAGGGATTCTTGCCCTGTTTTGTTTTTTGATGTACCCCAGGGACCTAGAATAGGCACATGGTAGGCACTTAATAAATATCAGATGAACAAATGAGTGAAGATCATTGGATACAAAAAGTTAGCACTAAAAGGGATGCTAGAGTTTTTCTGGCCTAAACCCTCCTTTTTTAGACTAAGAAATTTTAAATTGCTTCCCAGGAAGATGAAGATATTTGTCTAAGAAAATTGCATGAGTGACTTCCAAATTCTCTTGCTTTGTGTTTCGGTTATTATATCTGGAGGCTTCCATTCTTGATCTTGAAACGATGTTATTATGCATTTTTTTTTCCTTCTGGGCTTTAAGTGAAAATAGAAGATTTAACCATATTCATTAGTTCATGGGGCAGAGAGGGCAGCAGTGCCTGGGAACACTGCGTAGTACCTGACTGGATTTATTCCTGGATTCACGTGAGCTGTCTCTAGAGGGCTGCCAGAAATACGTGTGTGTGTGTGCACGAGTGTGTGTGTGTGTGCATGGGTGTGTGTGTGTGTGCATGGGTGTGTGTGTGTATACATGTGCCTGCATGTGTGTTTGGGGTGGTAGTACAAGAGAACAAGTCCTCAGTAAACTGCTCAGAAAAGCAAAGTTTCATGTTCTAGGTGTAAACAGTTTTTGAGGAAGCTCCCAGCACTTTTAGTACAGAATAATTGCAATCTTTAAAGTAAATATACAGCGGAGCTACAGTTTCTCATTTTTGAGAAAAGAAAAGGAGGTTAGAGGTTTTAGGATTTACCTGGTGTTTTTCAATCAGAAAGTTGTAGAACCAAAAACTGAACCTGAGTCACTAGAGTCCTAGATGCTACCTTTTAATATTATGGTGTGTTCTCACATGGGATGATGTGTCCACCCCTAGGAATTTCGGGGTTACCCACCAGAGCCAGGAACTGGGTGATGGGGGGACATTTTCTACACAAGGCAAAGCTGTGGCTCTTAAGGCACTGTGCAACAGTGGGGAAGTGTCGAAGTTATTAATTTTTATAAAATATGTTAATGGGTTTCCCATTACTTCCTCTCTCATTACTCGATGTTGCCTTTCTGTTTCTCTGACACTTAACTCTGAGGATGTGACACTAAAAATATCAGGGCCTGCAGGCTCCCTGACCCTTAGATCCTTTTCTTCCAACAGCTGGGACATTTGACCCTTGCCAGCAGGCTCTGCTTCAGAGTCAGGGCAAATCATTCCCCCAACACGCATTTTTTTAATACTTAAAAAAAAGGTCATATCCATGAAAGTGTGTAGGACACAGTAAGCCTTTTTTAATACCCTTCTTCTTCTCCTCTTTGGAACTTCTCAAATTCTCTAAATATGGAAGAGATGTATAAAGTTTATCACTTGGGAATTACAGAAAAACTTTAAATCTCCAAGGGCACATCTACAAAATAAGTCTCAGAAAATGCCCAATTAGCTATTCAGAGCTAGTCCCAAGTAAGCAGATATGAGCCTGTAGTAGGCATTTCTAATTGGTTACAGCACTCATTCTTTTTTTCTGTACTCTTCCCTTTAAGATAAGGTGTAGCCCAGAAACACTGTCATCTGAACATTCTGGGATCCATTACCAATGATTTGGAGTTAGCACATGAAATGAAAGCTATTTGCCATCTTTGCCCAAGTTCATCAAGATAGATATTCAAATGAACCCTAATGTATAGCAATTCTTCGTTGATCGTGTTTGATGATTTTTATCTGGATAGGTTGGTCTTTAACAGGTTTAAGTGAGTCAAATGTGCCGAGACTCAAAAAAGGTGAGGTCAGAAAATGTAGGACCTTGGACACCCCACCACAGTCCCCATAGGGGCAGTGCCTTGGAAAGAATTATTAAACCATGCTAAGGCAGCACAGAGCCACTCCACACAAACACTTGTTGAAGGGGGGAGATGTTTTGTAAACCAGAATGAGGAACCAGAGAGCCTGGAGTGCAAGCAGGGCATCAGATCAGAACCACCAGGGATGGGCAAAATGTGGGCGAGGACAAGGAGGTCACATGCCGAGAAGTGGCACTCCTGCCAGCATAGCTTCTATGCGTGTTCCTACTTGTGGAGCTTAGGCTGCCCCTTCACATCCCAGGTTGCTGCTGCAAAAATATTTTGAATTAATTAACCCTAAATATTTCCTCTGTTAATCTTTTCATGCATCTGATCCCAGAACATTTGTTAAAGAATCTGGAGACTTATATTTTTTTAGAATTTATTTTATTCAAGTATAGTTGATTTACAGTGTTGCGTTTATTGCTGCAGTACAGCAAAGTGATTCAGTTACACATATATATACACTCTTTTTCATATTCTTTTCCATTATGGTTCATCACATGATACTGAATATAGTTCCCTGTGTTATACAGTAAGACTTTGCTGTTTATCCATTCTATATATAATAGTGTGCATCTGCTAATCCCAAACTCCCAGTCCATCCCTCCCCCACCCCCTCCCCCTCCCCCTTGGCAACCACAAGTCTGTTCTCTATGTCTGTGAGTCTGTTTCATAGATAAGTTCATTTGTGTCATATTTTAGATTCCACATGTAAGAGATATCATATGGTATTTGTCTTTCTCTGACTTACGTCACTTAGTATGATAATCTCTAGGTCCATCCATGTTGCTGCAAATGGTATTATTTCATTCTTTTTTAAGACTGAGTGGCATTTCCATTGTGTGTGTGTGTGTGTATATATATACACATACCACATCTTCTTTATCCATTCATCTGTCAATGGACATTTAGGTTGCTTCCCTGTCTTGGCTACTGTGAATACAGAGACCTATATTTAAACTCATTCTTTCACTTATTTATGGATAATGTAACCTTGTGTGAGTTGTCCAAATTTATGAACCCTGATACCATGTTTATACAGAAGAAGTTAGACAAGTTGGTCTCTAAGATCATTTGTCTTTGAAGTTCTATGATTCTGAGGTAGAAAGAAGGGACAGGGCGGGAACTTGACTCTGGATGCCAGAAAAAAAAAAAAAAAGCAATGTTAGAAATTAATTTGCTATTTAGTAGTATTCTGGTTATCACACATGATTTTTATGTTTGCTATTTTGAGGCTAAAGATGATATTTTATTCATCATTAACATCTCCTTTTTGATCATTCCATAAAACCACTATAAAGTCAACCTAATTTGATAGTTAATAGAAATCCAGTTTTCTGCATTGACTATTTCATGCCTTACACATTAAATTATAGACATAAAATAGATAAAAATGATGGCTTTTTTCTTTGCCAGGTCCTATGCTAAGTATTTATATTTATTACCTTCTTTAAATCTTCTTAACAAAGCTTTTGAGTACTTTTATCCCTTGTGGGTGAGATAACAAAAATTTAAGGGAATTAATTTGCTCAAGGTTACACAGCGAATAAATGTTAGAGCTGGATTTTGAACCTAGGCAGCCTGACACCGGAGTCCTGGTAACGCTGGAGACATGTGAGTAGTAGAATGTGCTTTGAAAGAAAAAAAGCCCATAAGATATCTTGTAATAAGCAATATATAATTTAAACATATCATATTTATAC
The DNA here is from genome assembly GCF_028564815.1 of Eubalaena glacialis. NCBI lineage: Eukaryota > Metazoa > Chordata > Mammalia > Artiodactyla > Balaenidae > Eubalaena > Eubalaena glacialis. Next base: position 72,906,948 of record NC_083718.1, on the reverse strand, counting down.
ATAGCACTTTCCACAAAATATCCCGTAACAAAAATAACTGAACTCAGAGGGCCTCTGGAAAGGAATATCATGATTAGCAGTCTGCTGAGTGGCTCCTGTGATGCCTTCAGCAGTGTGGCAAACACAAAAAGGTCATGGTAGCTTGAAGGTCATATACCCTGCCTTTCTAATGCCAAGGTCACTCCACGATATGGCCCAGGGACTGGTCCACTGGGGCTGTGCAGGGCAGATCTGATATTCCCTCGAGAATCAGAGCAATCATCTCATGGGACCATGACTAGGAGGATGAATTTGTGCAGGCACACGTAGAGGCAAGTACACACTCATGTGGAAAGAAAGAGGGGGGAGGGGGAGAGGGAGACGGAAAGGGAAAGTGGGGGGGGAGAGAGAGAGAGAAAAGAAAGAGAGTGAGACCTTTTGAGTCTTTGAGAATTGTCTACATTTTCAGTCTTTACACCCTAACCTCCCATTCTCTCTCCAACACCATCCAATATGACTTTCATTCTCCACCACTCCAGTGGAACTTGACTTCTTGTCAAGGTTAACAATGACCCAGATCCTTGATACTCAAAGTGTGGTAAAGGACCAGTAGCTTCACCTTGGTGAAGCCATAAAATCTCTCTGAATCTCAGCAGCTTCATCTGTAAAGTGCGGTGCACACCTCGTGGTAATATCAGGAGGATTATATTAATGTACATGAGGTACCTGGCAGACTGGACATGCCCAACTTATCCTGGTCCTCCTTCCTTCCAAGTATGCCAGCAAGAATCCAGGCTCACTAAAAGCAGAGAAATTGATATGTGATTACTTATGCTAACAGTATACTCACAAAATCTCAGAGATGGAAAAAAGATTACAAGACTTCTGGCCCAACCACTGCTTTTATTTACTAAGTAAAGTACTACAGAATTATTTGAAAAACAATCTTCTAGGTTACATAGAATGCCTGAAAATGGGCTTTCCATTCCAAAAATCTCTCTTAAATAATCCAATTTTCGTATAAAGTATGGTATATCTGCTCTGTTGTAAGTCATAGAAGAAAGTGCAAAGTCTTGGAAAAACTCTGAGGTTGATGCAAACATATCCCCATCTGCAGGGATGACGGTGAGCACTTGGGGCTCTGTGCTTCCTCAACACTTATCTCAGCCTTAGTGGAGGTGCCAGCATTGTCTCGCCAGAGGAGAAATGATTACCTACAAGAAAAGACACAGTCAGTTTTCCAGTCCTCCCAAGTCATCCAAGGTCTTGTGACTCAACAGTGAGTCAGTGGGCAGACTTCATTAGTCAGCCCTGATGACTAGTGTTCCTATGACCTTCCAGAAGAGGCCATACAGCTGCATGTGCAGACAGTGATAAGAGGGGTTAGGAGATTGATATTTCCATCTCTGTTCTGCTAAATATCACCACTTTGGTCCTGGATAAGTCACTGAAGCTTTTAAGGCTTTAGCTTTCACATTTGTAAAATGAGAGTGTTGCCTTGATAGAATCTACCAAAGTTCTTCCCATGTCTAAATTTGCACATTTGTAGATATTCATATATTTTCTTTCTTATCTGGTCTTCATTCTCAGCAGAAGGAAAGCTCTATGAAGGAGGACTGAGAGTTAAGGCTGCTAATGAAAACTATAGTTAGCCCTTAGTATTTGCAGATTAATTAAATTCCATAAATGTTTTTTCGTGAAACAATCAATGCTTCCTATGCACCTGCTTGGTATCAGGAAATAACATATATGATCACCACCGCACCACAAGAAAAACACAATCCAAGCAATTCCAATGTAGTGTGATGAGTGCTACCAAGGCTTAAGCAGTAGGTGCTGTGGAAACAGACAGACAAAGTCCCTACCTCAGTTTTGAGTGAACAGGGAAGGACTTCCTAGAGGGACTGACATCTAAGATGAGACACAGGAAGAGAGTAGACCTTACCTAGGTAAAGAGGAGTCAATTATTTCCTTTTTGTTTGCTTGTTTTGTTTTGTTTTTGCAGTATATGCAAAAGCCTGGCAGCAGGAGAAGGCACAATGCCCTTGGCAAATGCAAATAGTTCAGTAGGATGAAGGGGTGATAGATGAGACTGGAGATGAGAATTATCTTTGACACCATATTAAGGAATTTGGATTTTAACTGGAGACCATGGGAATCATTAAAGAGTATCATGCAGTAGGGATCAGAATACAGTTCTCACATCAGATATATAATGCAGGATGCAGAGTGGAGAGATTGGAGGGGAGAAAGGGAAGTCTCTGGATATAACCAGAGACTGGATGTAAAGAAAGTAACCTGGATGAAATGATAGTCTAGAAGAAGGGAGTGGCAGTGGAGATAGCAGTAGGAGGATTGAAGAAAGGTTTATGATGAAGAATTGAAAAGACAGTATTGTCTAGACAGAGTGGGTGGAGGTAGGAGAGAGACTAGTGAAAGAGGGTACAGGAGTTTCAAGCATTAGTAATAAGCAAACGGCAGTGCCATATGCTCAGTTTTGTTGAAAGTCAATAATGAATTCAGTTTTGGATCCATTATGTTTTGTTGAAATGGAAGATTGCCTAACATAGAAGCCAACATATAGTATACCCACATTCATTCAGAAATATTTATTGAGTACCTTCTATATGCTAAACACCATGCTGGGATCTGGAAATATAAAGATGAATAGATTTCTGGAGTCCCTGGCCTCAAGGATCTGAGTTTAATGAGAGGAGATATCAGATATGTAAAAAATAGCTACAGTATGGTCAAGATGATAAATGTTATAGAAGACAAATGTATTCATGGTAAAAAGTGTGCTGAATGAAGGTGCTCTGGCAATGAGTAATGTAGAGGAGAAGCATGTAGCTGAAGGTTCCATTAATGAGAAAATCTTGTGATATAGAGAACTCCAACTGGGTTTTTAAAGAAGGATCAATTTTAAACAAGGAGCAAGAAAGTCTGTTAGGCAGGAAGAGTGATTCAAGCAAAAGCAAAAGAGTAGAAGAGTGTTTGGTATGTTTGAGGGACAGTATGTAGCACAGTTTTCCTAGTCCTGAGGGATCTTAAGTGGAATCATAAGTGTAAGCCTGGAGAGACAGGGACTTCTGGTCTTTGCCTACAATTTTACACCTGCAGCCTGGACCTCTATCCTGAGCTCCAGACTTGTAAATTGACTGCTGATTTGGCACCTCTCTTTGTTCGGCTAATGGACAAAGACAATATGCCCAAAACTGAACTCCTGACCCACCCCCTTTAAAATCTGATCTTCCTAGTTCCCCATATTAGAAAAATGGTAATGTCATATTAATAACTGTTCAGGCCCCAAATCCTTGCCTCCTCTCTTTTTCTCCCAAACAACATGAAATCCATCAGCAAAACCTATTATCTCAGAGTGATGTCAGCAAAAAAAAATGGTGGAATAAAGACCTCTGAAAACACTCCCTTCCATGAAAGCAATGAGAAAACTGGCAAAAATTGTCAGAGTCAACTTTTTTAGAACTTTAAACATTAATCAAGGCTTGTAGCACCTAATAACAGACTGAAAATACATAAAGTAAAACTGACAGACTTGAAGGGAGATTTGACAATTCAACGATAATAATTTGAGATATCAGTATCCTACTTCCAACAATGGATAGAACAAATGGATAGAAAATTAACAAAGAAATAGAAGAACAACACTAGAGAACACTACAGAATAACACTATTAACCAACTAGACCTGACAGACATCTATAGAATGCTCTACCCAACAGCAGCAGAATATACATCCTTCTCAAGTACACATGGAACCTTTTCCAGAATAGATATACATATGCTCCAACACCTAATATATATTAGATCATAAAACAAGTCTCAATCAACATAAAAATTCTGAAATCATACAAAGTATGTTCTCTATCCACAAGGAAATACAATTAGAAATCAGTAAGAGAAGGAAATTTGGGAAATTCAAAAATATGCATAATTAAACAAAATATTCCTAAGTAATCAATGAGTCAAAGGACAAATCACAATGGAAGTGAGAAAACATTTTTAGATGATGAAAATGAAAATAAAACATACCAAAACTTGTGAATGCAGCTAAAGTAGAGTTTAGATGGAAATTTATGGCTGTGAACGCCTATGATAAAAAATAAGATCTCAGATCAATAACCTATGTTTCACCTTAAGACACTAGAAAAAGAAGAGCAAACTGAACTCAAAGCAAGCAGAAGAAAAGAAATAATAAAGATTTTAGAGATGAAATAAATGGAATAGGGAATAGAAAGCAACATAAAAAGTCCATAAACTAAAAGTTTCTTCTCTGAAAAGATCAACAAAATTGATAAACTTTTAGCTAGCCTGACAAAGAAAAAATGAGAAAAGATTCAAATTACTAAAACCAAGAATGAAAGTGGAATTACCACAGATCTTACAGAAACAAAAAGAGTTGTAAGGGACTTCTATGAATAGCTATAAATCAATGAATTAGATAACTTAAAGGAAAAGGATAAATTCCTAGAAATACAAAAACTGTGTTTAAAAGATAGCCCAATTCATGATTTGGAAGACTTAACATTAACACTCCCCAAACTGACCTGTAGTGTCAATGTAATCACTTTCAAAATCTCAAAAACCTTTTTTGTGTTTCGTAGAAACAGCTATATATTATTCCACCAAACATTGAGATTGGTGAAAGAAAGTTTTCCTTTTGACCTATTTCTCCTCCACCCCTCCCCCTCAAGCAAAGTGAAGGCTACAGTTTGGATTTATCTTCTAGCTAAAAAAGCAGAGATAAAGTCCAAAAGACCAAGAATTCTCTCCTGCCATGCCTATACACTTTCAGTTTTAGCTCTCTTTCTAAGATGGTAATTTTTTGTATGAAAGCAGTCGTTCTTTTTTCTCAGTTGTTTGTGAATTTACTTTTAGTCTAAAAACAAGACATAAATGATCCAAGTGATAACACTGCCGCAGGGTAAAGTTGCTGCTCAGTTTCCATTAATAAGAGAACAAATAGTAGTACCTTAAGTATGTTCACTGGAAAGCTTTTCTTACTAGGAGTACAAATGACACCTGATAAAACATCTCATATAGCTGCACTTTAACATGTACAGCTAAACAGGATGTGACTAAGAGTAGAATGAGGTGTTTCCCTTAGGTCCTCAAGGCAAACTTTAGGAAACTCACCTGTTTTCTCAGTATGTAGTGATGCAGAAGGTCCTCTCTGGAATTGGGGCTGTTTGGACAGGTGCCCTACCTGTGAATTATCAAAGGTTTGAGGGGTAATGCTGAAAGCCTCAGGTTTTTAAAGCAGAGGATTGGGTTCAAGGCCCAGCTCTAAATTAGCAAACTGTATTGAGCAATTCACTTTACTTTTCTACAGCTTTCATTTTCATATCTACAGCAATATGAATTGAAGACAACACTTCCTGTTTCACAAGGTTCTTATGAGAAGTCAGTGAAAAAATATATGTGAAAAAAAAAGACTTTATAAAGATGGAATAGAAAGTTAGTTATCAGTGGTATAACTTAGTTGGTGCAGTTTACTAAGCTCTTGACATGGGTGTGTTACAAGGATTTCTGCAATGTGTCTTATGAATCATAATAATGAATCATGTACTGGGTTAGGTGTTTCTCATTTCATCAGATTTTATCACTATTTTATCAAACTTTTTGTATAAACCCTGTGAAGTCAGTATTTTTAGCCCAATTTAACAGATGAAATACCATGCAGGCAAATAAAAGTTGGTAATCAAACCCAGGGTGCAGATATGGCCAACTGCAACATTCTCTCTCCATCCCACTCTTGCCACTTCTATTCAACATAGCATTGGAAGTCTTAGTTACAGTAATCAGACAAGTAAAGGTAATAAAAGGAATCCAAATAAGAAATTAAAAGTAAAATTATCACTGTTTGCAGATGACATGATACTACACATAAAAATCCTAAAAACACTAACAAAAAAACTACTAGAACTCACCAATGAATTCAGTAAAATTGCAGGATACAATATTAATATACAGAAATATGTTGCAATTCTATACACTAACAATGAGCTATCAGAAAGAGAACTTAAGAAAATAATCCCATTTACAATCATATCAATTAGAATTATATACATAGGAATAAATCTAACTAAGGAAGTAAAAGATCAGTACTTTGAAAACTATAAGACACTAAAGAAAGAAATTGAAGACAATACAAACAGACAGAAAGATATACCATGTTCATGGACTGGAAGAATTAATGTTGTTAAAATGACCATACCACCCAAGGCAATCTACAGATTCAATGCAATCTCTGTCAAAATACCAATGGCATCTTTCATAGCACTGGAAAATATAATTCTAAAGTTTGCATGGAAACACAAAAGACTCTGAATAGCCAAAATAATCTTGAGAAAGAATAAATCATGTTCCTTGATTTCAAACTATACCACAAAGCTACAGTAATCAAAACAGTATGGATCAATGGAACAAAATAGGGAGCCCAGAAATGAACCCATACTTACATGGTCAATTAATCCATGACAAAGGAAGCAGGAATATTCAATGGGGAAAGAGAGCCTCTTCAATAAATGGCGTTAGGAAAGATGGACAGTTACATGCAAAAGAATCAAACTGGCTACTCTCTCACACCATATACAGAAATAAACTAAAAACGGAGTAAAGGCTTAAACGTAAAACCTGAAACCATAAAATTTCTAGAAGAAAACGTAAGCAGTACGTTCTTTGACATTGGTCTTAGTAATGTTTTTTTGGATACGTCTCCTCAGGCAAGGGAAACAAAAGCAAAAATGTAACAACATCAAACTAAAATGCTTTTGCACAGCAAGGAAAACTTTGACATCAGTCTTAGTGATGTTTTTTTGGCTCCAACTCCTAAAGCAAAAGAAATAAAAGCAAAAAATAAACCAATGGGGCCTAATTAAACTTAAAAGCTTTGGCACAACAAAAGAAACCATTGACAAAATAAAAAGACAACTTACTGAATGAGAGAAGGTATTTGCAAATGATATGATTGATAAGAGGTTAATATCAAATATATATATAAACAGCTCATGCAACTCAACATGAAAAAACAAACAATGTGATTAAAAATGGGAAGAACTGAAGAGACATTTTTCCAAAGAGGCAACGCAGATGGCCAACAGGCACATGAAAAGATGCTCAATATTGCTAATCATCAGGGAAATGCAAATCAAAACCACAATGAGATATCACCGCACACCTGTCAGAATGGCTATCATCAAAAAGAATGCAAATAACAAATGTTGGCAAGGATGTGGAGAGAAAGGAAACTTCATGAACTGTTGGTGGGAATGTAAATTTGTGCAGCCACTATGAAAAACAGTATGGAGATCCTCAAGAATTTAAAAAGAGAACTACCATAATGATCCAGAAATTCCACTCCTGGGTATTTGTCTAAAGAAAATGAAAACACTAATCAGAAAAGGCATATACACTCCTATAGTCACTGCATCATTATTTACAATAGCTAAGATATGGAAGCAACCTAAGTGCTCATCAACAGATGAATGGATAAAGAAGATATGGTATATATATATATATAATTTTACCAATATATATATACTCACATATACACACAATGGAATATTACTCAGCCATAAAAAAGAATGAAATCTTGCCATTTGTGACAATGTAGATGGACCTAGAGGTTATTATGCTAAATATAATCATTCAGACAAGAGAAAGACAAATATTGTATGATTTCACCCATATGTAGAATCTAAAAAACAAAACAAATGAACAAATATAACAAACCAGAAACAGTTATAGATAAAGAGAACAAACAGTTGGTTGCCAGAGGGGACAAGGGTGGAGGGTAGAAGAGAAATAGGTGAAGGAGATTAAGGGATACAAATTTCCAGTTGCAAAATAAATGTCATGAGTATGAAATGTACAGTGTGGGGAATATAATTAACAACTATGTAATATCTTTGTATGGTGACATATTGTAACTAGACTTATTATGGTGATCATTTTGAAATATATAAAAATACGGAATCACTATATTGTGTGACAGGAATTAACTATGTTGTAGGTCGGCTATACTTCAAAAACAAACGAAAAAACAAACAAAAAGAAAAAAAGAACAACAGAAACTGTATGTCGATGTATCTACTTGCACCCAACTTCTCCTTTGCATCCAAGAGAATTGAAAAGCCACATCTATTAAACTAAATGCCACTATGTGTGCACAAGACCCCGGTCCCTTCTGCCCTTTTCAAGGGCTTCACTCCAGTTCTCTTTCATTATTAGTCTCTCCCTTTCTGTGGGGTCATTTCAATCACCATGAAAATATACTCTAGGGAAACACCTCCCCTTGAAACCCTATCTCACAAAGACTAACAGCTCATCTATTTTCTCATCTGCATAACTTAACCTTCTCAAACAATTGTCAGCACATACCATTCCATATCATCATTTTGCTTCACTCTTCAGCCCATTTTAGTCTGGTTTCTGTCCCGTCACTCCACCGACATTGCCTTTCCTCCACATTCTTACCACTCCAGGGCCTGCAAGCTCCACCTCCAAACAGCACCTGCACTTCTTTACCCAAGGCTCCTTTCTTGCCACCGTAGTCCAAATCGCCTCTACACAGAAAACCAGAAATGCCAGCAAATCAACGTTCTCTCCTCAACTCTGGAGCAGGACTCAACCAATGATTGACGGGGTTTGACGTTAAATAGTTCCCCTCCTGGGGAGTGACCCTCTGATCTGAGTGTGTTTTACACTGGCTTCTGGAGTTTCCCCTGGTGTATTAATCATCAGCGGCCCACACCAGCAGCTGGCTCTCGTTCCTCCCTTGTCTCACTTCCCCACTTCCCTACCTTCCCCTCTTAAACTACTTCCGCTTGAATCTTTGTTTCTGGGTTCGCTTCTGAAGGAATGCAAACGAAGACGACTTCCCTTATGCCAACTCTAACACACGCTTACCTGTCTCACCTCATTGACCAATTAGCAGTATGTGACCCCGAGAATCACCCCCTCTTTCTTGAAAACTCTCTTTTCTCTGGATTTTTAGGACACCACACCCTCTGGTTTCCCCCCCACCTCACAGGCTGATCCATCTCCACCCTACCTTTCATATTGGAGTATCTCAGGCTCTGATCTCACATCTCTGGTCCTAACTTTCTACCATTTTTTCCTCTTTTCTGTGTGATTCCCATCTTTCTAAATCCAGCCGTTCTCTCTTCTGAATTCTGGATTCACTCCAGACATTAATTAAAAGATGAACCTTAAGTCTGCATTGAGTTTATTTTCTTAGAGTTTTGTGGTACATCAGGCACTATGTAAGCTCTTTTTAAATATGTTGTCTCATTTAATCCTTACATCAATGCTCCAAATCATTACATTTGTAAAGGCAAGAAAAACAAGGCTCAAGAGGCTAGGAGTTTTCCTGGGTTCATGGGGCAGGTGAGGGGCAGCACCAGGCTGTGAACTGAATCTTTCTTACTGAAGGTTCCAAGCTTAACTGCCATGCCATTCTGCTTCTGTATTCTCATCTCCTTTGTGCAATGGGCACAGAGGTTTTCTAGAATAATCAACTGCCAGAGCTGGAAGAGAATTTAATAATCATCTAATCCAGCTCCTTCATTTTACAGTTGCCTCAAAGAGGTAAAAAATTTTCCCAAGATTTATTTAGATATCTGGTTATATTTATGACAGATGGTTATTTCCCGACTTTATGTTTTGAGCTATAAATGGCGCTAAGGTTCATTCATCTTTCTTTTTCTCTGAGTTGCATCTCTAGCCTTGGAGGCTCTCTCCACACAAATGCAGATGGCACACACTTTCTAACTCCCCTGATCCTGCTGGGCCTCTGGAGAGAGCGCTGAGGGTCACTGTGTTACTTCCTTTGAATGTTTTCTCAGATGGAGGTGATGTTCCAGTTGCACAGACCAGTGACTGGCATTTTAACCACAAGAACATTGTGAATATCTCCCTGTTAAATATCTACCCATCCCATTAAGGCTATTTATTGTGCTGTATCCAGAGCAACTAAACCCAAGACTGTGTCTGTGCCAAAGACTCGAATAAAAACTTTAAAAAAAATTGCAGCCATCCAGATGTTCTTTGGCAATGATGAACACCCAGACATTTGGAGACATCTGGATGACTGACTGGCTTTTTCAGTTTTCATCTGGAAGATGAAGATTATGCAGACACAGTGTGATTACAAGCCGGATGATAATAAACAAATCTTTGACAATGTCCACAGGATTCCAAACATCTGGGTGCAAAACTAAAAAATCCAGCTAACTATCCAAATGTTTGGCATCATTTAAAAGAAACATTGGACAGCAGGAGTTGAGCAAAAGATCCAAAAAGGAGACAAGAAGTTCCCAAAGCAAGCTTTGCCTACATTTTTTTTTTAAAGTTTATATTCAATTTAAAGGGGAAACTGAGTCAGGAATAGTAAATTTCTCATTAGAGCCCACATTCTAGATCTCTCTCCTATACACTGGAGTTTCTAAATCTAGTGAGGTGACAGACCTTCCAGAATTCTATAGTCAGGGTCTGATCTACTCACATAGCATAGGAACTCTTAGACGTCAGAGCAGAACATCAAAGTCTTGTTTTTGTGTGATTTCTCAGTCCACCTAAAAAGACAAATAAATACATCAGGGGCTTAAGAGTTTGCCAATAAAGAAAGGGAAGGTGAGGCTTACCTCACTACCCGGGGTGGGGAAGGAGAAAGTGCCTTGGGTATGAGAATGCTGGAAGACAAACGAGTTCAGGCTGCTGGTTCAAGGGCATTAAAGAATATGCTGAGTGAGACAGGGAGGCAAGGGTGTATCCCTGCAAAAGTGAATTTAGTTATATTCTTTAACTGATGAAGGAAAGAAACACTGTACTCACAGGTGAATAAAAGGAGCATTTGTGTTGGGGCTGAAAGAGCTGTTGTCTTTAGAGGAAAATCTTTCTGTTTGTGGCAGAAATGGCTCTTAGAGTGATGGTGGCAGCTGCAGTAGTATCAGCAGCAAAAAAAAGTGCCCTCGTGGTGACAATAGCATCAGACAAGGTCTATGTGGCTTTAAAGACTAGTAGCAGAGATGGAAGTTTGGTGCCTGTTGGTGAAGAGGTCAGAGGGCTGTAGCATCTATAGTATCTTGAACCAGACTAAGTGTGAGCTGGGAATCTAACTTTCCTCTGATTGTAACATGAGCTCAGGATCTGTTGGGGGTTTTTTTGTTTTGTTTTGTTTTGCTGATATATTCTAGGAAGATAAAGATTTTGAGCCAAAGTAAATTTGAGGCATCTTGACATTGCTTTTCATCTGGGCCATGTTAAGAAAAATGTAATACATTTTGTACCTCTAAGCTGTTGTACTTGTGATGTTTACTTTCTGGCCATTTTCCTTGACATTATCTGGGAACAAACGCTCTGCTAGATCATGAGGCAGAGAGTGCAATTTGCAGACCAAAAAAGGAGAAAGACATTGGACTGAGAAAGAACATTAATACAAAAACGTGGAAAACCACAAAGACAATCAGTAATTTCACAGACAACCCAGAGCTGAGCTTCACTTGCCAAATACCCTTTGAGGCCTTTGCAAATTGGAAAACCATTGTCCAAAACCAAGATGCTTTTCCCAGAAAATATCTGTTTCTTGATTAGCCACCAAAAGAGAAGGAAAAAAAAATCTATCCCAAAGGCCCCTTTAGATTGTGTAAACAGCAGAGGTCTGTATACATTCACCAGGGCCTTTATTCCACTGTGCTAACAGTATTTAAAACCAGATGCTGGCTCTCCCTGACTCTTTGCTGGAAGAATTACTGTCAACATGCATTGTTTCTGAGAGAAATTTAAGGCAAGGCAGTCTCCAAGTTCTCTAATTAAAACAAGTTAAAAAAAAAAAAAGCTATATAAAATTCTCTGAATTTAACACTTTTATTACAAATACACTCCTTAGGTTACAGAGAAATAACTTAAAAGTAATTGAAAAACACACCCAAAATGTGTGTCTTCTAAGTAAGTCCCACTACTGTGTGACCTCAGGCAAATTGCTTCAGTATATGAGCCTCACATTTCTCATCTATAAAGTGAATGGTTTGGAATTCCATGATCCATAAGGTCCTACCCAGCTCTATGAGTCTTTAAAATTATTTTCTGTTGGGTGGGAAGGAGAAGTATATGGGAGCTCTCTGTACTTTCTGCTCAACTTAAAAAAATTTTTTTTTATTGAAGTATAGTTGCTCTACAGTATTATATGTTACAAGTGTACGATACAGTGACTCACAATTTTTAAAGGTTATACTCCATTTGTAGTTATCATAAAATATTGGCTATATTCCCCATGTTCTACAATATATCCTTGTAGCTCATCCTATACCCAATAGTTTGTACCTCCTACTCCCCAACTGGTAATCACTAGTTTGTTCTCTATATCTGTGAGTCTGCTGCTTTTTTCTTATATTCACTAGTTTTTTGTATTTTTTAGATTCCGCATATAAGTGATATCATCACTATTTGTCTTCCTCTGTGTGACTTATTTCACTTAGCATAAAGCCCTCCAAGTCCATCCATGTTTCTGTAAATGGCAAAAGTTCATTCTTTCTTATGGCTGAGTAGTGTTCCATTGTATATATGTACCACATCTTCTTTATCTAGTCATCTGTTGGTGGACACTTAGGTTGCTTCTTGGCAATTGTAAATAATGCTTGTGCTCAACTTTTCTGTAAATCTAAAACTGGTTGAAAAAATAAAGTCTTAATTCATAAGCCTAGTCTAAATATCAGGCAAACCCAAATTGAGGAACATTCTACAAAATACCTGACCAGTACTCTTAAAAAATGTCAAGGCCATTAAAACCAAAAAATGAGTGAGAAACTGTCACAGCTTGGAGAAACTAATGAGACATGATGACTAACTGTGACATTATAATCCTGGATTGGATCCTGGAACAGACAAAGGACAGTATAGGAAAAGCTATTTAAATCTGAATAAAGCCTATTGTTAAAAAAACAATAATAACCAACAAAATAAATACTGCAACCACCTCCATTAAAAAAGTAAGACAAGCTACTTTGAAAATATAGGTATATAGAGAACCATGTTAATAGTCCTTAGTATAATTATTTCCATGTAACTACTTTTAATATTTTGGTGTTTTCTCTCACAAAAAAATGTATATTTTACATAGTTGGCATCATAATAAGTATGAAATGTTGAATCTTTTTAGCAATTTACATATGTTGTAAATATTTTGTCCTTTATCCAAACTTATCAATAATAAAATTTTAACCTCTTTGAAATATTTATACATGAACTCTTTAATATTATATTTATTTGTCCTTGTATATTTCTGTTCTTGATTTACCAAAAACATATATATATATATTTTTTTTCTGTTGAGTGGAAATCCTAGCCATTTCTAGTATTATTTCCCCTAAGTGCTCTATTTAAATTCTGTGTGTGGTTCTGTAAGGAAAATAACATGCAGCAGAAGAGGTATGAATACAGCGTCAGTGTTCTTGCTTTCAGAAAATCCAAACAGCAAAAACCTTCTCTTAGAGAACATATAAATTAATGCTGTTTCTTTTTTTAATGCTATTTCTTAATTTAAAATTATTTGTCACAAGATCCTTTTAAGTGACTCAGTCCCTACAGAATCCAAATCTTATGTCCAATTTGCTAAAGTTTAATTGACACAACTATTGTGCTTGACAAAGTCCCCTTATAAGGGCAAAGTCTGAAGATTCCCTAAAGATGGATTAAGTGGCAGTGGGTACAAATTACAAGGGATGTTGTAGAGGATTTTGCAGGGACCCTCGCAGCTCATATCCCTCTTCTTTGAGAACATCACACGTACAACAGGTGTGAGGTTAATCGGCCATGTTTGTAAACCTGCCCCTTTTCCCCGTGTGTTGTTATAGATGATTTGATCTTGAGTGAGAGCTGATTCAAAATGAGCCAATCACCACAAAAACAAATATACAGATCAATGGAACAGAATAGAGAGCCCAGAAATAAACCCACATACCTACAGTCAATTAATCTTCAACATAGGAGGCAAGAATATACAATGGAGAAAAGACAGTCTCTTCAACAAGTGGTGTTGGGAAAACTGGACAGCTACATGTAAATCAATGAAATTAGAACACTCCCTCACACCATATACAAAAATAAACTCAAAATTGTTTAAAGACCTGAATATAAGACATGACACCATAAAACTCCTAGAAGAGAACATAGGCAAAACATTCTCTGACATAAATTGTGGCAATATGTTCTTAGATCAGTCTCCCAAGGCAAAAGAAATAAAAGCAAAAATAAACAAATGGGACCTAATCAAACCTAAAGGCTTTTGAACAGCAAAAAAAAATCAACAAAATAAAAATACATGTTATGGAATGGGAAAAATTATTTGCAATCCATGCAATTGACAAGGGGTTATTATCCAAAATATACAAACAGCTCATACAACTCAATATCAAAAAAACAAACAACTCAATCAAAAAATGGGCAGAAGACCTACATAGACATTTCTCCAAAGAACACATACAGATGGCCAAGAGGCACACAAAAAGATGCTCAGCATTGCTAATTATAAGAGAAATGCAAATCAAAATCACAATGAGGTATCACCTCACACTGGTCAGAATGACTATCATCAAAAAGTCTACAAATCATAAATGCTGGAGAGGGTGTGGAGAAAAGGAAACCCTCCTACACTGGTGGTGGGAATGTAAATTGGTGCAGCTACTATGGAAAACAGTATAGAAGTTCCTTAAAAAACTAAAAGTAGAGCTACCATATGATCCAGCAATCTCATTCCTGGGTATATATCCAGAAAAAACAAAAATTCTAATTCACAAGGACTCATGCACCCCAATGTTCATAGCAGCTCTATTTACAATAGCTAAGACATGGAAACAACCCAAGTACCCATCAATAGACGATTGGCTTGAGAAGATGTGGTCTATTTATACAATGGAATATTACTCAGCCATAAAAAGAATGAAATGTTGCCATTTGCAGCAACATGATGGACTTAGAGATTATCATGCTGAGTGAAATAAGTCAGACAGAGAAAGACAAACATTATATGATATCACTTATATGTGGAATCTAAAAAATAATATAAATGAATCTATATACAAAACAGAAACAAACTCACAGACATAGAAAACAAACTAACAATTACCAAAGGGGAAAGGGAGGTGGGGATGGATATATTAGGAGTATGGGATTAACAGATACCAACTACTATACATAAAATAGATAAGCAACAAAGATTTACTGTATAGCACAGGGAACTATATTCAATATCTAATAACAAACTATAATGGAAAATAATCTGAAAAAATATATATATAACTAAATCACTTTGCTGTAGACCTGAAACTAACACAACATTGTAAATCAACTATACTTCAAGAAAAAAAATGAGCAATCACATTCTTCTCCTGAGAATCTGAAGTTGGGATTTAGAGACCAGTCATTTGACCTGATGTATCCATTTGAGCTGGGGAATCCTTGGGAGACCATGCTTGGCAAAGATCACAGAGCAAGGTACACAACTCTGCTGGAGAGAGACAGATGGGGAGGGAGAGAGAGAGAAAGAGATTGAAACAGAGAAACAAGAAAGCCAGAGCACCTGGAGATATCCCAATTCCTGCTTCCAGGCCTCCTGAGACCCCACCATGCTTTCTGCTCAAGTCAAAACCCTGGATTTCTTATTTTAGCTAGGTTCTTACAATGCCCATGGCAGGACTTTTACATCAACCAATTTACAATACTTTAAAAAATGTTCTTACATATTTAAAACAATAAAACACTTATTACCCCACAAATACTTATATGTCAAGTAATAGATAATCAGAATGTATTTGGTCAACTACTACTAGGTCTGGGAGGTATGGAAAGAAATAAGATGCTATTCATATCCTTGAGAACCTTATATCTAATCAGCACTAACTATATGTCATGCACTTTGTTAAGGTTATTATCATAATTTGAAGGATGTAGTGTTAATAAACGTTGAATTTCACCCAATTTGTCTTTGACAAAATAAACTATTCAAGCCTTTATTTGTTTTATTTTTCTACATGGTATTTGGTTTCATCGCACTCTGCTAGAGTGAATCTACTCAGGGCATTAGTGTCCAGCGCTGGCCTCCTTCTCCCACGACAGCTCAAGGCAACTTGGGGAATGGTTGGGAATTTGAACTCAGGACCACCGCTGGCCCCACTAATAGTATTTTTGAAGCACCCATCTCTTTAACATGCATTTTATTAGAATAAAAGTTACTTTTAGTGACATAGATATTAATAGATATTCATAGAAATATTAGATAAACTAGATATAAATAAACTAGATATTAAACTAGATATTAATAGAAAACTAGATATTAATAAACTAGGTATTAATAGAAAATGTACATGTAGACCAATTAATTAAGAAACCTAATTAGATTAATTTTAGATGGTAAGCTTTAATCTTAGTGGTTCTATTTCTCATCCAAGCTTTCTACCTACCTCTTGTTACTAGGAAAAAGCAAAATTCCTGGGTTTCAGGTCAAAATTGCCATCTACTCTGCCACTTAAATGAATCAAACAGCTCTTCTCACACGTGTTCCCCAAAGTAGCAGCCCATCAGAATAACTAGGAATGCTTGTGAGAAATACAAACTCTTGGGATACACTTGGTATTGAACTCAGTGGATCTGGTGATGAGCCTAAAACCCTTATTTTCACCAACCTTCCAGTTGATTCTTACATGATTCTGTGTTGATAGTTGATTTACTGTTTAGAAGACTGAAGTGTAGCATTGAGAAGCTTAATTAAGGTCAGCAGGAAGAAGAGCCTTGACTTCCAGACTAGCTGTCAAGTTCAGTTGTATGAGTTGCATACTGCCCAAGGGCACCTACTAGAGAGGCAGTGGGGGCTGAAACCCAGCCCTGACTCTATTCACCAACCATGCAACCAGCACAGGACTGCACCCACTGAGGAGGGGTAACTGCTTCAAATTTGCTCTGAGGCATTATGGGCCAGTGGCAACCCTGTGACAGGGCCAGCTGTGTGATTGCAGCCCTCATGCCACGCAATGTCCAGGCCAGTTCAACATCTGCCTCCATCCCTTTAACAAAGCATCCTTTCCAAAACCCAATCACCACATAAAAATTTTTTCATACCTATTTTCTAATCTTAATTCTTTTGCAATTTGACTGTAGGTCAGAATTTCCCAAAATATATTCTGGGGAACTTTATCCTATGTGATAAATGTCACACGCACACACAGATCTGAGGAGCAGCATATTCTATTTCCTTCTTTGAGATTGACAGCAGATATTAGCGTATTAAATTCTCTGACAAGTCCTGCAGTAAAGAAACCTGGCTGACTCAGAGAACATGGTTTCACTCCGTTTCCCAAATCAAAAAGGAAACCGTTTTTTTCCTTCTTTCTATTTATGTATACCACCCAACTAATCCTTTTCTGCTTAAGCCATGTCTCTGGATCTCCCTTCTCTCCCATCCACCAAGTTTCTGTTGCTTGTAACGTAAATGGCATAGAGATCACACCTTAGGCACTTTTGTCTCCCCAGTACCTAATGCAAAATGTGCATACGATGGTCAATCAATAAATGTTTATTGAATGAATGGATGAATAAATGGTTACAAGAGAAATTTTTTTAAGAGGACGATTTAAAAATGTTGAAATCAATAGTTTTTTGGTGTTTAATATTTCTCTCCATGTGTTTGTGTGTAGGCATAACTTGTGTGTCTCAGTGACTACCTGTCCCAAGTGGTGAGGCCACCTTTTCCTAGAGACTCTCAGCTGCTGTAGCCCCCTGTGGTCCTCATTAGCAGAAGAGGCTGAAACCTACCCTTTCCCTCTCATCTCAGCTTGTGCCCTGTCAGGACTTATCAAGTTCTTCCTTGCTCAATTCACGGGCAATCATTATTTTAGAACCTGAGATAGGAAGGCAGTAGATTTTATGTGATTAGCTGCTGAGATAAACATTAATTAGTTTTCAATTTCCATGAATTTCCAAAAATTTCAATTTCTCACTGACAGAAAGATTTGTTAAGTCAGTTAACGGCTATAGATGATTGTTCCAAAATTGGGATGGGGGGCGATAAAGAGCTATGAAGACAAGGGCTGGAGAGGAGTGAACATGAAGCTGGCAGCACATAATATATTATGAAAATAAATGGAAATAGTACCAAATGAATCATCACATGACCTTACAGCTGATAATCATTAGGAAAAGCAGAACTGGGGACTGGGAAAAGGTAAGAGACATAAAGTGGGTGACAGGCCAGGCATTTTTATTGTTTCGCCCCACAAGAAAAAAATATAATTGAGTCCAAAATCCAAGAATTGAGACATGTGTGATGGCATAACTACTAAACCTAAATCCAATGCCAAGTCAGATGTGGACCACATTTTGGTTTAGTCCCATCTAGAAAAGCTGAGAAATTCTCTTATTTCTTCTTAGAGCAGGAGGAATTGCTTTGGATAAGCAATGACAAAAGGAGAAGGGAGAGAGGGATAGGGGAGTGGGTTTTATTTCTGTCGGATAGCACAGAAACTAAAATCATGGGTTTGGACATGAGAAATTTGGCATTCCTTCTCTACCCCACATTTGGGGGCTTGGACAAGTCTCATAAGTTCCCTGAGCCTCAGTTTTATCTTTTGGAAAAGGGGGTGGTATTTGTATCCACCTTGTGAAGTAGTATCGAAGACTAAAAGAAATAATGTGTGTATTGCCCTTTGCACTGCATCTGCACCTGGGAAGTATTTCACACACATTAGCTAATACTATAGCTGTTGTGGGGAAAGCCAGTCTCCCAAAGGTCAAGTACCTCAATGCCATTGGTGATTAAGTTCCAAAGTTTGCTAGGTACCAGAGCCCTAGGTGCTGCTATTGGTGCTTCTAAATGCCAAGGGCAGCTGAGAGTCTTGCCAGACACAAAACTAAACTCTGTAACAAGCCGACTCCAAGCCCAGGACTCCTACACCAATGCCTATATCCCACTCACACTCACCTCCCGATCAGTTCACTGTGCCCAGTAAGGGAGATACTGTCAGGTCCACTGACATTTATCCACTCTACTTCCGGGTCTAGGGGTCAAGACATGTCACTGTAATCCTTTTTTTTCCCATCCAATGTAATGGAATAAGTGAACACGTGCAAGAAAGGTGTCACAGCTGACCCTTTTTCTGTTCCCAACTCAATGCTCCCTGCAGCACCATCCTCCCTTCCACGACACGCTGGTCAGATCCACTGTCTCCCCACGGTGTCCAAAAGTCAGGCTCAAAAGTTTGTCACGGTACTCATATAGAGCAGCAATCTCTCAGCCCCAGCAATACAATTGCTTGCAAAAAGCACTAGCTGCCTTGTTTTAGTTTTGTCAAAGTGTGTTCCCAAGGGAGCTGAGGAATCTGAGGGAGCCAGGTCAGAGTGGGGCGTGGTTTCTCTGATACCAAGTTATCCAGGGGAAATACCATATCTTCAGTATTAAGGATTCAGTTAAATCTATCCCTTGGCATGTCCTATCTTAGCTAAGCATGAAACCCAGAGCAATTTTTATCAAGAACACCTCAAATTACTCCAGATCTTCTGTTCTAGGACCACACCAGGAGTTAGGGGCCAATCTTAACCTATTATGGTTTCTTAAGAATATGTGTTTTCAAAGTGTAGGTTCAGCATACGTATATTAGGGGGCTGAGTAAGAAAATGTAGGGCCACAGGGAGGAGAGGTATATTAGAAAGAGACTCTGTTTCTCTCCTTGTAAAAACAAAAACCACAAAAGAAAAGGAGGGAACGAAGGAAGGGAGAGAGGGATGGAGGGAGGGAGGGAAAATATTTCACTAAATCATCAGAAAAATTAGAGGCTGTGACTGGAAATAATGACATATAAGGGAAAATTCTTCATGGTAATTTTTTAAGTGCTTACATTTAGATGTTTGATTTTTAAGGTAAAATTTATAAGTAAGCAAGAAATCAGTATGAAGCTGGGGGTTAGAACACAGCTCACTTTTACAGGAACAGGATAGTATCTGGAAATATTCTCTTCTTTCTTTCTTTATTTTTAACACAAAGAATAAAAAGCACATGATGCAGTTAGAGGTGGATTGACAGTGACATTTCTTTAATGGTTTGAATATGGCAATTTCTCTCTAGTTCACAGTACCCAGACAGACAACCACAACAGCAAGGTAGTTTTCCTTCTAATTCTGTCACAGAAACATCCATTAAGGATAAATAACCATGCATAATTATATACATTTAATTTGGTAGACATTTCTTGAAGGAAAGAAACTTTATACTATTTTCAAACTCAACCTCTTTTTCTCATTTCTCCTGTTCTGTTTTTGAAGAGAGAAGGCAATGTGACTGCATAATGATCTATCAAATCAGTGCTCCTGGGGATATACATCACACAATACAATGCAAACTCATTAGGCTGTTCTGGCATTAAATGGTGTCCTATACACAGCATTTAAATTCAAAAGTCCATGTCAAATCCCAGAGGTCTGGCCCACACAGCAAAATTATCTGGAAAATTCATGCTGAGTCCCTTCATTATTCTGAATTATTTAGGTAGTAGATACGTTGGTATAACTGAGGAAATAAATACCACCAAAAAGAAAATAAGCAAAGGCTATTTATTCAGAGCTTGCTATAGCAAGGCAGTGAGTCACCATCACATGCATTTGGCAGAGACTCAAAGGTAAGCAGAAGAGTGGGAACACTTTTATAGTGGAAAAAAACCCAAGAAGACTTCAGATATGCCCTGATTGGAGGCTGTCAGCATGGGAAAGCTGTAAGCAAGCTAACTAGGAGAGGGGCATCCTATGTAATTGGTTTGGGGTACATATTTGGCTTTTTCCAGTTGGTCCAAAGGTGGAAGTGGAGGCAAAAATTGGGAAAGCTGTTCTATTAATCCAGTCCTGGCTGTTTGGGGCTGATTGCTACAGGGGTTACTGTTTGGCTTCCTAGACTGGTTACTGCAGATTATGGACCAGAGTTCTATTTTTATATGTAGTCTGGTCATTTTCCATTTGTATAATAAGTAATATGCCTGCTGTTGGTTTTCCTTTGTCATGAATAACCTGAGTATTTCAAAGAAATCAGGTTCTTTGAACCTAATATGTCTTTTTATCTCTGACATCTACATTGTCCCCAATTGTTTAGTTAATGGCTTATTTGTTTACTCCTTGGTTTAACTTTAATGACATCTCATTAGCCAAAGCAGTTCCCTCAGAGGTGGAGACTTCATTCATTCATTCAATCAACAAATATTTATTGAGAAACTACTATGGGCCATGGTCTAGGTGTAGAGATACATTAGTGAACAAGACAAGCAAGATTCCTGCTTGTATTCTAAAGAGAGAGGGAGATGATAAATAGGCAGAAAAATAGATAAAGGAATAACTAACAAAAAACGTTAAATGGTGAAAAGTGCTATGCTGAGGTCTCTGAGGAGGAGACATTTTCACTGAAATCTGAATGACAAAGATCAGAAGGAAGAATATTCCAGGCAGAGGGACCAGCTGGGGCAAAAGTTCAAAGATGGGAAGAAGCTGGCATGTTCAAGGATTTGAAATGCCTGTGTGCCTGTAGCATGTGATCCAGGGCGAGTAGTAATAGAGGAAAAGAAAGAAATAAGGAAGGACCAGAGCAAGTGTGGTTTTTAACAAGATAAAAAGATTATTTTAAAATCCTAAGTATGCTAGAAAGGCATTGGAGGGTTTTTAAATGGCAGAGGAATACCTCTCCACTTATAGCTTTTTTTCTTCCAGTTTTATTGAGATATAGTTGACATACAGCACTGTATAAGTTTAAGGTGTACACCATAATGATTTGACTTACATACATAATGAAATGATTATCACAGTAAGTTTAGTGAGCATCCATCATCTGATACAGATACAAAATAAAAGAAATAGAAAAAATGTTTCTTTCCTTGTGATGAGAACTCTTAAGATTTCCTCTCTTAACACTTTTCATATATAACATACAGCAGTGTAATTATATTTATCATGTTGTACATTACATCTCAAGTACAAATTTACCTTGTAACTGGAAGTTTGTACCTTTTGACCATCTTCATCCAATTCCCCCTCCCCCCACCTCCTGCCTCTCGTAACCACAAATCTAATCTCTTTTTCTATTAGTTTATTTGGGGGGTTTTTTTTGTTTGTTTTTTAAGTATAACTGACCTACAACGCTATGTTAGTTCCTATTACACAACATAGTGATTCCATATTTCTATACATTTCAAAATGATCACCACCATAATCTAGTTACCATCTGTCCCCAAAGACATTACATAATTATTGACTATATTCCTCGCACTATACATTTCATACCCATGACTCATTTATTTTGTAACTGAAAGTTTGTACCTCTGAATCTCCCCCACCTATTTCTCTCCTCCCCTGAACCCCCCTCCCCTCTGGCCTGTTGTTCTCTGTATCTGTAACTCTGTTTCAGTTTTATTGTGTTTGTTCATTTGGTGTTTTTTTTTTTTTGGATTCCACATACGGGTGAAATCATACATTATTTGTCTTTCTCTGTCTGACTTATTTCACTAAGCTTAATACCCTCTAGGTCTTTCCGTGTAGCCACAAATGGCAAGATTTCATTTTTTTTTATGGCTGAGTAATATTCCATTGTATGTATATACTACATCTTCTTTATCCATTCATCTATTGGTGGGCACTTAGGTCGATTCCACATCTTGGCTATTATAAATAATACTGCAATGAACATAGGGGTGCAGATATCTTTTTGAATTAATGTTTTTGTTTTCTTCAGGTAAATACCCAGGAGTGGAATTATTAGATTGTATGTTAGTTCTATTCTTATTTTTTAGAAACCTCCATGTTGTTTTCCATAGTGGCTGCACCAATTTACATTCTCACAGAAAGTGCACAAGGGTTCCCTTTTCTCCAAATCCTTGCCAACACTTGTTATTTGTTGTCTTTTTGACAATAGCCATTCTGACAGGTGTGCAGTGATATCTCATTGTGGTTTTGATTTACATTTCCCTGATGATTAGTGATGTTGAGCCTGTTTTCATGTGCCTGTTGGCCATGTATATGTCTTCTTTGGAAAAACATTTATTCAGGTCCTCTGCCCATTTTTTTTTTTTTTAACATCTTTATTGGAGTATAATTGCTTTACAATGGTGTGTTAGTTTCTGCTTTATAACAAAGTGAATCAGTTATACATATACATATGTTCCCATATCTCTTCCCTCTTGCATCTCCCTCCCTCCCACCCTCCCTCTCCCACCCCTCTAGGTGGTCACAAAGCACCGAGCTGATCTCCCTGCGCTATGTGGCTGCTTCCCACTAGCTATCTATTTTACGTTTGGTAGTGTATATATGTCCATGCCACTCTCTCACTTTGTCACAGCTTACCCTTCCCCCTCCCCATATCCTCAAGTCCATTCTCTAGTAGGTCTGTGTCTTTATTCCCGTCTTACCACTAGGTTCTTCATGACTTTTTTTTTTTCCCTTAGATTCTGTATATATGTGTTAGCATACTGTATTTGTTTTTCTCTTTCTGACTTACTTCACTCTGTATGACAGACTCTAACTCTATCCACCTCACTACAAATAACTCAAGTTCGTTTCTTTTTATGGCTGAGTAATATTCCATTGTATATATGTGCCACATCTTCTTTATCCATTCACCCGATGATGGACACTTAGGTCACTTCCATGTCCTGGCTATTGTAAATAGAGCTGCAATGAACATTTTGGTACATGACTCTTTTTGAATTATGGTTTTCTCAGGGTATATGCCCAGTAGTGGGAATGCTGGGTCGTATGGTAGTTCTATTTTTAGTTTTTTAAGGAACCTCCATACTGTTCTCCATAGTGGCTGTATCCAAAGAAGATACACAGATTGCCAACAAAAACATGAAAGAATGCTCAACCTCTGCCCATTTTTAATCAGGTTTTTTTTTTTTTCTAATGTTGAGTTGTATGATATCTTTGTATATTTTGCATATTAACCCCTCATCAGATATATTGTTTGCAAATATTTCCTCCCATTCGGTATGCAGTCTTTTCATTTTGTTGATAGTTTCCTTTGTTGTGCAAAAGCTTTTTAGTTTGATGTAGTTCCATTTGTTTATTTTTGCTTTTGTTTCTCTTTCTTAAGGAGACATAGCCAAAAATATATTGCTAAAGCCAATGTCAAAGAACATACTGCTTATGTTTTCTTCTAGAAGTTTTATGGCTTCAGATCTTACACTTAAGTCTTTGATCAATTTTGGATTTATTTTTTTGTATATGGTATGAGAAAGTGGTCCAATTTGATTCTTTTGCATGTAGCTGTCCAGTTTTCCCAACACCATTTATTAAAGAGGCTCTCTTTTACCCACTGTATATTGTTGCTTCCTTTGTTGTAGATTAGTTGACCATATAAGTATGGTTTCTTTTCTGGGTTCTCTATTCTGTTCCATTAATCTATGTGTCTATTTTTGTGCCACTACCATACTGTTTTGATTATTGTAGCTTTGCAGTATAGTTTGAAATCAGGAAGCATGATGTCTCCAGCTTTGTTCTTCTTTCTCAAGATTGTTTTTGTTATTTACAGTCTTCTGTGTTTCCATACAAATTTTAGAATTATTTGAAGAGTGTTTTGAGGTGTGGTAATGATTAATTAATCACAAGTTCCCTTGATATTATATGGATGGGCTCTCTACTAAGGTTGCTTGACATATGTAAGAGTAAATATTTTAGGTCCAAAGTGCAGAAACCTAACTTAACTTGCCAGAACGGGAATTCCTACACACTTAACCAGTTCCCAGAAAGCTGTTCGCAGACTTAGAGCCTCTTGACTAAGGAAAAGGCCAGATTCCTTTGAGTTTGGACCCTGCAACACAGCCATATGTGTATATCATTATGTAGCTTATATACCATGAAACTTATACCAAACTTTCATCACAGAGATCTGAGGCAATTTGCCAGGGTGAATTATACACTGGAAAAAGGGTAATAATCACTTTCCTGGGTTTATTAGATACTGGCTCTGAACCAATTCTTATTTCCAGAGACCCAAAATGTCACCATAGTACACTTGTCAAGTAGGGGCCTATGGAATGAGATGATAAATGGAGCCTTGGCTTAAGATCTCCACATTACAGTGGAGCTCAGATAATAGAAGAAGACTTGGCCCAAGCTCATCTTACAGTGGTCCTATGCAGAATCATTCTGGGGTTATTTCACTGGTTCAGAATGTGTAATAAAAATTAAAATACCAAGTAAAAGACAGATTTCATACATTTTCCTTTTCTTTGAAGGAAGGCTATTATGTTAGGAAGGGACAAGTGAAAGCCCTTGCAATTGACCTCTCTCTCTACACACACCAAGATAGTAAAGCAAAAGCAAAATTGTAACTTTAAGGAACCTGCAGAGAATAGGATCTCCATCAAAAACTTAAGAGATGCAGAGATGGAAATCCCTTCCAAATCCTCAGTAAAATTTCCTGTGTATCTGCTGCAAAAGCCGGATGGGTTATAAAGAATGACAGTAGATTATTGAAAACTTAATTATATTGTTATTACAATTACAGCTGCAAATCTAGATGAGGTATATTTACTAGAGCAAATGACTCACCATCCCTGACATCAGATACACAACTATTGACAAGGTAAATGCTTTATTTTCCATTTCAATCAGTGAGAAAAATTAGCAGCAGTTTGCATTTAAATGGCAGTGGTTTTTTTGTTTTTATTTATTTATTTATGGCTGTGTTGGGTCTTCGTTTCTGTGCGAGGGCTTTCTCTAGTTGCGGCAAGTGGGGGCCACTCTTCATTGCGGTGCGCGGGCCTCTCATTATCGCGGCCTCTCCCGTTGCGGAGCACAGGCTCCAGACGCGCAGGCTCAGCAATTGTGGCTCACGGGCCTAGTTGCTCCGCGGCATGTGGGATCTTCCCAGACCAGGACTCGAACCCGTGTCCCCTGCATTGGCAGGCAGATTCTCAACCACTGCGCCACCAGGGAAGCCCTACATGGCAGTGTTAACAATATACTTTTACAGTGTTTCCCCTGAGCAATAAAAACTGTCTTGCTCTGTCATAATTATACTAATATCTCACAGAACATCACAACATGATTGTTCAGCATCAATGTCATCTAATGACATTATGCTATTTAGAACTGGTAATCATGGAATAATAAACCTTCTAGATGCTTTAGTAAAACATATGCATGCCAAAGGGTAGGAGTTAAACCCTATAAAAGTTCAAGGCTCTGCCACATTGAGGAAGTTTCTCAGAGTTCAGAGCATGTTGGGATATACCTTATAAAGTGACAGACTAGTTGTTACACTTATACCACCATGAAGCCAAAGCACAATGCCTATTGGCCTTTTGGGGATTTGAACACAACGTGTACATATTTGACCTGCTATTCTGAACCATTTGCCAAGTAACCCATAAATCTGTCAGTTCTGAGTAAATCCCAGAATAAGAAAGAGCTCTGTGATAGATGAAAGCTATGATGAAAGCTGCCTCTATGACCTAGAAGAACCATTTGTATTGGAAGAGTCTATGTTAGACACAGATGAGATATGGAACATCTGGAAGGCCTAATAGGAGAACCACAGCATAGCCACTGAGTAAGGCCAAGCTCTTCTCTGCCAAAAACTATTCTGCATTTGAAAGTAACTTATGATTTGTCACTGGTAGAGAATGAATGCCTGATAATGGGTCAACAAATAATAATGTGGCCTGAACTTCCTATAATGAACTGGGTGTTACCTACAAAACCATAAAATTGGACATACACAGAATCATTACATTATAAGAGGAAAGTGGCATATAAAAAAATTCAGCCCCAGTGGTCAAGAAGGTAAACTGCACAAAAAGATAGCCCAAGTTACCACAATTCCTGTCCATACTGTGTTTAATTGGCTCTTCCTCAGCCCACACCTATGGTTTCATTTGGTGTTGCCTATGACCAACTAACAGAAGAAAAAGCAATGGTGTGCTTACACACTGATATACACAACATGCAACAAAAAGTCTGCAGATGCTTCACTGTATTCCCAGTCTGGAGTGGCCTTGAAAAGTAACGGTAAGGGGAAATCTCACAGTACAGCTGAATTATATGCAGTATATTCTATTACACACTTCGTGTGAAAGAAAAGATAGCCTGAGTTAAATATCCATGCTGATTCATGGACAGTGGCTAATAGGTGGGCCAACTTATCAGGAATATGGAAAGGACAAAACTGGAAAAATTGATGAAAAGGATTACTTAAATGGAGTTCTGAGAAAATCAAGAGATTTATGTTGATAAATGCCCACTAGAGGGTATCCACAGCTAAGGACAAGATAACCCATCTTGAAGATGCCAATCAGATTCTTTTCCCAGCCACCCCAGAGCTTACTCAATAGAATCAGGTATAAAGTGGCCATGGAAGAAAGGAAGAAGACTACATGGACTGAACACCATGGTCTTTCTCCAGAAAAGTAGGTCTGGTTACCACCATGGTTGAGTGAAAACTTTACCACCAGCAGAGACCCAAGCTGAGCTCCCTATGCAGTACCATTCCCCATAGGGTCCTGTCAGGTTTCAGGTTGGTTACATTGGATACTATTCTTCTTAAAGTTAGGTAGTACCTTGTCCTCATAGGAATGAACATTTGCTTTTCCTACCTGAAGTGTTTCGGTCAGCATCATTATTTGTGGACTTAAAAATACCTCATCTGAAATAGCCTCATCCACCCGAGGACAGACAGCAGAAGCAAGAAGAACTACAATCCTGCAGCCTGTGGAACAAAAACCACATTCACAGAAAGAGAGACCAGATGAAAAGGCAGAGGCCTATGTACCAGATGAAGGAACAAGATAAAACCCCAGAAAAACAATGAATGAAGTGGAAATAGGCAACTTTCTAGAAAAAGAATTCAGAATAATGATAGTGAAGATGATCCAGGACCTCGGAAAAAGAATGGAGGCAAAGATCGAGAAGATGCAAGAAATGTTTAACAAAGACCTAGAAGAATTAAACAACAAACACCTAGAAGAATTAAAGAACAAACAAACTGAGATGAACAATACAATAACTGAAATGAAAAATACAGTAGAAGGAATCAATAGCAGAATAACTGAGGCAGAAGAATGGATAAGTGACCTGGAGGACAGAATGGTGGAATTCACTGCTGAGGAACAGAATAAAGAAAAAAAGAATGAAAAGAAATGAAGACAGCCTAAGAGACCTCTGGCACAACATTAAACGCAACAACATTCGCATTATAGGGGTCCCAGACGGAGAAGAGAGAGAGAAAGGACCCGAGAAAATATTTGAAGATATTATAGTCGAAAACTTCCCTAACATGGGAAAAGAAATAGCCACCCAAGTCCAGGAAGCACAGAGTCCCATACAGGATAAACCCAATGAGAAACATACCAAGACACATAGTAATCAAATTGACAAAAATTAAAGACAAAGAAAAATTATTGAAAGCAACAAGGGAAAAACGACAAATAACATACAAGGGAACTCCCATAAGGTTAACAGCTGATTTCTCAGCAGAAACTCTACAAGCCAGAAGGGACTGGCATGATATATTTAAAGTGATGAAATGGAAGAACCTACAACCAAGATTACTCTACCCAGCAAGGATCTCATTCAGATTCAATGGAGAAATCAAAAGCTTTACAGACAGGCAAAAGCTAAGAGAATTCAGCACCGCCAAACCAGCTGTACAACAAATGCTAAAGGAACTTCTCTAAGTGGGAAACACAAGAGAAGAAAAGGGCCTACAAAAACAAACCCAAAACAATTAAGAAAATGGTAATAGGAACATACATATCAATAATTACCTTAAACGTGAATGGATTAAATTCTCCAACCAAAAGACACAGCCTTGCTGAATGGATACAAAAACAAGACCCATATATATGCTGTCTACAAGAGATCCACTTCAGACCTACGGACACATACAGACTGAAAGTGAGGGGATGGAAAAAGATATTCCATGCAAATGGAAATCAAAAGAGAGCTGGAGTAGCAATACTCATATCAGATAAAATAGACTTTAAAATAAAGAATGTTACAAGAGACAAGGAAGAACACTACATAATGATCAAGGGATCAACCCAAGAAGAAGATATAACAATTATAAATATATATGCACCCAACATAGGAGCACCTCAATACATAAGGCAACTGCTAACAGCTCTAAAAGAGGAAATCAACAGTAACACAATAATAGTGTGGGACTTTAACACCTCACTTACACCAATGGAGAGATCATCCAAACCTAAATTAATAAGGAAACATAAGCTTTCAATGACACGATAGACCAGATAGATTTAATTGATATTTATAGGACATTCCATCCAAAAACAGCAGATTACACTGTCTTCTCAAGTGCACATGGAACATTTTCCAGGACATTTTCCATCACATCTTGGGTCAAAAATCAAGCCTCAGTAAATTTAAGAAAATTGAAATCATATTAAGCATCTTTTCTGACCACAACGCTATGAGACTAGAAATCAACTACATGGGAACAAAACGTAAAAAACACAAACACATGGAGGCTAAACAATACGTTACTAAATAACCAAGACATCACTGAAGAAATCAAAGAGGAAATCAAAAAATACCTAGAGAAATATTACAACAAAAACACGACGATGCAAAACCTATGGGATGCGGCAAAAGCAGTTCTAAGAGGGAAGTTTATACCAATACAAGCCTACCTCAAGAAACAAGAAAAATCTCAAATAAACAATCTCACCTTACACCTAAAGGAACTAGAGAAAGAAGAACAAACAAAACCCAAATTTAGTAGAAGGAAAGAAATCATAAAGATCAGAGCAGAAATAAATTAAATAGAAACAAAGAAAACAATAGCAAAGATAAATGATGCTAAAGGTGGTTCTTTGAGAAGATAAACGAAATTGATAAACCATTAGCCAGACTCATCACGAAAAAAAGGGAGAGGGTCAAATCAAAATTAGAAATGAAAAAGGAGAAGTTACAACAGACACGGCAGAAATACAAAGCATCCTGACACTACTACAAGCAACTCTATGCCAATAACATGGACAACCTGGAAGAAATGGACAAATTCTGAGAAAGGTATAACCTTCCAAGACTGAACGAGGAAGAAACAGAAAATATGAACAGACAAATCACCAGTAATGAAATTGAAACTGTGATTAAAAATCTTCCAACAGGGCTTCCCTGGTGGCGCAGTGGTTGAGAGTCTGCCTGCCAATGCAGGGGACATGGGTTCGAGCCCTGGTCTGGGAAGATCCCACATGCCGCGGAGCAACTAGGCCCGTGAGCCACAACTACTGAGCCTGCGCGTCTGGAGCCTGTGCTCCGCAATAGGAGAGGCCGCGATAGTGAGAGGCCCGCGCACTGCGATGAAGAGTGGCCCCCGCTTGCCGCAACTGGAGAAAGCCCTTGCACAGAAATGAAGACCCAACACAGCCAAAAATAAATAAATAAATAAATATTAAAAAAAAAAATCTTCCAACAAACAGAAGTCCAGGACCAGATGGCTTCACAGATGAATTCTATCAAACATTTAGAGAAGAGCTAACACCCATCCTTCTCAAAAACTCTTGCAAAAAATTGCAGAGGAAGGAAAACTCCCAAACTCATTCTACGAGGCCACCATCACCCTGATACCAAAACCAGACAAAGATACTACAAAAAAAGAAAATTACAGACCAATATCTCTCATGAATATACATGCAAAAATCCTCAGCAAAATACTAGCAAACAGAATCCAACAACACATTAAAAGGATCATACACCATGATCAAGTGGGATTTATCACAGGGATGCAAGGATTCTTCAATATACACAAATCAATCAATGTGATACACCATATTAACAAATTGAAGAATAAAAACCATATGATCATCTCAATAGATGCAGAAAAAGTTTTAGACAAAATTCAACACGCATTTATGATAAAAACTGTCCAGAAAGTGGGCATAGAGGAAAGCTACCTTTACGTAATAAAGCCCATATATGACAAACCCACAGCAAACATCTTTCTCAATAGTGAAAGACTGAAAGCGTTTCCTCTAAGATCAGGAAGAAGACAAGGATGTACACTCTCACCACTATTATTCAACATAGTTTTGGAAGTCCTAGCCATGGCAATCTGAGAAGAAAAAGAAATAAAAGGAATACAAATTGGAAAAGAAGAAGTAAAACTGTCACTGTTTGCAGATGACATGATACTATACATAGAGAATCCTAAAGATGCAACCAGAAAACTACTAGACCTAATGAATTTGGTAAAGTTTCAGGATACAAAATTAATGCACAGAAATCTGTTGCATTCCTATATACTAATGATGAAAAATCTGAAAGAGAAATTAAGGAAACACTCTCATTTACCATTGCAACAGAAAGAATGAAATACCTATGAATAAACCTACTGAGGGAGACAAAAGACCTGTATGCAGAAAACTATAAGACACTGATGAAAGAAATTAAAGATGATACCAACAGATGGAGAGATATACCATGTTCTTGGATTGGAAGAATCAATATTGTGGAAATGACTACACTACCCAAAGCAATCTACAGATTCAATGTAATCCCTATCAAATTGCCAATGGCATTTTTTATGGAACTAGAACAAAAAATCTTAAAATTTGCATGGGGGACACAAAAGACCCCGAACAGCCAAAGCAGTCTTGAGGGAAAAAAACGGAGCTGGAGGAATCAGACTCCATGACTTCAGACTATACTACAAAGCTACAGTAATCAAGACAGTATGGTACTGGCACAAAAACAGAAATATAGATCAATGGAACAAGATAGAAATCCCAGAGATAAAGCCATGCACCTATGGTCAACTAATCTATGACAAAGGAGGCAAGGATATACAATGGAGAAAAGACAGTCTCTTCAATAAGTGGTGCTGTGAAAACTGGACAGCTACATGTAAAAGAATGAAATTAGAACACTCCCTAACACCATACACAAAAATAAACTCAAAATGGATTAGAGACCTAAATGTAAGACCGGACACTATAAAACTCTTAGTGGAAAACATGGGAAGAACACTCTTTGACATAAATCACAGCAAGATCTTTTTTGATCCACCTCCTAGAGTAATGGAAATAAAAACAAAAATAAACAAATGAGACCTAATGAAACTTCAAAACTTCTGCACAGCAAAGGAAACCATAAACCAGACAAAAAGACAACCCTCAGAATTGTAGAAAATATTTGCAAATGAATCATCGGACAAAGGATTAATCTCCAAAATATACAAACAGCTCATGCAGCTCGATATTAAAAAACAAACAACCCAATCCAAAAATGGGCAGAACACCTAAATAGACATTTCTCCAAAGAAGACATATAAATGGCCAAGGAATACATGAAAAGCTGCTCAACATCACTAATTACTAGAGAAATGCAAATCAAAACTGCAATGAGGTATCACCTCACACCAGTTAGAATGTGCATCATCAGAAAATCTACAAACAACAAATGCTGGAGAGGGTGTGGAGAAAATGGAACCTTCTTGCACTCTTGGTGGGAATGTAAATTGATACAGCCACTATGGAGAACTGTTTGGAGGTAACTTAAAAAGCTAAAAATAGAATTACCATATGATCCAGCAATCCCACTACTGGGCATATACCCAGAGAAAACCATAATTCAAAAAGACACATGCACCCCAATGTTCATGGCAGCACTATTTACAATAGTCAGGTCATGGAAGCAACCTCAATGCCCATCGATAGACTAATGGATAAGGAAGATGTGGTACATATATACAATGGAATATTACTCAGCCATAAAAAGGAACGAAATTGGGTCATTTGTAGAGACATGGATGGATCTAGAGACTGTCATACAGAGTGAAGTAAGTCAGAGAGAGAAAAACAAATATCGTATGTTAATGCATATATGTGGAACCTAGAAAAATGGTACAGATGAACCGGTTTGCAGGGCAGAAATTGAGACACAGATGTAGAGAACAAACGTATGGACACCAAGGGGGGAATTTGGCTGGGTAGGGTTGGTGGTGTGATGAATTGGGAGATTGGGATTGACATATATACACTAATATGTATAAAATGGATAACTAATAAGAACCTGCTGTATCAAAAAAAAAAAAAACCTCATCCATCATTATGGTATCTCAGACAACAGTGCCTCATAACAGTTGACATATTTTATAAAAGTATGACATAATTTACAACCACAGAATTCAATAGTTTTATCAAATGCCCCAACTTCTAGAGGCAGCTGGCTTGATAAAGCAGTGGCCTGGCCTACTGAAAGTTTAATTAGGGTCTCAGCTTACATAACATCCTGCACAATTGGGGGATTATTTTTCAAGTGTTATATTTGCCTTAAACCAGCACCACTTTCCCATAGTTAGGATGCATGGATTCAGGAGCCAAGAACCAGAACTGGGAGAGGCTTCTCTCTTTATAATATCTAATAACCTACTGGAAGATTTTTTTCTTCCATATCCTATGATTCTCAGTTATGTTTTTAGAGGTTCTAGAGCTCAGTGGAGGAAAGTTTCCACCTGGGAACCAAGTCATCCTTCATGTGAATTGGAAGCTAAGTCTGCCTTCTGCCCATTTGGGGATCCTCAGACCTCCAAACCAATAAGCAGAGACTGGAGATCACTGTACTGGGTAGGGTGGTTAATCCTGGTTATCAGAGAGAAATTTGGTTACTGTTCTGCAAAAGCAGTAAGGAAGACCATTTTGAGAACACATGGAGTTCTCTGGATTGGCTTTTAGTACTCTTTTCCTCCTAACCTCAGTTGATGGAAATCTGTGGAAAACAAAAGATTTGACCATCAAGAATACGGATTCTGGGGCTTCCCTGGTGGCACAGTGGTTGAGAATCTGCCTGCCAATGCAGGGGACACGGGTTCGAGCCCTGGTCTGGGAAGATCCCACATGCCGCGGAGCAACTGGGCCCGTGAGCCACAACTACTGAGCCTGCGCGTCTGGAGCCTGTGCTCCGCAACAAGAGAGGCCGCGATAGTGAGAGGCCCGCGCACTGCGATGAAGAGTGGCCCCGGCTCGCCGCAACTAGAGAAAGCCCTCGCACAGAAACGAAGACCCAACACAGCCAAAAATAAAAAAAAAAAAAAAGAATACAGATTCTTCAGAAATTCAGATTTAATTATCCCTACAAAGTAAAGAACCCTATCCATCTGAGATGCTGGCAAAAAGTAGGGGGAATAAGAAACTTGCAGTGGAAGAAGCCTGCTATGAATACCAGCTTAGACCTCATGATGCTACAGAGGCTGAGATTCTAGCAGGTTTTTATGTTCCTTAATTGTTTTCTCTCTCTTTATTTTTCTCTTACAAACTTAAATGAAGAACCCAACTGTAGCTAATGTTTTAAGTTTCAGAGGGAGTGTGATTAATCTGACATCTCCCCATGATGTGAGAGTTACTGATGGGATTTTCTGAGTGCTCTGTTTGAGATGTTAGGGGAGAAAGGAGACAGGGTGTGTTTAATGCCATCTATTTGCTTACCCAGGTCTAGCTCCCACCTTTCTCTACCCTGCTTTCTCCCACAGCAGTCTCACCTGTAAGTTCCAAATGCAACAGGCTTTCATACCTCTGGCCTCAGTTAATTGGGCATCTCTAGCAGGAGACTGGAGGGTGGGAGGAGAGTGAGATCAGGATACTTATTCCCCTGGTTTCCCTCTGTGAAGTTGCCTCAGGCTGGCTGTGTCCCTTGACCAAAGATCACTACTTCTCTCTAGACAGCCTGCTCTATGTGACTCTCTCCTTACCAGTTCTGGTAAACTCTCTGCCCCCATCCCTTCCAGACTATGGGGCTAACTGCACTGCTGCTGCTTGCCCCAGCTTCCTGCACTTCCTCACAGCTACCCTGGCATTTGTAATAAAGCCTTTTCAAAGGATTCTAATTTGAATATGCCATCTGTTTCTCATTGTCTAATATAGTTAAGGAAAGGAAAGTGAGAGAGTAGATACTGGGTAGGAAACCAACAACTGAGAAGGTGAAAGAGAAGCTGACGGTAGTTATTTTGGTCTAAAGTTATCACATTCCTGTGGTGGTTTTAAAATGTGTTCACAAATTCTTTGACATCCTTCCCTTAATGAGGTGGAGCTTAATTACCCTCCTGGAGTGTGGACTGGATTTAGTGACTTGCTTCTAATGGTGAAAATAAAGTGGAAGTGACAGTGTACAGTTTCAGAGACTAGATCCTAAAAGGCACTGTGATTGCCTCCTTTCTTTCTTGGATCACTTGCTCTGGGGGAAGCCAGCTGCCCTGTCATGAAGACATTCAGTAAGCCTTAGTTAGAGAGGCACACATGGTGAGGGACTGAGGCCTCCAGCCAACAACCATGGGAGTCAGTCATCTAGGAAGTGGATCTTCCAAACTCAGTCAACTCTGCAGATGACTGTAGCCCCTGCTGACATCCTAACTGCAACCACATGAGGTATTCTGGACCAGAACCACCCAGCTAAGCCACTCAAAATTTCTGACTCACAGAAGCTGTGAGAT
This sequence comes from Eubalaena glacialis, assembly GCF_028564815.1. NCBI lineage: Eukaryota > Metazoa > Chordata > Mammalia > Artiodactyla > Balaenidae > Eubalaena > Eubalaena glacialis. Next base: position 72,871,491 of record NC_083718.1, on the reverse strand, counting down.
AATAAATGTTTACTGTTTTAAGCCACTAAGTGTGGGGTAATTTGTTGTGCAGCAATAGATATCTGATATACTTGGATACAACTAGGATGCTATATTAATAATAACAGGGTTAATATTTACTGGACACCTATTACACATCACTTACTGTGCTAAATATTTCAATTTTCATGCATACCCTATGAAACATGTACTATTACTAACCACATTTTATAGATTAAGAACCTGAGGTACAAGGAAGTTAAATATCCTGCCCAAGGACACAGCCTGGACTGTATTTCATAGATTATAAAATGCACATTTTTTTCATGTTTAATATCTCTGAAATCGGGATGCCTCTTACAATCAATGGTATCTCACAATTACTGGCAACCAGGCAGCAATTTGATATAACTGCAATTGTGTGCACCTGTGTGGCCTTGGACATAGCTGTTCATGTTGCTTCAACTGAGTTATATACATTGAGCTTAACTGCTGTTTAAAATATCATCAAAATTGTATTCTATGACTTGGAATTAAAAGTAAAAATTATTGCATACACAAAAAGACAGAAATAAAGCAGCAGATCATAAATTTTATATTTGAGGAGCAAGTATTTATTGCTTGAGGTATAACAGCAGTTTCATATTTTCTAACAAAACAACTACCAAGTCCTTTATGGAAGTTGGTAAATGGACGGTGCCCATAAATAGCTCATGCTGTTCCTTTTTATTCCTGATATATGTGCAAAAAGATTGCCTATCACGGGCTAAGAAAGATACTGTAGTAAATGGCCAAATTCCCTGAAAAGGAAGAAAGGAATTTCAAGGCAGCTAGAGACCGGGGGATCTGATGCATGTGTCATGTAGGACCATTATTAAGGCACTGTTTCCTACTTTAATTAGTCATTGTTTTCCTTCTTAGTGTTTAAAATAATAATGGTGTATCTTACAACTGGCAGTGTCTTAGAGATGATATAATATGTTAAGTGGTGAGGCTGGGATTTGAACCTGGGCAATGTGATTCCAGAGTTCATACACTTAATCACTACACAAAGTGTTTCCTGTATGACTTGGCTATTGGGAGTTTAGGAAATGCCTAAACAGCTCTGTATGGTAACTTAACTAAAAGTTATTCAAAATATTTTCCATCTCTGAAAAAATTCTGGAGATTGGTTGCACAACAATGTGAATATACTTAACACAACTAAACTGTACACTTAAATATGGTGAAGATGGTAAATTTTATGTTATGTGTATTTTACCACGATTAAAAATAAAAGTTAAAAAATTTAAAAAATATTTTCCATCTCAAGTATTTGTTTTACTACTTTCTTTCTCTGGACCTTGGTGGAAGGTGTTGGCAGATGGTAGAGGGTGAAGTTAGTACCCTATATCATAATATCAAAAAAGCATTGACGTTCTGTACCCTGATTGTGGTGGTAGTTACCTGGTGTATACAATTGTCCAAACTCATCAAACCATACACTTAAAATGAGAACATTCACTGTGTGTATATTATACCTTGGCAACAACAAAGTTGAATTTTTAAGAAACATTGAAAAATTTGGTGGAGAACCAGGCAGGCATAGGGAAAAAAAACTATTCAGTAAACATTATTGATACTAAAGAACCTTAGAACTTGTTGAGATGATTTCCAATCTTATTTCCATAATTCATCATGTTAGCTGTTCCATTCAAGCTTCCTATCACAATGTAAGTGTTAGAAGAATGTACATCCTATCTATGGCATGTGCCTGATATTCCAATATAGTTTCCCGAAAGAAGGGTTTGACATGACTTGTCTTGCTGATCCCATGCTGGTTCCTAAAGAAAATCCATACCTTTGTCTAAGCATTCACACACATTTGTTTAATAATCCATCTGGTCAATATAACTTTGAACAGAACACCTATTAGTTACATTTACAAAGTGAATCCTTTCTTCACTCTCCCTTTATGAAGTAGAAGGAAGGTACCAACAAGTTCCTTTTCCCTCAGCATCAAACAGTTGGGAGGAACTTCTCAGGTCCTCATTGGGAGCAGAGAAGAAGGAAATTGCACGAGTCTTCCTCCAAATCTTTCTTTGGTTGCAGGAGGGAATCCTGTGCCTATACTCTCAAAAGTCTGCAAGTAACCCTTGGCCTAATTGATCTCACTTCTCCATGAGCTGTTTCTCTTGGTTTAGGAAGATACCCTGATGCTGGGGAAGGTGGGATTCCACTCAGTCCCCGCCAAGGGGGCCTGGGGAGCAGACTCTTCCTGGAGAGCACAAATGTTGGATGTGATGCAGGAAGAGACACGTGAAAAAAGAGGAAAATAAACACAGATGGATGAAGTTGCGCTATGGGTTTCTCTGTGTCATATGCCCAGCAATGCAACTGAAGAGAGGAGACTGATTTTAGCCTTGGGTTATAAGAATTAGTCTGGACGTGTGGTGGTGAAGACAACTGTAGAAAAGTTAGAGAAACTGCTCACCACCACCAGTCCACACCAGAAACAGAGTTTAGAGAAGGGCTTTCAGGTCCCTCTGTCCCTGTGTGGCACTCTACCTTGACCACACAGTTATCCAGGGTTTACTTGCCTACCATGGCCTGTCACAGACCAGAGAGAGGCAAAGCACAGATGGGCATGCACAGGTGAGCCCACAATATGATTAATGTTAATTTTAGGGGAACAAGTGGTTTCAGGGTGGGGGTTCCCAAAACTAGAACATGAAAAATGCAGTAACTCATATAGACTTTTCCATTGTTCAGCCAAGAGGCCTGAATCAAATGGCTCACCCGCTCAATATCTCTATTTCTCCTACTATAAAATAAAGTCAATATTTGATTCTGTTTTCTCCCTCAGCTTCTCTCTTTCTCCCTCTCCCTCCCTCTCACTTGCCCTCTATCTCCCCTCCCCCACTTCCTTCCTCCTCCCCTCCTTTTATTCATTTATTTAACTACTATTTCTTTAACACACGCTCTACACTAATCACTGCCCCAGGCCTAAATAGTGGTGGGCAAAACAAACCCTGCCCTTTCAGAGCTTGCAGACTCTGCAGAAAACAGACACTTATTTAAATAAATAAACTCTGATAAATGCCCTAAAGGCAAAGGACAGATGACTCACCTCTTAGTGGAGTAACCTGTGAGGTAATACGTGGAAAAGTCCTCTGCTGGGAAAACCTGAGTGGAAATCATCATAATGAAGCTATTAAGGTGGCCCGATAGGAGAGTGACAGTTGGGATTGTAGAGCATCAGCCCCTTGGTTGGGATGCACAGAGCGGAATGAGAGACACAGAGAGAGGAGGTCTCTCAACTCACCCCCATTTCACCCTCACCTCTTTCCTGTGATGAGGCCCTGACTCCAGCTGGCTCCACATTTCAACAGCCCATAGAGCCAACAGAAACCTTTTCTTTCCCTGGCCTTTGGACTTTTTTCTTTCCTCTTAAGAACAGGGAGGTGACTGGGGAGTGGCAGGGCATGCACACTGGTTTCCTGTGTTGAGTCTGCAAGACAGCCAGAGGAGGATGCTGGGGAGGGCTGAGGTTTCCAAATCACACTGTCAGGGTGAGCTTACATTCGTTGTTAATGACTTTGACGTTATTAAGCTAGACAGAGGGATGTCGATGTGAATCATTTTCAATGTTTTTCCATATTCATAATGGACTAAATATAGTCAGAGGGATGAGACTGGCAGGCACAGGCCCCTGGATGGTCATAGTGGATGATTCCTAAGATGAAATTAAATGCCAACCCAGCTCCTTTGTTCCCTGAGGGGCATGGAAACCCATATCCCCACCCTCCAACCCAAAGATGAAACTAAGATACAGTTGTTATATTTTTACCCTTCTTTCCCAGTAGCCAAATTCAAATAACATTTCATGAGGCCAGGCACTGTGCTCTGATGTGTGGAGATTCTGAGTGCACAGACCCAGCCAGGGGCAGCCAATCCCAACTTGCCTCTTCCTAAGGCAGTCCGTGACTCTGTCCAGCACCAAAGCCTCGGGGCCATGATTTTCATTAAATGAGAAGGTTAATGTTTTCACTTATGTAAAGCGGAATATGGAGAGCGGATAGGAGGGGTTGCAACTTTGAAAATAAATAAGCCTTTTTCTTAGCAATGTCATGAAAAGTGGTGGTAAGAGAAGAGGAAGAAGTACAGAAAAATGGTCATTGGTCCACTCATAGAATTCAAAACTGAGAACACAGCTGGTAGTGCCTAGAATGCTAGAAGTTCCAGATCGTAGATTTTGATAGATTAAATTTAATATTTATTATATTCATATGTGCCATTTAGCATTTAGTCCTGAATATAGACAACAGAAATGATTTATTAATTTGCTTTTCATTTATGAAACTTCTGATTATAAAATAATACATGTTCAAATAATATAATTAAATTACATGTAATCTACCATCCCATTCATATATATGTATATATATTGATACTTACATATATATCTATATCTTCAACTGTCTTTTTGGCATATGTGTGTCTTGAGGTAATTAAGTTTAAAATTCTTCCGTGTAGACAGTAAGATGTGTGTATATCATTTAATTTTAATATTCATCTGAGAGTGATCCAGTTTTTATTTAGCACATAAAAATTCACTATTAAGATATGCACCAGTGGGTTTGATAATCACCTTTATTGATTTTCGAAATAATTGAGGGAGTGAGAAAATAAGTAATGTCCAAGATGTGTGTGCTAGATTGTTCTATTGTTAGCTTGGTTAAACCTGGAACTGTATTTCCCAAAGCCCCTTCTGCATGATTCTGGACTAGAGTTACTAAGAGAAGAATTTACATGAAACTTCGGAGCTGGAAGGGAAGCAGCAGTCGTTCCTCTTCGAAGTTCTTTGCAGTTTGTTATGTTGACAAATAGAAACAGAGGTACCCGGCAAATTCCAGCTTGTCTTTACTCTTCTTCCCTCCATGTCCAAGTCTTCTGACTGTTGGTCCTGTTGAACAGCAACATCCCAGGCTCCCTCCGGTTGCCTAGCAACAGACACACAGAGATAGGTTCAGAAGCAATAGCTTCCCAATCAGCCCCCTCAAAGTTTCCCCCTACATGGTCCCACTTTGGCTTGGTTTCTTAGATTCCCTTGCAAGTCCTGACTTCTCCACCCACACCAGTTCCTCTTTATCTGATCTTCTAACTTCCCATTTCACATCTCCACTTAAACTTCTTTCACAACTGTGTAAGGTATAATTTCTATGATAAATGCCATATCCTGTTACACTCAGAATCATTCTGCTTCCCTAACTAAACCTTGACTGATACAGTTATTTGCTCCAGATGTGGTTCCAGATGAACAGAACCTAAAGGATGGGAATCTCTGATTTGGTTATACTTAAAGGCATTAATGATCCTATTTCTACTAGTGGCAAATGGGATACTGGTAGTCCATGGTATGCAGTAGCGAAACAGTTATTTAAGACATCACTGTGGTTACCTGGAGCCAAGTGCCTACAGAAGACCCAGCTTTGATTGACCAAATAACTTACTCCACAAAACCTTTTAGTAGAAGTAAAGGTTATATAGACTATCAGGTTGGTTGGATGTTCTTAAGTATACTGTAGAACATTGAGAAAGAAGATGAGGAACTCAGAGCTATAAATTTCCAGGTCAAGGTCCAGGTTAGTGACAGCAAAACTCCTTTGTCTGTTTTATGTAAGACAGTAAAAGTAACTCAGCTCTTCTAGTTTCAGATTGAGATATCTGAATACCAACCCAAAGTTTAATCTTGTGGATGACTGAATTACAATACAAATAGAATTTATAAGCTTGAATAATCTCTTATGTTAAATTCAGCAAGATAATTGGGAAGAATTCAAACACCAAAATTTGGAATGAGGATATATGAGTAAATTCAAGTGAAGCTATGACCCTGAACCTTCATATTCTGCCAGGATTTGTTTGTTATTAGATGCATACTTTTCTCCCCTATCTGAGGTTAGTCTTCCCCTCCCTGAAGAACATGTGATGGCATCTTTTGTATCACAGGAAAATGCTGATCCTTCTCAACTCCTATCCCTTCATCCACTCATTACTTTGGGGGCTATATCTAGACTCAATTCCATCAGGTCCCCAAGGAGTCATTTCAAAGTATGAATGTTAGGAGATAACCCAGAAAATGAATTGCAAGATTTGTCAATTATGTAATTAGAAACCTGGGGGAAGATGTATGAGAAAGGATACAAGGGTTTGGATCAGGATAGAAGGGACACAATATTACTTATGGTCTTTCTTTTGGGGGTGTGCTACTCTTTCATGTAAACTCTCCATCATATCTAGATTTCCTTTTCCACTGAAACAACTCAAAGCCATTTGCCTTGGTTCCAGGTTGTGGTCCCCAGACTTGGTTCCAAGTTTTGGTCCCGTTCTGGGACCCAGATTGAAAAATCAGCACTGCCTGAGGCTTGCTCTTTTTATGAGAGAGGACAGAATATGAGACCTAAGTTAACCTCACGAGCACACTTAAAACCTCTGATCAATATGGTATATGTCACATGTACTTGCAGTCCCTGGATGAAGAAAGTCCCACAGCCAACCCTCAAAGGGATAGGGAAGTATAGTCCTCTATAACAGAGAGGGAGGAGAAATGGGTATTTGCCAAAAAAAAATATAATTTCCACGTACCTTCTTCTTTTTCAGTGTATGTTTGAAAATATATTTATTCTACCTTCATATGACAGTCAGTTTGGTTGAGGGTAGAATTCCTCATGAAAATATTTTTTCATTAGCATTTTAAGGGAATTGTCCCACTGACTTCTAGCATCCAGGATTGCTGATAAGATACATGGTCTTTTTATGAACTATTTTTTCCTCTCTGAAAATGACTTTTATCCTTGGTGTTCTGAAATTCTGCAATAATGTGTCAATGTTTTGATCATTTTCATTCATTCAAATTGATAATAGGGAAGGCTTTCCAACTGGAGATTTATAACCCTCACTCTGGGAAATTCCATTGTACTATTTCTTTGATAATTTCCCCCTTCTCCATTTTCTCTGATTTTTCTGGAATCGCTTCCTGGGATGATCTTCTAAGTCTGATCTTTTAACTCATATATTCCATTTCTGTCTATTTTTTCATTTTTAGGGACCTTCTTGGTATTATATTCTAAATGTTCTATTGAATATTTTTATTTTAATATCTCAGTTAAGATGCTTTTTGCCTACCAGTAAGTGAGGGCTCAACTCAAAATGGTTTAAACAAAAAGGGAATAGATTATCTCCCATAGGAAAAAGTCTAGAGGTTGGTGGCACAAGAGATTAATAAACTCAGCTGCTTAATGGCATAGGGGCTCTGGCAGCTTCATTGTGTCACCCTTGTCGTTGGACTGACTTAGAGACTTTTAGTAGCAAGATAGCTGTAGCAACTGCAAGCATCATGTCCTCACACAACTAGATCTGAAGGAAGAAAAGGAACCTCTGTATTGTGTCCTTTTTTACGAACAACAACAAAAAAACGTTCCCAGAAACAGTACTACAGACTTTTCTTCAAACCTCGTTGGCGGATATTATACCACATACTCATTCTTAAGCAGATTTCGTGACAGAACAGAATTACCACTATTATCTTAATCAAGATCCATTCTTGCTGCCAGGGAGGGACCAAGTCCCCCCAAAACACAAGGCATTTGGAGAAGAGTGAACACAATCAGGATTCTGTCAGAAAAGAGGAAATGAGGTGAATGGTTATTATACGGGCAACCGTGATGCCACTTTGGTAACCAGAGTTCTGATGTCAAATAAATCTTTCTTGCCTGGAATTTTCCATTCTTATAATATAATATCTTGCTTTATGAATGCTAACTATTCTTATTCATGCAGAGAATTCTAATTAGAGTTTCATTTTGTACTCTTGATTTTCTTATTTATGGTTTCTTATGAGGTTACTTTATTCTACCTTATCTCCATCTTCTCTTTCATGATGCTGGCAATCCTCTGCTGTCTATTGATCCTTAGTTGTGTCAATATCTTAAATGTGACAACCAACAGCTGGCTAGGGGCTTGGTGCCTCTAGGTGGGGCATTCATCTGTCAGGTTATGGCCCAGGATGATTAGGCTAGAAGTGTGTGACTATTTTTTAGGAAGATTCCCTAGGAAAAAAAAAATACAGAGGTCTTTTCTCTAAAGGATATCCAATTTCTCAATTTAGAGAAGAATAGTCTGGAAGTCAGGGAAAATGGAGGGGTTAAGGAATGCCAAGTGTTCCATATATGTGCTTTCAATTAATTCTCTATTTATAAGCCCATGTTACCTTCCTGTTCACTCTTCCAACCACATGCCTGGAGCCCCTGTCCTGGTCCCTGTGCTATAGAAGCTCCTGTACTGTCCTTCCTCTGGCCCCTGCCCTCCTCACTGGGCAAGAAGTTTGAGAGACCAAGGGAGGAACTATCCAATGCTCACAGATTCCTTTCTAGACTAAGATATGCTCTGAGTGACTGGGACCCCAGAATTCTCTGCCCAATCAAGCCCCAAGTCCTCTCCATGTGCCATGTAGGCCTCCCCCCTAGGCCTTGAAAAGTAACCACAGGGGGCCATCTGTGGGAGTGTGGATGGAGCTACGATGTGCCAACTGGGCTGACTATGCAGGTGCCCAGGAGGCCCTGGGTGGTGCAGAACAGAGAGGGGAGGAGAGCAGGGGTGCCAGCTGGGGGCTAGGAGACTCCATTTGTCCTGTTGCCCTGGGCCCCGCAAATGATAAGAGGGAGCTTGTTTACCTCTATCTCCCTCACATCTGGTACTCGGAAATGTCAAGCCTCTCTGGGATTAAGAAGGCAAAGAACATCTTCCTCATATGTATCACCCAGGGATTCTCTAGACTCACGCTTCTTAAACTCGACCATATGTAAGAATGACCTGAGCCTATGCAATACATATTCCTGGCCCACCCATGGAGTCAGAATCAGCAGCTCTGGCACAGGGCCCATGAATTCCTAACAAATCCTGGGAGCGATGCTATTGCAGCTGGTGCACAGACCACACTCTAAGTAGCATTGCTCAGTTGAGACCTCTGATGTCCTGTCTCAACAGTTAAAATTCCCTACCTAGTCTCTCAGTCCCTCTTCTCTCTCAATTCCAATCTCTCTCTCTCTCTCTCTCAGGAATTTATTTAAATTCCTCTTCTGTGATGTTCTCTTCATTGTTGTGTTTTATACCTTTAGGACATTTTATTTACTATCATTTTAATGGCTTCTCAAGAGGAAGAAAAAATAAATGTGTGCAATGAATCAGTCATATTTTTCAGTGAAAGTTTTATAAAAGATTTTTTTAAATTGGTATTTAAAGGAGTAATTTTTATTTAGCTGAAAATTAACTGAAGTGACCTGCTTCTTCCTTCTGATGGTGACAGATAAATGGAGTATTATGTATTATCATAAAATAATAGTATTGAGTCTAAGACTGGATTTGACCTCCACTTGACCTAATGCACATGGATATCACTTTACCCTAGCAGCTTCATCTGTAAAATGTCAATATCATAATTATACTTGATTCTTGTTTAATAGGAGTATTTTTGAGGTTAAATAAGAAATTATTTGTGAGACATTTCCAAGACCTGCACGGTGGTAATTAAGCTCCACATTTATGTAGGTCCTGGCTCTGAGTTGCCTCAGACCCCACACAGACATTGTCTAATTCACCATTTCCCTAGCACACTGGAAAGAAGTACAGTATGATTGGAAGAGAATAAGTTCTGAAGTCAGAGAGACCTCAGTTTGAATTTGATCTAAGCCACTAGCTATGTAACTTTAGACACATTTCTCATCTGCAGAAAATGGCATCAGACAAAGGTCTAGTAACTGTATTTAAAAGTGTATGCCTATTGATAAAAAAGAAACCAATAGAACCCTAAAAAATAATAATATAGAAACCAACAATTCACAAGAAGACAAAATGCTGCTAATGAATTAACACAAAAAATGTTCAACCTCGCCATTAGTTTTTTTTAAAGATGTGGAAATTAAATTGATATTATTTTTATTTATAAATTAGCACACGTTTCTTTAAATGACAATGCACATTCCTATCCAGTGAAATATCTACTCTCTACAATGTTATGGCACTTGTATCATGATATGACCTTTCTCTAAGGTCAGAGTGTGAACATCAACAGTGAGTATCAAGAACTTCAAAAATGTTCATGTCTCTTGATTTATCAATTGCTCTTTTGCATATACATACATATATACATACACACATATATGCATGTGTGTACAAATACACAATACATATACAAAAGAATTTTTTCTTCTTTTATATATAATTTTTCTACTTTATATATATATATACATATATATATCTTTTAAAACATTTTTATTGGAGTATAGTTGATTTACAATGTTGTGTTAGTTTCAGGTGTACATCAAAGTCAATCAGTTAAACATATATATGTATCCACTCTTTTTTAGATTCTTTTCCCATATAGGCCATTATAGAGTATTGAGTAGAGTTCCCTGTGTTATACAGTAGGTCCTTATTAGTTATCTATTTTATATATAGTAGAGTGCCTATGTCAACCCCAATCTCCCAATATATCTCCCCCCTGCCCATACCCCCAGTAACCATAAGTTTGTTTTCTACATCTGTGACTCTACTTCTGTTTTTTAAATAAGTTCATTTGTACCATTTTAATATATATATTCTACATAATATGTATCATAAGTGACATATAAATGATATATACATCCTATAAAAACATTCTATATGAAAAAATATGCATAAAGATGTGGCTATACTGTCCATAATTTGCTTTCAAATACCTCAGTTAGGGACAGCCTGTCGAGTGTGTGTTCCTTTTAACATACACCCTCTGGGTAGATATAGACAATATTTAAAGTTCTCTAAAAAGGAATCCACATTTCGCTGGGGGGGAGGTTGGTCATCAGAAATCTATACCAGAGGGTACAACTACAAATACTTGGTCCTACAGACCAAGTGATAATTATATAAGGGATATTAGAAATGATTTTTTGTTCTGCAATGAATACCTATTGGATGATGGTGGGTGTGTTGTGCAGACAGACATTGTGTGTTTGGGTACCTAGGAATTTCTGAAAAGCCATCTCAACACTGTCACCTTCTCTAATCCAGTTTCAGGGACAAGTTTAGCTTCTTGAAGGCCTGAGTTTTATAAAGTTGATCCAAGTGAGGGAGTAGAGGGAGTGGATTGTGACCTCTGATGGTGATTGATTGGACCTTGGTCCCCTAAGGTCCAAGAGCTACTGACGCTCTCTGTGAAGGGAGACCTGTGGAGGCTCTCGGCACTGCTCCTGCAAAGCCAGTACACCTGGAGTGCGGGGGCCTGAGGTCCATCTGGAGTCTTACTCCAGTTGCTGAATCAGCGTCTCCATGTCCTGTTCTGAAATACTGCCCTGTTTCCATCCCCAGAGTGGGAATGGAAGGTAAAACTGAAACCCATGGAACTTAAGAGGAACTCAGAGGTGATGTTCAGGGTGTAGGTGCTCCAAGCAAGGAAACCACAGGTCTCCACTCAGAAAAGGCTGAGAACCAGAAGGAAATATGGGCTGTGGGGAACAGAGACCACCAGCCACTGGTACAGGACCTTGAGGATGGTCTTGTGAGTCACAGGACCTCCACTAAAAAGCATCTTTTAATAATGTCTACCTCCTTGGGCCAGAAAGGCAGCTGGCTCCACTGAAGCTAGGCCGGGTCCAGAAATATTACTACTGGCATTAGCTATGCTTCTTTAGGTGGAGAGGATATTGAAAAATTCACAAATATCATCCCACCTAATTCTTATAAAACACTAATTGGCAGATATTATATTCCCAAATCATAGACTTAGAAGGATTCTGTATTTTTGCCTAAGATGGTAAAACTGGCACTGGCTGAACCATGATATGAATACATGTACATACGGTTAGTTCCAAAACCAGCCCTTAATGAACGGATGTGACTGGATTGCAGACTACTGGCCCCATGAGTCACACAGTGGATGCTACTCATGCCTGTAACCCAGCCTCCAGAGAGGTAAGGGTACAAGACAAAGTCATTTTCCCCGCCTACTGGCTGGTGTGTGTGCTTTATGGTGGTCGCCATGGAACCCCAAATGCTAGAAGATACCCCTAAAGTCATGTTTCTCAGTGGCAGACACAACCACCAAGAGCAGCTCATGTGGTCAGGAGACTCATGGAGCCCCACTGGAAGAACAGGTCGGTTGCTAAGGGGAAGAGCTGTGGCTGGGCCTCAAGCCTTGTTTCCAGGGCTTTGTAAAGGTCCACAATTCCCAGAGGCTGGACCACTAACTCCTCATGGCTACTTCAGTCTGACTAGGTCCCTCTCTCTAGATCTGACCCTTAAGGAGTGATTTTTCTTACTCAGGCTCTTAGTTCTACAAGTGAAGCTGTTGTGTAAATCAGGTCGAAGGTCCCATCACTCCAGGAACAATGTTTTTTATTTGCTGGTGGTCAGTACTGGTTTATATATCCCAGAGGGTGACTCTATCAGCTTGCTAGGGCTGCCATAACAAACTTCCACAGAGCGGGTGGCCTAAACAACAGAAATTAATTTTCTCACAGTTCTGGAGGCTGGAAGTCCGAGATCAAGGTGTTGTTGGCAGGGTTGGTTTCTTCTAAGGGCCTCTCTCCTTGGCTTGTAGACAGCCATCTTCTCTCTGTATCTTCACTTCGTCTTCCCTCTTTGCGTGCCTGTGTCCTAATCACCTCTTCTTTTAAGGTCACCAGTCATGTTGGATTAAGGCCCACCCTAAGACCTCATTTTAACTTACCTCTTTAAAGACTCTATCTCCAAATACACATTCTGAAGTACAGGGCATTAGGGCTTCAATATACGAATTTGGGGGACACATAATTCAGCCCATAACAATGGCCAAACACGCACTGTAATTCAAAGGAGGGCCTTCTCGGTTGTATAGAGGCTGCCCATCTCTCAGCTTCTCAGACACACAGCATGTAGGGAATTACCCTGAGTTCTCCTTATTAGGAGGAACATATATTTTATTATCCAAACCAGGACATGTCTCAGAGGGAAAGAGGGAGTTATTGATACTGATATTGATACTGATGTTATTTTCTTGATGTCAAGAAAACAGGAATAAACTGGGACCGTCCCTAGGTAAACCAGGACCATCCCTAGGTAAACCAGGAACTATAGTCTTCCTATCCATAAATCAAGAACTAAGGATGTCCACATGTAGCTACATTTCCTAGAAGATATAGATGATTTTCACAATGCCCCTAAATCTCTCTAGAGGTAAAAGCAATGGAGGCCTGGACTCTTTCAGACAGTGGAACCCATGAGCCCAGGGCGAGCTGCTCCAGCATTCCTCTGCTCATTGGTGGTGAGCCCAGCCAGTGGGCTGTGCATTGCCACGTTTCAGTTCCGTGGTTTACTTTCCCTCAGTGCAAGGCGTGGGGAGACACCATGCTCCAAATCTACAGAGTTCAGCCTCTAACACAAGGTCAACGTGCTACCCCTCCCTCTTAGGAGACAAAATATTCAATCAGGGACGGTACCAGGAAGCACTTGGAAATGACTGGGACATTTTTGTTGTCACGATGACCCAGGCTGGTGCTGCCGTTTTGTATTGAGTGGGAGGCACTGATGCAAACATCTTGCAATCCTGAGCACCATCGAACTGTCCCACGCAAACTGCCTGGAGCACCCCACTTGAGAACCACCACGCACAAATGGAGAAGGTCTCATTGTGGGCTTGTAAACGCTGGGCAGAAAACATCTGGGGGCAGGGAGACCTCAGGGTGGTGATTGTATTGTTCTATATACTCTGTCCCTAAGGCAAAACTTCTCCCCCCTTCTACCCTCTTCTCACCCCAGGAAAATAGTGAGCCTAGATTAGAATTTTAAGGCTGTGAAAGGAAAATCATAATGGAGTCGGTATTGCTAAGAGAGGTCTCTACAATGGAGCTGGGAGGTCATTAATGAGTCTGACTTATGCACTGCACGTCTCAGCGGTGCATAATGTCAGCCAGAATACCTGCCAGAAACTCAAGATACTTATGGGACTCTTACCCTAAAATAACTTGTGACAGTCTATATACTTATCTGACCACTACCCTAAAGCAACTCGCACTTCCTTAAGGACAGATATTTTCCTACCTGCATCAGAGTCAATCACAATTCTCACCAGGCAACTTTCCACAAACTTCCTGACATTTTGTCTTTATAAGCCCCTGACTCTTTCTCTTCACTCTTTCAGGGTTACCCGAATCTGCGTCTCCCGAATTGCAATTCTTAAGACCCCCACATAAACTCTTTTCTTATTTACAGCCTCCTGCGTTATTATTATTATTATTTTGGTTGACAGGACCTGGGTTTGAAATATCATGCTCTGCTGCTTGGTATTTGTGCAACCTTGGGCCACTTAGCTGGGTTTTCTGAGCACATTTGCTTCATCTGTAGAATAAGGGAGATATAACTTTTAAAACACTTACTCCTCCTACCTGTCTTAAAGGATCTTGCCCCACAGGGCTATATTTATGAAAGTGATTTGCAAACTGAAAATTCTGAACATAGGTTAGTTGTCACCAGTATTAGGAAGTGTACTTCTGTTCGTTTACAGGAGAAATCATACCCCCTGTGAAATGGCTCAACCTTTCCCACTACACAGGACAAGACAGGAAAGGGCTGCTTGGCTTTGTTCCCTTCCCCTTCCTCACAACTGTGCCTTGTTCTCATTGTAAATGTAGGTCCACGGAGGACACAGGTAAATCCAAGAGGTCTCAGATGCTGTGCACCCACCACCTGCCCCAAGCCTGAGACAATGGTCCTCTGGGGTTTTCTTCCCACCCCTACACCTATCACTTCCCTCCTTTGCCTCCAGGGAACATGGGTTTGAGGAGTCGTGATTTTATTCCTAATTGCATGTGAAGTGTTATATACCCTGTGGAGCACATAAAATTTTAATCTATTTTAGTCCCCATTAATTTCCCACCCCTTTTCATTTATAACTTTTTCTCTTTTCTCTATAATGCTCCCTTTTCCCTAATGGATTTGTAAATTCCCCTTTTATTCCCTTCCACCTCCTGGCAGGCATGAATTCAGTCTCCAGTGAGGTTGTCTGCATGTTTCCCCTTCAGTCTTCCTGGAGCCCCATTGCTTCTGAAGGGAGGAGTCCGAGGGTGGGTCAGGAGCCAGAGTGGCCTTCTGACGTCCAGCTCTCTGGCCTGACAATGTCTCACTCCAAGATCTTTCCGGTGGACAAGCTGTTTATGACTTGTTGCCAGCAAATGGGACTCCAGGTACCTGCCCAAAGTGCACTTGACAGGCACGTTGTATAGAGCAGTAAATTAGAGGGTGGCTTAATTCCCCTCCTCTGACTTTCCAGGATTATGCCCTGTGGTCCCATTCTCCTGTGTGGTGCATATAAATTTGCAACCACTACACTCAGATGCAAGACATGTCCCATTATTTAACTTTTCTAAATCAAATTAAACATGACCCTGAACTCTCCCTCGTTAGAGTAGCAGGCCTCGCCTCTGAAGGACAATGCAGAGGTGCCAGGGATCTTACCCAGTGCGCACATTCAGTAGTGACTTCTAGGTGACTTTCCACAAAAGTCACTGCCTGACGTGCCTTTCCCAAACCATCATAGTCTCCTGAAAGTGGAAACTCAGAGCCTTGCTCCCAGGGTCCACAGAGTCAATCCCATCTGAGGGTCTTTCCTAGCCCTGAAAGCCAAGGAGGCCCCCAAAGTAAGACCCCCTCCCTGTCAAGGGGACACTCTCCCTTCATGAGGGTTGGCTGTTCCACCTCTGACCATCTCTCCACCTAGCCCCACCACCATTGCAGCATCCCAACATAGTATCTCAAAAATCATTAGAAATATCCCAATGTTCATAGCAGCACTATTTACAATAGCCAAGACATGGAAGGAACCTAAATGTCTATCGACAGATGAATGGATAAAGAAGATATGGTGTATATGTATGATGGAATAATACTCAGCCATAAAAAAAGAATGAAATAATACCATTTGCAGCAACATGGATGGACCTGCAGATTATCATACTAAGTGAAGTAAGTCAGACAGAGAAAGACAAATGCCATATGATATTGCTTATATGTGGAATCTTAAAAAAATGATACAAATGAACTTATTTATAAAACAGAGACTCACAGACATAGAAAACAAACTTATGGTTACCAAAGGGGACAGTGGGGAAGGGATAAATTACGAGTTTGGGATTAGCAGATCAAACTACTGTATATAAAATAGATAAACAACAAGGACCTACTGTATAGCACAGGGAACTATAGTCAATGTCTTGTAATAAACTGTAATGGAAAAGAATCTGAAAAAGAATCTGGAATTTGTTGTACACCAGAAACTAACACAACATTGTAAATCAACCATACTTCAATTAAAATAAATAAATAAATAAATAAAATATATGAACAAGGACAGAAAAAAAATTAGAAACAGCTTGGCTAGTTTTTTTAGGTTGAGAAGCCATCTCTTTTGCTGAAGAGACTTTCTGCAGTCTCTTTTGCAAGTTACGTTTTTTAAAAAAAAATTGCAATAACAGATTAAATTTTGCTGTCTCATCTGCTTCAGATCTTCTCCCTTCCCCTGCCTCTGCCAGCTCAGGACTGATCCAGGCATTGAAGCTTGATGTGGGAAAAGATTCTACCAGTCCATCCTCACTCACTAGCCTCTCCAAGGTCTGTCCTCCAGGTAGATGTGAGGATAACAAGAATGGGCAACATCCTGAATGGGTAGTCCTGCAGTGTTGGGTCTATCCAAACACTCCACTTGGAGATCCTTCTCCTGCATCCTGGGGGCCTCCCAGCTGTAGTTTTCTTCTATATCTGGCCACCTTTAATCTCTTCCTCAGCCTCTGATCTATCCTTCTGTTGGGGTCACCTGGACTTTTCAGGCCAGGAGTCCACGTCTGGCCTGGGAAATAGAGTCATTCTGGAAGAGCAGGCTCCACAACAGGCTGCATCATCCAGACTCTCTCCTGGAAGGTTCTTATTTGTAACTCGTAAGTCAGACATCAGTCCCTAGGAACCCTCAAACCCCAGGAAACATGTGTTAAGTTCTCCCCAGTAGTTGTCTCGAGATTCCACCCCCTTATCCTCACCACTTGACTCTCTCTCTAAAGACATCTTGACTCTAAAAGTTTATAAATCCCCCTCCCCAATTTAATCTTAGCTTCTTCCATCAAAGTAGCAGTTGGCATATCCTGCACGAATAGTGAGCAAACCACTGTTCTCAGCTTTGGGACCTCAAAGACAGGAGGGGTCTTATTTTAATATCCTGTTACAAATACATAGCATAATGTCAGGCAGTGATAAAAATAATAATGAAAAAATAAACTAGTATAAGGGGAGCAAGTATGACAGTAAGAACTCTTTCAATAGATGACATTAGGGCAAAGATGTGGACAGTTGGAGGAGTACCAAAGCAGGTGTCTGAGGGAAGAGCATTCCAGAAGGAGAGGACAGTGAGGGTGTGGGTCTGGCATGTTTCAGGAGGCCAGATTGGCTGGTGTAGAACGAACAAGGCAGGTAAGCCAGCCAGGAGGTGGGAATGGTAGCCAGGAATCAGAGCAGGCAGGGTCTCGTAGGCATGGTAAACAGTACGGATGCTATTCTAACAGATAAGAAAATCCTGGTGGTTTTGGAGCAGGGGAGAGGCATGGCCTGATAAGTCAGGTGGCCTCTGTGTGGGAAATAGACCGTGGAGCAGCCAGAGTAGGGACCCAGTAAGAAGATCCAGGCACGAGCAGTGACAGGGACCCTAGTAAGAAGTGGCACATTCAAGATATATTTTGAAAACTGAGGCAGCAAGAGCGCTGATAGAAAGCAACCAGGATTTGAGAGAATGAGAGATTTTTAAAAGGCAGATTTTGAACCTGCCAGGTAGCTCCAGCTAAGACGGATCCTACAGTGTCATCAGGGCAACGCATTGTCCTTAGGGCAAGTACAGCTCTTCCTCAAGATTTGCAGAGTCCCAAAGGTACTTGACCATGGAATCTCTCTTAGGGGTCATCTCTTACCATCTCTTAAATAGGTGGTTTTGCAAGGCAACACCTATGAAGCAGTTTTTTCCCAAAGTATGGTCCAAGGTCCAAAGTATGGTCACTGTCATAGACAAAGAGCCAATTATATAGACAGCCTCGTTTCTACTGATTTATATCTGGATCTAAAACCATAAAAGATGAGAAGCAGTTTGATGGGGACATAATTAAAAAATAAGGAGGAAAATTAAAAGAAATATCACATTTAATTCAGTGGCTTTCTCAGTAACCCAATTCAAGCTTAATTTTCAATCATTGCTTAGCTCTTAAATTTCCTTTCAGGGTTACAGGGAAAAAAAATGTTCACTTACCCTCAAGGTGGTGTCTATCTCCAGTTTTTTAATGACTCCCAGGTTGCCTGTACTGTCTAAACAACATTTTAGTTGCACAGAGATGTATATATATATATATATATATATATATATATATATATATATATATATATATATATATATATTTTACTTTTGTAGAGATGTATTCATTTTTAATTGTTACTATAAATTCCCGTTGCTCCCTGAAATCTGTACACTTCAGTGCAAGGATTGCAAAATTGAAATGATCTGCAGGGTCAGGCAGGTAACAGCTGTATAGAGGGGCAAGGTGAGGCCCACGGGAGGGATGGGTGCTCTGGAGAAGAGCCAGGTTCATGCTCACAGAAAGGCATTCCAATTAAGAAAAGGAAAAGAATTAAACACCGTGCTGACAAAACAAAACACAATGTTTATATAAGACCCCTCCCACATTATCTCTTCTGACTACATAAAACAAGATTTTCTTTTAGAACCCAAGCCTACTTTTCTCCTGGTCAGTTAAAAACAGCTGCTAAAATATGCCCTAACCAGCAAAAAAACAAAACCAAACAAGAAACATTGCTTGGCTTGCTTAGCAAGGACGTCCCTCCTGTGAATACTTTACCTGTACTTGTTTTCCATGTGGCCATTTCTTTACTATGCATTTGCAACTTGATTTTCCACTAAAAAGAAGATATCCCTAAAAAGGCAACATTTTTTTTTTTTTACTTTTACTTTTGAGCTCTTTAAAAATCCACACAGAATAAAAATGTTTTCACAACTTGTGGTTTCTTCATTCTTTTTTTTTTTTTCAACATCTTTATTGGAGTATAGTTGCTCTACAACGCTGCGTTAGCTTCTGCTGTATAACAAAGTGAATCAGCCATATGTATACACATATCCCCATATCCCCTCCCTCCTGCGTCTCCCTCCCACCCTCCCTATCCCACCTCTCTAGGTGGTCACAAAGCATCAAGCTGATCTCCCTGTGCTATGCAGCTGCTTCCCACCAGCCATCCATTCTACATTTGGTAGTGTATATATGTCCATGCCACACTCTCACTTTGTCCCAGCTTACCCTTCCCCCTCCCTGTGTCCTCAAGTCCATTCTCCACATCTGCGTCTTTATTCCCGTCCTGCCCCAAGGTTCTTCAGAACCATATATATTTTTTTTTAGATTCCATACATATGTGTTAACATATGGTATTTGTTTTTCTCTTTCTGACTACTTGAATAATCCTGAATACTTTTCAAAGTGCTTGCGTACACAGTATTAGTTAGGATGTGTGAGGTTATGCTACAGTAATAAATAATGCCAAAATGTCAAAAGCCCAACATAATAAAAATTCTTACTTATGCTGCATGTCCAACCTGGGGCATCAGGGCTCTGTTCATTATAGTCACTTAAGGACCCAAACAACCAAGATAAAATGTCATCTCAATATGAGCGTCTACAATCACTACTGCAGTGAGAAGGGCATGGGGCAAATCAATCACTGGTGCTTAAAGTTTCTACCTGAAAGTGACACACGTCATTTCTGCTCACATTTCATTGGCCAGAGCATTTCATATGGTAATACTTAACCTCAAAGCAAGCAGTAAGTGCAACCCTTCCTTGCACCAGAAAGAGGAGAGTCAGAAATACCTGCTGAACTTCACTAATGAACTACAACATACATATTATCACATTGAGTACTTACCACAGGTAGGGCTGGAAATCTTTGTAATATTTAGCTTAGGAAAAGACTAAGACTCAAAAGAAATTAGTGACTCTTCCAATACAATCTAGCTAGTTACTAAAGGGCAAAAGCAAGAACCTTGTTTTCCTAAATCTTAATTTAATGTCTTTTCATCACAGCACGCTTTCATCCATTGGCTGCATTAGCTAGACTTTTTTTTTTCCCCCAACTAATTTATTTATCTATACCCTCCTGGTTTCAAAGAATATTTGTGACATTATGTGATATGTGGTACTCCAAGGACAATGGTGCTTCAAGGACAAAGGACAACCCTGCCTGAAAAAGTTTCAACGTTACACACCCTACCGGACTCTCATCGCCCTCCCTGCCATGTTGCAATGGGTATGAAATTCCTGAGCCCACCTGGGCGAAGGGACCTGTTCTTCTCTCTTCCCAAATAAGGAAAGGCATCTGCCCTGTCCCACTTCCACCCTATAGAAGGAAAGTATACGTGCCTCAGCCAATCAGTAAACTAAATTTTCACCTCAGACCATTCCTTTGTTCTCTGGCTATAAAAACTGACAAATAGCACATGTTTGGGGTCGGCTCTCCCAGACTACTAGGAAGTCGGCCTGCTGTTCTGGCAGCGACCATTCCCTCTAATAAATTCTATCCTCTTTACATTCTGCCTTGTGTCTGGAAATTCTTTTCCAACCTGCGTTCGGACCACAACATGATAATTGTGCCATGGCCTTATTTTATTATATACACACAGAGCTTCTGGCTGTGATCATATTGCAGAAAGCACAGGTTTTATAATCATTTGAATTTTTTCATTTATTTTAATGATCTTTTAAAATAATGATATGGTTGATTCAATCAACCAAACTGTTCAAGACTGTTGAAAATAATGATTCCCTTGAAGGGAAAAAAAAAGGTCAATTCAGAGGTCATCTATGGGTGTTAAGGCAGAAGCCTTTAGTACAATGTGCTACAACTCTACACCCTGCGCTAAGAGCTGAAGCGGGAGAAAGCAGCCTCCAAATCTCCACTGTGCCTTTGAGAATCTGAGCAACAACATTCCAAATTTCCATCAGCCCTGGGTTGTTACAACATGAAAGGGAACACTTTGTCCAGTAGAATGAGACGATTCACTTCACACTTTCTAAGGCAAAATGAATTTTTCACCTTTGACAAAAATGAAATACACATCAGATGACAACAAAAGCTCTGTAACCCCAAACACAGGTAGCAGCTTAGATAATTTTATAAGAAATTTAACCAATGTTTTCTCTCATCCCCATGTATTTTTTTCAGAGTTCAGAATTAATAAATTCCTTAGACAATTTGGCATCCTGGTCTTTAGTTAAGAGACACATTTGCATAACAATAATAAGCCCTTTCCCACTGTCTGTGTGTGTCTGTGTGTGTGTATGTGTGTCCCAGC
Organism: Eubalaena glacialis; assembly: GCF_028564815.1. Lineage (NCBI taxonomy): Eukaryota > Metazoa > Chordata > Mammalia > Artiodactyla > Balaenidae > Eubalaena > Eubalaena glacialis. The sequence continues at coordinate 72,850,076 of NC_083718.1, read as the reverse complement.
ACACACACATGTGCATGAGATGTGGTGTGTTAGCTCGTAGTCATGCATGTGTCTGCGTTTCTAGGGCCCTTGGGATGAAATTACAGTGAAAAATTCAGAGGCAGTCTATTTCTCTCAACTTGCCTGAAACTGGTTTCACGCTTCTTCATTTTAATAGGAATCAAATGAAGGATGCTGACTCATTAAGAGGCTGAATGAAGAGGTGTGAATTCCTAGCTGATGGCTATGAGTTAGTATTTCAAAACGGTGAGAAAATGATTTTGCCTAACTTTAAGGAATTACTTTTTAAGTTTAGACCTGGAAGATCTGTTTACAGGGGCTTTCAAAATTGAGGAATATTTCAGGTTGTTGTCATAACACTGCCAAAAATATAATTTATTCAAAGCACTACAGGAGACAAACGTATATATATACTTTTCATTTAATTTTTTACTAATATAATGAGGATAATTATAATACCTAACTCATATGGTTGTTGTGTCTGCCACATAATAATGGGTCAAGGGTCATTATCATCATCATTATAATAATATACTAAGGCTTTTCAAATGTTTTTTTTATTTTTAGCCATAAAATTTATTTATTCAAATATTATCTTAAATGGAAGCCCTGTGTGTAAAGCATGTATGTAAAACAAAATTGCTCCCGTTAAAGAGAAAGTAGAAACCCTGAACCCCACCAGTTCTCCCAAATCCAGCTCCTCCCCCTAGCCAAGGCTGTATAGAACATATATGGAAAACCATTGCTTTAAAATATCTTTCATTTGTCTCTGATGTGGGTAAAATTTCCAGCTACACAGCTCTCTCCACATACACACACACACACACATAACTTCGGAAGAGGTTATTTGGTAAATATATTAAGTATAGTTAATCTCTAATAATAATAGCAACACTCTTTCACTGAGTGCTTACCCATTTGTTCACCTTTTTATACATATTACCTCTAATTCTCTTTTCAGCTCTGTGATTGGTATTATTATCCTTATTTTTTTAATGGGGAAAAGAGACACTAAGCGGTCACACAGCTATCAAGTGGAAAAGTTAGAAGGATTTGAACCTGAGTTTGTCTTTCTTCAAAGCTTAACTTCTTTCCTCTTTACCATGTTTCTCAAACTGGACACCCTCAACACTCTATGGTAACTTTTAAATCAGTTTTCATTTTTATAATAATCCAAAAACTTTAATGGATAGGTATTCTGGATGAGCTCAATAACCACCTTACAACTGAGCTCTGCCCCAAGATGGCAGCATTATTTGCTTTTGTTTGCAATTATGTTGTTGCCAAGTGGCACTGCTTTAATGGCTCCCACTAATGAGAAAAGAACAGAGGTGAACTGAATAGGAAATGATGTGTTCATACCAAATGACGGCCAAATGACATCACAGCAGGCCGTACAAAGTAGTTCAGAAGAAGAAAGTGATGGGCAAATGGAGTCAGTACACAAGGTAATAACGGGCACACGGACGTCCGAGGAACTAGGGCTGCACAGCCAGTACCATACTCGTGTTGCAAACTGTGATTGCGTTTCAGCCAAACATTACTCATCACAGTACATTAATGTTATTCATTTGAATTTTATTATGTTTGTATTTGAGTTTTTATTTAGTTGTTTAAGTTGTTTGGAGCATATTAGAGCTCTTACCATGAACGTTTATATCTAGTTTTATGTTAAACATATTTAAGTCACATAAAAATAATTTAACACAGGGATCCTTGAGCATTTCTCCCTTTAAAGGGGGTCTACATACATTGCTCAGTGTAAGGAATAACACTGCACAGAATGGACAGGCTCTCCATCTTTGGATTTGCTCTTGGGAAACCTTTGAGATAGAAATCTGAAGACTGGTCAATTCCATCAATATGGAATTCCATCAATTGGTTGACTGATTTTTTTTCTTTTTACAAGTTTCCTGAAACCTCATATGGAATCCTGAATATAAAATCTGATAAACATAAGGGTTGTATCTGTGTGTGTGTGTGTGTGTGTGTGTGTGTTTGAGAGTAGTTTTTCTGTGCCAAAGAATTCCAATCAGATTATCTTATTGGTTATAATAATTAATACCCATTTTATTAAAGTTACTAATCCAAAAATGTAATCCTTCCTTAAGCTTTTTAGTTGAGTTTGCAAGTCTTACTATTTTACCTTTAAATCTAGCAAATCTTAACAATCATATTTCAGGAAGGGGCAGTTATTCATGTTTGGTCCCATATATAAACTTGGTTAAGCTCCTTTACAAATTTTAAGCTGCACTTATAAATTTAATATATTCAATTTCCCCTTTAAATACTTCAATTATCTGGCTGAAAAACTTTCCCCATACTTAAATAATTCTTATAAATCTAATAAATTAGACTTTTAAATACAGTGAACCTTAAGTTCTCTTAAATATTTTAACACTGTATATAAAATTAGTAAGATTTCAACCTAAAATTACAGGACTAAATCAATCACTCAATAGTATTTTAAATTGAAGTTACAAAGCTTAACTATTATTCTAATAGGTCATTATAAGTATCTAACCATTACTAGTAACCGAAATTCCAAATTTTTCCTGACACAAAGATATTAATACGATCGTTCTGGTCTTTTAAACATTCCAATACTTAATTCTAAATCTTCTGAGTTTTGAAAGATGCTTACACAGTAAAGAAACAATAGTGTTACCCACATAATTTGGGGGGATAATATCTGATTCAGTTGAGGTTAACGCGATGACCTGAGGTTTCATCTGGGGTGGTGACTGGATATCTGTCAGCAGTACTGATGGGGCTTGCCTAGATCCATTTACCATGGTTATACCAAAACCCTCCAATGGGCTGGCCTCATAGAATGTTTAGTTCATATCAAGTTATATATTACATGATTTATTCCATTTACTCCCAGAAAACTGCATTCCCAACTCCAGCTTGTTTGATTGGATTTTGCTTTTCTTTGTTTCTTAATATATATAAATGCATTTTCTAGTTAATTCTAAAGACTTTCGGACCTGTCAGAATCTTGCATTCTTTTCATATACTTCCTATCTCTTATAATTGAATTCTAGATATCTCCCATGACTCATTACTATTCAATCACAACTTTTAAACTCATTTCTCTGACACGATCTATTTCTAAGATGCATAGAAATTGGTTTAGAAGTCTAGCCCAGTTATTTTCAAATTTTTCTTTTGGTTTGGAACTCTTTGTTCAGTCAGAATGTTATCCAGAACTATGAACCATTAAAGCAGACGAAACCTTCAGATTCTATCATCTTAAAACAATGTGGCCCTCCAGACATGAGATCACAGGGGAAGCTTCTCCAACTCTTATTTTTACGATCATGGCGATCAACCATGAACTGTCATGTCACATCACCCTGGATAGCAGTAGTGAGGATAAAGCATATGGCCACATGGCTTGCACACAATGATAGCAGTAAACCATGGTCCTAGTACCCAAGGTGATTATTGGGCCATGTACAAAATCTGGGTAAGGTCTAATAGTCAAGGTGGTACCAGATGGGGGGGATTGTAGAAGACTGCTAGCTGTTATCAAAAATTCATGCTCTCCTCTTCTTTGGGGACATAAAGTTAGACTACATTTCCCTAACTCCCTTGCAATTAAATGTAGCCATATAACTGGGTTCTAGCCAATGGAATATGAATAGATATGGTGTGTTCCATTTCCAGGCAGCCTATAAAAACCTCCCCTATGCTTTCCTCTACGTTCTTTTCTCTTTTACCTGGCAGGAATGGAGACAACCCCCAAGGTGATCTTCTCAGCCACAATTTGAAAATGGCACATCTTCCATCAGCCTGGGTTCCTGAATAATTACATGGATGAGGGTCACTCACTGCATCAATCTGTTCTTCTACTCAACACTGTTACACATCAAAAAAAAAACAAACAAAACTTGTACTGTGTTTGAGCCATTATACATTTGGTGACTTGTTTGTTATGGTAACCAGCTTACCTTAATTAATAGAGCGATCAATAGGATCAACTTCTCCATATGGCCCTGTACTCTAACTTTTATGACTAGGGTCTTATTCATTATTAATCTCTCCAGCAGAAGGTACCCATTGACCATATCCACTCAGAATAATGTAACCTTGAGGCTGGTCAACAATAGAGCCTGATATATCAACACAAAACAGACTCAAGCTTGCATTAGTTAGTACATTCTGATTCCCTTGCATCCACTATCATCAGGTCTGGTGCCCCCAACTCTTAGACTGGAAGGACATAGGGGAGAGGTATAGTTTCTCTATTACTTGTGTGTTGGGGCTTTTCCTGATGGTGACAGGTGATGCCAGATGTTTCAGGACAGGATGACTATGCACAGAATGGTCAGCATCTTCACAACACTTTTGGGGTTACCCCCACTGATGGCACAGTTGTTCAGTAGATCAGCAAAGTATATTTCCACGGAATAGGTCATGATGGAATAGCTCATTCTGGGGAATAGATTACCAACTTGGAATTAGAACCAAATGGCTTTTCAGCCTCAAAGAGCAAGATCACCAAAGTGAGCTGGCCTTTACCACTGAAGCCACCCCATCATGGAAGGGGTCATCAGAACTCCGCCTGGAATTGTACACACATAGGCACCTGCATTCTCCTTTAACAGAGCATTCATACATGTTATTTCTTCCCTCTGAGTGGCCCCATCCCTGTTCCACAGCTAACTGACTCCTTAACATTCGGGTCAAGTTTCCTCTACTCTGAGAAGCCCATGATCCTTCAGAATGGGTTAGCTTCTCCCTTCTCTAATTTTTCATAGTACCCTGAGCATATTTCTATGTATTAGCCAGTTTTGCATTTATTTACTGTTATCTCTTTTGTCAGACTGTGACTTGGGAGCAGTGGCTTTGTCTTTCCTCTTGATAACCACCTTGCCTTCATCACCATGTATGGGTCACTCAAGAAATATCTGTTAATGAATTAATGAGCCTTTATTTGGCATCCTATAGACTGATCTCCAGCTTAAGTATCTGGAATTCCAATCTCTTACTGTTTTGTCACCACATAGAACCTATACTTTACCAGTCACAACTTCCCTGGGTGTTTGATTTCTCCTTCTTAGCAACCCAATGATAGTTCTCTAACTCCTGCTTTATTTCCCAGGATAATGAAATAACATAAAAGGCATTAAAGGGTTAAACATGTAGCAATCTGTTTGACATGAAAAGAAAAAGATACAAAGAAATTTTAATAAAAATACAACCCTACCAGGATTTAGACTCATTACCTCTACAGTATAAGGAAGACACCAGGCAGTGTGAATTTACAGGTGTTAATGAGCCAACAGAGGGCTCCTGGATTGTTCCCAGAATGCCATACAGACACAGAGAAATAGAAAAATTCAATCAAAGAGCATTCCCTGGCTCATAGGAAGGGCTGCAGTAGTGCACAATGTCATGCAAATCAAGTTTAATTTACTGCATGTTTTTCTGCTTCCACCAAATTTGTTGAAGAAAATGGATCTTTTTCTGCTTATAGCTATAAACTCCTGCATCATCAAAGCATGCTCAGATCAAGATGGTGTTTCCCAACTGATGCTTGAATAATAACAGAAGAAATTCTCTGTGCGAAAATATTAAATGGATATTCCCATGGGCAGTGTTAATTTGGAACTATTCCCCATTGCTCTGTGGAGTAGAGTTTATTTGGGTAATAGGAACATGGGTAGGACCTTATTTTGAACTCAAATCGTTACTCTGATAAACGTTCCTGTTCCTTCCAGAGAATCAAGAATTAACCATTAATTATAATGGTTTGCATGAGGGTGATTTAAAATATACCCCTGCAGCCACAATTAGTTAAACCATATTCACAATTAAACATAAGTAGTAACACTTTGGGGGATAAGTTTATCTATACAGCATCAAACAATCAGTCTAATGTCTCTCCCACTGCATTGATCTGGTTTCCTGGTGGATTGTGGACCCAGGCAAAGGTAAATTCAGCGTGTTGGTGCAATTATAATAATCCAGCCACATCCACTTTCTCATTCAGATGCTCACTCATGGAACCCCTGCTATCTTCCCAAATACTGGGTACTCTGAGCGTTCTGAAGATGCAGACACATTGTAATAGTTAGAGCTAACACTTAAGTTTACACTTATGTAGTGCCTACCATTAGTGAAGCAGGATGTGAATCACTTTTTAAACATTCATGTTCATCTATTCAGTTGTCACATCAGACCTATGAGGTAGGCACTAAGATCTCCATGTAACAGATGAAAAAACTGAGGCACAGAGAGTTTCCTTAACTTCCATTAAATTCTACGGCTGTAATTGGCACAGGTGGGAGTCGCTGCTCTTCACCAGGACTCTCTGCCACCTCAGTTCCCAATAAATCCTTGTTGAATGAATGATTGCGGCTCAGAGAATCAGATCAAAAACTGTGCTATGGCTCATCAAGACAGAGTTGTGATTACTGACTGCTAATCGATGTTTCTTAAAATGGGATTGGCAAGCTCTTTGCAGTTCATTAAGCTTCTCCACATGCCATGTGCTTTGTGACAAGGACATATTAGCATTTGTTTTCTGCTTTGTATTAAAATTTCATGAAGTCCAGATATTGCCTCCTGGCACCTTATATCCAAAAGACTGGGCATTTTTTTTAAAACATCTTTATTGGAGTATAATTGCTTTACAATGGTGTGTTAGTTTCTGCCTTATAACAAAGTGAATCAGCTATACATATACATACATCCCCACATCTCCTCCCTCTTGTGTCTCCCTCCCACCCTCCTTATCCCACCCCTCTAGGTGGACACAAAGCATGGAGCTGATCTCCCTGTGCTATGTGGCTGCTTCTCACTAGATATCTATTTTACATTTGGTAGTGTATATATACCCATGCCACTCTCTCACTTCGTCCCAGCTTACCCTTCTCCCTCCCCGTGTCCTCAAGTCCATTTGCTATGTCTGTGTCTTTACTCCTGTCCTGCCCCTAGGTTCTTCCGAACCATATTTTTTCTTTTTTTTTTTAGATACCATATATACGTGTTAGCGTACGGTATTTGTTTTCCTCTTTCTGACATACTTCACTCTGTATGACAGTCTCTAGGTCCATCCACCTCACTACAAATAACTCAATTTCGTTTCTTTTTATGGCTGAGTAATATTCCATTGTATATATGTGCCACATCTTCTTTATCCATTCATCTGTTGATGGACACTTAGGTTGCTTCCATGTCATGGCTATTGTATATAGAGCTGCAATGAACATTGTGGTACATGACTCTTTTTGAATTATGGTTTTCTCAGGGTATATGCCCAGTACTGGGATTGCTGGGTCATATAGTAGTTCTATTTTTAGTTTTTTGAGGAAACTCCATACTGTTCTCCATAGTGGCTGTATCAACTTAATTTCCACCAATAATGCAAGAGGGTTCCCTTTTCTCCACACCCTCTCTAGCATTTATTGTTTGTAGATTTTTTGATGATGGCCATTCTGACCAGTGTGAGATGATACCTCATTGTAGTTTTGATTTGCATTTCTCTAATGATTAGTGATGTTGACAGTCCTTCCATGTGTTTGTTGACAATCTGTATATCTTCTTTGGAGAAATGTCTATTTAGGTCTTCTGCCCATTTTTGGATTGGGTTGTTTGTTTTTTTGATATTGAGCTGCATGAGCTGCTTGTATATTTTGGAAATTAATCCTTTGTCAGTTGTTTCTTTTGCAAATATTTTCTCCCATTCTGAGGGTTGTCTTTTTGTCTTGTTTATGGTTTCCTTTGCTGTGTAAAAGCTTTTAAGTTTCATTAGGTCCCATTTGTTTATTTTTGTTTTTATTTCCATTTCTCTAGGAGGTGGATCAAAAAGGATCTTGCTGTGATTTATGTCATAGAGTGTTCTGCCTATGTTTTCCTCTAAGAGTTTTATAGTGTCTGGCCTTACATGTAGGTCTTTAATCCATTTTGAGTCTATTTTTGTGTATGGTGTTAGGGAGTATTCTAATTTCATTCTTTTACATGTAGCTGTCCAGTTTTCCCAGAACCACTTATTGAAGAGGCTATCTTTTCTCCATTGTATATTCTTGCCTCCTTTATCAAAGATAAGGTGACCATATGTGCGTGGGTTTATCCCTGGGCTTTCTATCCTGTTCCATTGATCTATATTTCTGTTTTTGTGCCATTACCATACTGTCTTGATTACTGTACCTTTTTGTAGTATAGTCTGAAGTCTGGGAGCCTGATTCCTCCAGCTCCGTTTTTCGTTCTCAAGATTGCTTTGGCTATTCGGACTCTTTTGTGTTTCCATAAAAATTATGCAATTTTTTGTTCTAGTCTGTGAAAAATGCCATTGGTAGCTTGACAGGGACTGCCTTGAATCTGTAGATTGCTTTGGGTAGTATGGTCATTTTCACAATGTTGATTCTTCCTATCCAAGAACATAGTATATCTTTCCATCTGTTGGTATCATCTTTAATTTCTTTCATCAGTGTCTTATAGTTTTCTGCATACAAGTCTTTTGTCTCCTTAGGTAGGTTTATTCCTAGGTATGCTTTTTGTTGCAGTGGTAAATGGGAGTGTTTCCATAATTTTTCTTTCAGATTTTTCATCATTAGTGTGTAGGAATGCAAGAGATTTCTGTGCATTTATTTTGTATCCTGCAACTTTACCAAATTCATTGATTAGTTCTAGTAGTTTTCTGGTAGCATCTTTAGAATTCTCTATGTATAGTATCATGTCATCTGCAAACAGTGACGGCTTTACTTCTTCTTTTCTGAGTTGGATTCCCTTTCTTTTTCTTCTCTAATTTCTGTGGCTAAAACTTCCAAAACTATGTTGAATAACAGTGGTGAGAGTGGGCAGCCTTGTCTCGTTCCTGATCTTAGTGGAAATGGTTTCAGTTTTTCACCATTGAGAATGATGTTGGCTGTGGGTTTGTCACATATGGCCTTTATTATGTTGAGGTAAATTCCCTGTATGCCTACTCTCTGGAGGGTTTTTATCATAAATGGGTGTTGAATTTTGTTGAAAGCTTTTTCTGCATCTATTGAGATGATCATATGGTTTTTCTCCTTCAGTTTGTTAATGTGGTGTATCACATTTATTGATTTACGTATATTGAAGAATCCTTGCATTCCTGGGATAAACCCCACTTGTTCATGGTGTATGATCCTTTTAATGTGCTGTTGGATTCTGTTTGCTAGTATTTTGTTGAGGATTTTTGCATCTATGTTCATCAGTGATATTGGCCTGTAGTTTTCTCTTTTTGTGGTGTCTTTGTCTGGTTTTGGTGTCAGGGTGATGGTGGCCTCGTAGAATGAGTTTGGGAGTGTTCCTCCCTCTGCAATATTTTGGAAGAGTTTGAGAAGGATAGGTGTTAGCTCTTCTCTAAATGTTTGATAGAATTCGCTTGTGAAGCCATCTGTTCCTGGGTTGGAAGATTTTTAATCACAGTTTCAATATCAGTGCTTGTAATTTGTCTGTTTATATTTTCTATTTCTTCCTGGTTCAGTCTCGGAACATTGTGCTTTTCTAAGAATTTGTCCATTTCTTCCAGGTTGTCCATTTTATTGGCATATAGTTGCTTGTAGTAATCTCTCATGATCCTTTGTATTTCTGCAGTGTCAGTTGTTACTTCTCCTTTTTCATTTCTAATTCTATTGATTTGAGTCTTCTCCCTTTTTTTCTTGATAAGTCTGGCTAATGGTTTATCAATTTTGTTTATCAAAGAACCAGCTTTTAGTTTTATTGATCTTTGCTATTGTTTTCTTCATTTCTTTTTCATTTATTTCTGATCTGATCTTTATGAGTTCTTTCCTTCTGCTAACTTTGGGGGTTTTTTAGTTCTTCTTTCTGTAATTGCTTTAGGTGTAAGGTTAGGTTGTTTATTTGAGATGTTTCTTGTTTCTTGACGTAGGATTGTATTGTTATAAACTTCCCTCTTAGAACTGCTTTTGCTGCATCCCATAGGTTTTGGGTCATCGTGTTTTCATTGTCATTTGTTTCTAGGTATTTTTTGATTTCCTCAGTGCTTTCTTGGTTTTTTAGTAGTGTATTGTTTAGCCTCCAGTTGTTTGTATTTTTACAGAATTTTTTCTGTAATTGATATCTAGTCTCATAGCATTGTGGTAAGAAAAGATACTTGATACGATTTCAATTTTCTTAAATTTCCCAAGGCTTGATTTGTGACCCAAGATATGATCTATCCTGGAGAATGTTCCATGAGCACTTGAGAAGAAAGTGTAATCTGCTGTTTTTGGATGGAATGTCCTATAAATATCAATTAAGTCCATCTTGTTTAATGTATCATTTAAAGCTTGTGTTTCCTTATTTATTTTCATTTTGGATGATCTGTCCATTGGTGAAAGTGGGGTGTTAAAGTTCCCTACTATGACTGTGTTACTGTTGATTTCCCCTTTTATGGCTGTTAGCATTTGCCTTATGTATTGAGGTGCTCCTATGTTGGGTACATAAATATTTACAATTGTTATATCTCCTCTTGGATTGATCCCTTGATCATTATGTAGTGTCCGTCTTTGTCTCTTGTAGTAGTCTTTATTGTAAAGTCTATTTTGTCTGATATGAGAATTGCTACTCCAGCTTTCTTTTGATTTCCATTTGCATGGAATATCTTTGTCCATTCTCTTACTTTCAGTCTGTATGTGTCCCTAAGTCTGAATTGAGTCTCTTGTAGATAGCATATATACTGGTCGTGTTTTTGTACCCATTCAGCCAGTCTATGTCTTTTGGTTGGAGCATTTAATCCATTTACATTTAAGGTAGTTATAGATATGTATGTTCCTATTACCATTTTCTTAATTGCTTTGGGTTTGTTATTGTAACTCTTTCCCTTCTCTTGTGTTTCCTGCCTAGAGAATTTCCTTTAGCATTTGTTGTACATCTGGTTTGGTTGTGCTGAATTCTCTTAGCTTTTGCTTGTCTGTAAAGGTTTTAATTTCTCCATTGAATCTGAATGAGATCCTTGCTGGGTAGAGTAATCTTGGTTGTAGGTTTTCCCCTGGACTGGGCATTTTTTTATGTGTCATCTATTCTAGAGAATGTCAGGGTACTGTCCTTGTGTTGACGAATAGGGGTGGATTCACTGGTTTGCAAGGTCTCCTGGCTCTGCTGAAGTGGACAGTCTGAGAGTCTTACAGGCCCTTAATATAGGGGATGGCATTTAAGGTTTGGGAAAGGGAGGGTGATCCTCTGAGGAGAAGAGGATCCTGGGACACATACTCAGGACCCCAGTTGTCACCCTGGGCCATGGCAAGGCTCAGAACCCAGCAGCTGACTGAGAAGAAGGGTCATTTCTGGCATTGGGAAGATAGGGTCTACCTGATTTTGAATGTTTCCGAGCATGGTCCCAGATCAATTGGCTGAGAACTGGCTTAAGTGGAGGGGTAAAAAGAGCCTGGATTTCTTCACTGAAGAGTCTGTTTTGTCTAGCTATTTTAGGTTGCGTTCACAACTGCATCACATTAACTATCTGTTAGGGTGAACCATATGAAATTTCTGACATTCAATCATTTTTGACTCACAAAAAAAATGCCAGTCTCATATAGATTAATCTAATAATCACAGTTCCTAAGCAGTACCCCAAATATTAGCATCATGGTATTTCAACTGTAAGAGTGAGGTGGGCAATTTGCCAACCTCTTTCATTAATTCAAAAATAAAACACTGGTGTGTGAAAGGCATGATGAGATACAAAGTCTATCCTGATAAATGGCATGGCAGGAAGAGCAGGGAAACATAACATAGGCAGCATGTGTACCCTGGCCCTACCTTCTCCAATACTGCCTCTTATTTAAAAAAAATAATAATAATAACCTTTGAAATTATATTGCTTGGCATCCATAGGTTATTATGAAACTAGTAATAAAAATACAATTAGAGCTTAATGAAAATTTATTGAGCCCTTCCCATGTGTATTCTAGCATAGATACAGGGAAGGAACAAACCCAGGTCCTAACCTCAAAGGCATTTTTAGTCATTCAACAAATTTTTCTTAAACACCTACCATGTGCCAGGATCTGGTCTAAGTGCTTGGGAACAAATCAGTGTTCAACACAGAACAAAATCCTTAGTCTTGAGGAACTTAGAGTCTAGCACAGGAAGACAGACAATAAATAGCAAATATTTAGAAACAATAAGGACAAAAAATGAATGGAGAAATTAAGGGGATCAGGACTGTGGTGGTGTTACCATTTTAAAAGGGGTGGTTGGAGTGGTCCTCACTGACAAGGTGAGACTTTAGCAAAGACTTAAGGGAGGTTAGGCTGTTAGCTGTGCTGATATTTGGGGGAAGTGTATTCCAGGCAGAGGGAACAGCCAGTGCAAAGACCCTAAAGTGAGATCACCCAGGAACGTTCAAGGAACAGGAAGGAATAGGCCCATGTGACTGGAACGCATAGTGAATAGCCTTCATTAGTAATCACGTAATGAACACCCAGACTAGTGTTAGGTTCAGCCATAGAGAAGGGCAACCATGTTGACTATAAAAGGCTGGAAAACATTGTTACAAAGTTGACAAAATGGAGGCCTAGCTGCAAAGATGTGCAATCCCAGGATAGTACTCTATAAGTACACCAAAGCCACCAGAACTAGGTGCATGTAGCCAGGCCATGTACAGGGTCTGGGATCATGCCACGAGAAAGTTGTCTGGGAAAGAAGCACAGTCCTCCTCAACTAGAGAACAAGAAATGAAATTGAATGCTGAGGAAAAGAAAAAATAGAGAAAAGGGAGGTTTTGGCAAAGGTGTAAATTCACAGGGTGAAACGTAAAGAAAAAAAAGAAGCAATTTTAGAGACCTACCACATCGGTTGGCTTGAGGATTAGAGCCATTGGTAGAAGACTGGGTTTATTGTTTTCACGTGTAAATTAGACCAAGCTGAGCAGCTGCCACCCATCAGCCAGAGGATAGAGGACTGGCCAGGGTCCTGGCAAAGGGCAACCACGATTTTATGTCTCCCCGCCTCCCCCACAGCTCCAGGCTTAGACTTGCCTTTTTCTCAGGCTTCTATCCTCTTGAAATGGGCATATGCAGAGACTCACTGAATGTCATGAATGGTTTGCAGCCCTCCCCCTCCCCAGTCCCCCAAGGCAGCTCTGTGCTGGATGCTGGCATGGTCTTCCTTCAGGAAACTCCACAGGCTCTTTTAACCACCCAATCCTGTGAGTCTTCCAAGTCATCTGACTCTACATAAGAGTGTATCGATCCTGTAACGTGTGGAAGGTGCGTAACTGTGGCTGGCAGATCAGGTACCCTCCCCTACACATACCTCAATCCCCACCCCCAGAAAGCCTTGGTGCACACATCTAATCAAGCACTCCCAGGTGATCATTTCAAGATTCCAATTGGTGTGTTGTTGAGGGAAGCCACCACTGAGGTGTCCCCCAGCTCTGCACGGGGGACATCTTATTCTTCTAGGTAGGCCCTAGGTAAGTGCGGGAAAGACTATTGGTCTGGAGATGAAAACGGAACAAAAAATACTACTCTGCCTAATACTGGGAAGTCCTGACTCCATTGTGGGAAGGTGGCCTTGCCGATTGTAGTGGCCTTGGGGAAATGGCTCAAGTAAATACAGTAGCATTTTTCAAAAGGGGGCCCCAAGATTGCATCAGAATCACCTGGAATATTAGTTATAATTCACATGCCTAGGCTCAGACCTCCAGAACCAAAATTCCCTGGATGAGGGTCCAAGTGTTTAAATTTTAACGCACTCCCCAAATGCTTCTAATACTTGCCTCATTTGAAAATCACTGGTCTAAATTTTAGTACTGGGGGAATTAATGTTGGTCTTTGAGAAGTGTGTGTTTATGAATACCTGTTTGATCCTAGAAGTAACCTCTGCAACTGAATGAATGAAGAGGCGGGTGGGCAGCTCACGACTCAAGATGCATGGGATTTAGCCTGCCTGTATCTGTCCAGAGTTATTCCGCAGGACATGGAATGTCAAAACCTCTTCTTGCCACAGGTATGTGTGTAAACACGTATAGGTGTGCACGTGCACACATACATACAGTGCCCAATAGACCACCCCTCCTGATATGTGGGCTTGATTCCATAATGGAAACAGACTGCAGAGAGTTCCAGCAGACAGGAAAGATAGGCACTCCAGGCCAGACCTGCCCTGTAAGATTTCCTAAATGGTGGGGTGACAACTGGCATCATGGAAGTTGGAAGAAGGAGGTATTCTTACAGAGAAGAGCAGAGCTAAGGATGAGACACAAGATTAAGAAATGCAGGTGATGGGCCATCTGTAAATATTTTAACACTTGGTGTGCCTTGTTAATGGACTAAGGGGAAGTCATGTTTAGGATTTTCTGCTCCTACAGGAAATTCATCTCTTCAGTAAAGGGTGGTGTAGCCATGGGGTTTAGGGAGAGAGCCATGGAGAGTGAAAGTGGGGCAGTGGATGAGGTGTGGCTGCCCCACATCCACCCCTCAGCCCAGGCATCCTGGGGAATTGTCTAGGGGTTCTGGGCAGCAGACAGTACCAAGTGAAGGGCAGCCTGTAGCCATGATGAGAGCAATGGGAAGGCCAGAGTTGCCAGGCCAGAGTCAGAAAAGATGAAGGCAAATGCTCCTCAATAGGTGTAACTAAGCAGGACCTTATGAGGCCTTCCCAGGACAGACCCCTCTCCCCCATATCCTCTGCTTTAGCTCCTCTCCGAAGTACCTAGATAATCATATATGATGCATATTTCCTGAGTTTTTCAGCTGCTAAAACCACCGCCAAATGAAAGAAATTAACTACGTGATGATCATGAGCAGTAGCTCTCAGAACTTCTGGTGCCTAAGGATTGACCACCATCAACCAGAGAATTGTGCACTAGCTGATCACATACCCTGGGATACCCCTCCTTACCTTGCCTTTAAAAATGCTTTGCTGAAACCCTTCAGGGATTTGGGGGTTTTAAAGCACGAGCCACCCGTCCTCCTTGTATTGGCATCTTTACAATAAATGCTGCACTTTCCTTCACTACAACCTGATGTCAGTAGATTGGCTTTACTGTGCTTGGGCGAGCGAACCCAAATTTGGTTTGGTAACATAGTCACGTACACACAGAGCGGTGGTTTTCAAACTTCTGTGACTGTGGTCATAGTATGAAATACATTATACGTTGCACCTCAGTATACCAATATGTATATTCAAGTAAAAGTCTCATGAAATAATACCTTTACTCAGTGCAAAATGCACAGGATCAATAACTGATTCCTGGCCATGACTTTATACTTGGAAAAATGTCTGGCTGCCAGGAGGATATGAATCCTGAGGCCAGAACTGCCCCTGATACCCACCATTCTTTACTATTTTAATTTATTTCATTAAGACAGATGCTGCTCTTGACTCAACTAATTAATTTCCTGAGTATATAAAACACTGGACCAGAGGAAGGAGACCCTTAAAGGAGTAGGAATAACTACCTCATGGGTTCCATTCCACTCATGTATGTCTGTGGGTAAACAGACTCATTTAGTTTAATAATGAAAAGTTGTTCATTGGAATCTAAACCAGGGGATACTCTGCCTTCTGGATGCAACTCTGAAGATGCACCTTACAAAGCCTCTCTAGACCCCCCAACTGAACTGAACATACTCTCCTTCCTACCCTGTGCTCCTTGGGTTCTCCCTCTTTGCTGGTACGAATGTATTGAATGGTTTTCAATTCATGTTTGTTTTCCTCTCTAAACTGTAAAATCCCGGACAGATTTGGTGACTTGGTGCCTACCTTATTAATTTCTTTCTACCCAGAGCCTTAAACAGTTCTGACACTGGACACTTTATATATATATATATATACACACACATATATATATACACCACATCTTTACATCTTTTTTTTGGCACCGTGAGGCATGCAGGATCTTAGTTCCCTGATGGGGATCGAACCTGTGCCCCCTGCAGTGGAAGCACAGAGCCAACCACTGGGCTGCCAGGGAAGTCCCTGACCCTGGACACTTAATGATTGTGGAGGTTGTTTGTGGGAAGATTTGCTGAATTGAATTTGTTGAATAGAACCAATAAAAAATATATGTATGTGTGTATATATATACATATATATAATCACATCATATATAACATATATATATATTCTGCCTCCCAGCCAGCACAAGTGCATTACCAAAGACACTCATGCTGGCTGGGAGGCAGAACAGTGATCTGACCAGTGTCACATGCTTGGACTTGAATCTTGCTTCCGGTCACAGTCATGTGACTTGGGCCAGTAACAGACTTTTGGAGTGTCAATTCCCATATCTGTAAAAAAGAAGATACTGAGAGCATTTATCTCACAGGCTGTTGTGAGGATTAAGTGCAGTAATTCACTAGAAGTGTCTGGCACATAATAGGTGCTCAATAAATATCACAATTATTGTTCCCATGCCCCTCTATGGCCTCTTGTTAGAGTTAACAACCATCATGGGAGTCATCACGCAAACAGTGAACCGCCACCCTGACTTGCTAGAAAAGCAAGGTGTGGACTTACCAATTTGAAAGTTTTTGATCTTTTAGTATAGGCCTATAGCTTGCTGATCAACCACATTTATAGCAGCATTTTGTGATCTCTATCTTCCTGTTATTTGGAGATGGTCCAACACAGTCACCACTAGTCACATGTAGCTGCTGAGCTTGTCCAAATTGAAATGTGATGTCAATATAAAATACACTGGAGTTGGAAGGCAATTTTTTAAAAAGAGTGTAAAATTTCTCATTCATATATTATTAAAATTAATTTCACTAGTTTCTTTTTCCTTTTTAAGCCTCCTTCATTCCATTCCATTCCATTATGTATGTGGCTTGCATTATATTTCTACTGGACAGTGTGGGTATAAGAGTTGAGCACATACTGCACTCCTCCATCATGTTCCAGTCTCCTGCTCCTTAAAAAGCAAACATCCCCCCACTACCCTTCCATACAGTTCTCCTCCCATATATCCAATGCCATCCCCTTTTGTATATGTTGTCCATCAGTGATCAGCACCCCATTCCAAGAATAGCCTTGTTTAAAGGTGTCTTGTTTCCCAAGTTTTAGGAACAGTGCATGATCGGATTCTATTTATCATACTCATGATCCAGCTAATTGTAAAGAAATGGGTCAATAAATGGTTGAAAAATATTGTTTCAGTATTTTATTCAACAGACAAATGAGTAAGTATTTTGCAGACATTCTAGGACGAGCAAGGCACCATGTTTGATGCTCTGGGAAATACAATGATGAATAAGAAACAATGTTGCTTTCAAAAGCATACTTAATATAAAAACTTATGTTTTGCTCTGTGCTGTGTGGTCCCTGAACATCCATCAGTCCTCATTTCCAGAAGCTCTCTGCCTCGTACCAGATGCCTAAGTGGTGCCAAACTACCAGTGGAATCCTGCCCTTACCATCTTGTTTCACTGGAAGCTCTACTAGGTTCATCCCTCTCCCTGGAATGCTTATTCCTCCCCCTCTCCTCCACCCTTGTCCTCTGGGTTAAATGGGTTTTCAGGGCTCAGTGTTCCACCCCTTCCTCTGAGAAGCCATCCCCAATCCTCCAGCCAAGGTAATAATGATCAATGCATTTTTCATGCAACTAGTAGGCTTTATACATATATGTATATATCTTTATTGTTCATCTGTCACACTGGATGGCAACTGTTTATTGGCTCTTCATCTTGCTAAAGTATGAGCCATATGTATGTCCACAGAAGTTAGATGTTGAGTTTATACTTAAAGACCAAACTCCCAGCAGCCCCATGCACCATAAACTCAAACTCCTCTGGCAACTGACGAGCCAGAGGAAGAAAGGCACGCACCTCATAATTACTATTTGGGGGTAGGTGTGATATAGGAAGCAGAGGGAATTAATTTTAACATGAACTTATATGACAACACTTTAATAGTCATGCCAGACTCCTTGCCAGCACATCTCTGATTTGGAGGGATGGATTGGAAATTGTCACATGCATGTTCATGAAATCTATTTAGTACAACTTTCTGATTTGGATTTTTTTGAGAGCTTGGAAGGAAGATTGATGCTGTCTACTGTAGGAGTGGAAAAAAACTTCCCTTCTTCCCTTCTAGGTTCTTTGACTGGTCTAATAATTAAATTGATACAGGACAGATTAACAGGAGAAAAACAAACAAAATTACGTACAAATGAGAGTCCCATAAAAATATGAAGACTCCAAAGGCAGCCAGGTAATTGAAGTTTATATGACATCCTGAGCTAAGCAAAGGGGTTGGAGTCTGCAGAGACAAAGGAGAGGAAAGCCATTCACTGGAAGGGCAAGGAGACGTTTGGAAAACAAAGGTTGCCCTGTCACTCAAATAAATTTTTTAGATAAAAAGGTACCTCTGGTAGTAGCTCTCTCCTTGTAACAAAACCCCTTTCCAATGTAAATTTTTGCAGTTCAGAGGGAGGTAAAGAGCTTTTTCTGAATCTACTGGGTTTTGATTGTCTTTAGCTCAAAATATTCCTCATGCCACAGTGGCAGGTTTTGGGGGGACAAATTCTGCTCCCCTTCACTACCCACGGCTGCAAAAGGCCACTACGGGGTTGGAATTAACTGCTCGTGGGATGGCTCAAAGTCAGAAGGCTACTGAGATTCATTTACTTGAGCTTTAAGAGCTTCCCCAGGTGCAGCTATACTACCCAGCAATGTTGTCCAGCGTGACTAAGGCAGACACAGCCAAGGCGTGAAGGCAGCACCATCTGTTGACAGGTATCTAGGAGCTGGCATGCAGTGGGAGCTCAATAAATGCTGTTGAGAGATTAGGACAGACTCATAAGCTGAGAATCCTCATCACTCCTGCTGTGGCAGGAGCATCAAAAACTGCTCTCTAAGCATATTTGCTGGGACAGTTTCTAGAAGGGCAAGAGAGAGACCAAACTACGGAGGAGTTCCTGTCCTCAGAGGCCAAAACAAAGTCAAATGGAGACTTGATGCTCTCTGAGCTCCACAAATAGCTTTTCTCTGTGCTATTTAAGTGGAGAGATCAGTTAAGAGAATCTTATTCAGTTAATTTCATTTTTTTTAAGCTCTCACCCTATATTAATTAGCTGATAGAACCCTTATGGTGTGATGTGTGTTTAGGGGCATTGTAGAGTGCACATTGTCACTGAGATCTGTTGTGTGGGACTTGTTAGCGCAGATATTATTTAGCTAAATAGCTCTTAATGATTCCTTCAGAGCCTGCTGCATCTGTTGGGTAATTCGTTTTATAGTTGGGGACTTTAAAAATTCTGTTTTTTAACTTACTCAACCCTAGTGACCTGTCTCTCGACCAGGGAGGTTAATAGGGTATCGTTGTGTTCAGAAGAGATTTTAAATAATTCCTGATTTATCCTGGAGGAAGGAAAAGCCCCAGAGTGCAGTATTATTTTATTCCCATTTTGTTTGAAGAGTCATTAAAAATATATATATATATAGTTTCAAACAAACTGCTTCAAGGGAAAAGAAATTTGAATTACATCAAATGCCAGGCTCTTTTGAAAATTACCTGTTGAATTCAAACAACTGAGAGTTGATGTGAATTTATTTTCACAAATCAGTGGGTTCTCTGGGGACAAGTGGACTGGGGTTCTGAGAGGTCCATCCGGTGAGTTCTATTGCTATCGAGCAGGCTTGACTAGCAGATCAAGGGTTTCAGTTTGCTGCAGGCGATGCCATAGTATGTCATTTAAAAAATCCCCAGCATCTCAGGACTGGGGCAGCCGCGGCGGCCGCCTTGTGATGACAGCAGAAGCAGCATCTCATCAGGTAACTCATTTTGCTTGTGAAATGTAAATATTCAAATGATGACAGATGGGCCTGGGAAGGAGGGCTCCTTTAATAATTCTATAATTCCATCAAATATTCTGGTCTTCGATAAATGAGAGCTTTGAATATGGCGGATATTTGGAACCCCACGTGGTCAAGAGAAGTTTCTGTTCAGACTTCTTTACCTTGCATATTTCAAGATAAAACTAAAATCTCTCAAAAATGAATTGCAGAAAGATAACCCAGCCATAACCCTCCAAGTATAGCATCTGGATGGTTTTTTGGAAGGAGAGTAAGTCTGTGCATTTAGAAATACTTTTGTCCTGAGACCTGACAACCTCAGGTCCTTCCCAGGAAGCTACATACTACTTTTGCACCCAACAGCCATTTTCCTTTGTCAGCTGGTCCTGATAGAGAATATGCAGGGAATTCAGTGCAATAGAGTGGTTAGTAGCCCAGGAAAGAGAGAGAAATTGAATCAAATTCTCATTTCTGCCACTTACAAGTTCTATGCACTTGTACAAGTTATTTAACTTGTCTCATCTAAATTTACTCATTTGCAAAATGAGGATGATACTACCTAATTCACAGGGCTGCGATGAGGGTTATGGGAGATAATGTATATAAAATGCTAAGTGATGTGTTGCTTATGGAGTGAGCACTAAGAACTATTATCAGCCCTTTACAGGGTCTTACCTGATGGGTGGGAAGACGCAGAGTTTCTAGGATGACCATAAAAAGGCAAAGGGTGTGTGTGTAGTTGCCACTAAATGTTCTTATAAAAAAGGAAGATATACATAGCTTCACCTACTTTCTAGAATAAGAGTCAACAAACTTTTTCTGTAGAGTGGCAGATAGCAAATATTTTAGGCTTGTGGTTACTCAACTTTGTATTGTAGCATGAAGGTAGCCCTAGATGTTATGTGAACAAATGAGGTTGACTGTGTTCCCATAAAACTTTATGTACAAACCAGGCATCCATCTGGACTCAGTAGTTTGACAACCCCTGGTATGGACTAGAAATCATTATTTCTAGAAGGACAATTGTCAATAACTCAAAGGAACAATAACCAAATTCACATCCTATTACGCACGCCATCCTTTCATCCACCCTTTAACCCATGCGCTAGAATATTTGGTTGATCTTAGTCACACAGAGGGTTGGCAGCCTAAATTTCCAAAGGCGCTGCTAATAAATAAGGAACAGTACTACTGTTTATTACAGTAGTGCTGTAATGAACATACAGTAGTACTGTCGAGGACAGCAATAAAATTTAGTAGGCTAGGAATGATCAGCTATAAAGATAAGACAAAAAGGAAATAAAAACTTGGTTAAAAACCACCTTTTGCACAAGAAAATGAGATGGTCTACACCATAGAGAATGTATACAGTGAGCTATTGATTCTACCGACTTCCGGTGAGTATATTTTAAAAGTCACAGCGAGAATTGGGAATTTTAACAACATCAAAAAACACACACATAAATATTCAACCGATCTTCAAAAGAGGTATGACCTTAGAAATCACTGTGGGATAAATTCCAGCTGAGTCTACACACACAAACGTATTTTGTGAAAAGGAAAATGATCATATTTGAATTCAGTCTCTTCCCTGACTGTATCGGGAGGGAAAAAAAGAACACAATAGTTTACATTTTTAAGTTATCCATGAACTAGTTATTTTTTAAATAACTGGGTTTTTAAAGGAGTTGAACTTTTTTTTTTCAATTTTAGAGTTTGACAATTTATAACTTTGAAATGCAAATGGGATCAAATCCCCCCTCCCCATGTGCTTCAATAGCTTATCTTCATTCTTGTGCTCTTGGGATAAAGACCACACACATAACCCTGCCCACAGGCTTGCTTGGTCACCACAGACGTCCTCCTCCAGCTTCATCTTCAACCATCCCCCTGCCCAGGTTCTTTGAGCCCCAATCACCAATGTTCCAAGCGCTCTCTCACCATTGTCTAACTCCCCCCCACTGCCCCTCTGCCCACACCACGATCACCACCACCACACACACACACACACACACACACACACACACACAGAGCCTTGGTCTAGCTAACCTCTGCTCCTCACTTTAGGCCTCTGTTCAAATCACTTCCTCACTGAGCATTTCCTGAGCCCCAGTCAACTGTCACAGAATCTGTCTCTAGTTTATCACAGTTTGTCATTGTATATTCATTAGGGTGATGCTTTAATTAATATCTGTCTCCCCTACTGGGCCATGAGCGCCCCAAAGAGCAGGAAATGTGCTTGCATTTGAATGGAGAGAGCTCAACTCAGCACCTGGTGGGTAAGTAGGGCCATAATAAATAGATATAATGGAGTGGTCATCAGAAGGATATAGAGTTAAAACATAGCCATACCAGGCGAAAACAAAGAGGATTGCTAAGGGATATTATACACGTTGCAGACAAAACATTAGCATTACAAAAAATAACACAGGTTTTCTTGTTCGCTCATTGTTCTTAACTGATGATCTAGATTTGCGTTGGCAACTTTTTCTCTAAAGCGGCAGACAGTAAATATTTTAGGCTTTTGGGGCCATATAATCTCTGTCTCAGATATTCAGCTCTGCTGTTGGAGCACATTGAAGCAGCCAGAGAGAGTACAGGAACAAACGAATGTGGTTGGCTTCCAATAAAACCAGGGATTCTCAACCTCCCTACTACTGACATTTTGCCCCAACAATTCTTTGTTGTGCGGGGCTGTTATGTACATTGCAGTATGATTAGTGACATCCCTGGACTTGACCCACTAAATGCCAGCAGCGTCCCCACCCCGACTCGTGACAACCAAAAATGTCCCCAGACATTGCCAAATGTTCCTTAGGGAACAGTCATCCCAGTTGAAACCACTACAATAAAACTTTATTTACAAAAACAAGCGAAAAACTGGATTTGGCCTGTGGGCTGTAGTTGGCTAAATTTTATCTAGAAAAAAGAAAAAGAAAATTAGGGAATTCCTCACTGGCATTTTGTTTCTGGAATGGCTATTATTATTCTCTAACTTCTTAGATCCTCTCCATAAAATAAGGGTCCTTTGAATGTTTTCTTTCTCAGAAAAATCCTTTGAGGGTGCTATCCTCAGAGAGAAGCAGGGCCTATTGATTTTAGACTGTGTGAATTTTACCTGTTCAAATAAAGGATATTATCTTTTGTTTTGTTTTGTTTGTTTTTAAAGTCTTTATTTTTTTAACACCTTTATTGGAGTATAATTGTTTTACAATGGTGTGTTAGTTTCTGCTGTATAACAAAGTGAATCAGCTATACATATACATATACATATATCCCCATATCTCCTCCCTCTTGCGTCTCCCTCCCCCCCTCCCTATCCCACCCCTCTAGGTGGTCACAAAGCACCAGGTTGATCTCCCTGTGCTATGCAGCTGCTTCCCACTAGCTATCTATTTTACATTTGGTAGTGTATATATGTCAGTGCCACTCTCTCACTTCGTCCCAGCTTACCCTTCCCCCTCCCCATGTCCTCAAGTCCATTCTCTATGTCTGCATCTTTATTCCTGAAGGATGCTGTCTTGATATTTATACATCACTTCCTCTCTACATTTGGATCCCCACAGTCCTTTGTTTTTATTTTTCATTTGTTCCTTTGTTCATTTATTTATTTATTTAGAACCAGCTTTCAGCAAAGTGTGCATCGTAAGACAACTCAAGAGCTGAAGGAGCAATGAGGAACAGCAGGGCTGACCTTCGCTTAGAGCTGGAGACCAACATCTGAGTCTGGGTTCTGCCTCTCAGAGCTGGAAGGTGATGTTAGGAACCACTCTTTATTCCTTCCCACTTTCATTTTGGATCTCAAGTACTCAGACTCAGATTTATCGTAATCTTTGGTTCATGATACCCTCCTGTCACCTGTCTGGGCAGGGCCCACTTTGGGGCTTCATCCATTTGTTTTGCTTGTTCATATTCAAACATCTTTGTCCCTGACCCAACACAAGAAGTAGAACACTGTCACTACCTAATATGCCCCTAGATGTTCTATCCCCTTCCGGTCCCCCAGCCTCCCCTCACCTGAGGGAACTACACTCCTGAATCTTCACTTCATCTTCCCACTTTCCTCCCCAGGATGGGGGTTTCTCTTCTTTAAGGAGTGGGAGTTCAAGGGAAGGGGCTCCAGAACTGACTTCTCAACTCCTAAAGCTCTAACTCTGGTCCTGATGCAGTCTTCATTTTCTCTGACAATCCTCAGAAAGTGTGCCACACATGGATTTTCCATTTCTAAATGGGAGTGAAGACCTAGGCAAATTGGTTTTGTGAGACACAAAGAAAACAGAGAGATTGTGATTCACAGAGAAGTTATCTTGTGGCCAAGGCCTTTACAACATACTAAGGCCCTGAAGATGCGTTGTATCGAGAAATGTTTATCCTCAATAGTCAAATAGATTTTTTTTTTAATATTGAGCCTTTTCCCCTTCCTTGGTCATTTCTCTATTTTAACACTAAAAGAGTGGTATCATTTATACGGCTCTGTTCAAAAGAACTCTGTCTATCTGCCCCTGGGGCGGCAATACTGGCATGGTAAACTTCAACACAGCGTGTAATGTATGGTCTCATTTTAAATTCTTCAAAATGCCGATTTATCTGATTTTTACCAGAGCAGAGAGATAAGGCAGTCATCTTCCACGCAGCTCGACATCTCTATATCCTTGAAATTGAACCTCAGGGAAGACAGGCGCACGAGCCGGCGCACTGGCTGTGAATAAAGGAGGCTGGTGCTAACACACGTGTGAAAGAGAAGATACGAGAGAGGAGACACTTGGGAAAAAACAATCCCTTGTGTGTGGAGTGGGGCGAGGGAGGGGATGAGTAATGTTAATAGCAATTTGCATCGCTATTGATTTAATATGGGGAAATAGGATTCTCCCCTAGGCGTCCCTGACCCTTTTGGGTGAGATTCTAGCGACTTCCAGTGGAGAATTTGTAGAATTGCTCTCATTGCCTTAACCCTGAGACCTTCGCTTTGGGGTGCCTTTTAAACGGTAAATATTTGGGGCTCTTCCCTATTTGAATTGAATATAGCTAACTTACGCATATAATTTCAAAATAATTCATAAAAGTCCTAACTTAAATTGTAATTTAAAATAAAAATCCAAGGTAAGTATTTTTTTAATAATTAAAAAAATAATAAAATAAAAGTAAACATATATATTTTATATATAAATATAATAATTAAGCAAATAAATACATATATTTATATATTGAAATACAGATTGTTTTATATATATAACAAAGCAACTTAAGTATATAAATGTCCAGGTCCAAGTGTTCTAGAAGATATAATTATTGGAAACTTACATCTAGTCAGAATCATCAAAAATGTGACAGTCACAAATGCAGGAGTAGAAATGTACTACACTGGGATCTCAAGTGCCACCAGCAGTATTACTGTAGGTTATGTGGGGGTTTTTTTGTTTTTTTTTTAATAAGTAAAAAAAAAAAATTCTGGTAAAATTCCAAACAAAACTAAAGGAGAATCTTCCCTGGGATTTGCATGGCAGCTTCATTTCTAGGAAATTTAGCGTATACTAAAATTTTGCAAAAAGTCCTTTATGTTTTTATGGTAAGTGCAGTTAGGGTGTAGGCTCCTCAGGCAACTATAAATGGGCTTTTCACCTGTTCTGGTGGAACTTCCAAAGCTGTAGAGGAAGCTGCAACAATTCTTTGTCATGCTGGATTGTTCATTGTATTTCAGAATATTTAACAACCTAAGACCCTACCCACAAATACCGACAGGGCCCCTCA
This sequence comes from Eubalaena glacialis, assembly GCF_028564815.1. NCBI lineage: Eukaryota > Metazoa > Chordata > Mammalia > Artiodactyla > Balaenidae > Eubalaena > Eubalaena glacialis. The sequence continues at coordinate 72,824,607 of NC_083718.1, read as the reverse complement.
ATCAACGTGAGGATCAAAAAGGCCCACAATTTACCAAACGGCCTCTGTTGAAAGAAGCATCTCTGTAAGGAAGCGCGGCCCCAGGCCTTCCTCTGACACTGGCTGGGGAAGTTCCTGCCACGTGAGAACCTTCCAGCTAGGGGTTTCTCTAAGATCCGGCAATGTGGGCTTTTAATCTTTGCCTCCTACTTTGGGGGACTCTTGAGACGCTGGGCAGGCCATCCCAGAAGGAGCTGGAAGGGAGAGAGCCGACGAGGGTTAGGACTGGTGAACAGTAGAGCAGGTTAAGGGCCAAATCTGCCTGGCTCCAGAGCCCAGCTCTCACATCTTATCTCAGCAGCCCACGAGGTAAAATGCCAGGTTCTGAAACCAGGTCTGATACCCACCAGAACCCGTGTCTTCAGCTCTGCACCAGTGGTTCTCCAGGATGTGTTTGTCTTAAGTTCAAAGAGAGTCATGGTTGGCCTTGCACCCCTAGAAATCTTAGAATTTTTCCTTGTAGGCTGAGCACAGCTGTCTGATTCTTATTTCTGAACACTCAGTGGAGATGATTTGCTATTGATAATAAGCACGATGATCCAAGAATAGATTTGTTTGCTTGTTTGTTTGATATGAATGGCGCATTTTAACCCATATGGATGAAAAATGTCACCTGCCATATCAGTCAACAAAGGATGCTGTGGCCATCAAGACAGCAGCCATTGCAGTCTCCCCAGCTGTGCACCCTGGGGGGATTCAAAACGGAGAAAAACAGGATATGGGTCCTAGATAGTGAAGGTGCATATCAAAGGAATAATTTCAATGAACCCAGACTCTTGCATCTTTCAGTACATAGAAAAGCACTAAATTCATTAACCTGAGATAGCTGGTTCTCTTAAATAGCAATAATCTTTTGATGTTTGACTATCTGGGTTTGTTTTGTTTTGTTTAAACTCCTATATATGCTGGCTTCTCCCTTACTTCTCTGGAACAGTCCCTCAGAGTGGCTGCATCCTGGGCAAGTCCGCCAAATAAAACATAATTCTCAACTTTTAGGTCGTGCTTTTTTCTTTTCAGTCAACACCCAGAATTTCCTGGAGTGCATGTAGTAAGAGGGACACTTGTTTGAATGGCTAGTCATAGATATTTCTCAGAAAAAAGAAAGTATTCCTTGTCAAATAAGATCAGAAATGCTGGCTTAAATGAATTGTAGCAGGTACACATTTCACAAACTCAGGTGTGCAAAAATGTAACTGTTTTCTAAAACTGAACATAATCTAACTTTGGTGTCTTGAAAAAAATACTAATCCTGACAATGCAGGGGAAACATTGTCAAAGCAAATGTTCTCAATCAGTTCAGGAGTTTCCCCTCCACTCGTCCACTTCCTGTGGGTGATTTAAAATCATGGAGGGCCTTCCTTCCGCAGGTTCCATTGGAGCCAGATGACCAGTCTTCAGACTCTGACCTTGGTCACAACCACTGCTGATGGACGCGTCCCGTCTGTTCTGTGGCTTCACTCTTCCTCGCGAAGCCTTGGCATCTGCATCCTTCACATCTCTCTTGGCACCCTCTGGGTCTGCCGCTATCTCTCAACTACTTTTCCAAGGCTTTCTTCAGAGCAGACACTTGCAGCTCCTTTCCCTCCCCCATAAGGAGGTGTGAGAGGCTCCAGGACATTCTTAAGCTGGAATCCTCTCCAGGCTACACCTTGCAATTGAGGCCCAGGTCCTCTCCTCTGGAACCTCCACATTTATCTAAATCTCTATTATCCCATCCTCCAGACCACTCCTTGCATGGGTCTTGGCCTGTGGGATGATGGGCCAGAGAGTCCCTTCTCAGAAAAACCCCATTTGTAGCTGCCTCTAACGCTGTCCCCTCAGACTCCAAAAAACATCTTCCTCTCCTAGTCCTGAAATGATTTTTAATTTCCTCAACCTGTGGCCAGAAATTGGCTTGGCAAATAGTCTTTTGCCTTGCAAGTCAACTGATAAGAGCAGTGGTTCAGACGATTTTGACCCTCAGGGAACAATGCTTGGAGACATTTTTTATTGTCACAATTTGTTGGAGGGCGGTCGCTACGGCCTCTAGTGAGTAGGGGCCAAGGAAGCTGCTAAACATCCTTCAGGGCATTGGACAAACCTCCACAGAGAACTCTCCTGCTCCCCGTCACTAATGTGAGGTTGTGAAACACTTTTGGTTAGACCAAGAAACTTGCTCTTTTGTTTCTATATCAGAGAGAAAAGGAATCAATTCATTGTCTTAAATTTCTGGCCTAACGTTTTGTTCTAGTCAATGACCACACTCCTAGCTGCCAACTGTCATTTAACAGCCATATTAACAATTTCCACTGGACCCTGGAAAACTGCAGACATAAGCAGTTCAAGGAAAGAGATTGGTTTTTGCTAATCTTCTTGATAACATGCACCTGGGTGCTGATAAATGCCATCCCCTCTGCTGTCTTTGCGTGTCCTCTGTCAGATAGCGGAGGCGGGAGGGGTCGCCTTTCTTGTCTTTGCAATGCTCTCTGAAATCTGGAAGCCAGGCCTGTGGGGAACAGCTGGCAGCCCTCAGACCAACCGGGTTTGTTCCTCAGGTGGGGAAGGAGAGAGGCTGTGTTCCAAGGCACATTAGACCCATCCTGGGCCTGCCTGAGTTCAGAGCTGCATCCTTCATGGTGTAATTGACAGGCACCGAAAAGCTTCACACTCCCATCAACAAGCCGGGAAGGTGAATGGAGGTGTTTCATCTGTGTGATACAGAAACTTAGGGGTCTGCAGAAGTTTGGGGGAGCCTCACTCTTCAACCAGACAAGTGCTGATTTCTAACTTTTTACATATTGGACTTTGAAAATCAAATTTAAAGAAATAATTCTGAGAGTATAAAGGAAGATGGAGAGGCATCCTAGGAGAAGTGGATATGATGTCACTTTCTCAAAAGGCCACAGCTTGAAGGGCTCATACTCCCTTTCTTTCTTGGAGAACACAGCACAGCTCAGAGGGGCGTGTGTAATTTCCCTCTTGGCCGTGTGAGTCATGTTGTAACAAATTTCAGGGAGCCCGAGATGCTAAAAGTAGAGATGAGAGAGCTGGGGAAGGTCTCAGTGCCAGAAAGGAGGCAGTCAAACGTACCACAGATAGAGCCTATCCAACCTCTCTCCTGGTCCAGCCCAAGGCAAGATCCCCATCCCTTGGTGGCTTTGCATTTTGAGCTTCTCTGAGCAGCCCCGTGCATCCTCCTTGCTGGTAGCAGCTGTGGGTGTGTGAAGGGAGAGGCTCCTGTCCTTGGGTGTCTTCTTGCCAGCACCTCTGCAGAGGGAGGAGGAGGACCGAGCCATGTGGCAGCCACGGCTCCCAAAGTGCAGGGCACGCCTGTATCACCAGGAACATCTGTCTCAGCCGTAACACATTTAGGCTGGTGGTTTTGTTTACACGACCCCAAACAACCAGTCTGAGTAAGATCTTCACAAAAAGACTGAGGGAGTAGGGCAACAAGGGGACAGAAGAAGCTGACATCTTTTAAAGAAAGAATGGGATACAGCCTTAAACAGGTAACTTCAGACTTTTAATGGCTGAAGCCACACTGTTAGTTAATCACTAACACTTCTAGAGACGTCCTATCAAGTGGGGTGACAGTAAAACGCACGCAATGAATGATTAGGGCCTCTTCTTAAATAAGGTAATTTTTTTATGGGTGCAGAAAGTATACAGAATTAACAATAACAATGAAAAAAGACACAGACACTGATGGTCAACAGCCTTGCCATAAATAGAACCTGCCCCTCCTTAACTAACAGGGTCTTCTACTGGCACAATTATACCCTTTTATGAGCTATTATTATTATCATCATTATCATCATCATCATTATCACTATTACTTTGCAGTGGTCCTCAGTCCTGGCTGCTCTAATAATCATGAAATAGCTTGAAAAACATACAAACAACTCCAGGTCCCCACCCCACAATAAATGAATTAAAATCTCAGAGAGGAGAGTCCAGAAATTTGATATTTTTTAAACTCCCCCCAAGACTCTAATGTGCCACCTGGGTTGATAACCAATCTTCTAGCTTTGCATATAAACATGCTAGGTGACAGCATTTTAGCAATTTTATTGCCCAGAAGAAAGATTCCTTCCTTTGTTCCTTTGTTTTGCGACCCCAGTGCAGTGCTTCTCAAACCTGGCTACACATTAGAATCACCTGGGGAGCTTTCAAAAAACAATCGCTGCCCCAGGACCCACCCCAATCCAATTAAGCCAGAATCTCTGGGGGTGGAAGTTGGCATCAGCATTTTTTAAAAGCCCCCTGGATGATACTAATGTGTGGCCAGTATTTCAAACCACTGCTCTCCTTGCAGGGGTTCTCAACCTCTGCTGCTCATTGGAATCACCTGGGAGATTTCAAAAACTACTAAGACCTGGGTCCCATCTCCAAAGACCCTGATTTAATTGGTCTGCTGAGAGATCTGGGCATCAGGAATTGCTAGCAGTCCAGGTGATAATAGCACGCAGTCAAGCTTGAGATCACCCGGTCTTCAGGAGGGGGTGGTCAGAGAGAGACAGAAACAGAGACAGAGAGATCAAGACAGAGTCAGAGACAGAGAGAGAGAATTCCAGCAGTGTAACATGATGAGAAAATGCAGAGGAAGGGCTGAACTATTTTTAAACAGTAGCTGTTACTGAACACAAGTTCATGTGCCCCAGACACAGTGAGGCCAAACAAATTGAAATGTCGGAGATTGGAGCAGAGAAAGGTTTATTGCAGAGCCAAGCAAGGAGAATGGGTAGCTTGTGCTCAAAAACTCCTGAACTCCCCAATGGTTTTCAGTGAGAAGTTTTTATAGTCAAAATTTGGGGTGAGGGCTGGAGGATGTGTGACTTTCTTCTGACCGGTTGGTGGTGAGGTAACAGGGCTGTGTTCCAGGAATCTTGTGCTCAGCTTGAAGTTACCATCCTCCACCTGGGTGGGGGCCTTAGGTCTTATAGAAGAGCTCAAAAATACATTGTTATGTGTATTCCTTGAGGAGGAACCAGGACCCTGCTTTATCCATGTACTATTGTTTCTTGACTGCACCTCCTTCGTTTTTGCATTCCCTCCCTTCCCTGATAAGCAACTGTTTGAATCTACCCTTTGGCACTCAGGGAAGGTCTAGGAGGCTTAATGAAGCCTATTTCCTATGAACAAGAAACGGGGGACATGGAAAGGATTTGTACTGGAGAGGGGCCCACAGGGTCCTACTCAGTTTCAAAGCCATTTCTTCTTTCTGACCTAATGGGTATGATTGGCTCCGTGGTACCAGGGAACAAGAAATGTGATGTTCTTTCATTACATTTGGCTTGAGCCTGAGTTGGTGGCCAGTTTGATGTCCATCTGCCAAGGCTCCTTCCCACTTTCCCATTCCCCTGAAAGATGCCAAGCACCAGAGACATGTTCATTTCAAAAGAGTGGTTAGAGCATCTTCCCAAATCGTGTTTCTGCTTATCAAACCCATACCCCTTGCTCTTTTCTCACAGATTCCCAGTTCTACTCGGGATGGCAACGTGTCCCTCAAATCCTCTTTCCCAGCCTCTCCTAGAGGTAGCACGTGTCAACTCTGGTCAGTAAGGAGTATGTGAAAGTTGTTAGGACATTTTCATTTTCTTATCATGAGCCCTGACCCTCTGTGCTTGTCTCCTTCTCCTTTATACTCCCTAAAGTACAGACACAAGGCTAGAGGTGAAGCGGGTTTAAAGCAACAACTCGAGGAAAACCACAGCCAAGGATGACCAAGCAGAAAGACTGAAGGAACCTAGGACACAAATGCCTTCATGGAGCCACAGCATCAGCCCTAGTCTGGAATACAGTCTGTTCCTAACTTTGTCATTTTTCTGCACTATGACTTGATGGCACTGGTGAGTGTTGGGTGTTCACTCTCTGTCTAGTTGCCAAGCTGCTAGTGCCCACCCACAGTGGGAAATTCTATTCTCTGCAGGAGTCAAGCTCTTTCCATCATTCTAGCCCACCATCTTCATTGTATCAGAGATGTTGCCCCTCATGATGCAAGATGGCTCCTAAAGCTCCATACAACACACATCCTTACCTAACAATGTTCCAGTGTGGAAAAGGAAGGGGCACTCTCACTATTTATCAGGGTGGAAAATATTTTCCAGATGTCTTCAGTAAACTTACTCTTAGGCCCTGTTAGCCATAATTATGTTGTTTACACAGCCCTACGTCAATTGTTGGCAAAGGAGCATAAGGTTACCATGATTGGCTTAGACCAACCACAGATCTTCCACTGGGACTGCAGAAAGAACTCATTAACTGAGCACACTGCTGCTCCAAACCTTAACCAAGTTGGGTTTCTTTTAGCAAGCAACAGGGTCTGCCAAAAGGGACCAACCTGGCAACAGGGGGAGGAAAGGTGTTAGAGGTAGAGGGAAAAGCATGCACCAAGGAAAAGACACATGAAAAAGCATGTTGGTTGCAAAGAGCAGTAAAATATTCACTATCACTTCACATAAAGTCATCCACAAGAATCCCCAGAGAAGGGGATCATAGAGGTTTGGTCAAAGCACAGCATAGAACCTCTTTATTGAACATGGCAGTGAGCTCTTTATCAACTATCATGAAGGCCCAGTGCATTGACCCTGTGTGGTAAGCAAGGGATCCCTTGGATTATCTGGCATTTTGTGGTCAGGATTCCACCAATATCAAAGTGAAGCATTCTGGGTAAGAAGCCATGATCACCATTGTATCATCAGCTCAAAAGTCCTACAGGGCCCGCAACTTGCTGATTAGGGCCTGACCCACTCATTCCCATTCAAACTCCTGCCCCTCTCGGCCTTCCCTATTCTAATGGAATCTTTTCTCAGCCTTGGACAGATTCTCGTAAAACCAAACTTATACAAATACATTTTTTTGTCTAATAATGACTTTAATTAGCCACAATTGCATTTAAATTAGTTCTGCATTTAAATTATTCATTCTAAATAAACAATCCAAAATATTTTTTTAAATGCTTGACTCAAAAGATGTCTATAGCAATGTTTTTATGACACTGAAAAATTACAAAAATGTCCACAAGGGATAATGGTTAACTGAATTATGTATAACTATGGAATGAAATAATAACTTAGTCATAAGTGCTTAACTGTTAAAATTTGACTATATAGAAGCATGGAAAGATATCTATGGTATGCGGTTAAGTTAAACAAAACATGATTATGTGAAAGGCCAAGATTGCTGGCCTTCTCTCTTTACTATCACACGTAGAGGAGGTGGAACATATGCACAACTATTATGTAGGGCTGTTATAACAAAGTATGGCTTATAAACCACAGACATTTATTTCTCACAGTACCAGACATGCAAGTCCAAGATCAGGGAACCAGGGTTGGGTTCTGGAAAGAGTCCTCTTCCAGGTGCAGACAGCCAGCTCATCGCTGTGTCCTCACATGAAAGAACAGGTTTGGGAGTTCCTTAGGGCCCCTTCATAAGGGCACTAACACCATTCAAGGGGGCTCCAGCTTCATGACCTAATCACCTCCCAAAGGCCCTTCTGGTACCATCACCTTGGGGGTTAGTTTTCAACATTTGGATCTGTGGGGGACACAGATATTCAGTCCACAAGAGCCCCATTCAAATTCCAGAATCTGGTGTACAGGATTAACACCTTGTGGTGCGAGAAGAAGGAGAAAGGAAAGGGGAGGGGGTGGGTTTGAGAGAAGAATCTGAAGTGACCTATGACACAGAGGTAGCTCACTTTTTCATGTCCTATTTTCTTTTGCCTTACATAACCAATAACATATGATAATGTTAGAATTTCCAAAGTACTTCTGAGAATTCACTATTGTTGATTTATAAAAAAGGCATTTAGAATCCATCCCTAGTATCCTAGAATGGACAGCCTCCCTGAAACTGGAAAATTCTAAGGCTAATAGAAACTATTCACAGAATATGCTCACTTGAGAAAGCCCTTTTTCAAATGATTGAGCCTCTGTAGCAATATCAATGACTTAGAGTCAGTGAACCTGAGCAAGAGAAAGCTATCTACTGCCATCATGTCATTGAACCTAAAATACCTTGGATTATAAGATGCATCCCAATTTCAGACGTTAATATGTAAAAAAATGTGGATAGTAAAAACAAAACAAAAAACCATGGGATTACAAATGTTAGCTTTTACTGAGAGCCCATTATGTACCAGGACTTTTACATACATTCTTCCAAATACTCACCAAACTGATATATGGTGTGTTCTGTTATGTTCATTTGACACATAAGGAAATTAAAGAACAGAGAAATTATGGAACTTACATACCACATCATAGAGTGAATGAGTGCTGGGACTAGGATTCCAACCAAGGTCAATCTGACATTTTTCATTATGCCATACTGCTTTCAGTGATTTTGCAAATACTTTTCCTTTGGGGGAGAAAAAAGCAAAACAAGTTGTAGAAAGCATAAGTTGCCCTTATAGCTACTCAGCTGCACAGCCTGGATCCTGAGATGGCTCAGGATCACCATTTTGCAACCCCTGGGAATTAATGGATCTAAGCAATAATCATCAAAAAGAGAGATAACCAGACATTATGTACCCTCCAGTGGAAGTACACACACGACCTCTGAAATGGTTTTAACAACAACAACAAAGTTACATCCAAATTTGGTCAATCTTCTAGGTCTAAGCACTCATCTTAGGAAATACAGGAGACAGAGTAACACATTAATATCACTATGGGAATAAGACCAGAAAAACCCAGCCCATGAGAAAATCTATAGGTCAAACAACCTGGTTTCTTCACAACTTAGTTGTAAGGGGGGAAAAAAAAGACTTACTGGGGGAGCCTATTGAAAGAGAATTAAGAGACTTATCAGTAGACTACAATGCATGGACTTTATTTGTATTCCTATTCAAAACAAATTGTAAAAAAAATATTATAAGACAATTGGAGGAATGTAAATGTTTGATGATATTAAAGAATTATCGTTCACTTTTTTAGGTGTGATAATGGTATTATTAGTTATGTTTTTTAAAAAGAGCGTATATTTTGAGGTAGTTACTAAGGTATTTATATAAAAACAATACAATTTGTTTCAAAATAATCTCAGGGTGGTGGGAGGGAGGAATTAGGTAGGGGTACAAAATGAAATAAGATGAGCTGTGAATTGATGGTCACATGAGGCTTATTATACTATTCTCTTTGCTTTTGTGTACTATAATTTAAAATTATTTTTCAAAGAGGAGACCCAGTTTAAAATAACTCACTCAGATTGCTCTAGCAACTACTTCCAATATCCCCACTCCCCTCCCTAATAACTACTGATCTTTGACTTCTCTTCCCCATCCAGCCACCTTAGAACTCCCACCGTTTGACCCTGGTTACCTCCATTATTTTGACTCTTGGGTCACAAGAGCCTCTCACCAAGCCTGTCAAGGGATTTGTGAGAGTGCCTCAAAATTCTAGTAGAGTTGATAAGCACAATTGAACAGGAAGCTGCCAATATCACCATGTGCCACTTGCATCAAGGGAACAGCAATGTCCATTCACGGACCACCTTGTCCAACCTTCTCACCCAGGACCTGAACTGGAATCAAATTGCCCACATCTAGGAGTGCTTAATGAAGTGAGACTTACAACCAACCTAATTCGATCAGCCCGTGCTCAGCCAGGCCATGGGGATGCCTGGTACGTCAAGGCAAGTCAGATGAGCTGGGCAGCCCCAAGATCCTTGTGAAATACCTGTGGTCTCACAGCCCCACTGGGAGGAGGATTGGGGCAGAGTGAGGGGGATGCCTCTGAACCCACATAGCCAAGTCTCTTCCTATGTAGGGAACTGCTCTTTGACCATCAAGTCATATACTTCTTTTTTTAAATGTATTTTATTGAAGTATAGTTGACTTACAATGTTGTGTTAATTTCTGCTGTACAGCAAAGTGATTCAGTTATACATATACATACATTCTTTTTCATATTCTTTTCCATTATGGTTTATCACAGGATATTGAATATGGTTCCCTGTGCTATACAGTAGGACCTTGTTGTTTATCCATTCTACATATAATAGTTTGTATCTGCTAATCCCAAACTCCCAATCCATCCCTCCCCCACACTCCCCCTCTTGGCAACCACAAGTCTGTTCTCTATGTCTGTGAGTCTGTTTCTGTCTTGTAGATAACTTCATTTGTGTCATATTTTAGATTCCACACATTAGTGATATCATATGGTATTTGTCTTTCTCTTTGTGCAAGTCATATACTTCTTAAGATTGCTCTGCCAAAGTTTCATCTGGCCAAGGAGAGAGTCACTAGCCCATCAGTGAGGGAAAGCTTGGCAGATGTAACTCACTCTCAGACTTCACAGCACATGACTTGTGTAGCTGACCCTTGGGATCCAGGCTGGGAGGTACTTCCTCTCTGGGTGGGATGTCATGGCCCCACAGATTTCTGGGAGTTCAACCACCTAGATCTCTGGGAACAGGTACGTCCTTCCTCTAACCTGCCCCAATGTTGGGACAAGCAATAGATCTGTTGGCCCTTCTTATGCTACCATTCACCCAGGAGCCCCAGCCTCTGGTGCACAGGGGACTGGGTTTCTGTGGACCAGGAACCCACTGCTCAGATGAAGACTAGAGACAGAGAGCATTCAAGGGAGACCCTGGCCTGCCATTTAAATGCACCAGCGGCAGTGAAATTTATGGACTAGGAGGGGACAGGAGTAACTGCCCCGAATAGCTGCAACTGAAGAGTTTCCCACCCCCCAGCCAGAGCGCACTGACCTCTCAGCAAGGCGAACATGCCACCTCGATGTCTACCTCAGAGCTAAAGCTACGTATGTGCAATCCACCTTCCAGCGAGGCCTGTCCTTGTCCCACTGACCCCGGTGCCTGCTGTAATCAACCTGGAAGCATTTCCCGTGGCACAGATCAACCTCGTGGCCATGCTCCGGGGGGTGGTCAAGTCTCGTTACAAAGCCAACATGGATATGCTCTTAGGAAGCTCCTTCTATCAGTTAAGATTGAGCTCAGCAGGGTCTCTCGACCTCAGCACTGCTGACATGGGTGGCTGGATACCTCTCTGTTGTGGAGGGCTGTCCCGTGCATTGGTTAGCAGCTTTCCTGGTCTCTCCCAACAAGATGCCAAGAGCAGCTCTCCAGGTCTTACAACTAAAAACGTCTCCTGATGTCGCCATGTGTCCCCTGAGGTAGCCCCCAACTGCAAACCAATGAGCCATGAATGACAGAAAATCGCAAATAACAGTGGCTAAAATGAGACACAAATTTATTTCTCTCTCACGCCACCGAAGTCCTAAAGTCAGCAGTGTGGCTCGTATAGAGGCTCCGTGTTATCAGAGAACGGGCGCCTTCCTGTTGCCTCTCTGTTAGCCACATGGGGGTCCTCGTCATGGTCCGAAGTGGCTACTCCAGCTGCAACCCCAAGTGTTGCTTCAGCCACAGGAAGGAGGCAGAGTGAAGCGCCAGCGTCCTCTGCCTTTAAGACACTTCCCCAAAGTGACACACAGCATGTGCGTACCATGGGCTGGAATTAGTCACCAAGTCACACCTGCCAGCAAGGAAAACCGCAAAGGATAGTCTATGTTCTGTGTGGCCATGAACCCAGCTAGCGGGTGGAGTTGTTACCATGTAAGAAGAGAAGAGCAGATCTGAGGACAGCTGGCCATCTCTACTGCCCCATCATAAGCACAAGCCATATCCGAACTAGAAGCTCAGTTCCACCTGGCTGTGTTGAAACTGGGAGGATGCACGCACGCAGCTTCTTCCCTTCCCAGCACCAGCCTCCACCTGGTCTCCATCCAGCTCCTGACCCACAGTTCCCCCGACCCTCCTGCTCTACCCCCATTCTTTTAAAATGCTTTCCCTCCTTTATTACACATTATAAACAAAAGGATCATTTTTTTTAACATCTTTATTGGAGTATAATTGCTTTACAATGGTGTGTTAGTTTCTGCTTTATAACAAAGTGAATCAGTTATACATATACATATATCCCCGCCTCTCTTCCCTCTTGCGTCTCCCTCCATCTCACCCTCCCTATCTCACCCCTCTAGGTGGTCACACAGCACCGAGCTGATCTCCCTGTGCTATGCGGCCGCTTCCTACTAGCTATCTGTTTTACATTTGGTAGTGTATATATGTCCATGCCACTCTCTCACTTCGTCCCAGCTTACTCTTCCCCCTCTCCGTGTCCTCAAGTCCATTTTCTAGTAGGCCTGGGTCTTTATTCCCTTCCTGCCCCTAGGTTCTTCATCACCATTTTTTTTTTTTTTTTTAAGATTCCATATATATGTGTTAGCATACGGTATTTGTTTTACTGTTTCTGACTTACTTCACTCTGTATGACAGACTCTAGGTCCATCCACCTCACTATAAATAATTCAATTTCGTTTCTTTTTATGGCTGAGTAATATTCCACTGTATATAAAACCAAGGAAGAGAAGTCCCCCATAGTCACACTACCTTGAGATCATCACTGTAAAGTTTTTGTTTCTATCTAGAATAAGAGCCAACATGTATGGAGTGGGTACCCTATGTCACGTGCTCACCTTTCCCACCTGATTTAATCCTTAGGACAACCCTGTCGGGTAGGACTGTCACTGAAGTATAGAGAGGTTAACTCTAGTCTGTACTTCCTGAACAAGGCTAGGAAACAGCTGAACCAGAATTTGAACCCAGAAAAAAGGCTCCAACCCTCTTATGCTTAAACCCTTTACTCCACTCTCATAATTTACCTTCCTCTGTCTATGACACGCACACACACTTTCTTTTTTCACAGAATGTGGCTAGACTGTACCATTATGTTGTATGCCTTTCCTTTTCACATGACATATTATGAACATCTTTCCATGTCTTTACATTTTCCTTAAAAGTAGCTTGACATTGTAGCCTGATTTGGGGAGTCAAACAAACTGAGATTGGAGTTCCAGTTCAACCAGAGTCTCACCAGGTGGCTAGCCTTTCAAAGTTTTAATTTTCTCATCTGTTAGAGATAATATTATTTTCTAATCACAGGGTTGTTAGGAAGATTGCACTGATACCATTAAAAGTGACTTCATGGGTAATCACAGGGGCTAATATTTATTAAGTAGCTGCCAGGTACCAAAAGAGGGGGGATAAATTAGAAGTTTGGGATTAACATAAACACACTACTATATATAAAATAGATAACTGACAAGGACATACTGTATAGCACAGGGAACTCTACTCAATATTTTGTAATAATCTATAAGGGAAAAGAATCTAAATATGCATGTATATAAAACTGAATCACTTTGCTGTACACCTGAAACTAACACAACATTGTAAATCAACTATACTTCAATAAAAAACAAATGAATAAAAAAATTTTATAAAACACTTCAACAAGTTAGTCATTATTGTTTTTCCATAAGGGCATTTGAAGTGGTGTCAGTATTCTATTCCACAGAGAGTACCTTGCCCTCTAGTATACATTCCCATAGTTTGTGTCTGTGATAAAAGGCTAGAACCCTCCTTGTGTTACTGGGATATACAAGATGATAGAGCCTCAGGTCGGCCTGGGAAGTTGCCAGTCATCTCCCTTAGACCCAAAGAGGCAGCTGCAAAAATGTCAGTGGATTAGCAGCAGACTAGAGGTCCCTGCTGGGTACGACCTGCCTGGGGGGTCAAGTTTCCTTCTATAGGCTGATGCACAGACCTTGGCCCACCTTCAGCCAAGGATCCAATCTGAAGCGGTGTCTCTATTGGCAAACAGGCAGATTGTGTGAACTTCCTCTCCTAACATTGACTGCTCACATTCTCTGCCATTCTTTCAGGCAAAACTCAACTCCCACCCTTTTGGTAACAAAAGTGCAGAAATCACCCACCTGACCACTTCTGATCTTGGCCTTCTTTTTCTCTTTTGTAAAGTGGTAACATTGCCTTCGAAAGGAAAAATATATGGGGGAAAAGAGATCAAATGATGGTAGATATTTAGCCAGCTTTGGTGGTTGGAAGGCAGGAGAGCGGCAGCCTTTGAAGCAAGGAGGAGGGAGTTTGCATCTCCTTGTGTCTCTCCTTTAATCTCTCTCACTGCACCACACTCACAGCACCTCTGACACCAGGTGTGTGGGCTTGTTTCCCACACCAGGCAGTTCTCTGCTACACCAGCTGATTGTACGATAATTGAATTCTGGAGTTAGAGCAGACGCCACAGGTTAGGGGCTCAGTCCCACAAGACTGCCCCCCACTTCAGGTGCCAATGGCAAGTAGAGTTTACCCATAAGTTCTGTTCAACTTGGTTGAAAGTTGGATGTTCCCATGACCCCTACCCCCACTTTGGGTTCTATCATTTCCTAGAACAGCTCACAGAACTCGGGGAAACACACTTACCAATTTATTATATAATAAAGGATATAATTCAGGACACAGATGAACAGCCAGATGAAGAGGTACATAGGGCGAGGTCTGGAAGGCTCCCCAGCACAGGGGCTTCTGCCTTGTGGAGTTGGGATGCATCACCCTGCCAGTACATGGGTGTATTCACCAACCCGGAAGCTCTGCCAACCCCTTATTTCAGAGACTTTTATGGAGGTTTCATCTCATAGGCATGATAGAGCGTTATCTCAATCTTCAGCCCCCTTTCTTTCTCCAGAGAATGGGGGATGGAGCTGGAAGTTCCAAATTTCTAATAATGGCTTGTTCTTTCCGGTGACAAGCCTTCATCCTGAAGCCCACCCAGGAGCCCACCCAGGGTTGCCTCATTAGAGCAAAAGACACTCCTATCACCCAGGAAATTCTGAGGAATTTAGGAGCTCTGTGTCAGGGAACAGGGTCAAAGACCAAATATTTGAACAAAAGATGCTCCTAGTGTTCTTAGCAGCTAGGAAGCTTCAAGGGTTTTAGGAGCGCTGTGCTGGGAACCAGGGGCAGAGACCAATATATATATTTTCTATTATGTCGCAGGGGGAAAGGCAGGGGCTGCAGAAAGCCAGGCCTCGTGATGCAGACAACTTCGCCAGCCTCACAGATTTGGCTGCAGATCCAGCCCTGTGCTCTTAGCCGGTAAGTGCGTGCGTTTGGGAATTGCTCCTGAGGAGCTGCAGCTTTGTGTTTGACCACAAGATGGAGACTTCGCCTTTTACACTGGAAACCTTGGCCCAGCTTTCAGGAAGGCACTGAAAGGCTAGGGAGGGCAGTCCTGAAGCAGGCATCCCTTGCCCATCGCTGAGCAGAGCCAGGGCTGCACGCTGCCTTCCCGAAGCGGCTGAAGTTCGTCACTTTTGCTCAGTTTACATTTCACCAGCAAGGTTCATACTGTCAGCTGTTTTTTTTTTGTTTGCTTGTTTGTTTCTGGTTTTGTTTTTGTTTTTGATCCCTGCTGGTTTCTGGTTTTGGGGGGATATTTTTCCATTCTTTTTTCAGACCAACTCCCCAGCCATTTTAAAAGCATCTTATTTACTTTGATTTCATATTGAAAGGCTGATTAAGTAGAGAAAAATCTGTCCGAGAAAAGCCCCTTGGAGATGTACCGAGGAACACGTTGCCCGACTGCCTTTTAACTTTAAACTAAGACTCCCTGTCCTTCTCCTCTTATGAGCAGGCGACTGGTCTTCAGAGTCTGTCCAGTTAGGGAGTCATCACGGTGCCTTCACAGACACACACATAAACACACAGCCTCACACATACCCACAATCTCACTCACAGACACACGTACTCACACGCTTACATGCACAGACACTCACATATGTGTGCACACACATGTGTGCATACTCACGCTCACATCCACTCACACACTCACTTTACATACACACTTACACATATACACTAATAGACACACACACTCTCACACACGCATACATATACACTCACACATACACTCTCACATAAACATACACCCATACATATACCCTCACACCTGCACACACACTCACCTACACACGTGCACATACGTACACATGTGCAAACGCACACTCACTAACTCGTTGTTACACTCACATTTTATATACCGTCCCATACACACACATACTCACACATTCACTCACCACTTATAACACATACTTCCATATAGACCCCAAGTAAGAAAACAGAAAACAGGAAGAAAATAGGAAAATAAGAAAACGTTTGCCTGCATCTCCAGTAGTACCTACTGCTGGGCATTAAGTACAAGGAGAAGCAAAAACAAAGACACACACATTTGAAACAGGAAGAAGAAAAATTTTAACTGATTAGCTCCTTCCTTCCAGGTAGATTAATCTTTGAAAGAGCAAAAAATACTGGTCCATTTATTGCTCACCACAACATTGTTATAAATGTCAAAAAGTGGAATTTATGGCATGACATATGTCAAAAACAAGTATCAGAAGTCAAAGCAAAATGCACACAAGTTTGGTTGTTGCTCTAAGCAAACTGTCCAGACAAGGGATGGCATGGCTTTCAGATAAGCACTATCATTCCCGTTTTACAAAGAAGACGCCAGCACCAACCCCTGGAGGAATTAAATGGCACTTGTCACCAAACTGAGAGCTCTGTGGCAGGGAGCACGTCTGGGACATCCCACTCGTATCCCTAGTACTAGTGGAGTATCTGACTCCCTATCTTCTTACTCAGGATACAAATGTAAGAATATGGTGTGAGTGCAAGAGTGATCGTGTGTTAGAGAAGTATCCGCCGAATAAAAGAAGGCGGCTCAAAGGCATACAAGTTAAGAGGGCACACTTGAACTCAGTGCCAGCCTGACTTTCAAGTATACATTCCTTCCAATACAACCATTGCCATTTGAGGTTCACGACCAAAGGTACAATACAGAGAGGTGGCAAGGTCTAATGCCCTGGAATGTGGTCCAGAGCTATCCTATTGTCCCCCAAATGCTAGCTCTCTAAGGCTTGCGAGCAATGAAGGCCAGGTCTGGGTCAGAGGGTGTTCAGGCAATCTACAGGCTGCAGCAGCCACTCCTGTGCATGGTTCTCTCTGCTTAATTTAAATACTTTTTTCCCACATATTTTAAGCTACAAATTTCAGTTTTTGCCATTTTAAAGTATCATTTATTAAAACTTTTAAACCACTTGTTTTTTAGCTGTTTTTGTCTATTTTTCTTAGACTTTTCTCTAGAAACACAGAGATACTTTGGGGGTATCCCAAGATCTAAACATTTCGTTAAGACACTTCTTGTGAAAATGCTCTTTTCTAAGAATTTTTTAATTTGTTCAGAGCCATAGATAAATCAATGTCTTTATGAGAGAATAAATGAATGAATAAAATCAACTGTTATTTCCACGGCTGTTGAGGGAGAGGTTGAAAGTTCCCTCACTTGTTTGCTTGTAGATTCTTTTATCCACTCAACTAATCAAACAATGGAAGAGAATTTTGTTGGAATCCTCCAATTTGCTCTCAGCTGCTCTTCTATAACAGAAGGAACCTGACCCCACTGAATGACTTCTGTGACTGACTTTTCCAGCTCTCATGTTAGGCTGTCTTCTAGAAAGGAAGTCTGAGGAGAGACGGTTTCAGGGGAATCTTGAAGGGGAGCTGACATTTACCACAGGGGTGGACCAAGGGCAGAGAGATTCCTCGGCACAGAAAATGCTTGCAAAGTTGCAGTGCTGTGTTTGGGGAGAGAGGGCAAGAGAGGACATTGAAATTGTCATTGAGGCTGGATGCCAAAAAGCTTCCTTTCCACACACGCTAAGGAGTAAAGATTCGGGGCTTGATTTGATAGGCATAAATGGCTCATGAGTCTTAATATCAGAACAAATGAACCTTTAATGATCTATATCCAAGTGGATGCACATAGCATGTTCCCATGTAGTGTTTCATGTCACCTGAAGCAGCCTGGCCTGTTTCAAGTTTATGAGTGACTAGGACAAGCTTTATCTCGCAGAAGGGAGTTTTTGCCTAAGAATAAGCTATACAGTGATTGATCTGACTGCTTTGGCCATTATTTTGAGCTTTCATAGAAATGGAGCAGACTTGACCCAAGATTTCACAAAAGCAGTTGTCAATCAAACAAAGTCACTTACTTGCTTTGCGGCTGGCACTGGGGCTGGCGTTCCTCTTCTCTGCCCTCACCCTTCACCCTGTGCCCTAGTACATAACACCACAGACTTGGCCAGGCTGCAGTGCAGTGACCTGGTATGTGCCTACCTCCCCAGCAGACCTTAAGTTCCTTGAAGGTATGCTCATGCCTTATTCAGGAATTATTCAACAAATATGGGTAAATGCAAAGCTGGCACCAGAGACTGTGCTAGGGACTGGAGTGGCAAAGGTGAGTAGCACTGATGGGGTCCCTGGGCTCATTAAATAGACAGTCACAGTTCTGTTACTTGAGTGCTGTGATTGGGAAAATGCAGGGTGCAGGGCACTCATCACAAGGCTGCCCACAGTGGACTTGAGGGGTTGGGGCCATATCCTAGAGGCAGTAAAATCTAAGTCAAGTTTTACCAGGTGTGCAGGAGTCAAGGCTCCTCTGTATTTGGTGCAGGACCTGATCCGCTCCCTAAATGGCTGACGGAGAAAGGACAAGACCTAAAGAGCGTGCACAGAGAAACTGGTAGAAGGAGGAAGAAGGTAAAACTGTAGGGCCTCCTGGTCCCAGGCTCTTTCCCAGGCAAACCCCTGAGCATCCCACAAACTCTTCCCAAACACCAGCCCTAAAGAGATGGTCTGTCCTCTGGTTGGCTCCGGCCCCATTCCCATCTCCATGCCCACCTCCCTCCCTCCACCAGCCTGCACTCTGTGTAATTACTTACGGCTTTTCAAAAGTTTCCTCCCTGTTTTCCACCCTTCCTTTTAACCCCAGCAGCTTCCGTGAAAACTTGCCAGCAGCAGGCCTGCCAGGCCAGCTGAGAGAGGGGGCGGCTGGGCGCCCAGAGCTCCCCCCGCCTCGGCAGCTCGCTCCGCAGGTGCCCGGGCCCTGCCTCCACGTGCGCCTCGCTCCGCGCAAAGCGCTGTCACGACTCGGTGGCCGAGGTGATTAATTAGCGGCGTGGCGGAGCGGGGGACGCGTGCTGGCCTCCACATCTGCCCCGTGACAGCAGGGGTCAGTATGCGGTGTCACTTCTTTCCCTCTCACTCCCTCCAAAGCCTAATTGGCTGTGACACGCGGGCCAGCTGTTCTGAGAGGTGGAGCACGGCGGGCGTTTCGAGAACGGGAGGCTGTGGGCAGGTGGACGCGCCTGTGGACTACGCACGCTGCTTCCTGCCAGCCGACCACATCTTTGTTCCAAGACCGCGGCGGGCTAGAGGCTGTGGGCTTTAGCATCTCATTTCTCTCTCGTCGTTTACCTCCTGATCACAGCCGGGGGTTGGGTACAGAGGAAAGGAGGAAGTTTCAGGTTTCGTATGGGGCATCAGGAAGCATCCTTGCCCGCCAACATCCAGAAACCTCCCTCCCCTCCTGGACTGAAATCATTGTGCCCCTCTTCCTTTCTCTTATTGGGAGATAAATTCAATCAGAGTTATTCTTGCTAAGGAAAAGAGAGAATATATGAGCTGGAGTGGGAGGCGGGGAGGAAGAAAGAAGGGGTGGTTTTGGAGCATCGGACACGGGCAGGGGGAAGATGCCGGCGTTAGGAGGTTGGTCTGTACCTCCAGGAATTGGCTGGAGCACAGGAGGGAGAAAAAGAAGCGCCTGGAGAGGGGGGCAGGCCTGGTGTTGGTAAAAGTGCAAAGGTCTTTGTCCCGTTTGTGGCACAAATATGATTCAAGAAGGCATACACTTTTTTAAAAAGTCTTGCAAGCCTGTTTTAGAATACATTCCTACTCAGCAGCAGATGTGTCCTGAAGCCATTCTGCTTTTCTAACAAAATGATTAGTGCTGCTGCCTGGACTGAGGAGGGAGTAGAGGGGAAGAGCCCTGATATTTATGGAGCCCCTACTGTGTACCAGGAAGCATGCTGAGCACGGCTATACCCCTGGGAGAGGGGG
This sequence comes from Eubalaena glacialis, assembly GCF_028564815.1. Lineage (NCBI taxonomy): Eukaryota > Metazoa > Chordata > Mammalia > Artiodactyla > Balaenidae > Eubalaena > Eubalaena glacialis. The sequence goes on along the minus strand of NC_083718.1, from coordinate 72,804,750 downwards.
TGGGGACAGGCTCCTTGGCCTCTCCAGATCCTGCTACCCAGAGTTGAGCTAGGTGGTGAATTCAAATGATTGGTTCCTTTGTTTCATTATTCAACAACTTTTACAGAACCCAGCTCTGCCAGGCACCGTGATGGGAACCGAGATACAGAAGAGCTGGAGGACAATGTGGCTGAGAAACAAAAAGGGAGTGAGCGTTACAACCCAGGACGAGAGGCGTGCGAGAGAGCCAGGCAAGGGCCGTGACAGGGTTCTTGGTCAGAGGCGAGAGTCAAAGGAAGCCCAGGGAGGCACCCCCCAAAGAGGGAACTCCTGAGCTGAGTGTTGAAAATGAGCAGGCGTTAGACAGGTGTCACTGTCATGGTTCCACAGAGGGGGACCCAGGCTTAAGCCCAGGGAAGGCAGAGGTCGCTAATGCTGGGGGCACCACAGCAATCCTCTGCTCCCTTCTCCTCCTTCTGGAAGAAGCCAGGGAAGGCCGTGAGCAGAAAAGCCAGCTGGGCCAATGGGACACTTCCCCCTGCAGGTATAGGGACACCCTTAAGACCATCCTCCTCTTAGAGAACTGAGGGCTGCTGGCACCCACAAGTGGGAAGACAGAGGGGTGGGGAGGGCCTGGAGGCCCCCGCAGCCGCTGGCACAGTAATAACCTCATTAGGAGGGTGAGGAGTGGGGCAGCACAGGTAGCGGCGGGCGCCGGTGGCACCACGTGCTGTCAGCGCTTTGAGCAGCTGTAATTGCCGCTGAAGCTCCTGCCTCACACCTCGGCTCTCATTAGCCCCCCGCTGGGCTGCCGCCAGGGCAGATGAGGAAGAGCTGCTGCATCTTCAGCCTGCTCTGCTTCCTGGACCACTGTCCTGCCGCTCCCCTAACCACTGGGCGGTCACCTTGTCCCCTCTGTCTGGGTCCTCCAGCCTCTGAAGCAAGGACATAGGGGCTAGGGGTAGAGAAAGTAGGAAATCAGCTTCATCCTCAGCTCCCTGGTCCAGATGTTCTGACATCCCTGCTAAGCCTGGAGGAACCACGCTCCATGCGGCGCCCCCCAGCGGCTGAGCCGGACCTGGCCCTTCGCTCTCGGTTGAGTGTGGTTAGTTGCTCACATCTGCTGGGTTTGACCACACAGGATGGGCAAGACACCTCACTAGGGAATAAGGGTGCTCCTTGGATTCTTGCAGTCTAATAGGGAGGAGTGAGATCACAGTGTGTAAGGAAAAAAGCAGTGCAGCAACGCAAGAGGCGTCCTGATGCTGAATGAGTAGTGAGAGGAACAAGAGAAATGAATTTAAAAGAAATGGGGGAGCCGGAGGTTGACAGTATCCTCTGAGCCTGCTGTGCGCTGCTGACTAGGGCTGTAAAGACCACCAGAAGGTGTGTCCCCTGCCTTTGAGGAGGTCACAGACCAGCAAGGAGGTGAGGACTGAAGCCTGGGACATTCCAGGCAGAGCGCAAAGTTGAAGCAGGGGCACCAGGTGAGGGACAGACCGATGACGACAGAGAGCTGGTAGAGGAGTGGGGGGTTTTGTAGGACGGGATGGGGTGGGGCTGTGATGGGGAGAGTGCCCTAGATTGCAGCAGCCGAAGGAAGCAGGACAGCCTGGACACAGTGCGCGCTCTAGGAGGGCTTTACAGAATCTGCAGCCTCCCCCCTCACTGTGCTTTTTCCTTCTTACGTAACAAGAGCAGTAGGCCTCAGTCTGGGGCTTCTCAGGGTGGACCAGGGCTTCTCACCTGGAATTGGCATCCTTGCTGCTCTTCACCCTCCTTTCTTCCTCCCATGTCCATCTCAGGGGCTTCCTTCAGTTCCCACACGGCAGCCCACTCACTCATGTAAGAGGTTTTGATTTAGCTATAGAATGGTTAGTCTTTTCTTTCAAAGTCTGTGGTCAACCTGTTTGTCTTAGGAACTTTGTATACAGACAGCCAAGAAGCTTTTGAAAAAGTCAAGGGGAAATAATCATCATCTATTTTTAACTCAGCATTATCAAGAAATAAGCTTTACTGATTTCCAATCACTCCACCCCTCCCACTGAGACCACTTCCCCGAGCAGAACAGACTCAATTTTTGACTTAGTGAGCTAAGCAGTAATTTTGGCATCTGATGGGCAGAGCCTTCTGAAGTCCTGGGTCAGGATTCTCATAGCTTCCCTCTGCTCTGCCAAGTGCAGGGCCCAGCATTGAGCAAGTACATAAATGAAACAGAACAGCTTTCTCTGAACCGTCAAGGTCACCCAGTGAAAGTGTGAGGACAGCCGATCAAAGCTGAATCAGGTGCCACTTTGCAAAAGGAAAGATGACACCTGTGGCTCGGGCAGAACTGGGATCATCCACCACCTGTTCTGGGCCTTCACCTGCCATGCTGAGTTTGGCTGAGCTGCTGGAGGCTGCAGTGTGTCTTTGATGCATCTTTTTATTCACTTCAGCCCTGCTTGCCTCTCTGAAGTTGGCATGGGGCTAGCTCTCATGGCCCCTAAGGCAGCTTTCCTCAGAGTATATTCGGTGAAAATCTAGACCCTTGGGACACTTAATCTAAAAAATAAATAATAAAATAAAATAAGTACTGGAGAGGGTTCTGGTTCTGTCATATAAGTTTGGGAGCTGTGACTACTGCATTCCCCTTGCACATTGGCCTATTCAAAGTTCTGAGAAGTCCTGTAACCAGGAAAGCCTGTTTAATTTTTTTTTTTAATAAATTTATTTATTTTATTTATTTATTTTTGGCTGTGTTGGGTCTTCGTTGCTGCACGCGGGATTTCTCTAGTTGCGGTGAACGGGGGCCACTCTTTGTTGCGGTGCGCGGGCTTCTCATCGCGGTGGCTTCTCTTGTTGCAGAGCATGGGCTCTAGGCACGCCAGCTTCAGTAGTTGTGGCACACAGGCTCTAGAGCACAGGCTCAGTAGTTGTGGCACATGGGCTTAGTTGCTCCACGGCATGTGGGATCTTCCCGGACCAGGGCGCGAACCCATGTCCCCTGCATTGGCAGGCAGATTCTTAACCACTGCGCCACCAGGGAAGCCCGAAAGCCTGTTTAATTTTAAGTGTTGTAGCTGCCCCAATTTTTTCATCACAGAGATTCCATTTTTATGTAACACCTATTAGCCGCTCATGGAACTTGGGTTTTCTAGAATGCGCTTGAGGTAAAAGATGATGGCCTAAAGGATCTTCAGTGATAGTCTGAGGTATACCATTTTACCAGGCTACTCTTGAAGATACAAAGCCTTCTTGAACCAAAGGAGTAATTCTTTCATGACAACCAATGGGTAAGCAGATGGTAGCCCCACTAGTACGTCCGAAATCACATCACATGGGTGATCTCCCACTTTATGCAGCCAACCAATTCAGAGAGCTCCAGTAGCCATGGGGTTATATAGAAGCACTGGGCATCTCTTCAAAAATCAAAAGCATGCCTCTTTTGTGACAGAAGGCAGAGCGTGAAGAATATCCCCTCAGATAAATTAATACGTATCTCATGCAATTTATTTAGAAAGACAAAATTTCATATGCACACAGAAAAAGACAGTCAGAGGATAGGAGAGCCACCTTACTTTCATCAAAACTTGATCTCTGGTACATAACTTTTTAGCCAAAGCAAGTGCTGTGTATGAACAACAGGAGGTAGGAAACAGTTATTAAATAAACAGTACACATCAGCTCTTTTCCATATCAATCTAAAAACAAAATAAGACGTGAGATCAAATTGCAGCAAGCTTTTTGTCATCCACTCTTTGATTTAACAAGGATTTATTGGGTATGTACTGTGTGTAAGATACTCTTGCACCAAAAAGAAAAAGAAAGTTTAAGTGAATAAGGTATCAATCTTGCCCTAAAGAAGTTAGTGGGTTATAGGGGAGTTAACATGTAGACTCTGAATTATAATCATAGGGTTATAATTATATAATTATAGTACATAATTATATAATTATAATTACTGGGCTTTAAACAGAAGGCTCCTTAGAGGCCGTATAATTCAACCCATCATGTTGACACATGAGGAAACTGAGGCTCAAGGAGATTGAGGAACACAGTTAAGGCCACACACCTTTTGGTCACAGAGCTGAAGCAAATGCATTGTCTTCCAATCAAGGGTCCTCCTCCTTTTCCACAAAGAGTATTATCAGAGCCCCAAAGAGTTGCAAGGAAAGTGCTATGAGGGCTCAGAGGAAAGGCCCTTGGAAAAGGAGGCATTTAGGCTGAATCTTTTAAAATGTGTAGGATTTTGATGACATTGAGTGTGGAAGGGCATCCCAGGAGGGTGGAACAGCAGACAAAGGTTTAGAAATGAAAAAGTACAGAGCACGTTTGGATAACAGGCAAATAGTCCAGTTCTTGGTCAGATACTTGGTAGAGGGAGGGAATTTTGTGATGCACTTAACCCTCTAAAGTAGGTAGCCAAGACCCTGGGTGGCCCAAAGAGTCAGACCAAAGGCTAGACTAGGTCAGCATGATGTGGTCTGAGTCATACACAGGAGATGTAGAGGCCCTTACATTATCCACTCCAAAGCAAGGCCTGCTGCAGAAGGATGAGGGCAGCATAGCAGGGAACTGAGGGCTGAGATGCTAGAAATTTAGGAAACATTGCTAGAGTCCACCAAACGTAGCATGTTGAGACAGTGAATGACATTAATTTGATGGTTCCTGGAGTAGAGAACAGGAAGGATGAAGCTTCCTTTCCATCAAACCAGGTTAAGTATCATCAGTTTGTCTCTCCAAAGTGGCTGTAGTTTTGTTCTTGGTAAGAACTGAACTTAAGGGAGAATAGTTAAAAACCCTAAAATCTCTTCTAAGCCTTGGGGTGATGTGAACCTTGGGGTGAAAATTACCACCCACAGGCCTGGAACCACCAGAGCAGGCAAAGGATGACTGAGTATTATCCTCACTCTGCCCATTGGGGCCTAAAAGGGATGATTTCAGAGTTTTCCTTTTTAATTCATATTCTTTCTCTTTAAATGAAACAAGTGTCCATATATATATTTAAACCACTGAGAAGTGCTTCACTGTGGAACATCTTGGCCCTCAAACCATGTCTGATCAATATTTCCATTTTCTAAAACTTTTCTTGGCATCTTTTTCAACATTGTTCTGCCTAGTAAAAGCAGGGAGATTTACAAATGGAGATTTCAAATACTCTTCCAAACTGATGATTTAGATCATCTTATATTTGAATATAAACAAATAATCTCAGTTAGTGTCCTGATTCTTTCAACTATTTAGACATCTGTTACTGTAAAATCAAGATATTTATGTTTTTACATGGCAAATGCTATAGATACTTGGTATTATGGTGACACAGGCTCAGAACTGGGTCACAGTTTAACTCTAAGTTAGAGGAAAGTCTGATCTAGATGCTCCCCCCAAATTCATTTTTGTAATTCCTGCCTTTCTCCACAATGCAATTCCACCCCAGCACACACACACACACACTCTCCCAAAGAGGTCTTCATCTGAATGCCCGCCAGCCTGTGAAAACACCTCCATTCCCTGTGACCACTGGGTTTGCTGCCATATCTGGGGGGGAAGGAAAGCTGAAGGACTCGGCCTTATGTTCAAAGCAGAAAATCAATAAGCTCATTCTCACAAATTAAGAAGAAATGAGAGGGGGGAGTGAGAAGAAAACAGGAGGAAAGAGGGAAATAAAGAGACAAGGAGAAAAGGAGAAGGATTCAGAATCAGCTCACTCTGTGCTGATACATACCCTGCAAAATAATGGAGAAACACATAAACACCCTGGCTGTTTGTGTGAATAAAGAAATCACGTGTGTATATCACAGTAGTAATTAAAACCTCTCAGTCAGATGCTATAGAGAGATTAGTTGTCACATTGTGTTAAAGGAATCCTTGCCTTATTCCCTAGAAGGGGACAGACTGCCTGCCGTCCTGTCATCTGTTCCTGTGCTAGATCAACCCTCAGCCAGGATGCCTCACTGGCAGATTCTGTGCCCAGAAGCCCTTAGCTACTGGGAGTGTTCTATCTGCTCAATAAGAGAAAAAATGGACTGAATCTACATGCCCAGCTACTCCAACCCTGGGCCCCAACAGCAACGCAGTTGTTGTTAAAGACCCTAAACACTGCCCAGAGACTTTCACTTCCCAGTCTTGCTTCTCAGGAAAGTGAGTCAGAAGGTTTAAGAGGCCACCAGGAAGGGCAGGGAGGAGGGGCAATAAAATAGGGGTGTAGGGAGAGAGACCGCCTGCCTAAAACTCAGGGAGACAGCTTCTGGTCGTCCTCACCACCAGGCACTATGAGTCCAGGATGAGTGTCTTAACTTCCTCATGTATGAGCTGGACCCCTTGGATCTGTTGGTTCCAAGCTGTAATTCTTCTAACCAAGTAGAGTAGATTCTATGGTCAATAAGTGGAATAAAAAGCAGTGAAGTCCTTGGACATTTTTTCACTACCAGACAAACAGTTGGTTCAGTCAACATTCGGTCAGCCCAGTAAAAAAGAAAACTCAGCCAAACCAGCTTTTTGACTGAACTGACTGCTATTTTGACTGAACTGACTGCTATTTTGACTGAATTTATGGGCTAAATAGTTGGTCACAAAAGAATTTACACAGACTACCTGAGGAGTTCATGGACACTTGTTCTCCTAATCAACCACAGCCTCCATCTGGGGTGATTTTTAAGCTACCATATGATCCTACAATCCCACTCCTGGGCCTATATCCAGAAGAAACCATAATTCAAAAAGATACATGCACCACAGTATTCATTGCAGCACTATTTACAATAGCTAAGACATGGAAGCAACCTAAATGTCCATCGACAGATGAATGGATAAAGAAGATGTGGTGTATATATATATATATATATATAATTCAGCCATAAAGAAGAATGAAATAATGCCATTTACAGCAACATAGATGGACCTAGAGATTATCATACTAAGTGAAGTAAGCCAGACAGAGAAAGACAAATATCATATGATATCACTTTTATGTGGAATCTTAAAAATAATGATACAAATGAACTTATATACAAAACAGAAATAGACCCACAGACCTAGAAAACAAACTTATGGTTACCAAAGGGGAAAGGGGGGCAAGGGATAAATTAGGAGTTTGAGATTAACATATACACACTACTGTATATAAAATAGATAACCAACAAGGACCTACTGTATAGCACAGAGAACTATACTAGGTATTTTGTAATACCCTGTAAGGGAAAAGAATCTGAAAAAAAAAAAATATATATATATATATATATATATATATCTGAATCACTTTGCTGTACACCTGAAACTAACACAACATTGTAAATCAACTCTACTTCATTAGAAAAAATTTGTTGCAGGAAAATTCTCCCTGTATTGTATCCACATAATACCTTTGTCTGCAAGTTAATTGGAGGCAAGAAACTTGTCTTCAACACCATTAAGAAAGTGAAAATACAACTCACTGAATGGGAGAAAATATTTGCAAATCATATATCTGATAGGGGACTTGTATCTGGAATATATAAAGAATGCTATAACTCAATAATAAAAAGACAAATAACCCAATTTTTTAAATGGTCAAAGGATCTAAATGGAGATTTCTCTGAAGATATACACATGGCTAAAAAAGCACATGAAAATGTGTTCAAACATCATGAGCCAGCAGGGAAATACAAATCAGAAGGAAATACCTTCACACCCACTAGGATGGCTATAATCAAAAAGATAGCAATCATGAGAGTTGATGAGGATATGGAAAACAAGGATATGGAGAAATTGGAACCCTCATACATTGCTGGCAGTGATTTAAAATGGTGCAGTTGCTTTGGAAAATATTCGGGCAGTACCTCAAAAGGTACTGAGTTACCATACGATCCAGCAATTCTACTCCTAGGTATATACACAAGAGAAATAAGAACTTATGTCCACACACAAACAAGTGCAGGAATGTTCATAGCATCTTATTATTATTAATCAAGGTCTGATCCTAAGACTTACATGTTTAGAAACGAGATCCCATCAGATGAGCTAGAGTTGACTAGACTCAATAGCAACAAATTACTGTGGGAGACTGCTAGTTGTCCCAAAACATCTGTTTCCCTTTCTTCCACAGGAAACAAGTTGTAGCTGCCTACCTAGCAGCTAGGTGTAGCCATATGATTACGTTCTGGCCAGTGGAATGGAAGTGATATATGCCATTTCGGGGTACCCTTTAAAGAGTTGGGCGCATGTTTCTCTGGGTCCTTCCCTTTTTAAAAAATCCTTCAGCTGTCTGAGAAAGAAGCAAACACTGGAGCAAACATCTTTGCCCACAAAGGGATGACATCTTTTATGAGGACAGAGCTGTTCTACCAGTCTCGAGCCCTATAATTACCACTGGACTGTGACATAAGAGAAAAATAAATTTCTATCAATTTAAGCCATTGTGATTTGCGAAGCTCTTTGTTATATCTGCTTGGACTGTACTCTGACAGAATTAGGCTTCCAATTGTGCATGTGACTGATGAGAAAACCAAATGCTACTTTGCCATTCCTACTACCTACTATACATTTCCCCAATCAGGAATGTTTAATTCTCTCTACCGAGCATCCTCTTCTTATTCAACATCATGGGAAACTGAATTAGAAGCTCTGTTAACAGATATTATTAAGATTGGTAGTTGGTAGTTAATCTAAATGAGTTGGTTAAGGTGGATAATCATTTAAAAATGATACAAGCATACTATATTAAACATTTCATTTCAGTGTATATGGGATACTTACTGGAAGTCTCTTAAAAAGAAAGTGGTGGATGATTGGCGCTCTGGGAGTCATATTGGGCCATAAGGATGATGGTTACTTTCCAAGGATAGTGAAGCAGAAACCTGGAGGGAGGCTGGATCCTTAGCAACCTCATGATACTATCATCTGAGTCTGGACTGCTTGCCTCTGGACTTCTGTTCCATGAAAGATACTGTGGGCATCAGTCTGTAAGTTCTATGGAAGGCATAGAGAGTGTTGATCAATTCAATATATTTATTAAGGGGTAATCAATTAAGAACATTTGCAGAGTAATCAGATTCTGGACTGAGCAGAAGTTTAGAACAAAGTAAATTAGGTAGAGTTACAGGAAATGTCATTCAAGTTACAGAAAGGCTTAATAAATGTCTCTATCCCACAGTAAGTACAATACATCTATCTTGTGGATAGAATTCTTGGAACCACTGGATATATCATTTTATTTTCTCTCTGGTGGTACTAAAATCTGCTGATGATTTTTAAATTTCCAGTTCTGGTTTTTAAAGTTACCATAAGGGCTTCCCTGGTGGTGCAGTGGTTAAGAATCCACCTGCCAATGCAGGGGACATAGGTTCGAGCCCTGGTCCGGGAAGATCCCACATGCCGCAGAGCAACTAAGCCCGTGAGCCACAACTACTGAGCCTGCGCTTTAGAGCCTGCGAGCTACAACTACTAAGCCCACATGCCACAACTACTGAAGCCCACGTGCCTAGAGCCTGTGCTCCACAACAAGAGAAGCCATCCCCATGAGAAGCCTGCACACTGCAACGAAGAGTAGCCCCACTCGCCACAACTAGAGAAAGTCTGCACGCAGAAGCGAAGACCCGATGCAGCAAAAAATAAATAAATAAATTAATTAATTAATTAATTAAATAAAAATAAAGTTATCATAAGCCCAACGTATAATATGAGACAAGTTATAGTAAAGTTGAATGTTTTGCAGTTTAATTGGTTTTCTTAGCCTCGAATAATTCTGGGGACACTTCTCATATCCTGGCTACAACCATTGCCTTGGCTTCATCAACCAAGTCCCATAATTAGCTGAACTAGAATCATTGCAAGAGAATATGTCATTGACTATGGGCAATGCCAAAGTGATGTTTGTGTAACTTACAAAGGTCTAAGTTGGAAGGGATTTGAAGTTCATTTATCAGACCTCTACATTAGTTCCTAAGGAAAATTCCACCTAAGCTATCCTGAGAGATGGTATAGAATCACTTGAAAGACCAGCCAGGAAAACCAGCAAAATGAGTGCTTGCTCTGTATTATTCTTTAAAATGATTTAAAATAGGAAATGAAGCTTTGGTCATGGAAATAATAAAATATTATGAAATAAAATAGTCTCTACTATTCATTCATTTATCCCTTTGTAAATTTGGCAGGTATTTATTGTGGACCTCTGATTGACTGTATTAAGTGCAGGATGTGTCTGTGGCAGCTACCGGGCCATCAGAGACTGGTGTCCTCTTTCCATGGTGTAGAGTTGTTGCTGGAAAGTGTTTCCCAGCCAGGACTACATGCTCCGGCATCTGAGTGACCAGTTCTGGTCTAAGCAATGTGAGTGTAAGTGATGTGTGTTACTTCCAAGCCAAGATTTTTAATATCCTTCCCCATTTTTCTTTCCTTCTGTTTTGTCTTTGGAGACCCTGTTAAAGATGGTGGCGTCACAAGATGGAAGGAGCCTGCACCTCTGAGTCACCACTTGTTGGAGAGCCTTCCAGGAGAACCACCCAACCAGGAGCACTGCATTGGATTTTATGTGAACAAGAAAAATATTTTATTTTGTTAAATCACAGAGTTTGGGGGTTGTTTTGCTATAGCAGTTAACCTACCCTGACTAATACTTAATACATAGGATTGGGGATAAAATTCTCATTTATTGTAGGTAACTGTTCCCACTATTATGATCTTATTACATTGTTACGTAACTTTATTAGAAAATATTGGGGGTTTGTGAGAATCTCCCTCTGGGGATCTGAAAAACCTTCTTTACACAACAGACTCTCACCAAAGAAAGAGAACAACCCCAAATTAAGTGCATTTTGGCAAACATTCTGTGCATAATTTGGAAATTAAAGTCTCTCAAAGGCAATTGCTTAGTTTACTGAATGGAATGTTGGAAAAGTTAGCAAATGAGACCACTGGGGACATGTACATTTTTAATAGGAATACTCTGTAAGGTCTGGAAATTTTAGCACTAATAGTTTGACTGTTTAGCTTTTCACACCATGCCCTCCAAGCCTTCAGATATGTCTGATTTATGAAAAGCTACACCATCCGATGTGACATGGCACACAGAATTGGAAGTCCACCCGTCAAGGAATGTGGCCTGGGTGTTGGGTCCTCAAAATGCACTCACGACTTCTCAAGCCCACCTCTCTCTGGAATTTTTGACATGCTTTATCCTTCCCAGGCTCACAAACTAGAAGAAGAGAATAGCATACATACAGAAATCATATAAAAGTTTCACATTACACTCACCATGATACATGCAACAAAGTCAAATATGTTCTGTTCTATTTCCTTTTATAAATGTTGATTGAAAGCCAATAAACTGTTTTCATGATCCACTAAAGAATTAGAACTCTCCATCTGAAAACTGTCCCGTCTTCTCTGTGTCAACTTTTTGTCTTAAAGTGCTCTTTTCCTTTGTGCTCTCTCCTTAACTAAAGCCTGCACTTAAGAAGGTTTCATTCATTTCCAACCTATTGAGAATTTGAGTCAAATTTTTACCTTCACGGGAAATATTTGAATTTTTTAGCCTTCGAGCTGAAAGAAATCTTAGATCTCTTTTTCTTTTAATCTATGCATTGACAAATAAGTTTGGAAAGGCTAAGTTCTTGGAATGGCTGGTTATAGAGTTGGGGATCAGAACCCAAGTCTCAGATATGGGGTCATTTCCAATCATTACTCTGCCACTTTACTAAATGAATGACTGTGCCCTCTCATTACCAATTTCAGGATTAATGAGATGTGAAGAGTTTTGTGGAGACAGGGTATTGAATACATGGAAGATCCTCAAATTGTATGTATGTTATTTATGTACGTTTGTATGTGTTTTTGATGATCAAATAAGATACCCCATTTACTGAAAACTCTATTCCTTCATACAGTTCTATGGATTTTTTATTGTGGTAAAATACACATAACACAAAATGTACCATCATAACCATTTTTAAGTATACAGTTCAATAGTATTAAGTGTATTCATATTGTGTGCAACCATCACCACCGTCCATCTTCAGGACTCTTTTCATCTTGCGAAACTGAAACTCTCCACCTGTTAACAATAACTCTCAAATCCCCCTTCCCCTCAATCCCTGGCAACCACCATCCTACTGTCTCTACCTCAAATTGTATTTTCAGATAGCTGTTTCGTCTAGGCTACCCAGCTGCAGAGGTGGAGGGGACAGACAGGATAGCAGGCCAGCTCCATTTAGATGTGCACAGAATCCTAATTTTAAATGCTGCTCCTGGGCTCAGCAGGTGGCGCAGTTGGCCATCAGATGCCTCTGAAGCAGCTCATGAAATTAAGCAAACTGCTAAGAAAGCGGGAGCTGGTGTGGAAGGTAGGCGAGGACAGCGAGAAGGAAGACACTGATCAGCACCTTGCACTCTGACCACGGAAGCCGCGTCTCTGCAGACAAGCAGGGCAGACACGGTGACTGACAGCAATAAAGATAGAGCAGCTGGTGTGCCATTAATCATCACAAGCTCCAGGGAATTCATCCCCCTGCAGATGAGGACAAACAGTGCAGGCTGTCGTCAGCGTGTGCTGGGAACACCCGTCAGTCACCCTGGAGGTATGACTTCATGTCCCTCACCTTTTCAACTTGCTTTTCTAGGTGCCTGTGACATTTATTTCCTGACCTCAGGGTGACAACTCATAAAGGGAAAATTATCCCAACCCAGCACCTTCTAAGCCGTTAGGCTTAATGCATGTAAATCATTACTGTAAATGACAACCGCCACCGTTGACAGAGCCGTATGGGTCCCAGAGTCCTGATCTTATCCCTCTCCTATTTGTCCCAAGCAAAATATATTTCTTTTTGATCACACTCTTAATCCCTTATGTTAATGGTAGCCTCATCTTATATGGACAATGTAAGCAATTTACAAAAGTCATCCTATGAGCCAGACAGAGCCATTGTCAATAGTAAGCATAAAGTGAGGAAAGACAGCAATGGCCCTGGACCATCAGCATTACTGATACTTCTTGTAACAAGTGCCACATTCAAGCACTAATAAACGGCCAGGTGGGTATCTCCACCCAAAGAGCCATATGAAATATTCAAGGAGAAAATAACAGGACACCCTTCTCAGTTTGGACTTCACACCAAGAAGAAACTCCAACAGTGGCAAGTTGATAGAAGCAGCAACCTCACTCTTTAGGAATGCTGTGGGGCTGTGAATTGCCAAAGAATGTACTAAGCACCCTAAATACTGTATGCAAGAGAGCCTTGGATTTGGAGCGAGACCCTTGAGTTTAATTTCAGGCTCCTGCTCTCATTAGCTGTAACCCTGAATAAGACAAAAGCTCTCTGAATTTTTTTTTTTTTAATTTGGCAAAATGGATATAATATCACTAGCCCCTGCCTTTTTCACAGGACTGTGAAGATGAAATGAGATCATGTAAATAAAGCACCCTAAACCTACGTGGTGAAGGCAAAGTAAAAATATGCAGATGGCCATGCACGTAGGTAGTCACACGTGTCATATATACACACAGGCAAAGAATTTTGATTAGTTTCATTATTAAGAATTCTTCATCAGTGCTTAATGAGAATCGCTGCCTGCCCTTCTGCCCTAGGAATATTCACTCAGTTCTATGAAATAAGTTCAAGTTGCAGCAAATGCATTGCCATTTGCAGGATCTTGGAATATCTGAAACAAAAGATGATGTGTAAGGAAGGTAACCACTTTGCAATGTGTGAGTAAGGGGGTACATATACTGCAAAGTTATATAGAAGGGTTGTCCTAATATGTCCTAATGGATGCTACAAATTTCCAGAGTACAGTAGAGGGGCGTGGAATCACATTTGACAAACTACAACAAAAATACCATGTGCTTGCTTGTGACGGCAGTTCTGTCTGTTGTCCTCATGGACATCAGCGTTCATGCATCCCATGTGTTTACTGGCAGCTGTGGTGGTTACTTAGTGCTATGGTCTCAACGTTTGTGTCCCCCTCCAAATTCATATGTCGAAATCCTAACCCTCAGAGATAATGGTATTAGTAAGTGGGGTCTTTGGGAGGTGATTAGGTCGTGAGGGTGGAGTCTTCATGAATGAGATTAACGCTCTTATAAAACAGACCCCACAGAGCTCCCTTGCCCCTTCCACCATGTGAGGACACAATGAGATGTCTGTGACACAAAAGAAGGCCCTTATCCAACCATGCTGGCACCCTGATCTTGGACTTCCCAGCCTCCAGAACTGTGAGAAAAAATTTCTGTTGTTTATAAGCTACCCAATCTGCAGTATTTGTTATAGCAGCCCAAAAAGACTAAGACACACAAGGAAGTGTTCAATAGGGGTCTGAGAAAAAGAGAAAAAATGTAAATCAGGCCAGTTCATTCCAACCTGAAAGTTGAAGATGATGTAAGCACAAAGGATCTGTGCACAAACTTATCTTCACACAAGCAATACATGCTTGCTTGTCTGTGATGCATGTCTGTGATGTGTCGATCGGGGTATCTGCCTACTAATATTCCAGATCATCTATCTATTCCTAAGAGCACCTCCCACCATGCATTGCCTATTTGTCTGTCCCCCCCCCCCCACCAACTATAGGCAGAGTTCTAAGAGGGCAAGGACTGTGTTTTCTTTCACTGTATTCTCAGCACCTAGCAAACTGCTTAATAAATATTAATAAAATGAATAAATAATGAGCATGGCCAATCTCATTTTTCTAAAAGAGAATTTACCAAGACATTAGAAACATAGCTCCTTTGCAGAGGCAGTTTGAACAATTCCTTCTGGAGATGCCTTTAAAAATAGGGGAGATGCCTCAGATGCTGTGAGTCCCATCTTGTTAGAAGGAAGTAGCATGTTCTAAATCCATGGACCATCTGTACCAGAATCAGCAATGAGACTTTAGAAAATACAAACTCCTGAGCCCAAGACCTGGGGGTTTCTGTGTCAGTAGATCTGGGATGTGGTCCTGAAATCTGTAGTTTTTAAAATTCTCATTGGTGATTGTCGTGCATCTCCAGGCTTCAGAATTACTAGACTAGGGGACTCTAGTCAGCTTCAGGGTGAGTTTAGGCTGGGTCTAATTTGAAAATAAGTCCTTCTCTGTCTAGATTCAAGTCAGAAAATCCTGCCTGGTTAGAGCTCAAGATGAAATGTAGATGTTGAGCAGTTGGCTGAGTCTTCTGGATTTAAATACTTGAGATTACAAAGTAGATTTAAGCCTCTGAAGGGATCATGAGCTCATCTTTCTCTGAGGCTCTCAGATTTAAAAAAAAAAAAAAAAAGGCTCCCTTCAGGGCCCAGAGCAGGTGCTGAGATGGGAGAAAGAGGATGGGATTAGATTTTAAGATTTAAAAAAGTAAGAATTAAATAGAACAAAGAAATTTCAGCAAGGTAAGTAGCATGATTTTCTTGCAGTCATTTGTAGGGAACAAATGGGAAATTTACCTATCACTTAAATTGTTCTGCATCCTAGATTTTTCTACTGCATCCATTTGGGAAACAGTGTCATCCAAAATGTCACAAAGGATGAAACTCAGGGATGTAGAGGAGAAGTGACTCTTAGTTGTAAGCAAACCAGATAATCTGCTCTTTTTATTTGTTATTAAGTAATAATTAGCAGAGAAAAAAATCATCTAGCCCAAGTTTTTAGGCACATCAGTCCTATATTTATGCTACAGACTCGACAAATTCAGTAAAGTATAAGTGTTCAATTATTCAGTCAACATTTTTGGACAATAAACTTTGTGAATCTCTCTGCTAGGCAGTCTGAAGATTCAGATGTGAATTTTACATGGTCTTCACCCTCTTGTAATTTATACTCCACAAAATCAATAACTTAGAATTTCATGTGTCTTTAAATATTACAAAGTTATTTCTTATCTATTAAACCCAGACTTCCATATCTAACTGCCTATTCTACATCAACACTTAAATATATAATAGGCATCACTATCTTACCATATCCAAAATTTAACTCCTTATGTTTCCCCCAAAACAGACTCAACATTCAATCTTCCTTATCTTAGTAAATGGCCTTTCCAATTGCTCAGGTCAAAAAACTTGGAGTCATTCTTTTTTTTTTTTAACATCTTTTTTGGAGTATTATTGCTTTACAATGGTGTGTTAGTTTCTGCTGTATAACAAAGTGAATCAGCTATATGTATACATATATCCCCATATTCCCTCCTTCTTGAGCCTCCTTCCCACCCTCCCTATCCCACCCCTCTAGGTGGTCACAAAGCACCGAGCTGGTCTCCCTGAGCTATGCAGCTGCTCCCACTAGCTATCTATTTTACATTTGATAGTGTATATATGTCAATGTTACTCTCTCACTTCATCCCTTGGAGTCATTCTTGACTCCTTTCTTACTCTCAACATCATCAAATGCTATTGGATTTACCTTTAAAATGTACCTAGAATCTGACCTCCTCTGCTGTTACCACCTTGGACCAGACCACCATTATCTCTCCCCTAGACAACAGCAGTAGTTTCCTTGCTTCACTCTTAAACCTGTGTGATTTATTCTTAATACCTAGCTTGAGTAGCTAGAGAACTTTCTTTAAAAAGTAGGTCAAATCATATCACTCTTCTGCTCACTTCCCTCTAATGGCTACCATTTTGCTCAGGATAAAAGTCAAATCCCTAGATTGTCACCTTTCCCCTTCCTGAATCCTCATTTACCCACTCCCTTCCCTTAACTCTATGACTATATCTCTGTTCAGCACAATAGAAACATTATTCAAACACAGTAGAAATATTCTTCAAAGCACTAGAAATATTCCTGCCTCAGGGCCTTTGCACAGCTTGTTCTCTATGCTTTAAATGCTCCTTCCCATATATCTGCATGACTAACTCCCTCATCTGCTTCAGGTTTCTGCTCAAATCTCACTTTCACAATAAGGCCTATTCTGACTACTCAGTTTAGAATTTCAGCCTGAAACTCTCCACATATACTCCCGATGTCCCTTACTCTGCATCGTTTTTTTTTTTTTTTTACATAGTTCTTATTTCCTTCCAGCTTATTACATAATTTACATATTTATCAAGTTTTCTGTTCATTATCTTCTGCTCCCTGGTACAATGTAAATGCCATGAGGCCAGAGACTTTTTGCCTGACTTGTGCGTGATGATATCCCAGGCACCTAGAATAGTACATAGAAAATGGGACAGACTCCATAAATGATCATAGAATGAGTGAATATACTTTACTGAGTGCTTTTTAAAAACATTGATGTTTTATTTCATCGTCACCATAACACAACGAGGTAGGTAATATTATTATGCCTACAAAGTAGGTAATATTATTTATCCTTAAAAATATAATAGAACTGAATCATAAAGAGACTTGAGTACTCAGCTCTGAGCCATTAGCTTCCAGGGCCTGTACACTTGGCCATTACGATAGAGCTAGAGCGTGAGAGAAGTTATCTCCATTTAAAAAGTGGACCAAAGACCTTAACAGCATGTTAAAAAGAGGTAGAGTCTAATGCAATGACACAAGAAAAGGAAATAAAAAGTGTACATATTGGGAAGACATACGTCTTTGTTCACAGATGACATGATCATCTATGTAGAAAGTCCAAAAGAGTCGACACAAAAACTCCTGGAAATAATAAGTGACTGTAGCAAGGCTGCAGGATACAAGGTTAATATACCAAAGACAATTGCTTTTGTACATACCAATAATGAACAAGTGGATTTTGACATTAAAACACAATTAGAACCCCCCGAGAATAAATACTTAGGTATTAATCTAACAAAATACATACAAGATGTATATGAAGAAAACTACAAAACTCTGATGAACAAAATTAGAGTTAAATAAATGGAGGGATATTCTATGTGCATAGATAGGAAGATTTAATATTGTCAAGATATCAGTTCTTCCCAATTTGACCTACAGATTCAATGCAATCTCAAATAAAATCTCAGCTAGTTTTTAAGTGGATATGGACAAAATGATTCTAAAGTTTATATAGAGAGGCAAAAGACCCAGGTTAGCCAATACAATATTGAAAGAGAAGAACAAAGTTGGAGAACTGATGCTACCCAACTTCAAGACTTACCATAAAGCTACAGTGATCTAGACAGTATGGTATTGGTGAAAGAATAGACCAAAAGATCAATGGAACAGAATAGAGAGCCCAGAAATAGACCCACATAAATCTAGTTAACTGATACTTGACACAGGAGCAAAGGTAATACAACAGAGCAAAGATAGTCTCTTCAATAAATGGTGGTAGAACAACTGGACATCCACATGCAAAAAAATGAAACTAGACACCTTTCACAAAAATTAACTCAAGATGGATCATAGAGCTAACGTAAACTGCAAAACTATACAACCCCTAGAAGATATCAGGAGAAAACCTAGATGACCTTGGGTTTGGTGATGCCTTTTAGGTTACAACACCAAAAACACAATCCACAAAAGAAATAACTGATAAGCTGGACTTCTTTAAAATTAAAATCTTTTGCTCTGTGAAAGACAGATTGGAAGACAAGCCACAGACTGGGAGAATATATTTGGGAAAGATGCATCTGATAAAGGACTGTTGTCCAAAATAAACAAAGAACTCTTAAAACTCAACAATAAGAAAACAACCCAATTTAAAAAATGGACCAAAGACCTTAACAGACACCTCATCAAAGAAGATAAACAGGTAACAAATAAGCATATGAAAAAATTCTCCACAGCATATGTCACCAGGGAAATGCAAATTAAAACAATGAGATACTACTATACACCTATCAAAATGGCCAAAATCACACTGACAACATCAAATGCTGACAAGTATGTGGTGTAACAGGAACTCATATATCACTGTTGGGAATACAAAATGGCACAGTCACTTTGGAAGACATTTTGGTGGTTTCTTACAAAACTAAAAGTACTCTTACAGCACAATCCAGCAATTGGTATTTACCCATAGGCGTTGAAAACTTAGGTCCACACAAAAACCTGCACATGGATGTTTACAGCAGCTTTATTCATAACTGCCAAAACTTGGAAGCAACCAAGATGTCCTTCAGTAAGTGAACGAATACACTGTAGTACATCCAGAAAGTGAAATATTATTCACTGCTAAAAAAAAAAAAAAAAAAGATCTATCAAGCCATGAAAAGACATGGAGGAACCTAAAATGCATGTTACTAAGTGAAAGAACCAGTCTGAAAAAGCTATATGAGTCCAACTATATGACATTCTGGAAAAGGCAAAATGATGGAGGCAATAAAAAGATCAGTGGCTTCTGGGGGAGATGAATAGGCAGAGTATAGAGATTTTAAGGCAATGAAAATACTCTGTATGATATTATAATGATGGGCATACGTCATTATACATTTGTCCAAACCCACTGAATGTACAACACCAAGAGTGAACCGTAAAGTAAACTATGGACTTTGGGTGATTATGAGGTGTCGATGGGGGTTTATCCTCGGTAAAACCGTACCATTCTGGTGAGCGATGTTGACAGTGGGAGAGCTGTGCATGTGTGGGGTCAGGAGGTATATGGGAAATCTCTGTAACTTCCTCTTAATTTTTTTGGTAAACCTAAAACCACTCTTTAAAAAAATTGTCTATAAAAAAAAAAGGACTAGAGTTAGAAATCTTGAGACAGTATGTGTCAAAATAAGGGCAAGCAGAGTCCCTAGATCTTCCCACATGTATGGGTTTCCTAGGGCTGCCATAACTAATTACCACAAAAAAAACTTATTCTTTGAGAATCTGGAGGCCAGAAGTCTGAAATCGAGGTGTCAGCAGAACCGTGCTCCCTCTTACGGTTCTACAAAGAATACTTCCTTGCCTCTTCCTTGCTTCTAGTGGCTGCCAACAATTCTTGGTTTTCCTTGGCCTGTAGCTATATCACTCCAATCTCTGTTTCCAACTTCACAGGCCTCTTCCCTCTGTATCTCTGTGTTTCCTCTCCTCTTCTTATAAGGACACCAGTCACTTGATTTAAGGCCCACCCTCATGCAATACGACCTCATCTTAACTAGTTACATCTGCAAAGACCCTATTTTCAAAGGTCCTATTCTGAGGTTCTGAGTGGACGTGAATTTTGAAGGGACATTATTCAACCCACTACACCATTTGTGACAGATTTCTTATGTCTCAGGTTTGGAACAACCGTATAAAGACATCTAATCAACCTCTTATCAGGTATTAGAATCCCATCTACAGCATTGTCATCAAAAGTTGGTCCATTCTCTGTTGGATTATTTCCAGGAGTGGCATGTCAATGCAGCCCACTCACTGCTGTATAGCTTTATTAGGAATCTATCTACATAATCCATTCTTATGCTGAATGTGTGATAAACAGAATAATGGCCCGCCTAAAATGTCCATGTCCTAATCTCTGGAACCCATGAATATATGGCAAAAGAGACTTTGCAGATGTTTAAGGATCTTGCCACAGGGAGATTATTCTTGAGATGGGCCCAGCCTAATCACCTAGGTCCTTATAAGAAAGGAACTTTTCCCAGCTGTGTCAGAGGGACTTCAGAAGAGTGATCAGAGAGGTGCAATGTTGTTGGCCTTGTAGATGGAGGAAGGGAGTCATGAGCCAAGAAATGTGGGCAAACTCTAGAAGGTGGAAATAGATTCTCCCTTAGAGCCACTAGAAGGGACACAGCCCTGTTGCCACCTTGATTTTAGTCCACTAGGATCCATGTTGAACTTCTGACCTATGGAACTATAAGATGATAAATTTGTATTGTTTAAGCCGCTAAGTTTGGGGTAATTTGTTATAGCAGCAATAGGAAACTTACACATAGTGGAAGCTGACATTCCTGTAACCATCCCCCATTGGCTCTAGATCTGCCTCTGGAGTAATCAAAACACATCTTTTTCTTTCTTTCCTAGAGCAGACATTCAACTACTGGAAGACATATTTCAAATTCCCCCTAAATCTTTAGTTTGCTAATTTAATATTGTCAATGTTTCTTCGTATGACTATTTTCAGATGCTTTATCACTGTAACTACATTATATTTTTGTCCTCCTCCTCACCCAAAAAAAGTTGGTGCCCTGAACAGCACACTAACTCCAGAGTGGAATACGGGGGAATCAGCCCCTAAAAATGCTCTAGATTGCTATTTCCTCCCTTGAGCATAGGTGTTCCCATCCCCAATGCTTCAGTGTAAACAGAGCCCTGCGTGATTCTACAGAAGACTTATTATGGGAAAATGGAAAGAGCAGGGCTTTGAAATTAAACCCACCTGAGTTTGAACTCTGACATTTCTATTTTCTGGCTACATGGTCTTAAAAAAATTAAGTAGCCTTTCTGTGTCTTGGTCTGTAATTCAGCTATAAAAAGTGGGGTTTATAGGTTGTGAAAAAAATAAATAAAATGAGATAATGCATTTGAAAATATTTTGCAGAAGGAAGGCATTAAAATAGGTTGATTTCCTTTTTTCCTAGTTCTAAACACTATATCTCCATTCACGTGGATCAAGTTTGAACTCACTTTTTAGGCAAAAATATCACATCCCAGGTGATATTTTTATCAAGTTTATAATTACCTAAAAGCCTAAAGTCTTTTTAAGGGTATGCCGAGCAAGCCACCTTCACCCTAGTCAGTACTGGAACAGTTATTGATTTTATGTTATATTTATCTTGTGAAGTTTGGTTTATTGACCCAGTGCACCAATAACATTGGGATTCTAATTTTCTCACTTAGCATATTGGTCATTGTGCCTAGCTTGAAACCATATGAGTTTGTCAGATGTTTCATTAAATACCTGTAGAAATCCCTAAGAAGAAAGGAGATGAGCCTATTTTAGCATCACTTGTCCTCAACGCATTTACGCCGGGCCCAAGTGCTCACTGCTTCCTTGTCCGAGAGCTCACAAGCCAGCTCTCCAAAGACCTTTGATTTCCGGACTCCTCAGATTTCAGATTTCGCAGGGTCTTTCCAGTCAGCTCACACGCAAGTTCTCTCCTCCTCTGAAAGCAGTCCGTTCCTCTCGGGAGACTTGCATGCATGTAGAGCACCTTGTTTCTCCTTTATTGCTTCTCCCCCTCTCCAGGGCTTAAATCCCCTCCCAACAATGCTGATGTTGACCTCCACAGTTGTACAATCTTTCTTTTTAAAAAAAGTGTAGAAGCAAAGTAGGTATTGGGGAGCTCTGTTTTCTCTGTGACCTGTTCCTTTTCAACGTTGACCTCCAGCAGAGGGATATCGTTTGTTACTGGATTTTCTTGCTCAAATTCTAATTCTAAAAGTATTTTTATCATTTGATGCATTTTGGTTGACTTGCAAATTGCCCCCCCAGAGGTCAATGGCATGGCGTTCTGTCCATCATTATTTTTAGGCACTAATCTCCATAGCTTTTTATGTCTGAACTTGCAGATGCATTCCCTGAGGACCACTCAGTTTATATTCCTAAAGTATAAGATTTGTGTCTAACTCTGCCCTATGCTCTTTGGTGCCGTGAACAGTCAAGTACCCACAATTTAGAGATTGTAAAGTCAAGTTTGGTCCTTGCTCTTCAGACATGATTTTGGCTTAACATCTCTCCAATCCCCAGCACCTAGAGTAGCAAAGGAATCTCCTCCCTTCCCCCAGGGAGGGCTCACCTTAGCCTCAGAGAGAAGGCAGACCCTGGGGGGCTGAAAGCCCAAAAGTGATGGCTCCTCTTATCCCTTGCTATTGCTGAGAAGCTCAGAGAAAAAATTCCCTGGTTAAAAATCATGGTTCTATTCTTTCTTTCATCTCTGTATTTCCCTTTACTCAGATTCCACCTGCAGCAGGACTCAGGAGCCATGAAACACTGTGGCTAAGAGCCTTATTTCCTCATCTGTAATATGTGGTTAACAGAACCTGTCACAGAGGGATGGTATGAGAATTCAATGAGATGATACCTAGAAACCACTTAGCTCAGTGCCTATAAAATAACAAATGTCAATTAATGTTTGTCATTATCATTCACTGGAAATATGTTCCTCTCATGTAAGGTTAGAGCTTGTGTCCGGTAATTCAGCCTACCTAAAAGTCAGGTGAGGCTGCCATGTGGTCCAGGCAACCCACCAAGGAGCATTCGGCCATTAATGTGACAATGGAAGAAAACAAGAAAAGGAACAGACTACAGAGTGATAGATTCTGTGGTCCATTTACAGATACGGCCTCAAATGAAAGCTGAGTCTATAAGACATGAGGGCCAGAACTCAACTTGGCTTTGTCCATAGAACTAGTGGTCATTCCATCAGAAAAACTCAGTCATTCAATTATTTGACTCCATTGTCCAGTTATTTCTGGGTAGTAAGTATATTGCAGATTCTGGTGGAAAATAGCCCAGTTGCATCGGTTTGCACAGAGAGAAGGGAATGGTGAGGGGTATCTTTTGTTTTTTTAAATCTCAGCACACAGATGGATTTGAGAAAAGAATAGAGTTTAGGAGGACGGCAAACACAGCTTCCCTTTGTCCATCTGTCAGAACTGGCACCAAGTTCTTGGCAACCTTTTGGGAGCCTCTGTGCCTGGGCTGGGTTAACTTGGCCCCATGCATTTAAGAATATTTGATTTGATTGCACAGCAAAATGCTTTTGAAAAGCTGGGCTATTATCCCTGAAATAGAAAAATTTAAAAAAATTTGAAAAGCACCTTTGAAGTCAGCTACCCAAATGAAACTTGTGACATCAGAGCGATGGCAGATAAGTGGGGGGCAGAACAAGGCCGTCATTGACCGCTG
The DNA here is from genome assembly GCF_028564815.1 of Eubalaena glacialis. Classification (NCBI taxonomy): domain Eukaryota; kingdom Metazoa; phylum Chordata; class Mammalia; order Artiodactyla; family Balaenidae; genus Eubalaena; species Eubalaena glacialis. Next base: position 72,781,154 of record NC_083718.1, on the reverse strand, counting down.
AGGAGGCCAGGCCGATGCCACACTTTACACCCTACCAATATAAGTCAAAGATGAAAGATGCTCCGGGCAGCTCGCCTGACCCCTGTGCTCTGTTATCTCCAGTTGATTGCACAGTGTTTCACTCTGAACAATCCCTCACTGTCTACCTAGTGCAGGTGAAGCTCAGCAGAACAGGGGCTTGGGCGGCTTGGCCAGGTTATAGGAATGCCATGCATAGCACAGGGGGCCAGAGGAGGGCTTGCTCGAATCAAGCACTGTCTTTATTACTCCTCTGATCCCCTGGATGCTGAGGACAGAACAGCTAAGTGCAAATCGAGGGCAGCAAAGAAAGCCCAGGGCGTGTGTGGTGACAGACAGGCAACTCTCTCTCCAGCCGATAGAACATCAGAGACTGCAAACAAGCTCCAGCTGCCGCACTGGCCCCTGCAGATTTCCATACAATGTACTAGAACCATGTTATAGCAGGAATTTAAACAAACCTGGATTGAGTTCTTGCATCCTTTAATATATAACAACTAGTTACTGAAAAAGTTCAACTGCTAAGGAGAGTCCATCAGCGGTTCTCAAACTTGAGCATGCATCAGAATCACCTGGAGGACTTGTTAAATCACAGATTGCTGGGCCCACCCCCAGCGTGTCTGATTCATTTCTACCAAATTTCCAGGTGATGCTGATGCTGCTGATTCAGGGCCCACACTCTGAAGGCCACTGGTCTTTACGGTAAATATCAGTCTTACATTCAACACCATCATAAATGAGATTCATTTGAATTTAAGACAGTTCAACAAGAGTCAGGTGCTATACTAAGTGCCGAGGGTACAAAGATGAATAACAGACTTCAGCTGAACAGTTCAATACAGTCTAAGTTCTATCTAGAACAAAATGGGATCAAATAAAGCCCACTGGTATCAAATAAACCCAACAGAGCATGTGGGGAATCAGCAGAGTGGGTTTGCAACTTTAACAAAAAGAAGTAAAGGTATCCTGTATCTATCATTAAGAATAGATGGAACATGCAGTTTAGGAAGGGAATTTGGCAGAGAAAGGATTACTCTGTTAAAAAAATTTTTTTAAGACAAGCAGAATGGCTGTGCATGTCTAGAAGACACACTGTGGAATGGAAATCCATGAAACTGAGGGCGAGGAAGGGTGGAAGAATATGAAAGGACAGAGGGAAAGAAGTAGAGTCATTGTCAACTGCACAATTAGGTGGAGGAAATAGACAAAGTAATTCTGATTCCATTTTCCATTGGAGTGATGGAGTGACTTAGGCACCTGTGAAAGAGAGAAGTCCCTGGGGGTCTTTCAAGCCTTCCTCTTCCACGTTGTTTCACCTTCTCTCACTTCCTCAGGTACTCAACACGCCGATGTAGCTTCCGTCAGTTATCTAGGGCAGCTGAGGCAGAAGAGGAAAACTACTCTCAAACTGGAAATGACTTGATTGCTCCAAGTCTTCCTTTTCTGAGCTGGCCTCATTCATTCATTCAGTAGCAGCCCTGAGCAGCTCCTGAGTTCCCAGTAATGCGATGGGCTCAGAGGGGGTGAGCTCTACCCTCAAAAGCATGTGACATCATCGCTGTCTTCAGGAAGCTTCCAGGAGACAAGAAGGCACTCTTAAGAAGTTATTTTTCATTGACTAGCAATTTTAAAACTACTGTAAGAGATGCTACAAGGTATAAGTGATTAAGGGCCCTGTGAGTAATTCAGAGTAGGAAAGTAGGGCTGCAGAAGACTGAAGAGTCTCCACTGAGGAGCAAGATGGGAACTCAGAGTAAAACATGTGTAGATATTATACAGTTGGAGAGGGTAAAAGGGCAGAGAGAAAGAAAGAAAGAAAGAGAGAGAGAGAGAGAGAGAGAGAAAGAAAGAAAGAAAGAAAGAAAGAAAGAAAGAAAGAAAGAAAGAAAGAAAGAAAGAAAGAGAAAGAAGAAAGAAAGAAAGAAAGAAAGAAAGAAAGAAAGAAAGAAAGAAAGAAAGAAGAAAAGGAAGGAAGGAAGGAAGGAAGAGAGAAAGAAAGTGGGAGGGAGGAAGGGGAGGGAGGGAAGGAGAGAGGGAAGGAGGGAGGAGGGAGGGAGGGAGGGAGAGAGAGAGGAGGGAAGGGAGGAAGAAGAAAAGGAGGTGGGAGTGTATGTAGTATATTGAAGGGCAACACAGTTTATCTTGGCTGAATCAGAGGGTTTGAACCAAATAGATCAGGTTGAGAAGAGACCTAGCAAAGTACCTGCAGGTTGTCCTAAGGAATTCTGACATTATTTTCCAGATAATAGGAGATCAGTCATGCATTTCATTCATTCATCTATCTAATCCACACTTATGGAGCCCATACCGTGGGCCAAGAACAGAGTTCACTTGCAGGCTTAGAAATCGATTAAGACTAATCCTTGCCCTTTAAGTGTTCACTGCCAGTAGGGAGACTCCATGGAATGAGATAATAACACAAAGCAGCAACTGCAACGAGGGGAGTTTGAACAAGGACAATGGAAATCAGAGGAGGCAGCAGGTGGCTCTCCTTGGGAGCATTTAGGAGAAGCTTCACAAGACCTAACTCCTTGAACTGGAACTTGAAAATGAACAGACAGCCTGAAGACGGGCAGCAAAAGCAATCATCACTTCTCAGTGTGGTCATCTAAGTCTGCTTCCTACTTTTCTCACCCACCAATCCTGTGTCATGAGTGAATGAAGGAATAACTGAAGGAGGGAAGGAAGGGAGGGAGGAAGGAAGAAGGACGGCACAGGCTACAAGAGGGGAGGATGGCAGAAGGACATTTAGAAGGGGTGACAGGATGTCAGTCGAACATGATGGGTGTGCACGTGACAGTCCTAGAAGGAGCTCGCGAGGGGTGCCCAGCACTGCAGCTATCAGGTGACAGCAGAAAGACATTCTTTCAGCGCAGGGAAAATTCCCATATTCTTTCCCAAGCACACCGTGTGTGGCTGACCATCTGCCTGCTTCTCTTTCTACTCAGGGACAAATGTCCCCTAGTTGTGAGAGAGGATAGCTGATTGGTCTCTGCTCTGGCTTGAGGCACCCAAAGTCCCCTCATCTGTGCTGCCTCCACTCCACCAGGTGGGTGTGTGACTTCACAGTTCCATAACAGGCTTCACGCATGGGTTAGGAAAAGATCAGGACTCCTTTTCAGAAGGCCACAATTAAGAGGTGAATGTGTCGGCCAGAAGCGCCATCACCCCTTTTCCAGAGCTTATTAGCTAGCTTCTATAAGGTGAAAGGAAGGAGCTTTAAAAGGGGAGCCCCATAAGGAAATGCATCCTATCCTGCTATGAAAGCTAACCTAGGACCACCCTGCCAGTGAGTAATGGGAAGACTAATTTTTTTAAAGCAACTACTGTCTCAAAGCCCAGCAAACAATCTATCTGAATAGATCATTTCTGTGAAAAAGCAAACTTTCAACAGCTAGAAGATCAAAGGAGTGATTCCAGTTCAGAAATAGATTTCAACTTTCTTTTGTCATTGGTGTATTCCATTAAGCATCATTCTTCAATCTCTTACGACCTTCATCTCTTATGACCCACTCCTCCCCCTTCCCTAAGTGGAATTCTACCTAAGAGAGAGAGGAGTTGTGCTAGCCCGAGACTCTGAACTAAGGTAACTTGGGGGTTATGTGGTCTAAGCACCCTCCACAAGCAATTTTCCCCGTCAGTCAATTTCTTCCTATTAGTGAGAAGGACCCCCAGTATGGCTGCTCCTGTGGTTGGATTCCAGGTCACTGCTGTGCCCCATGTAATTTAGGAACCTCTTTGATTATGCAGGTGAATAGCTCTACTTGTTTCCCCAGCAGATGTTTGGTTGAAGTTCCTTCCCTGTGATTACGATTTTCTTTGGTCAAAAGAAGAGTAACTTGAGAAAGCTGGTCCAGGAATGAAGAACAGGGAAGCAGCCACAAGATGAATTTTTGAACTCTCCAGACTGCATTTTTGACTATACAATCCCTGAACCAACCTTATTATTAAGTGTAATTACCAGCCCCAAGCACAAGCTCCGGGACCCCTACAGAGGACCTGAGCTTGCTGCTGTAGGTACCACCAAGGTAAGCTATACTTCTTCATGCACAATCATCTTACCAATTGAGGGATTATGAACTCCTGGGTGATCATTGGGTCAAGGAGGCTCCAAATGCCCAAAAACCTTGATAGGATCCTAAAGAATGTAAAACATCCATCATTAGAACCTTAAAAGCTAAGCATACCCAGGCCCCACTTAAAAACACTAAAGATGTGTTTAATGCAACATTCTTTCCCAATATTAATTATTGCAAAATAATTAAAGCTTCTCCCTGCCCCTGAAAAAAAAGACGTACATCAACTCCAGGCTTGTCCATTTGATAATGCTCTTGGGAGATTGGAATAGGTGTTGGTTTAAGGATTACTAGGCCCTATTTCATAGGAGCCACAGTCACTAATCAAATAAATTTGTTGGCAATGGGCTGCTCTTTTTCACATTGTGATTGTGAAAAGCATGCAGATATCTAGAGCAGCACATATTATCTCAATAATGCACCTCAGATTATTCCAGTGAAATATTCAAAGAGCAGAAGAGAGTGAGAACGTGTACCTCTGGGGGATGAGAAGAATGCCAGGAGCCTGGGAATGTAGGCTGAGCCAGTCCCCACAAGTAAGACGTTTCTGTGAAGATTAATATTTGATCTTGAAAATTTATGAGAATATTACAGTCTACTTCTTCATATATCTGTGCTCTACTTCCAACAATGACTTAAATTACTTATACCCCAAAAACTGATGCTCCAGGAAGTTTTGCAATGTTCATTCTGAAGCTAATCTTCTGTACCCCAGAGGACTGGTCCTCCGGCTCAGGAAACAAGGTCACAAAGGACACAATGTCTTGGTGAGAAGACAGGCCACCAGCTCCATTCTTCTTCAGGGTAAGAGACCAGCCCAGGAAACTTTGACCTACGGAGACCCCCTAGTAGATATCGTAGCTAATCTTAGACAATTGGGGCCCCAGTCACTGTCTATTGAGGACAGATCACCTAGCCTCATTCTTACTGTTTGGGGAGGCAGATGTAATAAAGTGATATTACCTTATTATATAAATCAGAGATGCAGTGGGTTTTTGTGGGGCGGTTTTTGTCCGTGCCAAGAGGCTCGCGGGATCTTAATTCCCCGACGAGGGACTGTACCCTGGCTCCCAGCGGTGGAAGCTCGGAGTCCTAACTCCTGGACTGCCAGGGAATTCCCTCAATGGTTCTAAAGGGTGCTGAGAAGTTGAAAAGTTGAGAAGTGCGTGTGTATACTAAATATGAAATCAGTCCCAGCAGTGCATTAATGTGCCACATGGTCAGAAATCAGTGGAGAACCTGAAGTAACCAGGAACCCTGAGCAAAGCGGTGAAGGAACGAGGTGTAGCAGAGGCGGAGTCAAGAGCGCCATCTAGAGGCAGAAAATGGCAGGTCAGACAGGTCAAGCTGGGTAGGAATGAAGTGGAAGGAATAAGGGTCAACAGTGCGTTTCCCGGGCTGTTGCAGAGATGACACACAGAACACAGGTGATGAGGATACGACCTCCAAAGGAAAAGTTATAACAAGAAGTTGTATTTACTGAGCACTTTTCAAATGAGATAGGTATGATTCTTAATCCCATTTTTCAGATGAGGCAACTGGGATTTAAGGGAGATTAGCTCATTTGCCAAATTTCCTTCTTTTTTCTTCCTCCCTTTCTTCTTCCTTCACTTCTTTTCTTTACATTCTGTGTGTCAGTCACTGTTCTAGGCACAACAGAAAACAAAAAGACAGTTCTGGCCCCTATAGAGCTCACAGTCTAGTGGAGTAATAATATAAATTTATATAGAAGATAATATGTATAGCATACTTCCAGGTAATGAGAGCTATGGAGAATCATAATGACTGAGAGAGGGAGAGAGAGTGATGATGGTGGTGAAAGGGCATCCATTAATACAGATGCTCAGGAGAAGGCTCTCTGATAAGGTGACATTTGAGCAGTGACCTGAATGAAGGGCAGGAGGGAACCATTAACATATATACACTACTATATGTAAAATAGATAACCATCAAAGACCTACTGTATAGCACAGAGAAATGAACTCAATATTTTGTAATAACATATAAGGCAAGAGAATCTGAAAAGAATATATAAATATATAAAACACTGAATCACTGTGCTGTACACCTGAAAGTAACATATTGTAAATCAACTATACTTCAATAAAAAAAAAACTTTACAGAGAAAAGGTATCTTTGGAAAGAGTATCCTAGACAAAGAGGATAGCAAGTGCACAATGCACCTGCGAGTTGTAGGAAGACTGAGGGAGCTGCTGCTTCTGGACCAGAGAACAGGAGGGGCAATGATAAGAGATGAGGCTGGAGAGTAACCGGAGCACGTACATACGTTTGCCGCATCCATGGCAAGGACCCGGGAATTTAAGTGCAACGAGAATATATCAGGTTGCTGGGGCAGAATAGACTGCAAACGGACAATAGTGGCAAGGGATGGGGGGTGTGATGGTGATTCAAGTGGAAAGCAGTATACTAGGCTTGGTAATGATAGAGGTAGTGAGGTTATATCTGAACATAGGACCAATAGGATTGGCTTTAGGATACAGTGAAGTCTAGCTTTAAACCTAGGTAGGTGAGCCCACACCCAGAGCCCACACTCTGGCCAATACAGTAGGCTGGTCTCACTGCATCAACCATCTCCATCCTCCCTTTCCTCCTATTGCCCCCTGCTCTCAGCTGCCATCCAGCATTCACATGCTGCCTCAGAAGCTCCCCAGCTTGCCCTGAGTGGCGTGCCCATCAAATGTTTATGAACAAAGTGTCACCTCTCTGGGCCTCTGTTTCTTCATCTGTAACATGCCAAGGCTGGGATAATTGTCCTCTAAGGTCACTTTCAATCCTGATTTTCTTTGACCTGTGATCTAACTCCCTATAATGCAGAGAGGACAAAAAAAGCTAAGATTGTGGATATTTATGGAATTTTTTTCCCCGCATGAGTATGTTTTTAAATGTTGCCTGGATAGGTCTTAAGCATCCTGCTCTATTGCGCAAAAAGAATCAAGGTGCTGTAGAATCATTAGGGCTTTTGCAAAGGTGGGATTTAAATGATTTAATAATTGTTAATTAAAATTATATGAAACTAAAAATTCACCTCCTCAGAAAACAATTGGGTGGGTTCTCAAATAGTTAAATACGGGATTGCCATATGACCCAGCAATTCTACTCCTAAGTATGTATCCAAAGAAATTGAGAACAGGTATTTGAACAGATCCTTGTACACGAATATTCATAGAAGCACTGTTTACAATAGCTACAAGTTGGAGCAATCCGAACATCCATCAATGGATGAAATGATAAATAAAATGTGATACATACATTTAAAGGACTATTACTCATCCATCAAAAGGTTCGAGGTCCTGATACATGCTACAACACGGATGAGCTTTAAAAACATTATGCTGAGTAAAAGAAGCCAGTCACACAAAGTCATGTATCGTGTGATTCCTTTTATATGGAATATCCAGATTAGATAATCCACAGAGAGAGAAAGCAGACTGGTGTTTGGCAAGGACTGAGGGGAGGGTGGAAATGGAAAGCCACTGCTTAATACATACTGGATTGTCTTTTGAGGTGATGAAAATATTTTAGAACTAGATAGAGGTGGTGGTGGCACAGTGGACTAAAAGCCACTGAATCGCACAATTTAAAATTGTTAATTTTATGTTATATGAATTTCACCTCAATAAAAAAATAAATCAGTTCCTCAAGTGCTCAGTAGCCACATTCAAGGGCTCAGTAGCTAGGGGCTACCATGCTGGGCAGCACAGCTAAACTGAATATTTCCACCACTGTCTAAATCAGCTATGATTTAGACAATGCATGGTTTCTGAAACGATTGTGGAGAGATCGCAGGAGTGGAGAAGAATAGGGAGAGCTGGATCCCATTGCCTTTGGCCCCTGCTCTTCACAGAAGGTCCGTGCATGTCTGTCCTCCATCGCAGAGCAAGGAGCATCCTCAGCTCCACATTTCCAGCCAAATGCCCGCCAGAGGGCACTCACATACCCCAGAAAACAACACTGAAAGAAGAGTGCAAGGACCAAAATATATTTTTAGCAGCCAATGCTGAATCACTGAATGCTAAACAGGGGGTAACAAAAATGTGTGGAAACAAAGATTTATATGACAGATCCCATGTGAACTATCCTATTCCCACTTGTGAAATTGTTCATAATTGGGGGAAATTTCCCTTCTTGGTCATCTTGGATCTCAGCACAATTATGTGCGGATATACACAGGCACACACTTAAAGCAGATTAATGTGTGTATACACAGATATCATGCAAATGTAAAAGCTGAAGTCCTATGGCACAGAAATTGTCCATCCCTGCCCTCCACCAGTAAATATAGTAAACCAAAACCCCATGCTTCACAAGCATTTCAGAGAGATAACCCTCTAATTAAGGCAGCAGGCTCTTAGTGAACAAATTATCCATCTCCGGGATAGGAACTATACCAAAAACATTTGAAAATCACCATCCCTTCTGGGACATTAGTCAGTGAGAGCATTTATGTTTCACCGTTTGAGTTTTCATGTGAATCCTCTCACATGAAAAGCTGTTGTAATCTGAAAGTTGACCATTATCGTAGTTGGGTGCAGGCATTGCTGTCATTTTGCAAATCTCAATGTGAGAAACCAATCCGTCAATTTCACACTTGCAGAATAACTTTGTACAGGACACATCTATTGCCTCTACCATTTGGCACTTGGAGGAACTAAGATAAAATCCCTTCATTCCTGAATGTGGAAATGTTTTGGGTTAAAGATATAAACTCACAGTCTTCTGGAAGTGGAAGCCCCTCAGGACAGGGGTGTAAGTGTAGCTCGCCCTTACAGTGGTTGGTTGTTTTGTCCCATGATCATCAGTGTGGGTTTTCCTCCCTCCCGTCCTCCCATTCTCCTTCACTTCTACTCTCTTTCCTTCAATCTGAGGTTGATTTCTCAAAATCGGAACAGTCTCTCCTAATTCTCAGCTCTCCAGAAAAAGTGGACAAAGCCAGCCTTGGATTAATGGCGGTCAGTGGTATAACAAAGAGGAAAAATTACTAGACCTTCCTCAGCTGGATATTTAGAAATGAAAGATCTTTTAAATATCCTGTTATTTGGTACTTTATAATTTTTAATTTTTTTGTATGTAAAAAATTTTATATCTACTCACTTTGTTGGTACACATGTTCTTTAGGCCTTTGAAATCCAAGACCAAAATGCCATTGAAATTCCACAGTACCATCACTCCCTCACTTTCCTCAGGCAACCTTAAATATCTTCCATCCTCAAAGGTATTCAATATTACCTAAAATCAACCACATGCAGGCTAATCAGTTGGAAAGTACTGTAAATTAGGAAATCATTGGCCAACCCAAACCCATTTACACAATCTTAATCTTATGTCTCCCTAAACCCTTAGAATTTGCAAGAGAGAGCAAAATGTAAGCAGCATTTCCCAAAGAATGTTTCACAGAAAACCAGTAAGAGAAGCATTGAGGAAAACAGAATGGACTTCCTGGCCAAATAAATTTGGAAAACACTGAGCGTTTGATCTTTCTCCTGACTCTTCACAATTTATATCAATGTATTACAGTAAAGGCTTTGAGGAGTTGCATTGTCAGTGCTCTATCCAGACCTCCAAGATTTCTTTACAGTACTTCATGCTCATCGTCAGCCTCTGTGTCCCCCACAGGTTTCTTCAGAGAACTGATAGGGGCCCTGAGAGCTGGAGTACTGAGTTCACATTCCCCTGGGAGGCTCATGGCCAGTGATGACTGAGGCAGGAGTTGGGAAGCCTAGCTCCTTGCCTTGGAGTAGGACAAATTCTGCCAAGTAACGTAAGCCTCAGAGTTTCCTGGGGTTGAGACTGAGGCTGAGACATCACCTAAAACTATACCCTGCCTCACTTCTTCCACTTCTGTCCTGTCTCCTGCCTCACTTACTGCCTTCTGCAGGGAGCACTTCCTTCATAAATCCCTGCCCATATGGCCTCACCTCAGGGTCTGCTTCTGGGGCAACTGACCCACCATACCATTTAACTCTGTTTCACTCAGGATTTTGTTTATTGATGCATTCATTCAACAATTTTTTACTGAGTTTCTATCATGTGCCAACATTTCCTAAAAGTCCTTGATCATGAGTGGCTGGCTAATGGTTGGCTGGTTTGTGCCACCAAGTACATAAGTAGGTGAGCTTTGTCATCCAAAAGAATGAAATAATGCCATTTGCAGCAACACGAATGGACCTACAGATTACCATACTAAGTGAAGTAAGTCAGACAGAGAAAGACAAATACCACATGATATCACTTATATGTGAAATCTAAAATATGCCACATAAAATACGAATCTAAAATGAACATATCTACAAAACAGAAACAGAATCACAGACATAGAGAACAGACTTGTGGTTGCCAAGGGGGACGGAGGGTGGGGAGGGAAGGATTGGGAGTTTGGGATTAGCCAGAGGCAACCTATGATATATAGGATGGATAAGCAATAAGGTCCTACTGTATAGCACAAGGAACTATATTTAATATCCTGTGACAAACCATAATGGAAGAGAATATATATGTATGTATATCTGAGTCACTTTGCTATACAGAAGAAATTAACACAACATTGTAAATCAACTATACTTCAATAAATTTTTTTAAAAATGAATAAGTGGGTGAGTTTTCTCTCCCATGTAGCATCTGTCAGATTTCTGGGAAATTAGAATACCAAGGAACTTACTTTAGAAAATGCTGACACACAGAATTAGACATGGCACACACAAATCTCCCTCTCAAACTACATCGTACATTCCTCAAGGCAGAACTCTAGGGTATATTTCTTTGTATCCACGTTATTATTGTTCATTCTGCATTGTGCCCTGAAAATACTCTGGACATGGAGTCAGAAGCCCTGAATTCTCACTCATCCTCATGAAATGAGGAGAAGCAGGAGGAGACAACCTGGTGATGAAGATGTAACACTGGTAAATATGGGGGCGGGGGTTAACATCAATTTTGTAGGATGAATAAAATTTTGGCCACCTGGCAAATCTGGACAAGATTTTCAAGAGTGTTGGGTAATAATTTCTCCCAAGAAGCTCCAAGTTCATTCCCAGGTAGGGTGTAATCTATCTCCAAACATACCTAGGAAATAGGAAGTGTTTCAGAAGCTCACAGTATAATTTTTAAAGGTATGCCTGCCCAGTATTGAAACTTTTAATCAACTCATAGAACTCAGCATTCAATTTTGGTGTTTGGCATCACAGAGGAAAATGATCCAGGTGTTTTGAGGCTGGACTGAATGAGTAGAAAAGAATCTGGAGGTGAAAATTGAGTCAGGAGACATGCTTTCTACCTTTTATCTCTACCTTTTATCTGCCCACCTGTCTCAAGTGAACAAAGAATTCAATATTTCATAGAAGCCCAGTGTGATGGGATAGTGGCTAAACCAGGGTCCATCAAGAACCAAGCTTGGTCAGGGACCAGCAGAAGAGGTACACCTGCTGGCTGCTTCTAGGGAGAACACAACGCACACGATGCCCAGTTGTGCGGCCTGAAGCCAAGCACTGGCATTCTTTGTACTTAGTCAGGTAAGATGGTTAAAAAAACAAAAACAACAAACAAATCACCACCTGTGCCTAATACTCCTACTAGAAATGAGTAAGAAAAAGGAGGTGATTGAAATTACAAGTAAAATGGTGTATGTGCATATCTGCATCTTGGTCACAGCCTCAAAGGTTAAGAAGGCCTGCTTCAGATAAATGGTGGAGGAAAAAGACTGGGAACAGGTAATATGTGATCAGAATTAAACGAGGGGCACAGACGATCAGAGGGTTAAATATTCAGAACAGGAAGACACTGCGGAACAGGCTGGACCATGAACGGCTATACAGAGAAATCAAGGCTTGCAATAGGCCTCAGTGGAGTTAAATCTGGGGAGTTTTTGGTTGCAAGTTTAAAAAGTCTTATCCCAGGGGCTTCCCTGGTGGCGCAGTGGTTAGGAATCCGCCTGCCAATGCAGGGGACACGGGTTCGTGCCCCGGTCCGGGAAGATCCCACATGCCGCGGAGCGGCTAGGCCCGTGAGCCACAACTACTGAGCCTGCGCGTCTGGAGCCTGTGCTCCGCAATGGGAGAGGCCGCGACAGTGAGAGGCCCGCGCACCACGATGAAGAGTGGACCCCGCTCACCGCAACTGGAGAAAGCCCTCGCACAGAAACTAAGACCCAACACATCCAAAAATAAATAAATAAATAAATTTATTTAAAAAAAAAAAGTCTTATCCCAGGACACTCCCTGCCTCCTTTAGCACTGAGAGAAAGCCCTCTGAAATTCTAATCTTGACTCTTCTGAGCAAAAGAGTCTAGAACTATAGCATGAACATTTTCAAGACCTGCACCTTTCACCAATCACCAAGGCCCATTGTTGACTTGCCCACTGGCTCACCTCCTGCCCATACTATAATACCTGTCCACATGCCTAGGACCCTTCCTCAGGGGCAGAGTTTATTACTTGGGATCGAACAATTTGAAAGAAAGGAGCCATAGAATTTAAGAAGCTCAATGTATCCCAAGCTGCTAGTCTTTTACTTAATAGACAGCAAAAAGGTGTGGGCATGTATGAGGGGAAAGGGACCTGAATCTGTATGTATAGTAAAGTCCAGGCTCTGATACTGGTATGACCACCTACAAGACAATTATTAAATAGCACAATGCATATGACCCTGTGCTACACAGTGGGAAGATCTCATCCAAGACAGGTGCAGCGACACAGGGCAGAGTGTCCAAACATCATCACAGTGTAATCATTGCCCTCCATGCCTGATGGGTAGGGAGCATGCATGCTGCTGAGGTCAAAGGCATGACCTCGGTGCAACGAGGGAAACTGGGTACTAAAAGTTAGAGTGCCTAGGTCCAACTTTTAGTTGGACCTCGGCACTTTCTAGTTCTGTGATGTTGAGAAATGCACTTAAGGTATCTAACTTGGGTTTCCTGTAAAATATCTGCCTTGCTTACTTCAGAAGACTGTTGTGAGGAAGTCAAATTTATCCAGTTTTGCCATAGCTCTAGGAAAAGGTTTACAGAAGAGTAAGATAATTCAAGACTGACCAGAGGAAAGAGTTGAAAATCTGTGAGATGTTTCCTGTGGAAAATGCATAATTCAAAGGATGTATGATTGGTTTACTGTTTTCATCTACCGTAACAAAAAAAGTGACCTTTATGCTTAGTTCAAGCATCATGTTTTTAAATAATAAGAATAACTACTAAGCAATCAAACCAGAAATCTCATCATTTATGTCAAAACCTTCATACCATTTATCACATTTATGTCAAAGAGACTACAAAATTCACATATAAAAGGATGCTGTTTTGCTAAAAACATAAAATAAAATTCAGTACCAGGACAAAAGAAAAAAAAAAGACTGTTGCGAGAATCAGATGAAGGAACAAATGTGAAAGCATGTTGCACATGCGGAAATAGAATACAAATCGAAATTCTTTTAATGTAATCGATATTTAATTCTCCCCAAGCCAGTGCAAGATGGCGCAAGGATAATCATCATCATAATAGTTAAAATTTATCTCTTTTATGTCATAACTCTTTTATGTGATATAATTTCAAATTACAGAAAAGTTATAAGAAAGTACAAAGAAAGCTGTATGTCCTTTACCCAGATGTACAATTGGTAATAATTTGCCCCATTTGCTTTCTCTCTCTTTGTGTCTCTCTGTCTCTCTGTGTCTCTCTCGTTGCAGACATCATGTCCCTTTATCCCTAAATAACTTACTATATATTTCCCAAGAACAAGAACATTCTCTTATATCACCCCAGTACAATTACCAAAATCAGCAGATTCAACCAACCGCAGATTGTATAGTTCTGTAGTATGTATTTATTGAAAAAAATCTGTGTATAAGTGAACCTGCACAATTCAAACCTGTGGTGTCCAAGGGTAAACTGTGTATATATTAAGCATAATATACATATAGAGAAAACATGAGTTTATACTGGTACTTCCATTCAAATCAATACTACCAGTGCATTCTAGCCCTTCCCCTTCCCATATTTGTAACTTCCTTCTCTGACAGTGAGTAACCTGGCTTCCATTCACAAAATACTTATTTGCCCAATCTTGAAACACTCACACAGTAGTTTCAAAATTGCTAACCCTGTCTGTTACTTCACTTAGTATGATAAATATCATATGATATCTGGAATCTAAAAAATGATACAAATGAACTTGTTTACAAAACAGAAATAGACCCACAGACATAGAAAACAAACTTATGGTTACCAAAGGGGGAAGGGAGGGGAGGGATAAATTAGGAGTTTGGGAGTAACATATATACACTACTATATATAAAATAGATAACCAGTATTGTGTTAGTTTATACTGTATGGCAATGTGAATCAGCTATATGTATACATATATCCCCTCTTTTTTGGATTTCCTTCTCATTTAGGTCACCACAGAGCACTGAGTAGAGTTCCCTGTGCTATACAGTAGGTTCTCATTAGTTATCTATTTTATACATAGTGTCAATAGTGTATATATGTCAATCCCAATCTCCCAATTCATTCCACACCCCCCCTTTCCCCCTTGGTATCCATATGTTTGTTCTCTACGTCTGTGTCTCTATTTCTGCTTTGTAAATAAGATCGTCTACACCAGTTTTTCCAGATTCCACTTATATGCGTTCATATACTATATTTGTTTTTCTCTTTCTGACTTACTTCACTCTGTATAACAGTCTCTAGGTCCATCCATGTCTCTACAAAAAAGAAAAATGAAAAAAATGAAAAAAACGAAAAATAGGCCTGAATATTTGTATTTGTGGATGTATTTGAGGCAAGAAATTTTGAAATTTTTGAGTACAGAATCAATTATCTTAAAGTAACTGCTTAATAAAAGCGTCAAACTTTTTGTGTCAAAAAAAAAAGATACAATGGCATGCAACGAAACAAACAAATCTTGTGTGATAGTCTGATGCATTTTGACAAACGTTCAAGACAAGGAACATTGCCATAACTCTAGAAAGTTCCCTGTGCCCCTTTCCTATTAATTGCCCTCCTCCACAAAGGCAATCATTCTGATATCTAACCCCATAGACTAGTTTTGCCTCTTCTTGAACTTCATAAATATGGAATCATACAGTATATAAAAAAAAAGATAACCAATGAGGACCTACTGTATAGCACAGGGAAATATACTTAAAATTTTGTAATAACCTATAAGGGAAAAGAATCTGAAAAAGAAGATATACACAACTGAATCACTTTGCTGTACACCTGAAACTAACACAGCATTGTAAATCAACTATGCTTCAATTTTAAAAAAAGAAAAAAATTGCTAACCCACACCACTATGAAAAACAAACCTGCTAAGTAGAGTTCAATATTTATTTATGGTTCTTTTTTACTTTAGATTGAGGTTATATAGTGAAAATACTGTGGTCAAATGTCACTTGGATTAGTTTTATTTCCTCCTTTGGTGTGATTATGTTTTTCATATGAAATGTAAATAGACCCATTTGTTTCTGTTTGTATTCCATTTTATTCCATTTCTTCCCCATCCTTCCTGATTAACTTTTTTGCATAGTAAAACGTAGACCTGGTTCCAAAAGTTATCATACAAAAAGGTATTTTTAAATTGTCCTTCCCCAATTCTTTGCACTCCATTCCCACCACTCCCTACAAATAACTAATCTTGTGAGTTTGAGGTTTACTCTTTCTGTGTTTCTTTTGGCAAAAAAAAATAAGCAGATGCATGTATATTTCCTTAGAAAAATTAATAGCAGGATTATTACTGGCTTACAGGAGAGACGCAGTCAGTACACACCATATAGTCAGTCCATCAGATCAGGTTGCATTTCCTACTGACTCAGAGGAGCCTGCAGGGGTCAGCAGGGGACACAGAGCCGGCTCTCGTGAGCTGAGTGGATATTACAAGTTCACTGCAGTCTGAACCCACATCCATCAACTGGCTGCTAATCCTTCTTGACAGACATCCCAGAAAAAACTTGATGTGTTAACTAGTTAAACTAGAGTTTAACGAGTGTGAAAGCCAAGGTTTGTGTTTGAGAAGCTGGAAGTAAAGTGATTTATTTCTACATTTGACTGACCATGAGACGTCACTCAGAAACTGGCGAGACTCAGTTGTTTCAGTGCTCTTCCCCTGCTCCACCCCAAGAAAAAGAGCCTACATTTTTAGGGTTCTCCATAGGGCTGTGCTTAGGAGACCCAAGAGTCTCGAGCCCCAAGCCCTTCTTAAGATGCATTTGATATACCACCCCGTGCAGGCGACAATAGCAGGTCTGTCTGCCCGCCTGTCAGTGGGGCCTCTCAGCCCCACAGGTGAAGAGAAAGGACGGTGGCTCCACCTGAGTGCACCTGTGCTCACCTGAGCGGAGTCAAGAATGCGAACAATTCAAGTATTCTCCAGCCGAGAAACTCAGCTGCGAGGCTGAGAGACTCTGGATGCACTTTTCTCTTTGGGAATTTCTCCTTTGCCACCATTGCTTTTCTTAGCAGGACACAGTCTGTGCTGCATGGCAGGCGGAGAGCCTCAGATGGCTGCCTTGGCTCAGGCAAGCAGAGCTACAGCAAAGGAGGCAGCTTCAGCTGTTCTGTACAGCCAGGAGCGATATAAGCCCACCTGGGCATAAGGGAACACCCCCCCCCCCCGCCGGCTCTGCCAAGTGTGCAGAGGGGCAAAGCTTTGTCCTCCATCCCCAGCTCTCCTTGTTTTCTCATTCAGTCCATCTTACTTTCCCATTTCAGTACACTCAGTTGAGAAGTGTAAAGAGATACATACCCTTAGGGCACTGAAAAGATAAATGCTGCCCCTTCCTGATCCCATCATAAACTCTCTTCAGGTTGACAGCAGCTCCCCTCTAGCCCCATGAGGCAGAGAATAGGGAATTATGTGGTGATGGATGGTAACATATATGCTAGTACACTAATGTTCTACTACTGTGGCTCTTTCATAGAATCTTGGATTTGGAAGGACCTTGAGGTCACCCAGGCCAGTCTCCCACCTGCCCAGAAATCCCTCTGCAACACCTTTGACAGGCGGCCATTCAGTCTCTGTCTGAACCCTTCCAGTGATAAGGCACTCCATAGCACTGAATAGCAGACTCCTACTCATCCTTCAAGACCCTGATCAAGTGTCATCTGCTTGGTAAAACTTCTCCCAACTCCCCCAGGCAGATCAGTTACTTCATAATTTGTGATCCTTCAGCACTTTCCCTTCAGTCCATCAGAGCCTATTGCATTGGAATTTATCTGTTTACAGCCATATCTGTCTCTCCTATTGGTCTCTGAGAGAGTGAGCTCTACATATTATTCATCATTGTATCCTCAACTCTTAATACAACACCTGACACTTAGATGATGTTCCAGTAATTGCGGTTGACTATGAAGATGAGTGCATTCTCCTAAGATAGCTCATACCATATTTAAACAGCTATAATTATTTTAAAATCCATCCTTATGTTGAGCCCATGTCTTCTTTCCTGCATTTTCCACGCAGTGGTCCTTATTCTGCCCCTGGGCAAAAGGACAACAGGAAACTAGAGCTTATCAAATTTCCACTATTTGCTGGACACTCTGCTGGACAACTTTACATAAAATCCATTTATTCTTTCATTAACCATCCTTCTGATAATTGCAGTCCTCATGGCTCCCATGATACTCTCCTAGGGTTCAGGCTAACCCTCCCTGGTTTCTGCAATACTTCCTCAGCTGATGTGGCTTTAGGACATCAGCTCTCCATTTGCCCAGTTCTGCATGGGTTTACTTTGGAGAAGCTAAGGAAACTCAGAACCATGTGGTGAGTTCTATTATCTGTCCTTGGAATGCAGTGGCTCACCGGATAGCATGTGACAGCTGCTCAGTCTTGCAGAGGGCAGATACAAAGGCTTAGGAAAAGAGATCAACACTTTTCCTAAGTACCAGCCACAGTACTTTGGTAGGACATCTGATTTTCCTTCAAGCCAATCTCAAGGGAAGATCTTATTATGTCCCAGCCAATGAAACATTAAACCTCTTTTTAAGATTTCCTTTCCATTTAGGTCACCACAGAGCACTGGGTAGAGTTCCCTGCGCTATACAGTAGGTTCTCATTAGTTATCTATTTTATACATAGTAGTATATCTATGTCAATCCCAATCTCCCAATTCATCCCACATATGTATACGTATAACTGATTCATTTTGCCGTACAGCAGAAACTAACACAACATCGTAAAGCAACTATACTCCAATAAAAATTAATAAAAAAATTTTAAAATAAATTAAAAAAAATTAATCCTGAGACCAAAGGGCCATACACCCCATCCTCAGAAGATTATCGTCACTAGTGTTGAATCCTCAGGCCGAGGTTTTTATTTGTAGGTCAATCAGCATTTTTTTCTAGTCCAGCCTGGATCTATGATCTATTATGGTTTCAGTTATTTTCAAGTAGGAATCTTCTCTGCAAAATGCTGCCAGCACGTGAATATATCTGTGCATCTCTCGTATCAGGTCTCTTTCCTCTGCAGAACACCAAGAGATCTCTTGGGGGAGGTGGAATGGGAGGGGGAAATGACACAGAAAGCAAAGACATGGGTATCCAAATCAAACCTGATTGCTTTGATCCAGCCCCTTCTCTTCACTTCCACCAAATGCACCCAAATAGCCAAGTGCTTCCCTTCCTTGCCATCTCCAAAGACAAATCTCTGAAGATGATGTATTTGATTTTAGTCACTCTCTTCAAAGCTGAAAATATAGTGCCCAGCCACTCCTTAACCATGTAACTTTCTTTTCAAAAACCACCGCAGGATTCCTTCCTCAGTATACATCATATTAGGCTCTTGTTACTGATAACAGCTTTCAAAACACAACTGTTCCCCTCAGCTTAAATCACCTCTGTGCCTTACTGTATCCCAAGGGACCACCACTTCTACCTTGGGGCCTGCACTGCATCGTTGTAGAAGCTTCCAACCTAACACACGATTAAAGTTATTTATTTATACAAATGTCTCCCACAGTAATCGTCTCTGAGCTTCCCGAGGGCAGGAACTCTGTCAGTCTTTGTGTTTCCAGGATCCAGCATAATCTCTGACATGTAGGAAGTACTCATTTGGCACTAATGAACTCCTTTTGCAACAGTCCCCAAATTGCTGTGTCAGTGTGTGACCTTAATCACTCCTCACACTAGTGGCTTTGAATCCCAGCTGGAGAGTTTGTTGGAAATGCACACCACAGAGCTGTTGACTCTTTTATTGGTGGGGTCTAGACACTTGCATTTTTAGATAAGCACCCCAGGTGAATCTGATGTTGGTGTTCCTCATGCCACACTTTGATGAACAGTGACTAACCTGCAGCTTTCTTTCCCATCATGCTCTCGGTTCAGGGTAATTTGCCATGTCACGCCCAGAAAATTATTACCCTGGTAGATCAGTGACAAATTATAAATATCATATATCTGGTGTTCAGCAAGGCAAATGTCAAAATCGCTTATTAACACAACTAGGTAAATTAATAGCTGGTTAGACACTATCAGTCAGCATAGGAGAGGGTAGACTGCAGTAACAATTAACCACGAAATCCCAGTGACTTAATGTTGCAAAAGTGTACTTCTTCCTCAACGGACTTGGCAGGGAACTTGGTTCATTTGTGGAGCCAGGCTGATAGGAGTTCTATATTAACATGTGCTTCCAGAGACCCACAGCAAGGAGAAAAGGTGGCAAGTCTTGCACTGGTTCCACGGCTTTGGCCTAGAAGTGACACCTGATCACGTTTCATTAGCTGAAGCAAATCCAATGACCACACCCAAACTCCATGGGGACGTGAGATCCTACTACATGTCTGGAAGGAGAGGAGAACCTAAACATTAATGAATAGCAATAATGACTACCCAAATACTCACTCACACCTAATATCAAAGTAGGGAGAGGGTGTCAGAGAGTCTGGCACAGAGTACGTGCTCAATAAATATTTATCAGATAAATAAAATGAGAAAATGTAGCACCCATGTGGGGAAACCACTGTCATTATCTTTCTACTTGCGAAGCTAGTTATATTCTGTTTTAGTATATATTAAAATGCATGTTCTATGCTATTGAGTGGGGGACCAGTAGATTACAGAACATCTGTTTGGTATGATTATGATCTCATTACCCAAAGTTATGGATGTACACATCACACCAGATATAGTTATATGTTATACAAAGAGAAATAAATGTCTGGAAGGGTGTTCCATCAAAAGTTATTAGTGGGTTATTTCAGTCTGGTGAGTTTTTATGTTTTCAAATTTTATTTTCCTATTTTGTTTGACATATTTTCAGTAAGCATGAAAATCAGAAACAATAAAGCAACTTTTGTTTTGAAAAAAAAACACAGATGCTCACTATAAGGGAATGAAGTAGACAATACTAATAAAAAGCATACAATGGAATATTACTCAGCCATAAAAAGAAACGAAATGGAGGTATTTGTAGTGAGGTGGATGGAATTAGAGTCTGTCATACAGAGTGAAGTAAGTCAGAAAGAGAAAAACAAATACAGTATGCTAACACATATATATGGAACTAAGGAAAAAAAAAAAAAAAGGTCATGAAGAACCTAATGGCAAGACGGGAATAAAGACACAGACCTACTAGAGAATGGACTTGAGGATATGGGGAGGGGGAAGGGTAAGATGTGACAGGATGAGAGAGTGGCATGGACATATATACACTACCAAATGTAAAATAGATAGCTAGTGGGAAGCAGCCGCATAGCACAGGGAGATCAGCTCGGTGCTTTGTGACCACCTAGAGGGGTGGGATAAGGAGGGTGGGAGGGAGGGAGACGCAAGAGGGAAGAGATATGGGAACATATGTGTATGTATAACTGATTCACTTTGTTATAAAGCAGAAACTAACACACCATTGTAAAACAATTATACTCCAATAAAGATGTTAAAAAAAAAAAGCATGCATGGGAGAAAATTAAAAGAAAATAGTCAGTGTATGTTCTGAAATAAGAGCAAGTTTAACAAATGGCCTAAGATACAAAGACGTCTGTTCAAGGATATTCAGTAGAGCACTCATGATAGTGGACAATTGGAAATGTCCATTAGAAAATAAGTACAAGCTCCAAGAATAGTATGGACTTGTGAAAAGGGCACAGGGGCCAGCTGGAAGGGGCTCCCAACGGCCAAATCTAGGACAACATGAACATTAAAATTAATAATAATAGTAACGGGTTATAATCCATTGAATAAAATAAGAACCAAAGAAGCTCTTGGAGGCTCCTTCAACCTCAGCACTCACTACAGCTGTAGGCACATGGTCAGTTCTCAGCCCTCATATTACGTGATTCAGAAGCAGCATTCAACACAGTTGACTCCTCCCTCCTCCTCTAAACATTTAAAACACTTTCTGACTTCCGGACACAACACTCTCCTGGCTTTCCTTCTACTTCATTGCTTCCTCCTTCTCAGGCTCCTTTATGCTTTCTTCCTCTTCTCCTCACACTCTCAACATTAGAGTCCCCCAGGATTCAACCCTAGTTCTCTTCTCTACTTATTGTACTTGCTCTCCTCTGGTGATCTCAGGCAGGTGCATCACTTTAAGTACCATGTATATGTTGATAACTCCCGTTGTCTGTCTTCCCCCCAGCCCCACTCTCACTCCTGGACTACAGAGTGTACATCCAACATCTTCAACTGGACGCCCAGTAGACATTGCAGATCCAATATGTCAGAAACTGACCACTGATCTTTCCCCCAGAACTTATTCTACCTCAACCTTCCCCCACTTCCGTTGATGTCTCCTCCAAACTTCCATTTGCTGACACCAAAACACTGGGGTCTTCCATGATGCCTTTTTTTCTCTCACGCCTCCCCGTTTGAGCTGTCAGAAAATCCTACTGGTTTTGCTTTCACGCATATACAGAAACCGATCACGTTCTGCCCCTTCTTACGCCACCACTGGTTGTTTTCCCCACCTGGAATGCTCAGACAGCCACAGTCTAAATCTCTCACCTCCTTCAAGTCTTTGCTCAAATGCCATCTTCTCAATAAGGTCTTTGGTTAAAAATGTAACCCAAATGCTGCTCTATTTTCTTTTTGATGGCACATATCATCTTTTTAGAGACTATATGATTTTCTTTTCATTATGCTTATTGTTGGTTGCATGGCACAACACAGTGTAACCTCCATAAGAAGTATGATTTTAATTTGTTTACTTCCATGATGTATCACGTGACACATAATAGATATTCAAGAAAATTTGTTGAATTAAAAATTGCCATTTAAATTTATTCATAATATATCATTGTGGGAAAAAAGCCAGTTATAAAACCAGAAAAGCAAAATGATGTTATTTGGGGGAAAACAGTGCATATATGTAATAAAATATACATAATAGAATGGAAGAACATATAACAAAATGTTTACAATGGCTTTCTCTAGGAGATGGGCCCTAAATAATTTCCATTTTCTTCTTTTGGCTTTTTAGATTTGCATTAAAAAAAAACATAAATATTATGCATTTATTATTTTCATAATCAAAGAAAATTCTTTATTTTCATTTTATGGAAAGAGTTGGAAAAATAAAATGTCACCCAGAAGCCTACAGAGGCTAAAAAGAAATCTAATGTACGATTATGGCAAATTCCTAATGAGAGGGAGGTTAGTGAGGATGCCGTAGCATCATGGTTATGAATTTGGGGTTTGCATCCAGATAAACCTAGGCATTATTCTGACCTTAAGTGGTTCTCTCATCCATAAAACTTAAATTCACAAGGTTAAATGAAAAACGCATGAAAAGCATTTAACCCAGTACCTAAATTAGTACAATAAATACTAGCTGTTATCACTTATCTCATTTAATCCTCCCAACAAGCTAATTAGGAAGCATCATTATTCCCATTTCCTAGAAGACAAGTCTAAGAGGAGTTAAGTACTTTTCCCCAATAAGAGGGCACTCCAAGATTTTCATCTGAGTTTGCCTGATAGGCGAGTCCACACTCACGGCACTACACTGCACTTCAACTCAAATCCGCACAAACACTGCAAATGTCACTATTTCTTTACTGGGTACGGAGGAAGCAACAAAAATTAGAGCATTCCTTCCCTGCTTTTATTTTTAAGATTGATGAAGGGGATGTCTAGAATCACAGGAAGACAGAGCTGCAAGAGTGTTTAGAGACCTTAAAAATAAGGAAATCAAGATCCAGGAATGTTAATGGAAGTTGCCAATGTTTGGTGGCTGGAACTAGACCTGGCCGCCTGTCCAGCCCCATTTCCACCTCACCCACCAAGTCAAGGCCTCATCAAGTACCTTGCCATGCGCCTGTGCAGCCCTGTTGGATCGCCTCCTCCAGGCTCCCCTCTCCCTGGGGCAAAGAGCACCAATTCTTCCCATTTTCTTCTCGGGCGCTTATCCAAGCCTTTCATCATCTCCACAGGTCTCTCTGGATTTTTTTTTTTTTTTTTTATCTTTAGTCTCTGAAGCCCAACTAAGGAACAGTTTCATATAAAGAGTGATTCTTGAATTAGGAGAGAAATAAACATGCATCTGCTTGTGGGCACCTGTACTGAGGGAAGAGGGAAACGCATGCTAGCTGCCTCCCTGCAGGTCATCTCTCCTGGTTAGGATCAGTGGGCACGAGGGCTGGCCAGCCAGGGGGAGTGAGAGAAGAAATGAAATCTTAATTTCCAAAGAGCCTGGGGAATAAAGCTGCTGGGAAAAAAAATGTGATCCTTGCAAAGATAAGACAGGCAGGGAAGAGTCAATAAAATTACTAGCTTACTATGAAAACATTTGACTACTCTGTTCTCTATACTGTCTCCTCCCAACACACATTCATGCACCCCCCGCCCCTCCCCCCCGACACACACCAGCAGCTGATATTATTATCATCATAACAGCACGTTTCAACTCAGAGTATTTGAGAATTGCTCTCAGCACACTGAGTTCCGCTTGGCATCCATTCGTGTCTGAAGGACACCTCTACGCATATTTTCCCACTATCCCTACAGTTTTCCTTATCTCACCCCCAGTGGAAAACCAATTGTTAATGAAGATGGAGAGTTAGGTTGAATTAAACCAAAGAGAAATTGATGTAATGGTTGAATGGTTAGTAGAAAGATCCTTGAACTGGAAATCACAAGATTCAAGCTTTATTTCCTCATGTCCTAAAATACTGTGATCTCAAGCCTCTACCATAAAATAAGGATCACACCTCTCCAGGTCTCACCTTCCTCTACCAGAAAATAAGGATGACAATGAAACTTTTCCTATCTGATGGCAGGTGAGTATGTCAAATAGATGGTTTTATGAATCCCTTCCAGTTCCACAGTTCATTTATTTCTTTCTATATCTAATTTTTATTCTTTTTTAACAGCCTCATTGAGATATGACTGGCATACAATAAATTGTAGATATTTAAAGAAAACAATTTGATAAGTTTGACACATGCATACAGCCAAGAAACCAGCACCACCATTAACATAATGAACACATCCGACACCCTCAAACTTTCCTCTTCACACTCGGTAGTCTCTTCCTCCTGTCCCCATACATTATTTTACATTTCCTAGAACTTTACATGATAGTGCATACTCATTATTGTCGGGACATAATTTATTTGTTTAGTCAAAAGTATTTCCCAAACTTCTACTATAGCTCCAGACAAAGTCTTATCCTCAAGGTGGATGGTGAGTGCTAGAAGGAAAAAAATGAGCAGGAAAGAGGATAAAGATGCTATTCTTGGTAAGGTGGTCACTCTAGAGCCACGTGGATGCCTGGGGGAAAGGCAATCCAGGAAGCAGGAAGAACAGTACGTTCTCTGAATTCATGAACTGCATTCTGTACACATTTCTAAAGGGGCTAAAAGTCCTCCCAAAGTCTGCTTCCTTTAGAAAAGTTAGAAGTGTGAAGGCCTGGCCAGCTGTCTTGGAAAGACCAAGTATTGAGAGTTAGGAAAACGGGACCCCTTTTTTTCTTCCTCATTCCTTCCAGGACCAGCTGGAATATAGCCACCTGTCTGTGGACAGCGATTTTTCAAGAGTACAGCTGCAAACAGGCCCTCAGTTCCAGCGGATCTCTCGTGCAGAGCCCTTGTTAACAGCCCCACCGTCCCCTTCCAGCTCCTCGGAGGATGATGACACTTCTTCCAAAGCAACCTAGGAAAGCAAGCTTCCCACTGGCTACTCCCCTCTTTGTTCAGGGGCCACATTCTCTCAGGCAACCCTGAAGCTCTTCTCCTCAAGTGGCACTTATAAGGCAGAGCATTGGTGTGATTGGAGGAAATAAACAACCAAGCAAAAAAACCTGCGCCAAACTACTGCACAGGCCTCCCTATGAGGATGCCGGAAATTTCCACCATGTAGCATTCTTTCAAATTAAAATAGTGAAGTTTCACTTTAAAAAATGCAAATATGGGGCTTCCCTGGTGGCGCAGTGGTTGAGAATCTGCCTGCCAATGCAGGGGGACACGGGTTCAAGCCCTGGTCTGGGAGGATCCCACATGCTGCGGAGCAGCGAAGCCCATGCGCCACAACTACTGAGCCTGCGCGTCTGGAGCCTGTGCTCCGCAGCAGGAGAGGCCGCGATAGTGAGAGGCCCGCGCACCGCGGTGAAGAGTGGCCCCCGCTCGCCGCAGCTGGAGAAAACCCTCGCACAGAAACGAAGACCCAACACGGCCAAAAATAAATAAATAAATTAATTAATTAATTAATTTAAAAATGCAAATATGGTACAGTGTTGATAACCCTCTAGTGCGTTATCTGCTTTTTGCGCCTGTTGTGGGTTGAATCATGGCCCCCCAAAATGTACGTTCATGTCCTCACCCCAGAACTTGTGACTAGAACTAGTGCCCCTATAAGAGAGAGAAGGGGAGAAAACAAACACACAGGGGAGAAGGCCAGGTGAAGACGAAGGCAGAGAGGGAGTGACATGGCCACAAACCAAGGAATGCCCAGAGCCCCAGAAATGCCCAGAGCCCCCAGACGCTGGAAGAGGCAAAGAAGGACCCTCTCCTCTGGAGCTTTTGGGAATGTCAGCCCCGGCCAGCACCTTGATTTTGGACTTCTGCCCTCCAGAATTGTGAGAGAATAGGGTTTTTTTTGTTTTAAACTACCGAGTTTGTGGTAATTTGTTTCGGCAATCCCAGGAAACTCATATAACACCTCAGCATTATATTTCATATTTAGCGTTATATTTATTATATTTGTTTCTTCTGCTCTTCTGGACCTCAAAGCTCTGAGACGTGGGACATTTTCATGTTTCACAGGGAAGGGAAATGGAGCATTAGGAAATGTTGGTGAAGAGGATTGTGGCGAGCAGACCCAGGGGGGCACAGAATGTGGCAGACGGGTCACACCAGAATACTCTGGGGAACGGGAGGACATGGGCACCTGGGGTGAGAGGTGACAAGACGGGGTAGGCAGGGCCTGGGCCCTTGAGGGGTGATGACAGCTAACCCCACAGCCTACACATTTTTTTTTTCACAATGAGGAAATGACAGCCTTTTTATTTTTATTTTTATTTTCTTATTTATTTAATTTTTGCATTCCAAGAGACCCTGATGAATTTTACTAGTGCACAAAGCATATTGCATGAATTTACCAGGGGTCTTTATTCTGACCTCACGTATGTTCTACAAAGCTGTTTTTTTTGTTTCTACATACACGTATATCTATTCTTTTTCAAATTACTTTCCCATTTAGGTTATTACAGAATAGTGAGCAGAGTTCCCTGTGCTATACAGTAGGTCCTTGCTGGTTATCTATTTTAAATATAGTAGTGTGTATAGTAATGTCAGTCCCAGACTCCCAATTTATCTGCACCCCCTTTCCCCTTTTGTAACCATAAGTTTGTTTTCTAAGTCCCCATGGCCTGCACTCAATATTCCCGCAGTTTTATGTCACTGCAGCTTCTAGCCCAAGGCTCAGAGAATGGACCTCATTCCCAGGACGAACTCCGGCTCTCCCCAGACGAGCTGTTGATCCAACTCAGTCTCCTTGGAATAGGCCCTGGGCTGAGCAAAATGATCTATGAAAAGCGTTCTCAGGCTGCATTTATCTGAAGTGAAAGCTTGAAGAACCATCTAACTGGTGCTCGAAGGCAAAAACACGGCTGTTGGCTTCAGATGAAGATGTCGCAGGCAACCCAACCCTAGTTTGGAAGCCAGTTCGCCTGTGATTTGTCACACGGAGAAGGCTCCAGGGACTGAGGAGAAGCGTCTGATTTAGCAAGCTGGCACACATCCAGCTGTGGGTAGGAACACACGCACCAACCCAAAGCAGCTGACAGTTGAAACATCTTGCCCAAATTCCTTTTCTTGGCTGAGTTTGATGGCAATGATCGAACAGCCTCCTTGGGAAGCACCTTGAGGATACAGAGGGGAAGAAAGCTTCCTTTGGGGTTTCCAAAACACTCCCCTTTCATGCTTGTTTTTACTTAGTCATTGCCTCCCTCCTGGCCTCCGGCACCGAGCCTGCATCCTGCCTGCCCCAGGTAACCAGAGCCCTGAAAGTACACAAAGCTCCACTATGCCAGAGTGATGTTATCAGGCGGGCCTGGCCTGCTCCACACGCTAAGACAGCGGCCGAGCCAGGGTGGCCGGACCCGGAGCTGAAACAGGATTCCCATGCGGCCGACCGAGGACAGAGTGGCCTTTGTGAGGGACAAATCATATTTAGGCTGGTTCCTTATTAACATTGCAGTCATTAGAGCATTTTCTTTCCTGACTTCCAGCGCCAAAACCCTGTATAGGCTTCTGTAGGATGCGGATCAACCCTGGAGTTGACATTGGATGGAAAAGATGATGTGGCTTTATTTGTCTTCAGTCTTTGTGGGCCCATCAGGACACTGAGCACACCATAACTCGTGACGCAGAGCAAACCTTGTGTGGACGAACCATAGGGCTGAAAGCTTGATAGAGCAGGGTTAGACCAGAAAAGATTTGGTCATCATAGAGGGAAATAGTGTCTTTTACAGGAAAGAGGTCAGATTTGGAACTATACAACCTTGGATTATTGAGCCTTAGACCACCTTTCCCACTTAAAGCAGCACTGAAGGTCCTACTGACAAAGATTACCAGCAGTTGGCTTCAATTGTATGTGTGAGGAAAGCCGAGACATTCACGTGGCACATGGATAAAAGACTCACTATCTCCTTATGGCTATATTGGACCATGCTGGCTGTTTAGAATCCCCTTCTTTCTGTAGGATCCTCTTATGAGTCTACAAAACGGTCTCATGGCTAAAACTCACTGGTACATAACTGGTTAGGACATTTAACAGAAAATTTCATCCTTCATCAAAGCCCAGCTGAAACAACACCTCAGCCGAAGCTTCAACTCCCCCGGACCATAATAGCCCAGTGTTTACACAATACATGTAGCCAGAGCAGATCAGGTTATACAGTTCAGGATAGGTGGACGGGACGGAGGGGCTTTTTAAAAGAAAGAACACAAAATAATAATTCAAATTTGATAGGAAGGTAAATATTTATATAGAATGAAAAAAGAAATAACGAATTATAGAATTTTAAAAGCTGGCAGGTACAACAAACATTGCAAAATCCAGAAAAAAACACATTTTTGTGAATGAACTGCCTGACACATTTTTATATGTTCCCTACATTTTTAGCTACATACTATTTTGTATGCATACATATTTTTGTAATGCTTTCTACCAAACAGAAAAAAAAGATAATTTCTTCTTTCTTTTAGCATGGTTAATTAAAGTTTGTTACTATTGCTAGGTGGGATGCAGAAAACATATAAACACACAGAGATTTCCTCAGTATTGTACTACCACTACAGTTTGTTCCTATAAACACAGGAATCAGGAATTCTGATAGATTCTACATCATGTAATTCTCATTACACACTCACATACCCACACACCCACACGTTCTACCTATGTATGTATAGCGGGTGTGGGTGTATTTATAATTGCATGTATTCCATCCTTAAGTATGTTCCTGACCTGAGGAAAATTACATTATGATTAGTCATTGACGAGAGCCAAATCCCCCACTTCCAATTTGATGTTTGGAAGAATTTTCCAAAGACTAGTTTCTGGGTCCATATATTTCAAGTCTTCTTTCACTCCCACGATCTACACACTTCTGGTGCCAGGTGTGATGTGATCTCTGGCCCTGCATCTTCATTTCATCAATGAACTGGAACGTGGGTAGTAGGCATATTCGTGGGAGCCATTTCTGTACCAGCTTGGCTAGAGTGTACACAGAAGTGACCGCAGAAAGAACTAATCCCAAAACAACTGTAATCCCAACTCCACTGCTGCTTAACCAAACCTCAGAATTGCTCTTGTAGCACCACCCAACACTGAGGGAGATGGGATGGAAAGAAAGGCAGAGAGAAGAGAAGGTCTTAACTGATTCCATTTAATTCCATTTCACTGTGCAAATTTTACAAAAGCCCATGACCACTTGAACACATTCCTAGAACTTCTCCAAGGCTCTTTGAAGGCGCCCATGGAAGTGAGCTGTATTAAGACTGAAGATTCATTAGCTTCACAGGAACTCTGCCCCCTTTATATTACCTTTCTTGATTAACCTATTATATTGTCGCTTACCATTATCCTGCATTTATGTCCTGTCTTTACCACTCACTACCTATGTGATTTGAGTCATATCTATTAGCCTTGCTGAGTTGCAGTTTGAAAATCTGTAAAGTGAGGGTAAAATAGAGAACGTTCCTGGGGCTCTTGGGAGAATGGTGTGAGGTGATGGCTGGGAAGTTTCTTGAAAACCAGCAAACAGTTGCCATGCCCATGGCAGATCTGGTGATGGAAGTGGCAGTGGATGTGTCCTTCACACTCATTGGTTATGACATAGGGGACAAAGAAGCAAGTGAGTCTCTGAACGGACCTTGGATTGCCCTCAGAATAGCAGTCAATTTTTTTTTTTTTTTTTTACACTTTATTTATTTATTTATTTATTTATTTATTTGGCTGTGTTAGGTCTTCGTTTCTGTGCGAGGGCTTTCTCTAGTTGCGGTGAGCGGGGGCCACTCTTCATCGCGGTGCGTGGGCCTCTCTCTATCGCGGCCTCTCTTGTTGCGGAGCACAGGCTCCAGACGCGCAGGCTCGGCAGTTGTGGCTCACGGACCCAGCTGCTCCGCGGCATGTGGGATCCTCCCAGACCAGGGCTCGAACCCGTGTCCCCTGCATTGGCAGGCAGATTCTCAACCACTGCGCCACCAGGGAAGCCCCTAGCAATCAATTTTTAAACAAAGCTTATGAGACCCTTTATGGGCTGGCCCTGCTTATCTCTCCCACCTTACTTCACCTCTAAAACTTTTCTCTCCAACACCCCCCTACTCCATTCTTGCTGCTGAACCACTAGGGAATTTCTCCACCATGCAACACTTCTCTGGCCTTTGGGCCTTTTCTCATGCTAATCCCTCTGTCTGGAAGACTCTTATCCCCACATTCCCCGTTTGCCTCACTACCTTTTTTTTTTTTTTTAATTTAATTAATTAATTAATTAATTTTTGTCTGTGTTGGGTCTTCTTTGCTGCGTGCGGGCTTTCTCTAGTTGTGGTGAGTGGGGGCTACTCTTGGTTACGGTGCGCAGGCTTCTCATTGCAGTGGCTTCTCTCGTTGAGGAGCACAGGCTCTAGGCGCACGGGCTTCAGTAGTTGTGGCACGCGGGCTCAATAATTGTGGCTCACGGGCTCTAGAGTGCAGACTCAGTAGTTGTGGCGCACGGGCTTAGTTGCTCCGCGGCATGTGGGATCTTCCTGGACCAGGGCTCGAACCCGTGTCCCCTGCATTGGCAGGCGGACTCCCAACCACTGAGTCACCAGGGAAGCTCACTACCTTTTGATGGTCCTGCAGGACGCAGCTTAGCTGACGCCTCCTCCAGGACATTGTCTCTGAAGCCCTGGTCTGTGTCCTACGTGTTTCCTGGTCCACGGTACACCCTACCCCCACGTGTCCCACAGCATCCTGCTCTTCCTCTATCTCTGCACTTAGCGCACTGATTATAATTTCCTGCTCGTTTATCTGTCTTCCCCCACTAGCCTGTGGGCTCCTCGAGGACTCACAGTACTTAGTGCCATGACTAGCAAACACTAGGTGTTCAATAACTATTTGTCAATGAATATACAAGTGAAAATAAGAAAAAAAGCTGACCCTCCAATCCCTTAGTGGCGTCTGGAAGAAGCAGCATAAGGCAGCATCCTCTGGGATGCATCTTTGGGCAGTCGGCTGGCTTAAGAGCAAAGTAAACTTTCTCCTATCAAATGACAGAGGGTGAAAGCCTCACTCCCTAAAAGCACCTCTTCAAGGAGCATGGATACCATTTGCTGGAGTCATTGATCCCAGACCTCAAAAGGTTTGCAGAAGTTGTTGGACTAAATGAAGGGACCTTCTACAGGTCAGGGACAGGTGCCCTGAAAACATAGGCCTCCCTGATTGTTGGGTAACCAGCCACATAAAGGAGTTGCAGGTGGCTGTATGAGGTGCTCACTCAGTGGCCAGCCTGGGGCTACTCTGAACAGGAAGAAGGGCTCTGCCTGCTGTGGGAGCACAGGAATAGAAGTGGAGGAAAGAAATGGGTCATTAATCAGAAGATAATGGCCTGAGGTCAGCCTTCTTTCAACCCCAAAATTCATCTCTAAAGCTCAGGGTATTGCCAACAAATCAACTTTTCTTAGGAGAAGTGTCTAATCTGTGCTTGAATAAAGCCCCGTTCTCCTCTGCGTAGGCAGAAGCAGAGCAGGAAGCCTCTGTCATGGGATTTTTTCTTTTAGATGCAATGGGGAGGCCACTTTACTCACTCCTAATTGTCCTTTATGGTCTGAAATTCCACAGTTAGACATGCATTCTTTTGGCTTCGTATTTCCTTCCCTGTTAAAATACAAATATCCCTGGCAGCCTGTGTTCTGAACCGTATCCATCATTTACACTTTATATTACTTGGTATAATCCACTCCTGACCTCAGGATTTGCTACCTGAGTCAGGGGAGTTGAGAGTGCTCTAAAGAGGATTTCAAGCCCCAAAGTCACTGTCCCCTCCTTTTCACTTTTTCCAAGTACCTTTGTCCCTGCCCCAGCTAGAAATATTAGTAATCCTATGATACTCTTCACCATGGATACTGTTTTCTTTCTCTGCATTTTCTACTTCTCTCCCTCCATTATTTCTCTTCTTTCATTCAATTTCTTCTCTTTTTTTCTCTCTAATCCATCTACCCCAAGCCCGGAGAAACATCCATACATATGTTCATGTGCATTCTTTAACATAGTGGCAGTGTGGTATTTGAAGAAGAGCACAAAAGCTTTGTTTATCTAGCTTTGTTATCTTCTATTGTTTAGTACCTATGTGACTTTGGACAAGTCGTTAGTCTTATTTTTTCCTTTGGAAAATGGGAATAATAAGTTATACCAACCTAGCAGAGAGCTGTCGAGACTCAATGCAGCCTGGCTGATATGGTTGGGTCACAGCAAACCATTTCTCCTTTCCCCTCTATCTTTATCTGGGCCTAACAAGAACCCTCAGTGAACCCGTGGGCATTGCTCAGCTATGGGGACTGGAGATCATTAATCTCTCTTGTCAGCCACTTTTACTATTATCTTTTCATTTTCCCTGGCTTTACTCTTCCCCCTATAATAGTGTTCTTAATTAGGTTGCAATAAGTCTGTAACATGGCAGCCTGGTATTGTAAACACAGGTGCTTTTTCTAATCAATTTCAATGGAAATTCCACAACTTTAGACCAATGCTTCCAAAAGCATGGTATTCAGTCTAGCTGCATCAGAATCTCTAAGAGTGTTTGCTAAAACTGCAGATTCTTGGGCCCTATCCCAGAGTTCTTAAATAGAGATCTCTGGAAATGTGGTCTGGAAGCCAATGTTGGCCAAGCACTCCAGGTGATTCTCATGAGAGCTATTGTCTTACAGGTTAAACTTAGTCTTACAGGTTAAGCTTAGTACCTACACTGACTGTTGCAACAAAGGGAAAAGCATTCATCAGCTCTTACTGACTATTCATAGCAGTACGATAACCTTTTTCCGCCGGCCATTAAGACCCAAGAAATGACTTGCCAGGAGGCTCACAGCTGGTTAGTGACAGAGACAGAAGGAAACCCAATTCCCTGCTAGGAGGTTCAGGTCTGTCTCTACAGCACCATGCTGTCTGACCCTCCAACCACCATCAATCCTTCTTTCAAAGAGTTCTCACCATTGAACAAAATAGTTCCAGAATCTTCAGGCAAAAGAAGTAAAATAAGTGTGTGTGTGTGTGTGTGTGTGAGAGAGAGAGAGAGAGAGATACAGAGACAGAGATAGACAGACACAGAGCACAGAGACAGAGAGACAGAAACAGAAACAGAGAAAGAGAGAGAGGGAGAGAGAAAGAGATCTCCCTCTTTTACTACCTACGCTCATTACATTTTCTCTTATTTTCAAATTCGTCATGAAGGTTAAATGCTTGATATGTTCTTTTTAAATTCTTGAAAATTCAATTTCAGGTGAGTATAATCATAATTAAATTTCATTATGGAGAAGGAATTTAGATGACTATTGGCATTTTTTTCTTAATACTGAGATTTGATCTATATGTCCATTTAAGTATCTTATGTTCTTCCTTATAGTTGGGAACTGTTCTATCAAGTTTCATGCTTCCACCTGATAAAAGATTTTTGGACCAAAGTAATCATTTAAAACATAGCTATTATCTGGCAGAGAAATTAATTTAATGATATCTCAGGAAGAGTGAAGTTGAAAGAGCAATGGTCTGAATGTCAGCAGATTTGAGGTTGCAGCCCGAAGAATGAGACTGGAACCCTGGGTAAGTCACTCATCCTCCCAGGTCTCAGGTCCCTCATTGGGAAAATAAGATAGAAAATTTGAATGCTTCATGCACTGTGTTCTGCACAGTGACGTGCCTTGATATGTTAGTGATCATTCATGGGAAATGCTGCCAGACACCACATCCCGTCTCAGAGAACCTTGACACATATTCTTGTAATAAAGGCTGTGAGAAATTCTGAAGGAAAGAATCTAGTCTAACTTTTCTCAACCCAACTTTTCCCAAGCCCATTTCATTCTCCATTCAAAAATTATTTATTGTGTATCTACTTTGTATAAGGCAGTGTTCCAGAAGCTAGGGATTAAGCAGGAAAAAAAACACACTGAAATGCCTTCCCTCAAGAAACTTACATTTTAATGGGGGAGACACTAAAAGCAACATAAAAAATTGAAAAGTATATAGGATATTAGAAGATGAAAAGTGTTATGAAATAAAATAAACCAGGGAAGAGAGTTGGTAGAAGGGAGGTGTGAGTGACCAATATTCTTTAAGAATAATTCTTATTAATATCTCTGGACCTGATGTTGTGCAAAAATATAACCTGGGCATCCCTCTACTGGAAAGTGTCTAAAGGCTTGTCTGCTCTTAAAGTCATCTGTTTTGCTATGAAAGATCATACTGAGAATCTCGCTGGTACGTAGGGAAAGATAGAGTTGGTCTTTGGCACCATAACTGATTATATAGCCAGATAACTCCCATGATGTCACCTAGAGAGTAACTCAGTCTACCTACCCTTTGTTCACCTAGCACTACACTGGGTGCTATTAGGAGACACTAAAGTAGAAACCATTGCCCTGACCCTAAGGCAGTTGAGAGTCTTACTGGATAAAAGAACTGAGAGAGTAATTCCAGGTCAATGTCTGCAGTGCAGTTGAATACAGGGAAAGATATTAGACAGAGAATCATGAGGTTTGTTACCTACAGGACATTCTGCCCCTAGTCAGTGGTTTTGTACCATCACTTCACCAATCTCGGCTCAATTTTGTTACATTTAAGATGCAGATGTTGGACCAGATGACCTCCAAGTTGCTTATACTGGTGAAATGTTATTTTATATACTTGTATGAGGTAGATTTATGCATTCACTTAATAAACATCTATTGAGTTCCCAGTGATACTTGGCTCTGGAGTCAAGGTAAATAATCCAAGAAACGTTCTTTGAAAAAATCTCACATTTAGTAATGCTTTTTTGACTAACGTTTGCTGAGCACTTACTATGTGCCAAGAGCTTTTCTGAATGCTTTTCATATATAATTCACAACCTTTTGAGGAAGATACTGTTTTTTGCCCCATTGTGGGAAGCAGAATTCTAAGAGAACCCCAATGACTCTTGACCTTGTAGGATGCCCTCCTGTTGAATGTGGGTAGAACCTGTGAATCTGATGAGATGTCACTTCTGTGATTAAGTTATATTATATGACAAAAGGGATTTGCAGCTGGAGTCAAAGTCCCTAATCAGAAGAAGGAGTGATGTATTTTATATATAGTAGTGTGTATGTGTCAATCCAAATCTTCCAATTTATCCCTCCCCCACCCTTACCCCCAGTAACCATAAGTTGGTACTCCTTAAACTAACACAACATGTAAATCAACTATATTCCAACAAAATTTTTAAAAAAATAAAAATGAAAAAATAAATTAAAAAAAAGAAGTAATGTCAACAAGATGGAGATATAGGAGTTTCCACATTCATCTTCTCACAAAAACATCAATTTGCACAACTAACCATGCACAAAAATACCTTCACAATAGCTAAGGATTCCAGATGAGAGATTACAGCGCATGGGTGGAGCACAGAAATAAGAAAAGACAATTCAAGAGGTTAGAAAGGACAGTATCACGTTACACTCATCACCCCTCCTGCAAGCTTGAGCAGTGTATTACAGAGAGAGACACCCACCCCATGGGAGAAAGAGAGTGCAGTGAGCACCCAACTTCACTGTGGACCCCAGCATGAGGTCCCCATCACCCCAGGCACCCGCAGACCCAGTCTCCAGACCCACCCCTGCATCAGGACAGCCTCTGCAGTTCCAGGCTCTAGGCTAGCCCCAGCGCCAGGCTGATTCCCATGGATCCAAGCTCCAGGCAAGTTCCCATGGCTCCAGGCTCCTTTCCCGCCCAAGTATCAGTCCAGCACTCACAGACCACGCCTCCAAGCCAGCCCCTGCGGCCCCAGGGTCTAGGCCTTCCCTAGTGCCAGACCTTCCCTTGTACTCTCAGGCTCTCGGGGAACCAGGATCCAGGCATGCCCCAGCAGACCTCAAGGCTAGGCTGACCCCCACTGACCCAGGCTCCAGGCCTGCCCAGGACCAGGCCAGCCCTCATGAACCCAGGCTCCAGGTCAGCCCACATAGACATAGGCTTCAGGCCTACCTCCACAGACCCAGGGTCCAGACCTGCCTCTGTGGGCCCAGTCTCCAGGCCCACCCCTACAGACCCAGTCACCAGGCTCACCCCAGTACTCCTTGGTGCCTAGTTGCCCCCCGTGGACCCAGGCTCCAGGCCTGCTCCTGCAGACCCAAGCACCAGACTGGCCCATTTGAGAACTTCAGGCAGCAAGCACGTCATGGATTCCACAAGATGAATATCTGGACAGGCTGACTGGTAAAGGGGTTTCCCTGCCAAAGACAGTGTGTAAAGACTGGAAGAGATGCCTACTTCTTCAAAAGCACAGACATCAGCACAAGGCTATAAGAGTCATGAAAGATCAAGGAAATAGGACACCACCAAGGGAATAAAATAAAGCACAAGTAACCAGCCCTAAAAATGTGGAGATCTACAAATTGCCTGACAATTCAAAATAATTATTTTGAAGATCAGTGATGCAGACAACTAAACGAAATTAGGAAAACAATACATAAACACAATGAGAAGTTTAACAAAGAGATATAAACCATAAAAAGGAACCAAATAGAAATTCTGGCGGTGAAGAACGCAATGGTGGAACTGAAAAATTTCATGGAGAACCTCAATAGCAGACTCAATAATCAGAATAAAGAATCAATGAGCTCAAAACAGATCATTTGAAATAACTCAACCAGAAAAAAGAAAAGAAAAAAGAATGAAAAAGAATAAAGAAAGCCTGTGGAAATTATGACATATGATCTAACACAACAGTGTACGCATTCTGGAAGCCCCAGAGGAGCAGTGGGCAGAAAGCTTAGTTAAGGAAATAATGACAGAAAACTTTCCTCACCTGAAAAGGGAAAAAAACATCCAGATCTGTGAAACCCAAAGAACCTCAAATAGATTATATACAAAGACAACTTTGCCAAGAAACTTTAAAATCAAATTCTCAAAAGTCAAAGACAAAGAGAGAATTCTGTCGAGAGCCCATGGTAAGATATTCAGGACTTTTGCTACCTGGTTGTTATAATATTGGCAGCTGGAAGGGCCATAATGGAAGTATTTACCTCATGGAAATCAGCAAGCACTACAAATCAGGGTTTTCTGGTTTGTTTGTTTTTTTTTAAAGGGACAGCAGGGTAACCAGCCTCACGACTGAATTGATGATTCTTCAGACACAGTATAAATAGAGACCGAACATCTATCAAGTATTGCTGGTATTCAGAGAAAAGGAAGAATTTTTGCATGATAAGGTCCGAGTAGGAGAGCATCATGAAAAGTTAGAGTCTGTAGGTGGTTCAAGAAATACGGCAGAGACTGTGGGAAGAGCATTTCAAACGAAGGGACAGCACATTTGGAGCGCGGCACAGAGGTGGCAAGGAATGTCGTGTGTGCGCACCTGGAGCAGAGGGCCATGCTGGGCACATCATTCTCCATCATGAGAGGCTGGCACGGGATGGCATCCTGAGAGCAAAGTGTGCTCTGCAAGGGAGGGGTCTGGATGGATCCCAGCAACCTACCAGATGGGCTGGGGGTGGGGCACTCACAACTGTCCATCAAACACGACCCAGAGGCCCAGGGCACAGTATACTGGAATGGGAAGGTGGAGACCAAGGCCCCATCAAGAAAGAAGAGTGCTAATATGAACCCAGCGTGAAACCAACTCAAATCAGCTGGCACTGCACTGGGTGTAGCCACTTAATAGAACAGACACATTCACTGGACAATAGAGGCAAGAACGGCCTTAAGGAGTTTGATTTAGTTTCAGTACTAAGTCCACTAGTGGAAAAAAAATACAAATGTATCAACATTTAGTTGTGTACATTTTCTCAGAGCCCTACTATGCAGTGTCAAAAGAACTGGTTGAAAAGAAAACATTCCTCCTTTTAACCCAAGTGCATTGCCTCCTGGGTACAATAAAAACATTTACTGGTATGTGTGTTTAATGCCCTCTGTTGGACACCCCCTTTAGCCTCTCTTCAGACCCTCTTCCCTAACTGCTGCAACTGGCTTCATGGAGGTCTGACTGGACAGCCCTCACCTCAGACTTCACCACTCACCTCCCAGCTCTTTCTTTGTTGATGCTGTGCTTTGGGTCACCTGTATTGGTGACCAGCTGACTCTGCCCATGTTTCGCTCTGCTTGTGCTTCACTCCTGCTTCCTGCTTCCTTTCTTCTCCTCCGTTAAATCTTTTACTCAGCTCTGTTTTCTGAGGAAACCAAGAGGAGACGTGTACTAACCAAATGACTTAGTATCTTATAGACATAAATATGAACAACAGAGATCTTAATGACTGACCTACCTACCAGGAATAGATTGATGGATAGAAAACTTTCTTAGTGAAAAGCCACAAGTAGTAGGTTTGTTCTGATCCGCAGATGTCCAGATTCCCCTAACCCAGACCTATTTGATAAAGTTTGGATAACATGCAACCTACTCACCATAATTTGGAAGAGAGAAAATTTCAAAGTTTGTTGGTTAGGATGTACCTACTGATTTAGTGGGTATAAAAAATATCTTGTTTGAGGTATATTGGTAACCATTTGCTCAGAGCTGAGGTGCAAATACCATTGGAAGGAGGAAAATAGTTACATCACCAATCACAATGCCTGGAAATCTCTGACATCACTAGTCTAAGTAAGTCTAAGAATTACTTGCTTATTTTCTATTGAATTTCATGGGTAACTCATTTTCCTCACTGCTTCAGAAGTATACACATTTAAAGTTTAATAAGTAACTTTTTGGAAGGTATTTTTTAATGCTTTCTGCACAATTTAAAGTGCTTTAATGGCTTATCACTTTTAATGTTCACAACTCTGATGTGGGTACAGTATTATTATTATTCTCCTTTTTATAGTTAAGAAAGTTGATATCCAGAGACATAAAGTAACTTCCTGAAGGTCATACAGCCCTTTAACAATATAGAATAGAGCTGGGGATTTAGACCCAGTGGGGGCTGACTCCAAAGCTTGTACTCCTAACCCAGTCAACACACTGTCCCACATTTTGATGCCCTGCTATGTTCAGTTAGAAAAGTGAAAGATTGTGCAAATATTTGGTGAGTTGGGAATGTAGTAAAACATCAGTGGATAGCTCAGAGCCTCACTGCACTTGGGCCAACATGACACCAAGTTAATGGATGAAAGTGAGGAATAAAATCAAAACAGGGCACTGTTTGGTACCCAGATGGGCTTCCCACTGAGTTAAGGTGAATCAGTTTGACTTCGTTTTGTTTCTCATGGATTGAAACAATCAACCAGTTGTCAGGGGTTATACTGATACCAATCAATTTGATTTTAAAATGCACTAAGTCCATTTATGAATGTTTCTAACCAAACTTTTGGCATTTTAATCAATTATTTGACTTGATTAGGATGCAGATAGAAACCAATTACTATTTGTAATTTATCTCAGCTTCTTGTCTAAACTGTTCTAAAATGGTTACTTGATGGCAATAGCTGCATAGAACTGAGAAAAGGGTCCACTAACTTATGCCTAAGTCACATTAATTTGAGTGTTCTTACTTTTGGAAATTTTTTTTTTTTCTGTCTAGAAAATTGAGTTCCTAGGCAGATCGTGTTCTACTTCTACAACTGAATTACCTCTACGTAGGACCATGTACGTATGGAAAGGTCAAAGACTAGATCTTAAGAATGTTAGAAAAAATTAATCTCTCTCCTATTTGTAAGATTAGGAGAACTGAGGAATCTCACAATCCCTTTTTCTTAATCTTCTCAAAGAGCTGAGATCCAAGAACCTGTGGTTTTTCTTAGTTCTGAGAACACCCAGCATTTGAACACCGGGCCTGTTATGTCACGGATCTAGTGAGGGGAGGGGGCCCCAGATGTAAAACTAATTGCTCAATAAAATGTAGAAGAAAAGGCTGCAAGATTCCTGACTTCATGATGTGACGATGAGCAAACCACGTAACTTCCCTGAGCATCACTTCTCCTCATGTATGAAGTGACACAAGGTTGTCGTGGGGATGGAATGAGATGATACATGTGAACACTGTCAAGGGCTGTACACCTGCAAGAGGAAGATTTTATGTTACCCTCCTGTGCCCAGGAGAGGTGATGTATCCAGATAGGAGGCACTTTGGAGGGCATGGTAGGCTGAATAATGGCCCCAAATATATCCACATCCTAACTACCTGGAACCCGTAAATGTTACCTTATATGGCAAAAGAGCCTTTGTTTAAGGTCAGGATCTTGAGATGGGAAGATTATCCTGTATAACCAGGTGGTCCTAAATGTAATCATAAGGTCCTTACAAGAGGGAGCAAAGGGAAACTTGACTACCTAAGTGAGAGATGTGACAAGGGAAGTGACGGACTGGAGTGATGGGATGAACAAAGGATTGCCAAGGAATGATGGCAGCCTCTAGAAGGTGGAATGAGGCAAGAGACAGATTCTCTCCTGGAGCCTCCTGGAAGGAACCATCCCTGCTGACACCTTGATTTTAGCTCTGGAAGACTCATTTCAGACTTCTGACTGCCAGAACCGCTAGAGAATAAACTTGTGTAGTTTTAAGCCACTAAGTTTGTGATCAATGGTTACAGAAGCAACAGGAAACTAATACAGGAACCAGGGATCTGGTTCCCTGTCCCTATTGCTGCTTTCCTGCCTGCCTGCCAAAATGGGATACGCTGCTCTCATGTGCCTTCCAAACATGGAGCTCACGTCATGATTCCAAGCACACCTTTCTGGACATTGTAGGGTTTTTCTAACGAAAGTCATTATTCCATTTAACATGAACAGTGCATACAAGAATCCAGCCCAGTTTCTCTCAGGCAAAGGGAATTTACAACAGGTGTAAAGAGGAGACACAGTTAAGAAAAATCCTAAAGTGCTGCCTGTAATGCAGGTGGCCGGACCAAACATCCAACCAATTACCCACCCATTGGTCAACATGTTTGAGCAGTTGTATGTGTAGACAGTCACCGTGCAAGTTAACAAAAGAGAGCACAGGTTTTCTGAAGAAGGAAGTAGCGTGGGTTAACAGCAAAAATAGAGCGAAAAGAAGTCTTGCCTCTAACCCGTCAGGAGGCTTTAACTAGCCACAACCTCTCTGAAGCTTGGTTTCCTCTTAAGAGTAGGGGTTACACTGTAGACAATGTTTGTGCTTTTTAAGTGCCTTGCTTGCTATATGAACTTCCCTGAATACCCACAACAATACTATAAGTGAAGTATTGCTATTTCCGTTTCAGTGTGAAGAGCCAAGCCCTAAGTTCACCACACCCTCCAACATCGCTACAAGTCTGACTGCAGACGCCGCGCTCCTCTCACTGCATCACAGTGCAAAACCATACTCAGCCTTCAAGCTCCCTTGCACCTTTAATGTTTTGCACCTCTCCCTGCCTTTGCCCAAGTAGTTTGTTCCCTCTGCCTAAAATGTACTTACCTAACCTTTGTTTATTGAAACCCATCATTTAAGACCCAGTTGAAATACCATCCTCTCACTTGGAATGAATTCTCCCTTTGTCACATCTCATAAAAACTTGCATGACATTTGTGACAACATGGATGGACCTGGAGGACATTGTGCTAAATGAAATAAGTCAGATGCAAAAAGACAAATATCACATGATCTCACTTATATGTAGAATTAAAGAACAAACATAACAGCAAACCAAGTTCATAGATAGAGAACATATTGGTGGTTGTCAGAAGTGGGGAGAGGGGGTGGGAGAAATGGGTGAAGGAGGGTCCAAAGGTACAGACTTCCAGTTATAAAATGATTAAGGTATGGGGATGTAATGTACAGCATGGTGACTATAGTTAATAATACTGTATTGTGTATTTGAAAGTTGCTAAGAGATTAGATCTTAAAAGTCTTTATCACAAGAAAAAAATTTTTTGTAACTATGTATGATGATGGATGTTAACTAGACTTACTGTGGTGATCATTCTGCAATATATAGAAATACTGAATCATTATGTTGTACCCCTGAAACTCATATAATGTTATATGTCAATAATAGCTCAAATTTTTAAAAGCGTGTCAACATTTTCCATTTTGTGCTCTTTATGAACAAAAGCAATGGTGAGAGCCTTGTTCACCACTGAGAAGTCTGGAAAACTAAAATGTGATTGTATGTTATAAAGATGGAGATATTCTGAAAAGTGAGACAAAGCAAGAATTTTGACAAGGGACAGTGTCTCTGGGAGGGTGAGAATGAACATCTTTAGGAATAAAAAGAAATGATGTTAACTGAGAACTCAAGGGAAACCTTGAGGAGAGCCACCTTGAGTTCTGACTCAATTTCTCCCGCACTCTTGGTGGGAATGTAGAACGGTAGAGCCACTATAGAAAACAATTTCAAGGCGCCACAAAAACTTAAAAATAGAACTACCCATATGACTCAGCAATCCCACTTCTAGGTGTGTATCCAAAAGAATTGAAATTGAGATCTTAAGAAATATGTGTACTCCCAAGTTCATTGCAGCATTATTCACAATTGCAGAGAGATGTAAAGAACCCAAATGTCCATCAACAGATAAATGGATAAAGAAAATG
The DNA here is from genome assembly GCF_028564815.1 of Eubalaena glacialis. Lineage (NCBI taxonomy): Eukaryota > Metazoa > Chordata > Mammalia > Artiodactyla > Balaenidae > Eubalaena > Eubalaena glacialis. The sequence continues at coordinate 72,738,438 of NC_083718.1, read as the reverse complement.
TGGTATATATATATATATATATATATATATATATATATATATATATACACACACAATGGAATATTATTCAGCCTTAAAAATTAAGGAAATTCTACCATTTGCAACAATGTGGATGAAACTGGAGGACATTATGCTCAGTGAAATAAGCCAGTAACAGAAGGACAAATACTGCATGATTCCACTTATATGAGTTATCTAAAATAGTCAAAAGTATAGAAGTAGAAAATAGAAAGGTGGTTACCAGGAGAGGGGCTGGGGAAAATAAGGAGTTGTGCAGTGGATGTAAGGCTAAAGTTACACAAGATGAAGTTCGAGAGATCTGCATTATAACATAGTATCTCTAGCTGACAATACAGGGTTGTGCACCAAAAAAATTTAAGAGGGTAAATCCCAAGTTGAATGTTCTTACAACATACACAACACACACACACCCACACACACACAAAGGGGCACAAGGAAACTTTTAGAGGTGATAGATGTTTATTACCTTGATTCTGGTAATGATGTCTGGTGGTGTATACAAATGTCCAACTTCATTAAATTGTATACATTAAATATGTGTGGGTTTTTTGTCTTCAGTTATACCTCAATAAAGCTGTAAAATAATTAAAAATTTTTGTTCATCTGTAGGATTGAGAGTGAAAAGAAAACCACAAAACTGGGAGAATATTTGCAACGTATATAATCAAAGGATTATATCCAGATTACTAACAGTACTCTACATATGAATATAAAACAATTTTTAAAAAGGATCACTCACCTAGGCATTTCACAGATGAAACAGAAACAGCTGACACATGTGAACATTACGCTTAAGCACATTAGTAATCAGAGAAATGCAGATGAAAATCACAACAAAAAACTTTTTCACTATTAGCCAATTTTTTTAAAAATTAGCATTCTGAATAAGATACATGTAACTTGTAAAATGCAAATGGCATGTATAATTATGTTGGGAAATACTTTTACTTTCCCAAATGGAATTCTCAAGGGGTTCCCTGCCACCACTGAGAACTTCTACACAGTAAACTCCATGAAAGGGATGGTGTTTTTTTTCTCCTCATTATATTCTCAGCACCTATAATGCCTGGCACTTAGCGTATACTCATTAAATATTTGATGGAAGGGAGAGAGAAAGGAAGGGAGGAAGGGAGGAAAGACTGAGAGCACAGATTATGTCCCAGGTGCTTGCATGTTTAGGGCCTTAAATCTCAAGTCTGTAGTCTGTGGAGATGAAATCCTGAGACTAAGTCCAGGCCCTAAACTTTAGAACCTCAGGCAAGTCAATTAAGCAGCGGGAATCCATTTCCCCAGTTTAAAGGGAACAGGCCCCTTCACATGGTGGTGGTGAGGATCAAGGGCAGCTCTGCTTGGAAAGTGGCTGGTCACCTACTAAAGCTTTATGCAAATGTTAGCTGGTCCCTGAATGCTTTGGCCCCAAGGTCTTAGACCTCCCTGTAAACATGTTTCTGGATCATTTGCCTCCGGAGGCCTCTAGGGCTATAAACCCCTCCCCTCCTTCTGGCTACTGTCTGTACCTCTTGAATGGCAGACAAAATCTTTCTCCTGCAAAGATAAGGATGCAGAAAGGGTGTTGACAATAAGCTTCACCGGCCTCATGGGAGCAGGCAGGTCCTGTATCGCTGAATGAACGTGAATGAAGACTGTGATGGGGCCAAGATACCTGTTTCCCTTGGGGGCACAGTCAGGTCATGCATGGGCCCAGGTCAAGAAACTGAGAGGGCCTTGGGGGCTGGGGGTGGGCTGCAATCTAAACCCATTGTTCATCTTAGGAGAAAGGCCTTCCCCTGTGCCACTCACTGACTCTCCCCCCGAACCGTCTAAAAGGTTGGAGGTTTAGGAATGTTATCCAACCTGGGCTTAGCCACAGTAGCAGGCAGGTGGGCCGCTAGGGACACAGGGACAGGAAGACGGCCTTTCCATCCATACATGTCAGAAGAATTGGGGCAGCCCTCCCAGGGCCACACCAGCAGGAGAAGCCCACATGCCCCAAGGCGGTCTGCCTGAGACCAGCGGCTGGCGGCTGGCGGAGACACTGCTGGAACACCGGTCCCACCACCCCTCCCCGCTACCAGGCGGCACCAGTCCCAGGTCAGCACGTGTGCTTCAAATCCAAAGGGCCGGGAGCTGGGACAGGGCTGAGAGACTTCTAGGATCAATGGGACTCAGGCTGCCGTGGGTGGCACAGCAACAACTGCTGTAGCCGAAAGTCCCCAGGAGGGTGGGATGTAGAGACACTTAGAGGGTGGAGTCAGCCCTGACTGCACTGAAGGGTCAAAAAGAGATAGCAGTGACAATAATAACAAATAATAACAAAAAGATAATAACAAAAAGGTAAGAACCACATTTTCTTGTATGATCGTTATGTGCCCGGCATTTTACATGCTTGTGTTCTTTAATTCTTGCAGTCTTACAAGACTTTGTAAGTCTTCTTTAATTTCTTACGGAAACTGGCATTATGACCATTCTGCTGAGGCACAGGGAGTCTCACAAGGTCACACGAGAGTCCGGTCCAGAGCCAGTCTTATGAGCTCAGGGGGTCTGACTCTCTACTGCTCACTCCCTACTGCTCTTATGCCCACTGAGAACAGAAATCTGTTTCTGTGGTTGGTTTTCTGATCTGAGACCACCGTGTGTCAGGCCCTGAGCTCTTATGAAGCCAAGGCCAAGGCAGAGCTGGAAGAGAGACAGACCAAACCCTTTCATTTTGGCAGATATTAACCTCTGTAAGTCCTGGCACCAGCTAGGGGTCGGACGTACAAAAGTGGAGGACAGACCGGATCCCACCTCCTGTAGCCCATGACACAGTCCAGTGGAGGCTCCAAGAGCCTGAAAGAGGGCAGAGGCCTGGACATGGAAGGAGGGGCAGTGGACCTCCTGGAGGACATGATATCTAATTTGAAACCTGAAGGATGAGTAAGTTAGTTAGTCAGGTGTGCGGTGGTGGTAGAATGCTGTACGACAAATAACCTAGGCAAAAACCTGGAGACAGGAGAAGGTGCAGCAGGCTGGGGGATTGGAGTTCTGGGGACAAGAACTTGGAGGGCACAGGGAAGGGGGAGAAGACAAGGCTGTGGATGCTGAAAGCCACAGCGATGGTGTCCAGTTTGCCTTTAGAAAGATCACTCTGGCTTCAGGGCACACATAGGGAAAGGGCAGCCTTCCCTGCTTGCATGGACAATGGGATAAACCATAATAACCATTGTTATTATGGATGCAGGGGTGGTGCTTAAAAGTAGAGTCTGGGAAGGGTCTAGAGCAGCAGTCCCCAACCTTTTTGGCATCAGGGACTGGTTTTGGGGAAGACAATTTTTCCACGGACAGTGGGGTGTGGTGGGGATGGTTCAGGCTGTAATGAGAATGATGGGGAGCGATGGGGAACAGCAGATGAAGCTTCGTTCGCTCTCCAGACACTCACCTCCTGCTGTGCGGCCTGGTTCCTAACAGGGGGGTTGGGGACCCCCTGGTCTAGAGGAGCCTGGCAGAGCCTCCTTCTACTGCACTACAGGACGCACCAAGGCCCTAGAGCACACCGCTTGGAGAAAGATGGACCAGGTCTTTTGGCTAGAGGCTCATGGGGCAAGAACCCACAACCTGCCTTGTATTGACTCATGTGCCCTTGACAGAAGCATCCACAGACAGGCACCACCCTGGGGTTGGCAGGTCCAACTGGGGCAGGGGGCAAGCCCAGAGCAGTTGTTGGGACAGCTGTGTCTCGTGTCGCTTTCCCTCCAATCCATCCTCCCCACTGCTGTCAGAGGTACGTGGTATAAAACACAGCCCCTCATGTCACTGGTCTGCTTAGTGCTCGTAAAGAAATGGTTGGTAACACCGCAGAAGCCTTAACCCGAATCAAGGCAGTAGACCTACATTGAACTAGTAGTCATCGCATTCTTCACTTCCTCACACTCGCATTGTTTTAAAAGCCACTTTCATTTAAGAACGTTATAGATGAGGGACTTCCCTGGTGGCACAGTGGTTAAGAATACGCCTGCTAATTCAGGGGACACGCGTTCAAGCCCTGGTCTGGGAAAATCCACATGTCGTGGAGCAACTAAGCCCTTGCGCCACAACTACTGAGCCTGTGCTCTAGAGCCCACAAGCCACAACTACTGAGCCCGCGTACCTAGAGCCCGTGCTCGGCAACAAGAGAAGCCACCGCAATGAGAAGCCCGCACACCACAGCAATGAGTAGCCCCCGCTCACCGCAACTAAAAGCGTACATGCAGCAACGAAGACCCAACGCAGCCAAAAATAAATTAATTAATTTTAAAAAAGTTGATGATTTCATCTAACAGATATTTAACAACAAAAAAAAAGAATGTAATAGATGAGCCAGTAAAAATGGTTAATTTTATTAAATCTCAACCCTTGAATACAGGTCTTTTTAAAGATTTGGTGTGATGCTATGGGAAGTACACACAATGTGCTTCAGCTGCTTACTGATGGATGATGCTGCATCCTCACAAAGCTCTCATGTGGTTGTTCAAGGTGTGAGCTGAACAAGCTGCTCTTCCTGCAGGATACCATTTTTACTTGAAAAAGTGACTGACAAACAATGGTTATGCCAATTTAGGTATTTGTTAGACATTTTCTCAAAAATGAGCAAAGTGAATTTGTCAATTCAAGGGGAACAAACTGACAGTTTTTGTTGCCAATGATAAAATTCGAGCGTTCAAAAGAAAATGAGACCCTTGAAAACTCCCATGTGCTTGTGAGCTTGACAGCTCCCCAGCCCTCAAAGACTGTTCTGAGGAGATCAGTGGTGATATTAACAAATGTGATGTTGTTGAATATGGTGTAATGAAATGTGTCAACGCTGGGAAGAGTTGTCTAGCTCAGAGAATCAATAGTTTCCAAAAGACTAATGAACGATGTTACAAAATGAACCATGGATTTAAAAAATCTATTCAAAGTGCAAGATTGACCCGTGAATTTTTAAAAATAAACTTTATTTTTTAAAGTTTGTTTCCCTGAAGTATAGTTGATTTACAATGTTGTGTTAGTTTATGCTATAGAACAAATTGATTCAGTTATATATATATATATATATTCTTTTTTCATATTCTTTTCCATTTGGTTTATTACAGGATACTGAATATAGTTCCCTGTGCTATACAGTAGGACCTTGTTGTTTATCCATTCTATATATAATAGTTTGCATCTGCTAATCCCAACCTCCCAATCCATCCCTCTCCCACCCCCCTCTCCCTTGGCAACCACAAGTCTGTTCTCTATGTCTAAAACAAAACTTCATTTTTTATAACAGTTTTAGATTTAAAGAAAAATTATGAAGATTGCTCAGCGAGTTCCTACATAACCTGTGCCCAATTTCCCCTATTATTAACATCTGGTATTAGCATAGTACATTTGTTATGATTAATGAACCAATATGGACACATGATTATCAACTAAAGTCCATTCTTTATTCAGATTTCTAGAGTTTTCACCTAATTAACTTTTTCCATTCCAGGACCCCATGCAGGATATCACATTACATTTAGTCACTACGGTTCCTCTTGCTCTGACGGTTTCTCAGACTCTCCTTGATTGTGATGACGTTGATAGTTTTGAAGAACATTGGTCAGGTATTTTGCAGAATGTTCCTCAATTGAATTTGTCTGACATTTTTCTCATGATTCGACTGGGGTTATGGGTTTGGGGATAAAGACCACAGAAGTGGTATTTTCATCACATCATATCAAAGGTATATATGGTATTTTGCAGAATGTTCCTCAATTGAATTTGTCTGACATTTTTCTCATGATTCGACTGGGGTTATGGGTTTGGGGATAAAGACCACAGAAGTGGTATTTTCATCACATCATATCAAAGGTATATACTGTCAACCTGATGTGTGACTGTTACGTTCGTTTTAGTCACCTGGCTGAGGTAGTGTTGGTAAGGTTTCTCCACCATTAAGTTACTCTTTTCTCTATTTTCATACTGTTCTTATTGCAAGGAAATCGTTAACTGCAGCCCACACTTAAGGAGTGGGGAGTTAAGTTCCCCCTCCTAGCAGGCAGGGTACGCATATACATTATTTGAAATTGTTCACATGGGAGATTTATCTTTTCTCCTCCATTTATTTGTTTATTCAATCATTCATGTATATATATCAATATGGATTCATACTTATTTTATACTTTGGGTTATAATCCAATACTTCTTTATTAACTTTGTTGCTTAAGTTTTTCTAGCTTTGGCCACTGGCAGCTCTTTCAGTTGACTCCCGTGTCCCTTTGATGTACCCCCATCATTCTGTGTGTGTGTGTGTATGTGTTAAGGATCATCTTGTATATATCCTGCCCCAGTCCTACTAGAATCAGTCATTTCTCCTAGGATCCCCATTTCCTTGTATTAGAGAATGGTATTAGAAACCAAGATCTAGGTACTAGGTACTGATGGATTTTAACGTAGCAGACAGCATGGTTTCAGATTCAAATAACCTTTAAGGAACTACAAATTGTCAAGTTTGGGAGTAACAGGAAAGAAGAATAGCCACATAATCTTAAAAAGGCTATTAAAAGACTCCTCCCTACAAACACATATTGACGTCTCTGCATGAAGCCAGATTTAACAGACTGAGTGCAGAGGCATATATGAGAGTCCAGCCGTCACTGTGAAGCCAGACATCAAAGAGACATGAAGAGTGTAAAACAAAGGTAACGGCAAATTATTTTTCTTTTGGAAAATATAATTTATTTTTAAATGTGGTATTTATGTTAACATGTAATCGTTTATTATTATTATTTTAAAGGAGCTAATAAATATGTTACATTTTTCTTGGTTTAAATTTCTAAAAGATGGTAAATCCCAATACATACAGTCACATAAACAAAAGTTCTTTGAGTTTCTTAATAATTTTTAAAAGTGTAAATGGGCTCTGAGACAAAAAGGTGTGAAAGCTGCTGGCCTAGCCACAGCAGATAATTGTCATCTCTCTCGAGCCTCTTTCACCTTCCCTGCACCCTTGCAGGGTGCTTAAACCCAGCACACCATTCATGCTGGTGCTTAAACCCAGAACACCATTCCTCTCCTGGTCTCCAGGCCAACTCCCTCTCACCTCCCAAGACACAGCTTGAATGTCTTCTGCAAAGCATTCCCCGAGTCCCCAAGCAGATTTAAGTTTGCCCTCTCCTATATTCCCACGCTCCTTGGTACAAATTTCTATTTCAATGTGTGTCATGTACTGATTGTAATTTTGTGTACCCGCTTCTCTTTTGAAAAAGGGCAGGGGCTCATGTGATTCATCATTATACACTGATGCAGAATGTAATGCCAGGCACATATTTGGAGCCCAGGTATGTTTGCTGAAGGAATAAATAAACAGCTGACCCAGTGACACCCATCTCTTCTGGTGACTGAGCAGGTCCCCCTGCTGGCTTTACATCTGAATGAAATATATCTTTCTCCATTTTTCTAGGGCAAAGGCCAAGTGTTTACATCTTGGAAATTACATTTAATTCAGCGAACAGTTTTCAAATGTCTGGTATATTCCAGGCACTGTGCTAGGAATTAGAGATAAGAGGTGTGGAGATGATGTCTAGCAGGAAATAACTGGTCATTTTTATGTTTGTCCCTGATATGTCTTCTCTAGTTAAGGGCATCCAGGACCAGTTGACATAGAACAGTCAGCTGCATAAATAGGCCAAGGAGCAAGCAATTACCCAGTGAATTCAAAAACTGTAGGTAGCTACCCTAAGGAATGAAATGTAGAAAAGATTTTATGCCGGCTGGTGGTCAGATTTATCCAGATCCAACAACTATGTGCTATGATTCCTCTTAAATAATGTTACACAGACATGACCAAGTCCTTGTTCTCTCAATATTTTAGCATTTTCTTTTTGGCAAATACAGGGTAAAAGGAGGTAGAAAGAAGAAAAGAGAGAAATGATGCAAGAAAGTTAGAGAATTCAACTTACGGTGCCCTTAGCCAGTAACAAGAGGGAAATGCTAATACATTGCATTTGCAATGGAACAGCTTTTTCAGATATTTCAAGCTAGAACTACAGCACCTTCCTTTTTGCCACTCACTTGTTATTTGAAATTTTTTTGGCCCAAATTATCTATATGTGTGTTGTCTGATACAGTAGACACTACCCACATGTGGCTATTGAGGAGCTGAAACGTGGCTAGTGGGACATGTTGAAAAATAATATTTCGAATATATGGGATTTAATAAAATATATTATTAAAATTAATATCACCCATTCCTTCTTACTTTTTTTTTAAACATGGCTAATGGAAAATTTTAAATTCCACAAGTGGCTCATATTATATTCCTAGTGGACACTGCAGTATACTGCAGCCTCACTTCACCATCTGATGTTCAGGTTAGCAGAGGCCCTGGTTCGAGTCATTTCTCTGCCCCATAATGACTGTTCTCTTGGCTAGAAACCCCTCCATTTAACTCCAAGCCAAGGTCTCTGCCTGCCTTTGCAAAGCGAGGTAATTAACATAAGATCACTCAGAGCAGGCTCTTGCCCTCTCCTGATAACATCACATGGAACTCCCCACCTGAAAGATAATCTCCCAGCAAATCTCAGCCTGGCCATCAGGCAAGATCTGAGGACAAAAGAGGGGTTGTTGATGGAATGTCCCAATCCCCAGAGGAAGGTCAATCCCGAATTCATCCTTTCTCCTCTCCCCACCCTCCTGCACCTGAGGAGAACTTCATTTCCCTTGGACTCTCCCCCCAGAAGACCCCCATCTCTGAGCCTCTCCAGCTTCCTGCTCTGGCAGAGTTGTCAGCAGCAGCAGCCCTGGAATCATGGCAGGCACGGAGCAGCCTCCCTGGAAAAACGCCCTCTGAGCCGTTCCCCTGGCCGGGCTGGATCCCAGACATGAGCCTGACATCCCACAAAGGCTGGTTCGAACCCAGTTCCGTGTTCTGTGTTTGTATTCATCAAAGGCAATCTTCCTCCACAAAGGAAGACGGGACGTGGTAAGATTTACTCCTTGTTGCCGATTTTCAAAGGCATCCCCATGTTTCTAGTCACTCAGGTCCAAAAGGTCTTTAATCTCTCTCTCTTCTTCCCTTGTCTGATCAGTGATCGAGTCCTGTGACTTCTGCCACGAAATCCTTCCCCCAATTAGTACCCTTTCTCCCCTTTCCCATCCCCCTACACCAGGCCATTCCTTTGCCCAGAGTGACCACAATAATTGCCCCCAGATTAGATGCTGCTACTGATCTCATGCTTCTACGCCTCATACCAATCTGGCAACCAGGCATCTTTATCCCCATTGAGTGATAAGAAACAGAGGTTTGAGGGGGAAAATGTGTGGCTAGAAGTGGCAGAATGACAAAGCAAGCATGTCTGGATCCAAAGTGCTCTTGTGTTCTTTCCACACTGGTTTCCCCATCTCCGTGGAATGAGAAAGAGAGAACCGAGGTCATATCTGTCTAAGTTGTGCCTGTTTCTCCATTGGTCAATGTCTGAATGAAAAGTGAAAAGTTTAATCCATCACCCTAGGTCTTCCGAACATCTGACAGTTGGGGGTTGCAGGGACCCAGCTGGCTGACATGTTTGGAGTCCTGACTTGTTGGGATCTATACTTTAGGTCTCTGTTTTGTATTGCTGACTGTATTTTGTTTTGTATCTATTTGTCTCATATAGATAGTTAAATAAACTGTCAAATATTTTCTTAAATAAATATACTAAAAATACTTAATAATATGCCATGCCTCCTTACTACCCTTTAAGCTTTATAAGAATGGAAGCTGTGTCTATCTTTATGGCATCCCATAGCAGTGTCTCTTTCTCGTAGATGCTCAGGAGATGTTTTTTGAATTGAAAAACTTCTAATGCCTGGTAGATGAGGTCCCATCTGCTAAGGAAGCATCTGAGGTCCTTCCCAGACCACAAGGCCATAATTTAATTTCACAGCCTTGGGTCAGCCATTCCCCAACCCCTCTTCCCCTGCCTGCAGTGTTCTAGCCACAATAACAGTCCCCCCAACACTGTGTTCTGCTCTTTCTGGATTGTCCTCCCTTCTATTCCTGGCATTCCCCTCATCTTTCAAGGTCCCAATTAGATATCACCTCCACCGTGATGTCATTCCTAACCCTCCTTCTTCACTTTGCCTCTGTGGAACTCTGCACACACCCTTGCGAAAAGTCCAATTATACCATAAGGATTTATTTACAAACCTTTTCTCACCAGCTAGAATTATGCTCTGCGGGGAAAGATTAATTATTTCCAGAACCTAGTGAGGCAGGAAAATATGTGACTCTAAAATATTATTTTATTCTATTGCAGCAGAATTAAATAAAGGCAAACGAGTAAGGATTCAGGACATGGGGGGAAAATGTCTTGATTGAAAACACAATGAAGAAAAGTTTTTTCTCATATTAAAAAGGGATCCCTGAGGGAGATGCAAGAGGGAGGATATATGGGCATGTATGTATATGTATAGCTGATTCACTTTGTTATACAGCAGAAACTAACACACCCTTGTAAAGCAATTATACTCCAATAAAGATGTTCAAAAAAAAAAAGGGATCCCTGGCTTGATTAGGAGAAGGAAAAGGGTGGGATACCACATAGGTTTCCTAGTAATGTTATCAGAAGACCCAACAGAAACCACTGCAAGGTGGGTCAGGACCCTGACAGCTATGAAAAAGGTAGATGGCATTGACCATGGTGATGGGCACCTTGGGATGACAGCCAACACCAGATGGGCCCCTTTCTCTTAATCTTTGGCTACACTGACCCTGCCCAAGACCCAAGACTATAACATGGCCAAGGAGAGGGAAACCCAGCCTAGAGGAAAAGGGATTGAAACTAGACTAGGTTGCCATATAGAAAATAAGACAGATATGCTTCTTATAAAGCTGAGTTTTCAACTTAAAATTCATACTCACTATTCTAGCCTAGTGACTGGCACAGAGATAGCTCTGAAAAAGTTTGCCTAAAATGTTTAGTGGATGAATGAATAAATTTATTTAGATTTGCCACGCAATTGCTAAACTTTTATGGTAGGTCTAATGGGTATTTAATTGTTGGAGTTTTGGGGAATAATAAATAACATCATTGGTTCTGCTTCCCAAGTTTGTAACTAACCAGCAAATATTACAAAGGAATCAGCCAAATGGAGATTTTTTTTTAAATCAGCTTTGTTGGTAAATCTAATTAAAGGATGAAGTTTAGATCTGTAGCCACATTCAAGATCCGTAACACAATCGCCTTAAATGGAACTGTTCCCCAAACTGCATTTCTGTCCCAAGAACCTTCCACATGGATGAACCAGGAACACCTAATGCTGAGTCCAGGCCACAGAGAGACACCAGAGACTCACAGACTCAGCAGGGCTGGGCCATGCATGCTCAGCTTCTTTCCCCAAACCATCATTCAGATACTTTATGCAACTCCTTCAGGGAGAAGGAAGTTAGAGGGGAGGAAAGAGGCCAGAAGTGTTTCTCCAGTGGAATTCTCCTCACAGAAACATGAGACTAGGGGAACAAAGTTTCCTCTCTAAAATCAATAAATTGTTTGTTATTGGCATGATGTATGATTTGTGATGAATCAACTCCACTTGGCCTCCCAAATGCCTTAATTCTCTTCTAACCATATTAGATTGGTCCTCCACCCAGGCCTATCTGTTCAAGGCAGAATAAGGTAGACCAGATGCCTTAGGTGTCTTTACGTCCTTTTTCCTACTTCAGAGTAGGAGCAAATTTCCTTAGACTAATTAGTTCAGCCTCTTGTTTTCCGCTTTCTCACCCAGATTGTAGCAGATGGTTGGAGGAAGCAGTCTGTGTATCACAGGAAATTAAAAGAGCATTTTGCTTCTTTTCAACTCTCATGTCTTCTGGGTCCCCAACACACACAGATATAACCATTCTCAGGATTTGTCCAAATTATAGCTTAGGGCTAGGATTAAGAGAAAATACCTGGCCAGCTACGGGAGTGTGACTTCTGGCCAAATCTCCTCACAAACATGTGTTATATGTGTGTGTGTATACATATTATGTACATACATATGCATACATAAATATAGGTATTTATACACATACATATATATGCATGTATGTATACATATATGTGAATAATTTAAATCATGAATATGAATGTATATGAGATATATATATATATATATATATATAAATGATTTTTACAGCTACACTGGTGGCTAAAACTGGGGTATGTAGGAAACAGTGTATAGAATTGCCTGTTCATTCTCCTTCAGGAGGCTGGGTAATCTGAACAAGTTCCACATTGGTTGTAGATGCCCAAATATATGTAAGATATTTAGAGAAATTTGTGATGAGGTGAGCAGATAAAAAAGCCACCTTGACATCCCTTTCTTCAAGGTACAAGAGGATCCAGCTCTAAAGTCTGTGCTTTTTAGATCATCTGTATATTCTAAAATCACGACTATATCATTCCACCATCTATCTGCCTTGCCTCAGTTGACTCCCATTACCTAGGAATATATTGTCTGGACATTTCACTTTTTATCCACAGGAGGGGAACAAAATGAGCCTAGATTTCTTCCTAACTGGGTTAGGATTAGACTTAACTATGAGTCAAAGAAACACAAAACTACAGTAACTTAAAAAAAGAAAGTTTATTTTTCTCTCATATATATGTTAGGACATAGATAGTTCAGGGTTAGAATGGCAGTGTGGCTCTCAGAAGTCCTCAGGAATCCAGGTTCTTTCTACCTTGTTGTGTCACCATGTGTGGCCTCCATTCACAAATTCATCTCACGACCTCAAGACAGTTGCTCCAGTTCTAGCCATTATATCTGCATTCCAGCCAGGAAGAAGACAGTGACACAGAAGAAGAGGGGAAGGGCACATGCCAGTTGTCTTTTAAGAAAGTTACCTCAAAGATGCCATATGACACTTCTGCTTATCTCACTGGTCAAGACTTAACCAAATGAGCACACTTAACTGCACTGGATTTTGAGAAATGTAGGCTTTATTCCAAGTTACCTTGTACCAGCTAGAAATGGAAGGTATTGTTTTAGGAGAGAACAGATTAAGAGAAATGACTAGCAGCCTCAGCCACACCTTGAAATAGGATATCTTTGATCTGTGTTAGTAAATCACTGGCAACAAGCTCCTGTCACCAACAGCTTCACCATCAACCTCATTCAATGCCTCTAATTCCACCATTAGTCACCCCTCCACTCCAACCAGAATGGTCTCTATGCATCTGTACTTGAACACACCTTGCATCCTTTCCTCTGTACTAGTACCCACTCTGGTCCTTTTGTTCAGAATGTCCTCCCTCTTTCTTGCTACCTTTCTAAATTCTATCCATCTTTGAAGGCTCAGTGCAAGCCCCACCTTCTTGGTAAAGCCTCTTCTCTCCTTACCTTTTCCCAATAACTTCTCTCTTTTCAGAATGCCCAAAGCACACATTACCTATGCCAGTAACCTGACACCTGGAATATATAGGCATATATGTTGAGTTTGTTTGCACATCTTTTACTTTCAGCTAGATTGTAGGCTCCTTGTAGGAGGAAAGGTATCATAACTTCTCTGTACCTCTCACCATCCCTGGCATGCATGTGCTTCTAAACTTCTGAGTATCTTGACACTTAGAAGTCAGGGCTGGGGGAACAACAGAAAACTGAAATCCAGAAGAAATAAATTAGAAAATGCACTCCGATCCTAACTAGCTCTATAACCTTGGGCTTAATTTCTCTGAGCTACATCTATAAAAGGTTTCTCATCTATAAAAGGAAGGAAGTAACACCAGCCCAGCCTAATCCAGAGGGTTGTGGTAAGGACCTCACACACACACACACCCTTTGTACAATGCATAACACCACACAAATTGTAGGTAAGTAGCTTTGTCAGGGCTTTTTGACTGCAAGCAACTGAAACCAACTCAGGCTAACCTGGGCAAAAAGGGTCTTTATTGGAAGAGCAGGAAAGATTGTTCACAGAATCATAAGGTATCTGGAACTCAGTCTTGGCAACAGATGGGGAGCAGGGCAACTCTGGGAACCAGACAACAGGAACTGTTTGGCCATCTCATCAGGAGCACCTTCAGAAATGAACTAACTCCAAACAAGTTTCCAACTCTGTGCCACTCTCTCAGATGTCAATCCTGGGAGGAAATTGTTGGCCTAGCTTTGATTATATGTCCCTGCTTCTTGGTTACAGCAACCCAAGTCACCCTGATGCAGAAAGGTCAAAGCCCTGAAGGAAATCAGAGTGATGTTATCAGTAGAGTGAATGGAGGCTGGACGGCCAAAAAGCAGCAAATGTCCACAATCAGCTTAATAACAGTGTTGATTGAGTGACAGTGGTCCATTCCTTTGACTCTGAAGACATTTTGCATTAAAGATACCATAAGCAACTTCTTTAGGCCTTATCAGTGAACACCTTGGAGGGCATTAGTTCATCAGATTCTTTCCACCCATGGCAGTTAGAATAAGACCTTACAGAAAGGAGATGCAGAACTACATACTTGATGGGGGGAAGGCACTAGGAGAGATGAGAAAAGTCTCAGCTCTATTATCACTGGCTCACAGAAGCCTTCTCTGACCTTCCTGACTAGGTCACGCCTCCCTGCATTCTGCTCTCTTACAGCTCTTAGTGTTCTTGGTGGCTCTTGATACTATGCAAGTTAAATTTATTAGCATTTTTGATTAATGATTATTTCCTCCACTAAGCTGTAAGCTCCACGAGGGCAGGGCCAATGCCTCTTTCTCTCACCTCTATTTCTATGACCCATCCCAGAGCCTGGCACATTCTAGATGCTCAGTAAATACTTACTGAATGAATTAAATACATGAATAAATAAGGTGCTAAAAAGGCCAGAGTGATCAGCTGCACAACTGTCTAGGGAGGGTCATTCCCACCACAAATCAGGGGCAGGTTCCACCTTTCCCTTCCTAGGCACATGGGGTGACAGGGGTGGAGATTAAACATAGTGACAGATTAGCTAATGCACCATCCATTAGGGGCTGGGCCACCTTAGTTTTTTGTTGTTTTTTTTTCCAGAATCCACCCCTGGAGGGGAGAAGGCCCATCAGGCAGTGGCAGAAGTAATCCACAGCTTCTGAGGGAGGAAATAAGATATTCTCACTCTGATCCTCCATTCACTGTGCTGATAACATCACCCTGATTTCCTTCCGGGCCATCCCTGCTGGGAACATCCACCCAAGCAGGAGCACTGCTCCCCTGGATGCCGTGACCCCCAAGTGGTCCATCTGCATGTGCCTCCTGAGACAAGATACTAAGAAGCCCTCCTGTTTGTACAGCACTGTGGTCTCCAGAGAGCTTTCGTAATTACTTCCTTTGATGCTCACCGTGACCAACCTGTAAGACGGGCAAGTGTCACTGGCACTATTTTACAGATGAAGAAATGGAGGCTCAGAGCCCTGCTCAAGGTTATTCAGGGAACTTCAAATACGGCATAAACTTCAAGGGTAGGGAATCGCCAATGGTCCACATCATCCATGTGCAGAGGGACTGTATTTTTAGCATAAATGTCTCAAGGTCTTTTTTTTTGAGCCCTAAAGATAGCTCTCCCCTGTTTGTCATTGAACAGAATGTTGCAACATGGAAAACAAAGGGATGCAGGAAAACAAGGTATTAACTTGGTTTTTATTCTAGTGAAATCATGTCAGTTCGCAGGTCAACTTGGATTGACTGAATATATTTGGATTTGTATGTGAGGAGATGGGAGAGGGGCGAGAAGGAGAGAAATACTTTGATTTTACTGGAGGTTCAGTTAAGAATTTATTTTGTCTTTGAGTTTGGAACTGACAAATTCATTCCACTTTCTTCGCATTTTCACTCATGCTAGGTCAACTCAGAACTCTCCTATTCAGCCTGTGGCTCTGGGCTCTCGCTCTCATCTCAGCCCTAATGTCTAAGGCCCCAGGTGACAGATGGCTGGAGAAATCACCTATGACCTGACTGCTTCTCCTTGGGGGTCAGAGTTCTTAATGTGTCTTTGGAATTGGAATTTTATCCTCATGCCTCTAAAAAACAAAACAAAACAAAACAACAAACCACTCCCCGACAACCGTAAGTCAGGCTATAGAAGACCCACACTGAGATTTAAAGGAGCTCCGGTGAGGCTTGACTAGGAGCCTCCCTCTCAAGTGAAACTGGATGTGCTCTTCTTCTTCCTCAAATGTGGTCTGAGACTCCCAGAAGCCTTTCATCAGTGACCAAACCCCGAGAGCAGGGTCTGGTCCCTGGCACAGCACCTAACACATGGGGCACTCACCATGTGCCCAGTGCAAGGCTAAGTGCTTTGCATGTGTTTTCTCACTTGTCCTCATCACCCCTCTGAGGTAGCTAGTGACAAGGACCCTGCCTGTCCTTTGGATGAGGAGTCAGAGGCTCAGCAAGGGGAAGTAACTTGCCCAAAGCCACGCAGTTAGTAAGGGGAGGAGCTGGATTTGGATCTAGACACACCCACTTTCAGCTGGAAGGGGAGAGAAAAGAAGAATGGAAACAACCATTCCCCAGTGAAATCTTGGATGGAAGAAAGGTGCCCTTCTCACACGAACTCCCTCCCAGGCCTTTCATGTGAGCAAAAATAGAAATTTCTCTTGTGTTGGAGCTATTATAAAATTGGGAGGGGTGATCACAGCAGGTAGCATTAGCCCAGTTCCTCCACACAGGTACTTAACCCAGCCCTGCAGACTTCCTTGAGAAGGTCAAGTCTAGGCTGATGCTAAAGGATAAGTAGTTGTCAAGTAGGCAAATATGAGGGGTGAAGGTCTCATCCCTAAGCTCTGTCTGGAAAGCTGGAGATGAAACCAGGGCTGGCCTAGTGGAGGTCAGCCTGAGATAGAGGCCTCCTAAGTGGGTTCCACCTGCCCACATCTCTCTCCTTCCAGGCCCTCGTGAGAAGCAGAGCTAGCTTCTACCGTGGGGTGGATGAGCCAGGGACAGGGGTGGAAGGGCTGAACAATTGCAGGCGGGTGAGAGAACATGCAGAACAATGGTGCCTCCCCTCTGAGTATGTCTTCTGGTCTTCCAGCCACACTGTTTCCTGACTTCTTTTCTCCATAAGCATAATCTTTGCCCATCCATACATCACATTTAAACTTGTTGAAAATGTTGGGAGAATCTATCAGGGGAGCCACACTGTCTGTTGCTCTGACCCTGTCCCTGGCAAGGCATCTGCCTTCAGTCCTGAGTGAAGAATCTTTCTCCTGCCCCATGACTCTGCTCTGATTTCCAAGTAAATGCTCCCACAATGCGTATCACAGCTGCTCTGCCTTGAGTGAACTTGCTGGTGAGGATGGAGTGTTGCCAGTGCCTCCTTCTGGAGGGGTGTCTGTAAGGAGTGAGGTCTCTGAGTCCATCTTGGCAGGAGGGTAAAAGCCGCTTTCTCCTTCTGTTTTGCTGTTGTCACTTAGTCGCGCTTTCCCTTCGTGCAAAGCTTCCCCCACTGTTGACAAAACATCCTGGTCCCCCAGTCCCCAGCCCATCACCCCTGCCCCTGAATAAACACCAGCTCGTTTGTAAGAGGTTTTTAATTTCATCTTGGTATGCCATTAAGGAGTGGAATAAGGATCTCTATTCATTTTCACTCACAAAATATCTGCTACTTTTCTCCAACTGATCCTCACCACGGAAGCCTGTGGAGCCATATAGCATCTGCATGATTTTCACTCAACAGACTGGTTTGGGTTTCTGGGTGGTTTGCATAAATTATAAAAAAGAGCACAAAAATCATACAACATCGCCTCTACCATAAGGGGGCGTGTTCCCTCTGGCCGGGCAGAGAGTGATGGGGCCAAGTAGCTGCGTCCGAAGCTCTGATGACTGGTGACATCTCTAGGAGTGAGGCCAAACCTGTCCCAGCCTCTCTTGGAGGAGTCCTCCGTCTTCCCCATCAACTCATTCTGGTTTCTCAGGAGGCCTCCCATCACAGAAGTAGCCCATCCTAGCACCACAATTGGAGGACAGGGTGTGGAACTGTCCCTGTGTACAATGGCAGCTGGGTCTTCTGTGCTCAGCGGCCCGGAAGGTGAGCCGGAAGGAGGAGTCCTGGCTTTCCAACTGGACCCCCTCTGCCTCTGTGAACTCCAAGAGGTTGTTAGCAAACAGAGCATCTGCAACAGGAGTCAGCAAACTTCTTATGAAAAGAGCCAGACAGGACAGATAGTAACTATTTCAGGCTTTCTGGTCCACATACAGTCTGTTGCATATTCTTCTCCTCTTTGCTTTTTACAACCCTTTAAAAATGTAAAAACTCTTCTTAGGAGGCAGGCCATAAAACACAGGCTTGCAGGCTGTAGTTTGCCAGCCCCTGGTCTAGAACATGATGATGCCCTGTCCAACCCATCCGTTACAGCCTCCTTCCCATCGAAGGCCTCTGGCATCCCCCCAAGCTGCCCTGAGCTGGTATCTGCAGCGCAGCCTTTGCAGAAGGGACCGTGGCAGGCAGAGTTGCCCTCAGGTTCCTGCTCTGCAGCCCCAGGTATCCTCCTTTGCCAAGTGGCTTGTCTGGTTGTATTTTAAGCAAATGTCAGATATTAGTCTCAGCCCTGCTCATGTGTCCTGGGGTTGAATGAAGCCTCAGCGTCCCCAGTGAGGTAGGTACATACTATCAGCCTCGTCTCACACTTGCAGATGGTGAAGTTCAAGAGCAGAATTGACTTTCTCAGTGCTGCCCATCAGCCACATGTCTGAATTTCAAAGAAAGCCGAAGAATCTAGGCTTTAAATTTTCTAAGGACATGATCAGGGATTGTTCTGTCCCACCCAAGCCCAGCGATTCCACCTCAAACGGAGCAAGAATCCACCAGTGAATACTGTCAGCCACACAGAGTTGCTCTCCAGACCTCAGTGACACTCTCTGAAAACAGAATTAACTCAAGCACTCAAAGCTACGGGGCCTCGGTGGAGTAGCGCTCTCTGCCCTGCCCACAAGTCTCTTCAAACTCAAAATAAAGTTTATAAAAGTAAATTATCTCATTTTATAACTTAAGTGCATCAAGCATTTCCTTAAATATAGTTCACACTGAAAATAAAGTTACTTTGTGCTGTACAGTTGGTGTCTGTTATAATTAGGAATAAACTTTGATGATAAAGTATGAAAGGTTACACACTCACGCACACATCTATCGATCTGTCTGTCTGTCTGTGGGTGTGTGGATGGGTAGACATATGCACCTCTTGAAAAGAGCTTCCCCAAAAATGGTGGGAAGTTGTTAGGGGTCTCTAGGTATCTAGTTTGCATGAAAATGCCTATATTTAAAATCCCTGTCCTTAATGATAAACACATCTTCATACCTAACACTAAGACTCTTATTAGAAACATTAAACTATGCAATCCGTAATGTATTCAGTCTTTGGAAATGCCGAGCTACACCATCATCATTATACAACAGCATCCTGGACAAAACTCCCTCCCCAGCCCACCTCTTCCCTGCCTCCCCATCCTAAAGCCAGCTGACCCCTCGTGTAATGCGGTTGGTTGTTCCAGAATGGGAGCCTAGCCGGAGAACTCGAGGGGCGAACTCAAGAGGTGAAGTAAGAATTCTGCATGGAGTACAGGTGGTCAATGGGGTTTCCCACTCTGGACTGCAGGGGCCCGGCTTCTGAGGTTGCTAGGAAGCAGTCACCCAGGTTACTGAGAGAGGTGTCATCACTATCCAGGTCGTGGAAAAGGGGCTCAGCACCTGAAAGGGAGAGAAAACACTGGCGTGAGGGTCTGGAAGAAGGGACTCCTTCAGTGCTGGGAAATTCAGCTGAATTCAGCCAGCATGGTCTGAGCACATCCCCCAGGGGGCGCTTTCTACTGGGTGCTGGGGAGAGGGTGGGGAAGGGTAGAGCTACATAGAAGAGTAGGAGGGGGCAAAATCCCTGTCCAAAAAAGATCTCTTTAGGGGGCTCACGTCTAACGTGCAACAACTGAATATAATACGCACTAGGATATAACAAAGTGCTAAACTGAGTGCAGCATAAGCAAATGTCAGAATGTCTAGACAGTGAGGGTGTGGAGTGGGCAAGACATAGCACCACAGGCTGGGGAGACAGGGGCAAGGGCTTCTGGAGGACTCTGGCCGCAAAAATGTTTCTTGAAGGAGGGATGGTAAGAAAACAAACATCAGCTCTGAGAATGATGCGCACGAAACCTCCGGTGATAACACCTGTCCTTTCAAATAGCACAAGGATACTGCGCGCCAGCTGTTCCCCCACATTTGTGCTGCAGAGGAAAGGGAGGTTAGGCGCCCAGACTCAACTGATTTGCATCTTTGACCAAAAAAAAACCAGGAGGGCAACAGCTGGGGGACCACTGTGACCGGAACCTTGAGGATGTACATTTCACCTCTACGTCAAGTAAATGGGAAAGATGAAACCTGCAGTTTATAAAAATTGTCATGTGGCTTTAATTATTCATTTTACTGAAGGATTCATCATAGGAGTCCTTTATGTAACAAGACCCCTAGGACGCTGAAAATGTAAGAATTTGCAAAAAAAAAACCCAAAAAGTCATTTGCCCTGTTTTTGCATAGTGGTGAAGACAGGTACAGACCTTACATGAGTCTTCTAAGGGAGCAAAGAGGATGGCCGTCACTGGAGCGTGCATATATATATATATCTATGTGTGTATGAATGAATGAGGTTGGTCAATGACGTTCCTGCAAATGGCTGGATCTTAATAAGTGTTTGCTGAATGCATCACATGGGAAGATAGGGCTGATTTTAACATTATAGATAATTTTTTTTAATGAAGGCAAAAAAGAAGTTGACAATCTGTGCACTGAGGCATATATCTCTGATACTAATGTTTTGAAGGCTTGCGGAATAAAACGTTATTTTTAGCTATCAGGGTTAACAATTGCAGATTTCACAGTACAGACGAATGCATTACATAGGCCACTTACCTTCTCTGTATAAAAATGCAGTGGCCTATGTTTGCCACTGAGTTTGAACTTCAGCCTTCCACTCCAGAGCTTGCCTACCCCATCAGGGTGCCCAGGCCCCAGCTTCTGTACATCAGCTTAAGCAGCAAACTGGGAAAATGGGGGAGTCTCAGCTGTCCCCATACCCTGCGTTTAAAGCAACTCTGTTTTGGCTGGGGTGAGACTGGGAGGAGATACTTTTCACTTCACAAGTCAGTTTATGTTTCAGGAATTACATTAGAACACCTACTAGTATCCATAATAGGAGAGTCCAATTCAAACATCTGTTTTCTGTGCTTTTCAATATATTTTTTTCTTATGTGAGAGTTTGCATAGTTAAGGTCTCTGCCTATATCACTGCTGATAATGCTTATGAACATGTAAGTGTGGTACCTGGCATGAAATGAAAGACTTGGGAAGTTCAATCCCAACAAACAGGTCTACAATGAAAACACAACCTCCTATTCAAACTAACAAATAAGAAGCTTTGGAAAAAAGAAAAAAAAAAAGAAGCTTTGAAAAGGAGAGTAAATGTAAGCATGACTAATGTGTATGTGTGCTGGTCTTTCTTCTGGAGCCATCAGTTAGGTGATTCTAGCAGTATTTTGTGGGACACTTATTCTGCTTTGGAACTTTAATGAGCATCTAGGAACTGTGTAGAGATGTCTGGCAGGGGATGAAAAACTCACGCAAGCAAGTTGTGTGAGGTCCCTGTGGGGCTTGAGTCCCTCTTACCGTAGGGGTGCATGTGGTCTCCAGGCATCTGGGGTGGGGTGAGACCCTGTCGGAAGGGATCTGAGCTGTAGACGCTCTGCTCGATGGCCAGGAGCTGCTGTGGGGTGGGCAGAGCGGTGTAGGGGTTCATGATCCCTTCCATCCCAGCGCTCCCGCCACCATTTGTCTGAGCTGTGGGACAAAGAAGAAGGCAGATCATTCTCCATGTGCAGCCCAGCATCACACGCTGGGAGGGAGGGAGGGCCACAGAACAAGCTCTGAACTTCACATGCCCCACTGGCTTGTGACCACACAAGTTGTGTGACCATGGCTACATCATTTTACTTCCTGGATCTTGGTTTCCTCATTTATAGAATGGAAGGGTTGAGGTGACATCAGTGGTTCCCAGTCTGTGCCCTACCAAGGGCCATCAGGGATTGCCTTGAAGGATAGGCATGGCGGGTGCTGTACTTGGAGAGCTTCCTTGGACTACGTCATTAAAACAAAGGCGTCTGATGCTACACGCAGGCTTGGCAGCCAATGGAGTGGATGCATCTAAAGATCCTTCCAGCATTACCCCACTAGGAGTCCATCTGTCAAGTGGGGTTCACGACACTGGCCCAGCGGACCTCGTGTAGCTGATACAAAGACTCCATGAGATCGTGTGTATGCGCTTTGGAATTACAACTCGCTACACTCGTGTACAGAATTTTATCAGAAAAGGACTCCGTTCCTGCCTCCACATCCTGCTGTGGTTCTCTGAACACAGTTCCATTAACTCTCAGGGACTCAATCTGCCACCTTCTTAAGTCTACCCTAGGAGCTGCCCATAGAATTCTTCAAAGTTCCAAGCACTAGGGGTTTGTGTTCTCATAATGCCTTGATGAGGTCTCCTCCCTTTGAGCGTGTTGACCTATATGGAGTCAACTTACATGGCTCCTCCTAAAGCCCTCTCACATCTGTGACCCCCTCTGAGGTGCACAGCGCTGTGCGATAGGACTAGCAGGCCCCATTACCCTACCCTAGGGATGCAAGCCTGAGGTGCAAAGAGACAGAAAGACAGCTCCCAGATCTCCAAACAGCATTGGGAGGTGGAACTGGGGCAAATTCAGGTCTTCTGACCAGCTCGTGTCTCCACCCTGCCCCAGGGCCCGTGCCCTTGCTTCACTTCTCTCCGAGCATCTATCTTACCATTAAGATACTGTTTGGCCTGGAAGGTCAAAAGCAAAAAGAACTCTTGACTGCAAGAGTCAAATTCTCATTGGAGCCTAGCCCAGGTATCAAGCACAAGGCAAGGTCCATGCAAGGACAAGGGGCTCTGTTTAGAGGCCAGACAACCAATGTCACATTCCACGGCCTTCCAAGTGTGGTCCAAGGCCGGCAGCAATGAGAGCTTGTTAAAAATGCAGACTCTCCAAGACCTTTAGAATCAGAATCTATACATTACCAAATACCAGGTGATTTAGGTGCACGTTAAAGGGTGAGAATCCCTGCTCTAGGGTACAAAGAGACCACTGAGGAAATTCTGCTGGACAGCTGAGATGGGGAGGGGGCAGCGCATATCCCTTTAAGAATGACATTGTTCTAATATAGTTATTCTTGCTTTTTTTCTTTTAACTTCCTTGAAGGGTCCCACAACCTGTCCCTCTTCACACCCTCCCCAATCCCCACACCACCCCTATTAAAAACAACAACAACAAATGAAGGTACATGGAGGTAAGGGTGAGTTAAGGCAGTGTGGCCGAGCGGAACTCAGAATCAGAGAGACAGGTTCCAGCCCCAGCTCCATCTCTTATTGATCTAGGATCGTGGCTGCCTGGAAGGAGGAGGGCCACGCAGGATGAGAAACTGGCCATGTCTCTGACTCTGTAGGTAGGCCTGACACAGTGCCCTGACGCTGCAGCAGGGTCCGGGCAAAGGGGCTTTGCATAAGGGTAGGGCCACCTGCAATCCGCAGTTCTGGGCCTGCAGAACCCTCTCACAGTTCTCAGGGTTTGGTCCTCCCTGGAAGGTCCCATCTCCCAAGCAGGTGTGGACTGGCCTTCACGGAGCTCAGAAATGTCATTCCAAGGGCTGGGTGGGTGGAGGGCCCTGGCGGAGAGGCCTGGCCGGGAGAGGCTCCAGCTTACCGGAGCTCAGCCTCTGGGTGTTCTGTTGATCTTGCTGTTGCTGTTGCTGCCGCCGGGCCAGCTTCTTCATCTGATGAGGGGAGGACCACAGGATTAGAGGTCAGGGGGCCTGCAGCAGGTTCCTGCGGCTAGGCCAGGGCGGAACGGCTCGTGGGTAAAGCAGAGGGACCCCTTCCCCTGCTTTTACTCAGGAAAGGAGCCACACTTCAGGAACAGCGCCTCGAGCCCAATGCATGGCGGCTGAGGGCTTCTTACACCGCAGCCGTGCAAAGACAGCTGGCTGGGAAGCAACAGCGTGGCTGGTCTCAGCAGGAAGAGGGCTTTCCTCTCAGCAAATAAAACCTGCTGCTTATGTTGTGACAGTTTTATGTGAGGGGATGTGGGGTCTTCAGCCCAGCTTAGATGTGCAGCAAGGGCCTGCTGACAGGGTGTGATTTGGGATGGTTGGCTGGTCCCCCTATCTGCTGGCCCTTGTGACAGAGACTCCTACCAGGAGATGCATGCCTCTAGGTAAGGAGCTTGACTCCCAAAGCACCCTGTTAACACACAAACTCTCCGGAAGGAACATTGTAACCCAATGTTTCTCAAAGTGTGTTCTGTGGAACATTAGGGTTCCATGAGACATTAACATACACTTTGAGTGTGTGTGTGTGTGTGTGTGTGTGTGTGTGTGTAGGGAACACTAGATTTTTTAAAAAAATTCTTTACTGTGAGATTTCTCAGAGCTTCAAATATGCTCTCTGCTCATGAATCCATAGGCTATAGGTCCTCTCAAACCTATTGAACCATGAAATCCTCTCGTAGAAAGGACCGTGGACTACACACCAGAAGCCCTGGTGTGAGGAATTCAGTGAGGGAAATGATATGTTAACCAATCATTTCACCCACTAAAGATCAGGGCTGTAGAGAACTGGGCCACTAACTCATGCATGTATACAGGTAGGAAAATAAATAAGTAAAGGTCTAAAATAAGTAAAAGACCGTGGCAGGGGGATACAGACCTTGGTAGGATCCAGCAGACAGTATGATGGTTTGGGCCTATATCAGGGAAGGGTGGGGCACTGGGAAAGGTGAGTAAGGGCATCCATTCCATGTGCCATAATGTTGTCTTAGACCTATCAGGTGGGTGCTATGTAGGTTTCCCTCTGAAACTTCAAAGGAACTCTGGTATCTGTGTTAAATGAATGGGAATTCAAGAACCTGCTTTGACCAAAAGACACAGAAAGGCATTTCTTCATGCAGATGGCTGGCCAGATTCACAGTCACAGCCACTAGGAAAATAAAAGCCATCTCGCTAAAACAACTGCCCCGTCTCTCCCCTTCTGCAGGGCTGCTATAGCTGAAATGACTGCTGATCACAAAGTTTCTGAATCAAGAGAACTATTCTATCCAATGAGTTGAGGTAAGAAAACCTGCTGGCAAAAACAATGTCCTACTATTGTTTCAGGAAACCGGCCCCACAGAGACAGAAGTAAGAAGCAGATTACCTTAGCTCTCTGGTTCTGGAACCACACCTGAACGACACGGACGCTCAGCCCGGTCTCTGCAGCCAGAGTCTCCCTCACCTTGAAAAAATGGAACATTAGAAATACAGAAACATTGGCCTCTCAGAGTAGAAGGCAGAACATTCCCTACGTGGTGCACGGGGAGGCCAGCAGGCTGCATGTCACACAGGAGCTGGCGAGTGTTCGGTGATCAGCAAAACCCCAAACACAAGAGCATTGCTCTCCTTCAGGCGGAGGGGAGGTCCTTACCCGGGTAAATGAAGAGAAGAATAAGCATTAATTTTGATGTGCATTCCAAGAGGTGTTCCTGGGTTTCTCTTCCTCTGGAAATTAGTCCTTCAGGTGGTTCTTAGATATTAGTAAAATCTATTGTTGTGTTTTTAGCTGTATGCCAGGCATATGCATTAACCTACTTAAGGAGAACTGAGGGTGAAAATCACTTTGCAAAAACAAATGGTTCTCTCTTGCTCTCTTCTCCCGTCTAAATTCACTGACTTAAATTTTTGGTTTCGTCCCTCATAGCTTTCGGTCACTTTGGGTGTTTCATGAATATTCATATTCACTGTGAGCCCTGCCCAAAGGAAATAAGACAAGAGCCATCTGGGATCCGACAGAGCAAGAGAGACGGCGCTGATGCAGGCACATGTACTGGGACTGTGAAGAGACAGGACAATCAGGGTCCCTATTATGAAGAGTCGTGTTTCAGCATCTGCCCTCTATACAGGCATTTGGTGAGGGGCTGGCAAAGTGGCTGGAAGGGAAGGGGCAAGAAGCACAGACTTCCCAAGAGTGGTCCTGAGAGACACTGCCCCCTCTTGGTTAGATTCTGAGGAGGAGATAAGATGGTAGGAGCTCCTTGAATAAACACATACGTAGAGCAAGCTGGAGGCCTTGGGAAGTGCTCATCTTTATCATGCCACTGGGGCTGAGGCTTAGGAGAAGCAGGATAATTAGAGAAGGTTTTGCAGGCACATCCTTCTGCAACGCCAAATGAAACAGCAGTATGCCCAGGGGCCCACGTCCACCTGCTGAAACCCTATCCATCCTTCAGAGGCCCAGCTCAAAACCCACCTGTTCCACAAAGCCTTGCCAGATCCCCCAGACAGAGGCGACCTTTCTCTTCCGGCAGCTCCTGGCTGCCCCTCTGTTCTGGTCCTCAGAGCTTTCTCCCCAGTGTGCCAGTGTACACATCTCCTCCCCTCTGGTGGCCTAGACGCTGCCCAGGGACAAGCACTGGGCACAGGCCATACAGAGGCTGGGAGTTTAGTACACGTAGAACAAGTAAACCAGTGAGGAAGTGGGAACTGGTCCTTGTGCAGCTCTACCTTGGGGCTGTTTCACTTTCTACCAGCTCTTCTCCCAGAGCTTAGAGGGCAGCGAGGGCAGGGAAAGGAAGTCTTCTGCAGGTGGGAGAACTTTTTTCTAAAGGCAGAAGTGGTGGGAGACTGTATTATCGTTCAGCAAATATCCATCCTTCCCGCCCCTCCTCCATGGAGGGGTGTATGCCTCCCCCTGTACTCACAGTGGCTTAGCCACATGACTTGCTTTGGCCCATGGAATGTAAGTGGATGTGAAGTGGGTGATATTCAAGGAGAGCCATTCAGTGGGACTGCCCAGTGTGACTTGGCTTCTTGCCTTCTGCCATCGTCATGAGACCCGTGTGCCCCAGGTGGCCACTGCCCTGGACTCTTTAATGAGAGACCGGTGGGGCAGGCCTGAACCTGAGCCCAGCTGCGTCACAGCCAACCCACAGCCCAGGGGCAGGAAATAAATGTTTGCTGGGAGCCACTAAGATTTTGTTTGTTATTGGAGCAAAAGCCGATTCATAGAGAGAGGGAGGCATGCTAAGGGATGGGATGCTAGGGATGGATGCTAAGAAATTTAAAGTGTCTTTCTTCTATGAATTTCAATTCAATTTCAATTTCAAGAAAGCTTTTCTTATTTTTATTGCATAAAAGACAGTACCCAGCATACGGCAGGGAGTCAATAAATGGTGGGTACTTAATAAGTGGATGCAGCTATTTGTGGCAGAGACTACTAATTGTCTCCAATATCCATTCTCTCTTTCCTCCTCTTAGCAAGTGAACCCCCAAGTTTAAGCAAGGCATATGGACACCCAGATAGACTCATTTCCCAGGTCCCCTTGCAAGAGGTACAACCGCAGGATTAAACCCTAGCCAACACACATGAGTGAAAGTGATGCAAAAAATCCCAGGGTATGTCCCTAAAAGGGCAGCTGCTTGCCCCGACTTTCTCTTTCTCCACCATGGTGGCTGGAAAAAATGGTGACACCTGGAGCAGCCCCTTGGACCCATGTGACGGATAACAGAGCTTCTCGGCCAGTCTTGGATTGCTCATCTCTGAACTGTGATGTGAGAGAGACATAAACTCCTATCTCATTAAGTCACTGTATTTTTTTTTTTTTTAACATAACTGTTCACAGCAGCCCTATCTGTAACAGCCCCCAACTGGAAACAACCCACATGCCCATCAACAGGTGAATGGACAAACAACCCATGGTATATCCATGGAATACTATGCAACAACAAAAATGGATGAACCACAACATGGACGAATGCCAATATCACCACCTCAAGCAGAACAAACTGGACCGAAAAAGAATACATGCTACAAGCCACTGTATTTGTACTCTGTTGTAACATTTCCATCTCTATCCCAACTGGAACCTCTTATTGTTATTCTCCCCATTGCTCTCCATGAAATGAAAGGTGTGAGCAAGTAGCCAGTTGGAGTGGGTATGCATACCCAAAAGCACAGGGAGATTCTACCATGACCCCGGCCACAGCTGCAGTGATCCCTGGAGCCTCCAACGGGGCTCAAGGCCACCTGCCCAGACTCTGTTTGAACAGCATCTCCCACCCTGACCCCCAGGTGCCCAGTGACACCCCAGAGGAGTCCAGGGTGCACACAGAGAAGAGGGGCCTCGTCCCCTTTCCTCCCTTCTTCACCCCGCCCATACCTTCCTGCACGGCTTGGAGGATACTTCAAATGAGGCCTTGAATGCTCTCCTCTGTTGGGTTGTCAAGATGGTTCTGGGACGTTTAGGGCGCTTATGGTCCTTGCCATCCTCAGCGGCTCCTTTCCCTGCCCCATGGGCTGACTTGCAAAGACTTTCCTCATCATCACTTTTGCCTGAAAGAAGCAGAAAACAACATGTTGAGTCCCTTAAGGCCACTTCCTGGAGTTGGCTGTTATTCCATAACAAGACACTTGGGTCCACGTTCCAAGGATGACTTAAGACATGAATGCAACACCCTGTGTGATACTGATCCCAAAGCCCCCAGGAAGGGCTAAGGAAAAACTTCTAAAACGTGGAGACAGGAACCAGGAAGTCCACCATCACAGCTCAGGACTTTCTCTCGGGAGGCTCTTTTAGCTCCACGTTTACTAGTTGTGTGACCTTGGGCAAGTGACTTAACTCTCTATGGCTCAATTTCCTTATCTGCAAAATTGAGATATAGGAGAACCTACTTCATTGGGGTTGTTGTGAGGATTAAATGAGTTTATCAAGAAGGCACTCAGAAGGCTGCTTAGCATATAATAAATGCCCAGTAAGTGTTGGTGGTTAATATTTCTTAAATGTCATTTTTCAACTCTAGACCTGGATAAGTTATATATAACTTCCTAGATACTATGTCTGAAATTCTAGCCACTGCCAGGAGGTAGAAAACAATACTGTTTAAAAGGTCACAGAAGACCAGCATTAGACTATGTGCAGGTACAGATAACACAGGCAGTTAGTCAAAACTGCCTGTCTATAAAATAAATAACTCTCTATTAAAGTAACTGTATTTATCTATATTTACGTGAATTATTTCAACTCAACAAGCAGTGATCAATACAGGCAGTAACTTGAAGCAAATAAAGCCTTCAGTATATATGACACTCTTTCCCAGGCTACCTCTTGTATCCCACAGACTTCACACTCCTAAGAAGATGCTTCTAGGATCTGGGAAATACCCATGTGAGAGAGACTCCTTCCTACTTTCAGCATTAAAAGCCATAGGCAGTTGTGTGCCCACATTACCCTAATGAGACCCTCATTTCCCTCTGGGTCTTTACAGAGCTCAGCTGCCCTCTTTCCTCCAGTAGAAACCTTTGTCCCAAGAGCTTCCCCAGCTCCAGTCCCCTGATTCTGATCCCCTTCTGGCCACTTCAAGAAATCCAAGATGAGGTGACCCACCGTGTGCGAGCTACACATCCTTGTTCTTCAACCCACCCTCCTCTGGAAAGACGCTCTTTGCATAAAATGTTTTAGTTTAGACTTTAGTTGAGTTCTAATTTTTGGCTCTGCCAGAGCCAAAAAACCTTATTTTATCTGAAAGAACAATGGCTAAGATTCTTTCCTCTATGAACTTTTAGGCATACAATTTGAATGTGAAGGAAGATGAACCTCTGAGTTCCTTGAGGGCACAACCCTTGCAGTGTAATTGAACAGGGTCTGACATAGGCAGACCTAGGTCTCCATCCAGCTCTATCCCTTGTTTTAAGTACAGCCCTGTGCAAGGGACGTCCTGCACTGAGCCTGCACTGGAGACAAGAATACCCACCAGGGGGTGGCACAGGAGTAGTGCTGCTGTGTGCAAAGCAACTAACACAGAGGCACAGAGGAAGCTCTTATTAGATGTTGTGGGAAGGATGTCTTTTCCCCTCTGCCTCACTCCCCTTGATAGTACAGACAAAAAAACCCACAAGATGAATGAAGAAGAGATTAAAGAAGAATCCTCATGACAAGGAGTGGCCACTCTGCCATCTTCAATTCTTAGGCTGCTCTTTCCTTGATGGGAGTGGGAGGGGGGGGTGGGATTCAGTAAGCTGATCTCAGTCAGACCTCAGTATTGAAGGGTATTTAGGATCTTTCTAGAAGGAGGTTTTCAGAATGGCAAGGAAAAAATAAGCATGTAAGAACTAAAAGCCTTAGGGAACTAAGAAGACCTCACAAGAGAAGAAAGGTAGAAAAAAGGAGGCCATTGACTATGCAGATTCATCCTTGCTGGGCCCGACCTCTTGCTGCTCAGAGACCACCCCCCCCCAGAGCCCAGTCTTTAGTGACGTCAGTAATTCTCTCTGCTGGTGGATTCTTTGGGGTCAAAAGGATGCTCCTCTGGTACTGGTGATGCCTTCAGTAATATTTCTGAGGAAACGTGGCTGACACCCCACGCCAAGGATTGTGTAGATCTCCTGCAAGGCAGGTCACTACAAGGAGCTGAGTCTAGAACAGATAAGTGAGAAGTCCAAAGTACACAATTTACTTTAAAATGCAATTGTATCATCTTCAGAAACCACTTGTCTTATACCAGTTTTGTCCTTAAAATGGTATTTGCAAACATCTCACGGGGTCAGTCTGATTCTTTTAGTCACATAGCTTGATGCCAATGTATATTGATGACTAGGATGATGTAACTAATGAAAATGTAAAATCTAAAAGAATGTGGATTCCATGGTAATGGCTCATATATGTTGACAACATTCAGGAGAGCAAGATGGCACGGTGTCCACAAGCATGGGCTCTGGAGCCATACTAACTCGGGTTTCAATTCTGGCCTTGCCGGTTCTGATGTGTGATTCTGAACAAATCCCCAAGACTCAATTTTCTCATTGGAGAAAGTGACAGTGTTGTTGGAATTACATCAGATGATGTATGTAAAGGGTTTAGCACTGTCTAGAGTGTGATAGATGCTTAGTAAATCATCATCATCATTTCAAAAGAAGTGATCTTAATCTGAGACCCATGTTTTCTGTTATGAACAGTTGCACATTGATGGGAGTCCGAGTTAAGGTTTTACACTACAAGCGTTCATTCCTCTCTCTTTGCAGACATGACCCTAGCTCACACCAAGAGTTGGTTTTATAGAAAGTGCATGTGTGAGTGCTTGTGGGAAGGAAGGGGGGTGGTGGTGGTCGGGGGGCTGGCTCCAGGAGGAAGATGTGATTGCTGAAGTTTGTTCAGAGCCCTAGAAGTGGATGGCTGAGGTCCCTGATGTCTTCGTACTGTCTCTGGACTTACCCCTGCCTAAGATACATGCACGTTTCCCAAGACCTGCTATCCCATCCTAGAACAGCAGAGAGCAGCAGTGGGGGAAAGAGCCATCTCCTAGGGCAGCCCTTGGTGCCCATTTTTGGAGGATGTAAACAGCATCACAGGCGACTGCTCATTCATTCTCTCTACATCCCTGTGAGAATAAAGAGATGAAAACGTGTGTTTTCAGAAGAAGGGGGAGGGGCAGAAGTGGAGCAGAGGGAGGACGAGGTTAAGATTTGTCTCTGGAGTGTTTCTATCGTTTTTTTGTGGTGCATTTTCTTCTTCTGATTCCTCCTTTTTGCTGTTCAATATCTCTCTCTTCTGTCTGCTAAGGGCCCCATTTTGCCTTCCAAGAAGCACTAGATGCTCTAGACCAGGCCTCTACAAACTTTTTTTGTAAAGGGCCAGAGAGTAAAATATTTTACTCTTTGCAGGCCTTATGGCCTCTATTGCAACCACTCAACTCTGCCACTGTAGTACAAAAGCAGCCGCAGACAGGATGAATAGGCATGGCTGGGTTCCAATAAAACTATATTTCAAAAGCAGGCACCAGGCCAGATTTGGCCTGCATACCATAGTTTGCTGGCCCCTGCCCTAGACCTCTCCTGACCCGTTCTCCATCAAAACTTACATATCCTGTGTTCCAGGCTTTCACGCTCTGACTCTGGGGGCAGGAAGCACTGCTCATCTGCTACACTGAGTCAGGGATTAGCAGGGTCTGAAGTGTCCTCTCCCACAGTCAATAACACATAGACATGGAATGCCTCCAAGCAAACAGTCACCACTATGGAATTTCAGGTGTCCCGGCAGATCTGAGCAAGAGAAACTCTGAAGATGGAGGAATGGAGGGCCTTTGGGCATGTCCCAAAGTGCAGACAGATGTCACGACCCAGCTGCCAAGGGGAATGCAGACCATCGCTAACCATCACCCAGCTTCGGTCTGCCGGGTTGTAAATATTACGAGCATAGCAGTGCCCTCTGACTCCCTCGGGGAACTTCCAGGCTGTTCAGGGAGGCTCCCATCTCCTCGTTCAGCAGGGGCAGGGCTGCCTGACTCTGATGCCAACTTCTCCATGAAAGCAGGCGGTGCCTGAAATATACACTTACTGATTTGTCCAAGAGAAAGGAAAGTTCTAAACGAGCCAGGAGATTTCTCCCAGGGCCAGCAGGAGTACTGGAGAGCAGGAGATGAAGAAAAACCTTCCAACAGCAGAGACGTCGCGGAAGCGGAAGGAGGGGCAGCCCCTCGGCATTGCCAGAGGCTCCCACACCCAGATGCAGGCCAGAGCGATCCCTCATAATTTAAGCCGACACCCCTCAGCGGAGATGAAAGGAACACCACTTGCTGTCTCCAGCAACAAATGTCAGCATCCCTGGAGGCCATTTAGACACAAACGCAGCATAAATCTGACTCCTAGAGGGAAAGTCCAGAGATTAAGTCTCCACGCACAGCCTACCAGGGTGAAATGAATTTGCTTGGCACAAAGTTGGAACATGTTTCTCAGGGCCTTTCTTTCCCATCTCTTGTAAAAAAAAAAAAAAAAAAAAAAATCTGGAATTGCTCGGAGGCTGTTGCCTCCCCCTTGCCTGGTCCTCCCACTCATTTATGACATAAGCAATGGCAGATGAAAGACCCAGCCATGGTTTATGGCCCCAAGACAGGCTGTACTACCTGTGGGGTCTCACAGATTCATTTCAGGTTGTTGGAAAAATCCCAACAGCTCATAAACAGGGCAAGAGATATCAGAGCTTGGCCCAGGAGGCGACGGTGAAGGAGGAGGACCGGAGACCCTCATGCTAGGGAAGGGAGAGGCAGGAACAGGCCTCACATGCTTCCCACGTGATGGGCCTCATAAATGTCCTTCAGGCCGGGGGAGTAAGAGGAAGGGTCTGGGACTTGTGGTGGGTGGAGGGGGGAGGGAAAGAAGTAAGGGAGGAATTTATGAAGACAGAATATATAGGAAACTATTTCAGTCGCTGCCCTGTCCTGAATGGATCAGAATTCCATTCTCCTGGAGCATAACTCTGGATGCAAGGCAGCATTTCACATTCAAGAGGCAGTAGGTAAAGTTCTCTAGAAGAGCAAAGTCCCTGCAGCTACTGTTTTGAAACTGCCTCACACAGAGTTCTCCAAGGAGGTCTCAACTCAGACCCAAATCAAGTTCCCGGAAAAGATTTGCCTTGCACCTTGTTCACGTAATCACCTGCTCAGTAAGCACTTATCGTGGGCTCGTGTATCACGCACTGAACAAGGACAATTCTGGGCTACAGAGATGATTAAGACTTGCCCTCTGTTCTCACAGATCCTAGATTAATAGGGGAGACAGATACAATGCCAAAATAATAGCTCTGCTTAGAGGACTTGGAGGAGGGGACTGGGAAGGTGACATAGTACAGGTGTCACTCAAGGTGAAAGTGAACGACAGACAATGAACACAAGTTGCCAGGCAGGAAAGGACAGAGAGGGCGTTTTAGGTCCACAGAGAACTTCTAACGGCGTGGGAGCAAGACCTTGACCCGGGAAGTGAGGCTCATCTAATAGATGAGGTACATCCAATGGTACCTTGCATGTCATTAGGTACTCAGCACCCTGCACTGCATTGCAAGGGGATGAGAGAGGTCTGCGATGACCCCTTGCTCTCAAGGAACAGAAAACTGTGTTAGAGTTAGCACGTGTGAAACAATAAATATAAAATAGCATTTGGCTATGCTCTTTAGGCATGGCATATATAGACGGGGAAAGAGGGGAAGGGGGATAAATTAGGAGTTAGGGATTAGCAGATACACACTACTATATATAAAAGAGATAAACAACAAGGTCTTACTATATGCCACAAAGAACTATATATTCAATATCTTGTAATAACCTACAATGGAAATGAATCTGTAAAAGTATATATATATATATATATATGTATATATATATATGTATATATATATATATATATAACTGAATCACTTTGCTATATACCTGAAACTAACACAACATTGTAAATCAACTATGCTTCAATTTTAAAATGTAGGCATATAGGAAAGAGAGGTGTCAGAGAGCCAGAGGAGCTAGTAAAGGCAGGAGCCTAAATGCAAGGGAGGAGGGAGGAGTGGATCTGGAAAAGCAGAGGGGAGAGGGTAGGGGTTCTGAGAATGGCCCAGCCTTGAACTGGAGAAAAGGGGAGAGAATGGGCATGCGGGAGACCTCAAGGCCCTGGCAGAGGGTGCACTTCTGAGGGGAGAAGAAATGCAGGGTGGAGAGGCCACGTGGAGCTTACTCCAGGGGTCCTGATGTTCCAGAGCCGATGTTGTTAGCAATGGTGAGACATGGGGGGAGTTCTGTGGCTGGAGCTACACAGGAAAATTGTGGACCCAGAGCGCAGGGCACCATGGATCAGGAAAGCACAGACACCAGCTGCTAGACTGCTGTGTCCATGTGTGGGTGACACCACCAGGCCACCAGGTCCACTTTGCAGACTGGGCTGAGGGAGTCTCTCAGGTCTCAGCACTAGACAAGGGCCCTGAAAAAGAAGAAGCAAATGTCCACATCCCAAGAACCAGTTGTGTGCCAGGCCCCGTGTCCAGGGTAAATGTTTCATCTCATCTCCATGGCAACACAGCATGGCAGGTACTGGCGGAACTCCTCTCCTACCTAAGGAATAAACACAGTCTCAGAGAGTTTCCGGAACTTCCCCCAACACACAGGGCCTAGGTGGGAGGGCCAGGTTTCATGCAAAGCTTGTCTACTTCCAAGCCCAGGCCTGAGACACTCCTACAGGGAGCAGAGAAACAGGCTTTTTAACCAGCAAATCAGGCATAAGCAAATGACAGTCACCTGTGCATGTCCCAGCCCAAGAGTGGGGACAATCTAGATGTTAGGTTGCCAAAGACCACGAAAAGATCACTCTTTATATCCAAAGAACCTATGGAGTGGTGGAAAGTAACTTTAGCCATGAAATAGGAGACCTAGACCCTAGTTCTAATTTTGCTACTAAGCTGTGTACCCCTAAATGAAATTCCTCACATTTCTGAGACTCAATTTCTTCATCTACAAGATGAAATAAAAAGCCCTTTCCCTTAGCTAATAGTTGACTGGGCTTCACTTTACAATTGCATTGTTTCATTGTTTCTATTCGAACAGTAGGAGGCAGGAAATGTGTTATTATCCACCCCCCCCTTTTTTTTTTTTTCTTTTTTTTACTACAGATGAGAGATGAGTCAACCAGGCCCCAGGGAGGTGGGTGATATTTTGCCCAAGGGCACACAGCTGGGATGCTCCTCTTCCACTCCCACTTCCCCTCTCCTGCCTAAGCTGCCTCTGGGGTTGTTGTGAAGATCCAAGGATACCTGTGACTTGCAGAACATCAGGTGAGGCCCAACTGCAGGCAGCATCACTGTTATTAAAGAGTGAGGAAAGAAAACGGAAGGCTTTCTGAGGGGTATGGATCGTCCACTCACACTCTGAGCTCCTGCTGGAAAAGCCATTCTTTTCAGTCCAAAAGGGACAGAGCTTAGTTTAAATCCAGGTTCCCCCCACTCCTACCCCCCCTCCCCAGGCACCCCCTGCCACTGCGACCCCACTCAGGGACAGGGACAATCCCCAATCACAGGGCACTAGGCATTTCAAGAGCAGGGCAGACAGAAGCCAAGCTGCTCTCCTGAGTCAGGCTGTGGGTAAAGGGTCCCAAGAAAGACACCTTTGTTCAGCGATGCCCACTGTGGATGGAGACTCCTGTGCCAGGCACGGGGAGGGGAAGGCAGGTCAGAGCTGGGCATCCAGCTCCGACATCCAGGCAGCCCCCCGAGGGGAGCTGGGTCCCCACTCTGGGAGTGCTGGCGCCTGCCACAGCCTGGACCCCTCTCCTTTTGCTTTCTCGGCTGGCTGGTGCTCCTGAAAGGGAAACCTTGTGCCTGGGAGGTTTGTAGGGAAAAGAGACAGTATTGGTACTGACTGGTGGAATTACTGTGAATTTGCATCAGTTTGGGGTCTTTTCGCATTCAAAAAGGATTTGTGCTGGCATCTACCCTGCCTCACTCCCTCCCCGCTTCTACACAGACACACACACTCTGCATCTTTTCCTCTCTGAGGTTTTCCATCCCTTTCTCCTCCCCTTCTTAATGAAAACGTGGCCACATGCAACCCAAACTGATAAGCAGAGGTGTAAATGCTCAAAGCACCTATGCATAGCTTTGTCATACACTAGAAGTCCTGGTAATCGAGATATCAGAAGACACCTCTACACCTACATCACTGTATTCCAATCAAGCATGGATGCATATACTAAATAAAAACCATAACTTGGGGGCTTCCCTGGTGGCGCAGTGATTGAGAATCTGCCTGCCAATGCAGGGGACACGGGTTCGACCCCTGGTCTGGGAAGATCCCACATGCCGCGGAGCAACTAGGCCCGTGAGCCACAATTACCGAGCCTGCGCGTCTGGAGCCTGTGTTCCGCAGCGAGAGAGGCCGCGATAATGAGAGGCCCGCGCACCGCGATGAAGAGTGGCCCCCACTTGCCGCAACTAGAGGAAGCCCTCGCACAGAAACGAAGATCCAACACAGCCATAAATAAATGAATAAATGAATTAATAAAAAAAACAAAAACCAAAAAACCATAACTTGTTCATTTTGATTCGGCCAGCCCCAGAGAAGGAGACCGGGAAGCTCACAACAAGATGAATCAGATGTTCGGGGCTCTGCTCTCAGTGTCAATAAAAGCTCATTAATCCGCCAGCCCGATGGTTCACCAGGCATGGGTATGACATGCATGACATTGTGTTCAGTTCATATTAATGAGGTTGGAGTGTGTTTGCTCCGATTTAGGAACTGACTTAAGTGGATCAATACCATTATCTCTTTGGAATAGTCCAATTTTGCTGCATTAATCACTAGTCTTCAGGAGGATAAAATTATCTGGGATGGGAGACAAAGGGTTAATTATCTTTCCAAAGTAAAAAAGACCCAAACGAACAACCTTCTAGGTCAGCAGCAGTCCCCAGCCTTTTTGGCATCAGGGACCAGTTTCGTGGAAGACAACTTTTGCACGGATGGGGGTGGGGGGGTGGGGAAGGCAGGATGGTTCAGGCGGTATGAGCGATGGGGAGTGGCAGACAGCTCGCTTGCCCGCTCACCTCCTGCTGTGCAGCCTGGTTCCTAACAGGCCCCGGACCGGCCTGGGGGTTGGGGACCCCCTGCTCTAGGTAACTGTGGAGCTGGGGTGAATTGGCTCACACTCTAAATGTTATCACAGAAGTGAGTCCTCCCTGGACAAATTCACCGTGGACTTGACCACAGAGAGAATTTGCCTAGAGGACCACAGCTGATCTGAATGCCTGCCCCCTTGGTGGAGACGTCCTGGTTCTGCAGGCCCTCTGCTGGTTTGGAACGGCAGCCGAGGCCAATACCCAGCCAAGTCTGTGCCTTCAGACTCTAGACCATTCCACAAACTGCTGGTAGGCTCAAAAGAGAAGGGAAAAGTGAAGTCAGACACCTAGCCTCTGTTCTTATGTCCACCACTCACTCACCTGCTGTGTGACCTAAAGCAAATGACCTAACCTCTCTGAACCCCACCTTCCTAATTTGTAAAATCAGGGGTATAAAGACCTGCCAAGCTACCCTGATACGATTATGAACTCAATAGTAGGAGTAAGTAAAAGCACTTTGAAAAATTTTTGTAAAATAGCATAAAAATGTAAGATTTTAAAATATTTTTATTTTCATTATGCCTCTTGAGTGCTCATGAACTTACTGTATGTTTCCACTGACTATGAAACTCACACTCCTCAAACGGAACTCCTGTCATTCAACAACTACATCATGAGTGTGCCTACTACGTACAGGCACCTTTCCAGACACAGGATAAGGAGTGAACAAGGTCCAGACAGCCTCTGCTCTCCTACCTCTAGCGGGAGAAGAGAGACAAGGAATAAAGAAACACAGAATTTGTTCTTTAACAATGTTAAATGCTAATAAAATAAAATCGAGCAATGTGCCAAAGAATGACCGGGCGCGGTGGGAGAAGCTTCTTTCGGTTCCATAATTCTGTACCACCAAGAAGATCCAAATCTATCTTCTCCTGAAGCCTCCCTCAACTCCTTCCCATGTCAATTTCTTCCCTTTCCACATACCTGGAGCACGTGTTTGTCTACCTCCAGTGTTTTCATTACTCAAGTATATGCAAATTAGAAGACAATTTTATATGTTGCCTTACATTATTCTCCAACTATTTTAGCCAAAAACAATATTACAAATGCTAAGATTTTTTGAAAAAAAAATTGCACTGGACTAATATAGAAATTCCATTATGACGTACTCCCGGAGGCACTACAGCAGAGTGGTTAAGA
This sequence comes from Eubalaena glacialis, assembly GCF_028564815.1. Classification (NCBI taxonomy): domain Eukaryota; kingdom Metazoa; phylum Chordata; class Mammalia; order Artiodactyla; family Balaenidae; genus Eubalaena; species Eubalaena glacialis. Next base: position 72,699,845 of record NC_083718.1, on the reverse strand, counting down.
GCAGTGCTTTGGGCTTAAATATCAATATTTGCTCCATCACTTATTAGCTAGTAGTCTGGGCCAAGTTGCATCTGCATTAAGTCTTGGTTTCCCATCTGTCAAATGGGGTTAATAGCACCTACCCAATAGGATAATTATAATAATGATACAGACAATTTATGTATTTATGGCACTAAGCTCATGATAAGAACTTCACAAATGCTGGCTAACTATCATCATTATAATTTTGTGTACCTTCTATACAACCAGAATAAGCTTCTAGAAAACAAAGATCAAATCTAAATCATCTCTGTATCCTCCACATACAACACCACGCTGAACACTCAGGAGATTAATAATTTTAGTAGTTGGTGTCCAGTTAATACAGAATGAAGTGATGCACTGCACTAACAGGCACGCTGCAGAGTCTTTCCATTTTTCAGAGATTTGCCAATGCCAACCAACTTCCAGTGGTTACAGAACTTATTATAGAATTACAAGCTACTTCCATACTTGGGGCTCAGCTGGAATGAAATTTACTTCCCTTAAACTACAATCTGCATTTCTCTTTCATGTTGATATTGATTCCACTGATGGCCTACTGTTTCATCAGTACCCATCCAGTTATGTTTCCACAAGGAGAATAGGAAAGTGAGCCATGAAAAAGAAAAACCCAAAATACAATAACGAAGGATAGAAAGGGGAAGGAAGGAAACTAAAGAAAAGAAAATGGAAATGGGACAGAGGGAGGACAACACTGTGGGGCAGGTACCATGCAATTTGTCCTCCAGCCATTCCTTAGGGGACAGCAAGGCACAGTCTCCAAGGACAGCTGTGGGAAGGATGGGGCCCTCGGGCAGGAGGCCCTCAGCCCCTTCCAGCTGGGCCGCCCTTCCTTAACTGAGAGATCTTCAACAGACATTTCCATAGCCGTGATTCTTCACGGGTAAGAACACAGATTGGGTAAGGAAAACCAACATTTATCACAGGAAGAGCTTTCCCTAAATTAACTATCAACTGAGTATAACTGTGCAGTGAACTCCATCACAACAATTTGCAGACCAGTTATGGTTATTACCCGTAAGTGAAGTTGTGAGTCCCAAGATGGTTTTGATATTGATGAAATCATTGCTAATAGCACCATCACGAATGCTCCGTGTAATCAGTTAGCCTTGAATTTCTAACCCTAAAAACTCTTCTTTGCAATGCCGTCATTACTTGTAAAGTATGGAGTTTACTGTTGAAATGAGGATGAGAGGAAGAATACTGTGATTCTGAACCTAAGACCGCTGGAATTCAAGTCTAAACTTGGTTCTCAAATCTGAGCACACCTCAGAATCACCTGGAAGGCTGGTTACACACAGACTGCTGGCTCCACACCCAGAGTCTCTGATTCAGTAGGTCTGGGACGGAGTCTGTGACTTTTCATTTCTAATGATTTCCCAGGTGATGCTGACACTGCTGGTCCGGGAATCACACTTTGAAAATCACTGATCTAGAACATTCCTCCTTACCCCTACCCCTACCCTTGCACGCATGCATACACAGGGAGGTCTGGCAATCATAACACATTCTTACTTTCAGCTAACAGAGGCCTTCAAATCTTTTCAATTACTCCAAATCTTCAGAGTAATTCCTGCCAGTTTTGATAATTAGGGGAGAATAAAATTATGATTAAAAATGTTTCCCTCTTTAAAAATAATGGTGTGCGAGTGTAAACCAGAAGTTGCAAACTAGCTACTTTGGCCTTGACAGTGTTGGCCCTCAAAGTATTTTTGCTTTTAAGTTGTTACATGAATTGGCAACATTAAGAACGACCAGATATTGAAATAGGGAGTAGAAAAGTGGTTGCCAAGGGGTTGGGAGTGGGGGAAATAGGGTGAGCCCGGTAAAAGGGTAGAAACTTCCAGATGAATAAGGTTTGAGGATCTAACATATAACATGGTGACTAGAGTTAATCACACTGTATTTTATAACTGAAACTTGTTAAGAGAGTAAAACTTAAATGTTCTCACTAAAACAAATTTAAAAAATAGTAACGGTGCACATAGAGGAAAGGTGGGGTTGAGTGTGTGGTGACTTAAGGTTGACATGAGCAGGGACAGCCCTTGGTATGCATCATCTTGAAGTACCCTACCAAGCATGGGGGTCAGATCTGCCTCTTTGTCAAGTGTCATGGCCACTAAACACCAAAGCCAGGGACACCTAAGCTGGTAAGAGAGCAGTGAGCCCCTAAAAGGACCCAGGGGGATGATTCAGCTCTCCCTCACCTTCGTGTGGAGTTGCTCTCTTCTCCTCTATTCAGGATCGCCTCTTCCAGGATTGAAGCAAAGGGCTGGGCGGCCCTTCTGCTTGCCTCATCCAAATGATTCAAAGCTATGCACTGCTCACAAAACACGGATGTCATCAGGTGTGTCCATTTAGCTTAATGTCCTAGACCAAGTCTTTAAATGAGTCCTCCCTTGCAGTCAGCTGTTTCATCTCTACTGATGCCAGTGAGAGCCGGGGCAAGAGGTTACCCGGAAGCTTGACAATGTGGAAATACCCTACCATTACAGATACAGCTGAGCTTCGGGAAAATGTAGGTGGCTAATGGGCTGTAACAGCAGCTGCAGCTTAACCTTGCTATCAGGTTCTAAGTTACTATAGCTCCTCTTTATATCACACATCTTGTTCTATAGAATGAATGTGCACCTAAGAAGTTGTGCATGGATCAAACTCTTTATGTAAAGCTGAATTTTATTCTCTCAGTGAAGAAGAGTTCTTAGTTTCATAGATTCTTTATTTTAAGGAATAAATAAATATTTTTCAATATACAGGGGGATCCTAATACTTCCATCATTCATGCATTCACCTAAAAATTTTAATTAAAAAAAATTTTAATTGAAATGTAATTGACGTACAACATTGTATAAATTTAAGGTGCACAACAATATGAGTACCACCGTAGCATTAGCTGACACCTCTATCATGTTGCATAATTATCATTTCTTTTTTGTGATGGAAACAAGATGTAGTCTGTGAGCAACTCTGAAGTTTATGATACAGTATTGTTGTCTATAATCACTATGCTGTGCATTCCATCTCCAGGATTTATTTATCTACTAGTTTCCAGTTTGTACCCTTAAATGATATCTCCCCAAATCCCCCACCACCCAGCCTCTGGTAACCAGCATTCTACTCTCTATTTTTAAAATATTTATTTTGCAAAGTACTTAGCATACATCCATGAACAAGACAGAGTCCTGGCTCAGAGAATGTACAGGCTAGTGGAGGAGACAGCAGGTGAGCAGGCGTTTACAAAGCAGCAGGAGAAGTGTTTCGATGGGGAGAATTCCCCATCAGAGTGTGATGCTGGGCAGAATTCAGTGGAGGGGCAGCAAATGTGGTCACTGGGGATCAGGGTGGGATTACTCAAGAAGACTGTGGAAAGAATAGGCTGGATTTAACAAAAATAAATTTAAAATAAAAGAGGAAGAGGCAAGGATATTCTAGACACAAGAGAGCGGGCAGAGCATGGACAGTGAAGCAGTAAGTGGAGCTGATCAAGAGGGCTCTTGCATTTTAGTTTTCTAAAACACAGAAGCAACACAGTGAAATGATTCAGAGTAGGGGCTTTGAAAGCAAGGAGACCTAGGTTCAATGCGGGCTCTTTTGGAAGCAAACTACTTAATTTCTCCAAATCTCAGTTTTCTGTACTGGGCACAGAGTAAACATTTAAGAAATGTAAAATGTTAGTTTTCTCAGTTACAACTACGTAATCATAAAGTAATATCATATACTCTATCCAAGAGGGTCTTACTAACATGAGAAGTGGCCAAAATTTTTTGCTTTTTTTTTTAAAAAAAAAAAAAAAAAGGAAGGAAGGAAAGGGGAAAAACACTTTAGTCTCAAACTAGGGAGACTGTCATACAAGCAGCTAATTTCAATGTCATTTAAAGGCATTCTTTGGTTCACTACTCCGGCAAACATTTACTGACCCCACATAACGTTTTGGCCACTGTTGTTCTAGGTTTGGGGACCACAGTGGGGGAATAAAACAGATGAGACTCCTTCCTTTTGGGGAACCTACCTATCTTTGGGGAAAACATATCAAATCAGAATGAACTAGATCATTCCAGAATTTAAATAGTGAAAAGTAATGAGAAGAGATTTACAACAGGGTGACTGGGATGGAGACATCCACAGTTAAGGATGACATGTTAGATAGCGTGGTCAGAGGAGCTCCTGCTGAGAAAGTGACATTTGAAGGTGACAAGAAAGAGCAAGCCACGTGAGAGCTCAGGGCAGAATGTCCCCAGCAGAGGAGCAGAATGAACCAGGTGGGCTCAGCTGTTAGGGCCATGTCCTAGTCCCTGAAGAGGAGAGAGGTAGAAGATGACGTGAGGAAGCAGGGGCAGACCAGGTTAGGGCACACAGGCCATGACGGAGACTTTGTATTTGTTCTCAGTTCTATGGGAAGCCATAGCGAGTCAGTGGCAAAGACTGAAGTAGAGTTACAGGCCCTGTCCCTTACCTTCCTAGTTCAGGGCTTTTTTCTACACTTTGCTCCCTGTCTCTAGGAATTCAAGAGACATGCCTTTCCTCAACACAAAAGAAGGCCTCCACTTTTGTGAACACACACTGATTTTTAAATTTTCTTTCCACCATTTTAGATGTCTCTAATTTTCTTCTTCATCTCTTTTACTGGTTTCACAGGTTAAGTGCAATTCCTTGGCACTCAGATTTCTTCCTTGCCTCTCCTCTATGTCCTATGTATCACCTGGGGGCTGACCCTTGCAGGCTGCTACATCTGCCTGGGTCCAGCCAATGGGAGGCATTTACAAGGAAAACAGAGGAAAGGGAGAAACCAAGGTGTTCCCTCGACCCCCTTCTGCCTTGGGTGGTTCCTCTGGCAGCTGTTGCATCTCCTGCATGGCTCCAAGGCACACCTAAGAATCCCACTGTAGTTTTTGTTTCCACCAGATGTCCACAGAAGTCACATCACCCGTCACTCTGAGGCTTCTCTCCTTTGCAAATTTGTAGATTGTCTCACCATCCCGATCTGTTTGCATCCCAACAATCTCATCACCGTGTAACCAATTCTCTGTATTAAACTCTGTTTTAAATGCTGACAGTTGGTTCTGTCCTCCTGGCTGGTCCCTGGCTGATACAGATCTCGAGATTGACAAGGGATTTCACAGGTTTGGCGACTGTCCCTTCATCTGCCAGGTGAGTATCTCCAGACACTCCATTTCACTAGCCATACTGAAACCTAAGTTAGCTCAAATCACCCCCTCACTTCCTTTGTTATTTTCCTTGGAACTACTTTTGAAGGCTTATGCCAGAGTAGCAATTAAGTAACAAGACATGGCAATTATTTGCCCCAGGATTTAGATTTTAGGTATAGGATTTGTTGGAAATCAGTAGCAAAGGTCTATGAGCAGTCAGCACCATGGCCAGATCCAAAAGGCCACAGACAAAAAGTGGAGGCCAGAAATGACATCAATGGAACTTTATTCCAGGGACAAGAGAGAGAAATTGGACAGCTTATCATTTTTACTTGTAGAGCCTCTCTTCAATTTGTCTCCAATACCTGGACTACTGTGTCACATTGAGACCAAATAATTAAAAGGACAGGTTTTGCCACATGCTGCAACACCTTCAGGGATAGATAAAACTGAAATGATCTCTACAACCTGTCCTGGAAATTATCTACCATATTTCATCAAATATAAGATGCTTTTAATTAGAAAACATGTCATTGTTTTATGGACCACCAAGGAAAAAATGTCACAAATTAAACTTTGATACAATGCTTTCTCATCACATCAACTGTGAGTCACGTCCCAATTAGGGATACGTTAAAATGCAGCCAGTAAAAGTGTCTTAGAACATGAAATACAGCATTGGCTCTGCTTAGACACCTAAGTTTTCTTAACCAGATAAACTGGTTAAAGAACTGGTCATTCTAGAAAACCCTCAGGCTCAGGACTTTGAGGAGGGCATCCATTAATAGAAGTTATAGATAGCCCTCCAGTCATTTAAATTATTGGTCCCAAACATCTCTTTGACCATGTCAATGGGTGAGCCCTGCAGTGGGTGAGAGACAGCCTAATACTAAACGTGCCTCCTTCAATAATTACAGTGCCTTGGATGAGGCACTTAACCTCAGTTTCCTCAACTATGAAGTGATGTCTTAGATTCCTTTCAACACAATCTTCTATGTTTTTAAACGAAAAAAGAAAATATTAGCAAACCTGCTATCTGGTTATGATCACTCAGTTGACCAGTGGTTCTCAATCAGGAATGTTCTGTCCCACAGGGTCATCTGCAAATGTACAGTTTTTTCCTGGTTGTGACAACAACTGGTGGCCTTATTGGCATTTAGTGCATGGAGGCCATAGATGCAAAATAGTAAACAGTCACACCCAAAATGCCAATAGAGCTCACATTGAAAAACGCTGACTGAGACCTTCTGAGAAGGTGTTTATGATGGTGAACAAAAACCTCTGTGCTTATGTTCTGTTTCCATTGTGATTTTTTTTCTAATTTTATTATAATGACTTAATATCAATAGCTATAGAAGGGAGAGAGCAAGACTGTCACTTAGGCAATGCCTAAGGACCACACATCCCCAATTTTCTCTCTAGATGACAATCTAAATCTTAACATTCTCCCACGAACTTTTCAAGTTTCACTTTTCCTGGTGATGGGATCAGCCCTACATATAAGGCAACAACTCCCTGCATGAGTTGAGATGAGTGAAACCAACAGGTTTCCACTGCCATGTCACCTTGTTCACAATTCAGCACATAGACACAGCATTATGACTTACCTTCCAGCTGCCCCTTGGTGGAACATGCTGAGAAACAGGTCACCATCACAGAAGAAAGGAACCTGGAGAACATCTAGATCAATGACTTCACATTACCGTTGAAGAGACTGAGCCCCAGTTAGGTGAAGGAGCGTGTCCAAGATCATACACCTAGTAGTAGCAGCCTGCATTACAGGCTCCCAGTCTCCCGGCTCAGAGTTCAGTGCTTTTCCTCACACCAAGTATCCATCATAGGTAGTGAGAGGAGGAAAGTCCTCGACAGTTCTGAGTCAGGCTCCTGCTCAGCTGATAGGTGAACACCTCAGCATAAAACTTTGTTGACCCACTGCCCAGGGAATGGGCTACTCTTTTTTTTCCCCCTCTAAATACTTAAATATTTCCTAAGAATCATGATATCTTTGCATAACCACAGTACAACTGTCAGAATTAAAAAGTGACATTAATACAATACAAATTTGAATCTTCCTTCAAATTTTGCTAATTGTCCTTCTCATGGCCTCCTGCTGGTCCACAATCCAGCCCAGGAACCCACACTGGAATTAGTTGCTGTGCCGCCATAACCTTTCCCAATCTGGGACAGTTCCTCAACCTTTTACTCTTGTGAGGCTCCACTCGTGAAAAATACAGGCCAGATATTCTATAGAAAGTCTACCAATTTGAGTTTGGCTGATGTTTCCTCATTATTTGTTTTAGATTGTGCATTTTGGCGCAGGAACCCCAGGACTGATGCTGTAGAAAAGTGCTATTCTTGTTACCTCTATGTGCCCCAGCTGAAGGGTTGAGCACCAACACCCCTAACATCTGTTGATATAAAGTTTTCTAATGTAAATTATTCCATCTTTCTGTTTCACTAAGTTTATAGACCGAATTAGTCTTTTCTGTATGGTTCTTAATTTTTTAGTAAGTCCTGAAGGATACTGTTTTAAACATAAACAATTGCTTTATACAACTGCAAGGGTAGAAAGTCTAGAAGATTGGGCTGAGTGGGGACTAACTCTGGAAAAACACTTTTTCAAGGTTGTTGCTTGAAATAAATCTTTAATATCCATTTATTTTCTGATTAATTCATTCTTTATATTACAGGAGGACTTCAAATGACATTCTGCTTCATTGAGAGTTCAAGTTAGTTGGGTTCCATGAACCTATGTTTGATGCAAAATTATAACCTTTGTTATTATATCTGGATAATCCTTCCCCCCTACTTACACTAATGTAATAGGCATTTTAACCTGTTCTGAAATCATAAATTCTATAGCTTATAACTTGAGAATTCTAGCCTTTGAGATACAAGTTTCACCCAACTTTCTGGAACCTTAACGATTATAAATCTGTTGTTACAGGGAATTTGCCTACATAGACTATCCAAATGCATTTAGGGCATTACAGTGACTGAAACCAGTCTGCCGTATGCATTTGACTCTCAAGGACGAGCTCTCAGACAAGGAGAAGGAAAAACCTCCTTCTGGTCCTTGGGCACACCCAAGGTCAAAGAAAATGAACAGCGTGGGGAACACTCTATAAAACCTGCCTCCATGGCTCATGGTGTAGGGAAAGCTGGGGAAATGCCCCTGTGCTGGGGCAGCAAAGGCTCCAGATGAGGGTGTGCAGAGGCCTGTGGGAGCCTTGACACTCTGGGGAGAGGTCCAGGCCTGCCCTGAGCCCTTCGCATTGGCAATTACTGTGTCCTGGCTCAAAGACCCAGGGTTCATCAAAGAGAGGGAGGCCTTTCCATTCCCTTTCTCAACCCAGGAACAGCACCAGAAAAATGCCAGTGCATGGTTCTACCAGCCTTTTGGAGGGAAAACCCAGTCTCCATGGATCTCTCTTACAGATAGTATGGAGTAGGCTTACAGCATCCCAGAGAACCAGGAGACACGAGCAAAGGAAGGAGTGATGGAAGTGAACACTTCCTTGTACTTTTTCAGGGTAGGAAACGTCTGATATCATTGCCTCATCTGTGCTGGGGGAGGCACATACTTCTGCAAAGGTGAGGAGCTTCCCAAGTTGTAGTTTGTTTATGAAGAAAATAAACACTATTCAAACCAGACTGCCCCATATACATGAATCTAAACGAATTCTTGGGGAAAGTGCTAGAATCAATGTCACACTCCCCCTTTGGCACGTTCCACTTTGCAGGGATTGTGTCTGGTGTCCTTTGTCCCTCCTTTGAGGGCCTGAATTCCCTCTCATCACACCCCAGCTGTTAGATGAGGTAATGCCAGCTGTGGTTCCTCGAATCACTGTCAGGCCGCCTAACACACAGCTTCTCAACCATGTGAAAAGGGCACTGTGGTGAGTCGGAAGATGTCCTTGGAATGTCACCACTTCTTCGATTTCCTCACTCTCCTTTGCCAGTGTATGAATAGGATGTCAAAAGGACAAGCAAAAGTCCCCCATGCATATGTACAATGACAAATTCTCTTTATTGAGCACTTACTTTGTGCCAGACACCACAATAAACACTTTATACATATTATCCTGTACAGGCCTCACAACAGCCCATTTTACAAGTGAGGGAAGGGAAGCTCCCACTGCTTACCCCAGGTCACCAGCTGTCAAGTGGAAGAACTAGAAATTAAATCCAGGTGTGCATAGCCTCTGTTTTAAAACAATGCATTAACTGAATCACTGACTACTCCCATCCTCATCAATTTCTCTCTTCTCTAAAATCATTCAAACACCTAGAACGTACATCAAATCACTGTCAATTTATTCAGACAATAATGTATTATTTGCTGGTCAATTCGAGTGTGTTGAGGTCCATCTGGACCACTGAGGTGGTGTTTTTTGAATCTTTTATGCTCCCTGAGTGACCAGTCTGAGGCTGGTCACAGAGGATGGGTTCAAGGGTTGCCTGAATGAATGACATTGGAGGTGACGGTAATAAAGAGGGACTTGTAGAATGGTTGTGTGTGTGTGTGTGTGTGTGTGTGTGTGTGTGTGTGAGCATCATTCATACCACAGAATCAGAGTTAAAAGGAATTTCAGAAACTGTTTTGTCAAGCCTTATCTGATGCCTAGGTCCTTTCATATCCGTTCATTCATAGTATGGTTGGGGATATAATAAAAACATGGACAAACAGAAGACTGCATTCATCAGAATCTGAGGTGTATGAGATAGGGTAGAAGCCCCACAATATCACAGATTACACTAGAATGAAAAAAAAAGCTGGAATCAAGGCATAACACTTCAGGGTGTAAATTAATGTCTGGGTCCACATGTTCCCTGGGGGAATCAGAACAACCCACAGGTGTCCTGGATGTAGACACATCAGTTTCTGTATTCAGTAGTCCTAACAAGTACTGCTCATGCGTGAGCTATAGTCATCATGGCTTGTATCTGGTAGGCTGTATGGGCTGCTCTAGTTCAGTAGTTCTCAAACTTTACAGGGCAACAGACCCACAGATTTCTGACCCCACCCCTAGGGCGTCTGATTCAGGAGGTCTGAGTAGGGTCTAAGAATTCACATTTCTAACAAGTTCCCAGGAGATGCTGATGCGGCTGGTCCTGGGATATATTTACTTTGAGAACCACTGTTGTACTTGATGTCTGTTGTTGTTATTGTTTTGTTGTTTATTTGCTTTCCCATAGCCATGCAGACTCAAACAACTGCATCAGTGGAGACACTGGTGAAAAACTACCTAGTTTTAAACCCTCAGCTTTTCTGTGATCCTCAAATCCACACCTGACCTCCCTCTTGAATCCCAGAGTTGTGTTCAACTGCCCACCAGACATCCACATGCACGTGGTCCACAAAAACCTTCAAAAACGTGGTCCTTCAAAAACCATCCACATGCACGTGGTCCACAAAAACACGACCCACCTGAATTCATTATCTAGATCTTTCCTTCTTTTCTGAACTTTCTATCTCTGCTTGTGATAACAACATTCATTCAATTTAGAAACCTCAAAGTCACCCGCAACTTCAGCTTTTCTTCCTATATTTAACATCATTTAATTCTAGAATTTAAGCTCCCCAATGGTGGATATTTGGCCTGTTTTGTTTACCATTATATCCCCAGCACTTAGAATGATGCCTGGCACGTAGTAGAGATTCACTTGGTATTGAATAAATAAATGAAGGAAAGAATTCCCTGAAACCTCTCTCTAATCTGTGCCTTGGTTCAAGCCTTATCCCTCTCCTGTAACATGGTAATAACCTCCTGCCCAGCTTCCCTGACTGCAGTCCCTCAACTCCAACCCACCCTCCATACTTCTATGTTGAAAGCACAAATTGAGTAACGTCACTACTGTGTTTACAAAGTTCTGATCAGACTTTGAATGACCATCAGGATAAGATAAGATGCTACACAAAACACTTCACATTTTGGCATCATTCTTGCCATTCACCAACACCAGGATCTCAGACTCCCAGAGCAGGGGTCCCCAACCCCTGGGCCTCAGACCGTTACTGGTCCGAGACCTGTTAGGAACCAGGCCACACAGCAGGAAGTCGGCCGCTCCCCATCACTCCCCATTGCTCGCATTACCTCCTGAACCACCCCCCCACCCCCCCACCCCTGTCCCGTCCGTGGAAAAATTGTCTTCCACAAAACCAGTCCCTGGTGCCAAAAAGGCTGGGGACCACTGCCGCAGAGGAACCCTACATTCCAGCCCTCCTCTCATGCCAGATACATTCCTATTTCTGCAACTCTGTACATGCAAAGCTATACCATTCTAACAATGGTAACATCTGCCTTTCATCACCTGAAGATGACATACTCTGTCAAAACCACTCTACTATGTCACATCCATTGTGAGCATTTTTAAAAACAGTCCCCTGATCCCTCTGCCCCAATAACATATAAACACCCCAAGAGGAATTACTGATCCCATCTCTACGATCACAGCACTTTGTACCTCCACTATAACATACACACATATTATATTTTACTGTAATTATTTTGTTACTGGAGTTTCTTATCCACAGAGGAACCTGAGAGCTTGCAACACAGAGGTTGTTTCCCTTCCTCTTGTAATCACTAGTATCTAACCCAGAGTCTGACAGATAGATAGGTCCTCAAAATGTTTGCTGAACTGGCCTCAATTTAATTTAGTTAGCGTCAATCAGAGAGTAAGGAATAAACAAACAGTCATGGACTTAGTGAGACTAATTCTCTGAGGTCTTCACCATCAAGGCCAAGCTGAAAACTAAAGTAATTACTTGGGTAGCTAATTCATGAAAGAAGGAAAACCATTTGCATTTGAATGATCTACTGAGGATTTTCTGCTTGTTGATGTTTCTGGAATTTTTCAGATAATGGCTTCAATTCTTTGATTCTTTCATGGTATAGAGAGTAGGCCAGAAAGTTAATCTAGCAATCACTCTCCCACCTGAAACCAGGCAACTTTCAACCAGTTCCGCTGAACAGAAAGCATCCATAGAAACCAAGTTTTTAGAATGCTGTAATGTAGAGGTTGAAGGACCTGCAGGGTTCAGATTCAGCGCTCCAAAGAGCTCCTAAAGAAGGCCAGTTGGTGTTAAGTTGCTTTCCTGCTATTTAAATAAGCTCAGATCTGGCCACCATTTATTTATGCTCTTAGAATTCTCAAGGTTGGGGCATGAAAGGGGTGGGGGGAAACAAATCAGTAAGTGATATCTGTAGCCCAGTGTGCAGGAGTCCTGAGTCCCAGGAACAAAATCCAATCCAGGATGCACAGACCCCCTGGGAGCCAAAAGGAAAGCCCAGTTCAGGTGGCATGTGTCTGTGCCTCTGTCTGTCCCCATCCGAGTGCACGTGCAGGGGTGGAGGCACGGGGTGGGGGGAGGAAGGTCATCTCAGCCTCCAAAACTCAACAACACGCCCCTCCCTCTTAAAACAAACACACACACACACTCACACACGCAAATCCCCAGCACCTGCTTCGGAAAGCCCTCCCTCCAAGGCTGGCCCGCGGGCGAAGGCGGCTCCACCAGAAGAGAGCGGCGGATTTACCGTGGCATTACTTTTAATTAACTCTGCGGCGGGCGCGGGGAGCGCAGGGTGGGCCCTAATCCCGGGCCCGCCTGACGTCACCTGGGAACGCGGTGGCGCGGGGCGGCGGGGACCGGCGGCGACCTCGCCGCGACCCGGGCGCGCCTCCGCCCGCGCGGGGCTTTGCTCGGCGGGAATTAAGGGAAGGAGAAATGTTAGTACACTTTTAATTGGAAACCGAGTTCTGCTTTCAGAGCGGCTTGTTTACTCAGGACCGGGCATTAGAACTCAGGGGAGGCTCTAATTGAAGTGACGGCTTTGGAGATTATGGGGAACATATGGCCCTACCGCCGGGCTCTTTATCTGCATTTTTCTCATAAAACTGCTGTCCGTGTGTGTTTCTGCGCTCGCCCTTGTACATTTCTAAAGGGCCCCAGAGGAGCGGGTGAATGCGGTGCCCGGATCTGCTGGGGCGCCCGGCACCTTGCTCTCCCTCCCGGCCTGATGGCACGGGGAGCCCCGCCTCGGCTCGCTGGCTCAGCCTGAGCGCTGGGAGCGAGAACGAGAGCGAGAAAGAAAAGAAATCGGACTGGTGAGCGCCTAGCAGGGGCGTCATTCAAAGGGTTGTGAACTGACTGCAGGAGGGAGTTGCCAAGGTAACGGGAGATTCCCACTCGCAGCCTTTCTGTAAGGCCCAAGAGAGGGAGCCTCCTCGTGCCAGGTTGGGGCCAAACCCGCACACGTAAGGGAAATAGGAACTCGCGTGTCTCGGGACAGGATTACATTTCTCCCTTTCTAGCTAGCATCAACCAACCGGTCAATCAATCATCTATTTATACACCTGTGCAGGCTCCAGCACCAATCACCACCCTATTGGTTACACCCCCTCCCCACTAGATGCTCACTGTATCTAGAGGTGCCAGATAAAATACAGGACACAGAGTTGAATTTGAACTTCTGGTAAACAATAACTCTGTATGGCATAGGATATAGTTATACCAAAATAATTAGTCACTATTTATGGGAAATTCAAATTTAACTGGATTTTTCTTTGCGAAATCTCACCACCCTTCTCACTCTAATGAAAAAGCTGACTTCTGTCTTGATTCTAGAATCTCTTTGGTTCAGCACCAAAGCTCTGCAGTTGGGAAAAACAGCTGATTGAGGTGCCCCAACTCTGTCCCCCTGAGCTTCACCTTCAACTAGATCAGTGGTTTTCAACCCTGGCTGCACATCAGAGTCAACCACGGATCTTCCAAAAAATCCCTGAAGCCCAGGCTGTACCCCCAGACCCATTAAATCCTCAAGGCCCAGTCCACAGGAGTCCAAAGTATTTTTTAAAATGCATATGTAGAATAAGTTTTATAGGGTGACTACTTTGAAAAGTAACTCTCATTTGAACATACAATCTCATTTATCTATTTATTTGGCTATTGACTGTCTCCCTCCATTAGAGTATGTTTCATAAGAGCAGAGCTTTCACTCAACCACCTATAATAGGCCAGCTACACAGTCTGTGCTCTAAAATATTTGCTCATCAGTCAAACCTCATATACTTCTACATGTTCCCCCCCATGCCCCAAACCCAGTCCTTGCCTGATGCAAGCACTCAGCAAATTTCTATGGATGGAACAAATGTTGAGTTGGTTCAGTCACTGCTTCCCCCACCCCCACTTATGATTCCTAAGAAGGAATACCTGGACATTCACTTTAAACACCAGCTTGGTCCACTGATCCTACCCAATGCACACATGCGCATGCTACTCAAATCCCCAAGAAGAGAAAAGCACAGCTCTGGATCCCAATGTGCAAACCTGGATTTGGACCACTAAGAACCCAAATGGTTCTTAAATTACTCAGTCTTCCATATACTTTTACAGCATCAAATGTCAAAGTGCTCAGAGGAAGCCATAACCTGGTTTGCCACCAATCCTTAGTAAACTGGACTTTGGGTTTTTCCTAGGTCACTGATACCAGGACACAGGGAACTACTGGAGGTGATTCTTCCTTTTGCTCCATATACTGTCTAAAGCTTCTTTAGACCCATCATGAAAACTCTTGGTAGGAAATCTAAAAGTTGATAGACTTGGCTGGAAAGTCAATGTAAGAAAACCGGCGTCTTTTCTGCACCTCCTCCCCCATCTTTACTACATGATAGTAAAGGAAAGTGAGTTTCTGATTATTTAGCTCAGGTCATGAAAGGTCAAAGTCATGGGTTGGCTCTGCATGGCCAGAGACTTCACTCCTAACACCCACCAGTCACACTGCAAAGCCCTGCCCTTGTACCCAAAGAGGATCCGATACAAAGATGGATAGACAGAAGCACAAATTTCATCACTGCCGCCAGAAAAACTAATCTGAGTGCATTTCCCCTGAGAGTGGGGTTATAGCAGATGGCAGGACATTCCAGGTCAGCCTGTTAGAAAAAGTTTTTATATGTACTGATTTACTCCACCGTTGTACTTTTATCCATTTAATTAATGAGGACTGTGGTTTGGATGGCTGATACCTCTCATCTGGACAAAAAGAGCAACTGTTTTTTCCTGCTGCCATCAAATAAGGGATAGGGAGCAGAACAGAAGTTTGCTGAGTAGTTGTAAAAACAAAACAAAACAACAAAAAACAATAATAGTACCTTATGCATACTTTTAAAGTACTTTCACATTCATACATCATGTTGGCTTTGGATCCTTGAAAGCCTCCTACTTCCTTATAAAAGGTGTGCATGTGAAGTATAGTGATAGTTATTAATTATATTAATTATTAAGGAGAAACCAGAGGTTAGAACAGAAGGCAAACTTGTGATTGATTTGAAAGGGAGTGGAGACTCAGTTCAAATCACCTCGTTTTCATTGCTTTAATTGTACGTGAAAAGATTTTTCAGTTGGGGTCTCTCAGGTAGTAAGTCTGACAGAGTACCTGGAGCCCTGCCATAACTAGCAGGGAGAGCTGTCAGTGAAACATGAGAACAAAACGTGAGGTCAATTTTAATACACGTGTACATTTTTATCAACTAGGCAATACAGCCCAGTTCTTAACGAATCAGACTGGAGCTGAACTGCCTGCGTTTGAATGCTGGCTCTTTTCATTACTAGCTGTAGGACCTTAAGCAAATTAATACTTTGTCCATGTTCATCTTCCTAATCTGTAGAATGGGAATTATCATAACATTGCCTTCCTCACCAGCTTGATATAAAGGTTAAGTTAGTTCACTCATGTAAAGTACTTAAGGCAATGCTTTGTGCAGAGTGAGGGCTCCATAACTGTTAACACCATCTTCATCATGCAAAGATCACAATGATCAATTGTCCACTTGACCAATTTTTTTTTCTTACAGGGATTGTGCAAGAGAAATGAATGCACACAGCACACTATTATAGATTAAATATGCTCTGAAGCCGTTGCACTGGTTTTAAATTTTGTTTTTTATCAAAATTATTAAGTGTGAGCACATATCCAAAATTAAATTACAGTTCAGCAGAAAAGAGATAATGCATAATCTGCATTTTGCCTGTAACTTTTCAAGCACCAAAGATAAACTCTACCCAACTCATAATTACAGCAAAGGCTGAGTATCAAGTATCCTGACTCGGTAATTGGTAGAATTAAGTTCTTATTCTGGCTTATCCCTGACTCAAGTATCCTGTGTCCTTATTTTTCCATCTATAACACGAAGACAAAACAAATACACTAGAAGACAAAGGTTCAGAAGAGACAAGAAGCGCTGAGCCTCAGACTGAGGGCAACAAATAATTCTGGTCATCAATTTCATGGCTGTGATACTAACAAAAGACAAAACTTGATTTTGGAAAAAACTAGAGAGGCTCAGGCAATTATAACTGCCTCTGCCTACTATCCAGAGATGCCAGATTAGTAAATCAAAAAATGTCCTCAAAGACCTTTGTGCTAGTCATGATATATATATGTGTGCTCTTCATGTCTCCTTAATAATACCAACAAAGATGAAAACAGATAACAGTTATTGCGTGTTTACGCACGGCATTGAGCCAAGTCTTTGGGGCCAGACGATATCTTCTGAGTCTCTGGTGTTAGTCTCAGCACCTGACACAGTGTGGGTATATGCAGAAGATTAAAACATATTCATTAGCTTGAAATTTTAGGAATTTATAATTCCAAAACCTGGGGATAGGGTTGAAAGTAACTGCCCTTTGAAGCAGTATTTTTCAAACTTCAGGCCATGATCCATCAATGGATTATGAAATTAATAGAGTGGGCTAAGACTAGAATTAAAAAATAAATATAATGGATAATGTCAGCATGTAGATTAAGCAATAAATCAATATAACTGTTGAATTTTTATTTCATATACACACATAAATGTGTATGCTAGGGCATGATTTAAAAAACGTATTTTTACTGAGCTGCAGTTAAAATTTTCTGGAAAATGCTCTTGTAGAGGAGTCTTGAACACACTGCTTTAGAAGAAAATATAAAGTAGAATTTAAATGGATTTCTTAACAACTATAATGTTTATCTAAGTATTTTAATATCTACTCAAGGTTTTTTGTTTTTGTATTTGTTTTTATAATAGCTCACCCCCTTGTTTCTTAAAGGAAAGGATGACAAGGCTTATCTCCAGGCTATGTCTCTTTTCCTAGCTCTCAGCCCCTTTATATCAACTAGGTTGGCCTCACTGTTCCGCCTGATATTAGGAGGCTGGCCTCGAGACGTTTTTCTGATTTGAGTTGCTCAGTATTCTCTAACTCCTCTGCCCTTCTTTTTCTGCAACTAAAACACAGCATTTAGCACAGAGCCTGACATGGGGTAGGCGTCTGTAAGAAATATCTCTTGGATTAAAGGTCGGTTAGGTGGCTGGCTGGAAGGACAGAAATAGATCATGGCATGTAACAGAGCAATGCTGAGGCCTCTGCAGGAATACAATGCATTCTCTAACGGGTAACTGTCAGGTTCAGTGTCCTTCCTGGACTCAAAGATGAGTGTTGCAAGAGAGAACGGCGGCTGAGTTCAACACATCCTTTCCATTCTTGCTTGAAATTCCTATTGAGTCCCAGAAGCGACTGCAAGACCTCCTGGTCTTCTACACTGACTTCCCAGGGTGCAATGCTAGCTCTAATGTTCAAAGCCTGGAGAGTACTTTTGAGACACGCAGGCCCATGGAGTGAATCGATCCCTCTCCAGTCCATCATCCTAGCCACCCCAAATGAGAGGCCCTCTGTACTACCCTGAGATGCCCTCGGGTCAGCTATCCAGAAGCATCTAAAATAGAAGCGCAAAGACAGAAGATGAGACGTTTGTGAAATGATAGATCTTTGGAGAAATAAGCTTATGAGCCATGAGCTATCCAGAAGTATGCTAGCCTCTGCACCAGGAGGTAATAATGACACCTGCCATTTACTGGGCATCCAACAAATTTCAGGCCCTTGATACGCATTACCTCTCTGCGTTCTTACAGCAATCCACAAAAGAAGTGTTATGATCCACTTTTTACTGATTAAGAAATAGAGTCCTGGAGATGAGAAGTACAGGCAGACCTCATTCCATTGTGTACCACTTTATTGCGCTTTGCAGATGCTGCATTTTTTTTTACAAATGGAAGGTTTGTGGCAACCCTGCATTGAGCAAGTCTGTCAGTGCTGTATTGGCCACAGCATTCGCTCCCTTCATGTCTCTGTCACATTTTGGTACTTCTCACAATATTTCAAATTTTTGCATCATTATTATGTTTGTTATGATGATCTGGGATCAGTGATCTTTGATGTTACTATTGTTAACTGTTTGGGCATTTTTTTTAAAGCAGTAAAGTATTTTTTAATTAAGGTATGTATATCGTGTTTTTAGATATAATGCCATTGCACACTTAATAGACTAGGGTGTAGTGTGAACATAACTTTTATACCCACTAAGAGACTAAAAAATTCTTGTGAGTTGCTTTATAGAGATAGTCTCTTTGTTAAGGTGGTCTGGAACCAAACCCACAACATCTCCAGGGTGTGCCTGTAACTTTTCCCAAGATCACGCTGCTTCTGAGTGTAGGCAAGACTCAAATTCAGATCTGTCTAACTTTAGATCCCAAGCCCTTTGTACTACCAGGTGGAGAATGAGACTTCCTCATACCTCCTGCTGACTTTTCCTTGCATTTTAAAATTCATGACTATGAGCTGACAAGATAATCCCGCAGGACAGTCAACTATTTTCCAGAACCATGAGGTAACTGCTGCCTCTCTGTTCTAATTTATTGAAGAACAAGAAGAGTTCCAAGATAGGCTGACATATTTCTGTAATGAATACACAAAAATCAGTTCCAAGGTTGTAGAAGGAAATGAAAACCAGTATCTAGATATCAGTGGTAATGAAAAGAGGAGGAGAGAGAGATGTAGTACACAAGGAGAACAAGAGAGTCATCTGGATCGTTCAAAGCAGCAATATCCCACATCCTAAGAAACATGAAGAAGGAAGAAGGGTTCGTAAACTCTGGTATGTGTGAATAATCTTCATTCCTGCTCCAGTAAGAAGAAAGTCATACTTTTGGTTGGTGTTTCTCTGCTAAGGACCACAGAGGCTAACATGAACAGGTGTTCACACAATAAACAAACACTTACTGAGTGCCTACTGCATGCCAGACACTGTGCGAGGGCCGGGCGAGTGCAGACTATAAGGAGAGAAGCAGCATAAGCCTTTCAGTGCTGTCCAGACAACCCGATAAACAGAGGCCACTGAATTGCTGTAGTCATCCAAAACATAATGCCTCCTTTGCAGAAAGGCTTCTCATGATGGGACTTCATGACCCAGGCTTCTTCTGGGACAATCCCTCTACAAAAGCAGAGCATCAAAAAGAATCCTGCCTTAGGCTGCTGACAGTTTTAACTCTAAGAAGATAAAGGAAGAAATGCAAGACCAGCTATTCTTGGACTTTGGTCTGACCAAGGAAGAGCTGGTACCAAGAGGATGTAATGGTTTGAACCTGGGAGAAAATCATAGCCAAGGAATAAACCCTGGGCACGATCTAAAATGCATTCTCTTCTTCAGTTAAGAAAATCTTAAAATGATAAACAAATGAACCCTAAAACAAATAAGCAAAAAACAGGTGGATCCTATGGTGAGAGATGCTAAAAGGAAATAAAACATAACAGATACTGCTGGGGGAGAGGCAAAAATGAAATTTTGACTAGGCATTTCTAGTGATCCCAAAAATGAGAAAAAAGGCAATTTAACATAAATATAACATAGAACTAACTAAATGCAACATGGTATCCTAGATTGGATCCTGGAATGGATAAAGACATTAGTAGAAAATCTCCTGAAACTGAATAAAGTCGATAGTTTGGTTAATAGAGCTGTACCAATGTTAATTTCTTGGTTTACATGGTACGTTTATCAAAGCGTATATTTAAATGTAAAATGTTGACATTAGGAGGAGCTGAGTGAAGGGTATATGGGAAAGTCTGTCCCACTTTGCATCTGCTCTATAAATCTAAAATTTTATTTCAAAATTTTAAAAGTTTTTAAAAATCGCTACACAAGACATTCTTAGACAAACTCTGATGTTAAAAGAAAATGTGAAAATAAGAGGGCTAGATAATTAAGAAATGCAACATGGACGAGCCAGAAGCCCTGATGGCCTATAGTCAGCCCCCAAGTCTCCACCCCCTTCCCCAGGTCAAAAAAGCTAATGACATCAATAGAATATGATGTCCATGACAAGTAGTAATAATAACATGGTGCTAGTTCAGACCACATATGGAAGATTTTATCCCCTTCTGGGTGGTACATTCTAAAGAGAATATAGTATTTTTGTAGATAGAGCAAAGAGTCTCTTCTAAGGAATAGTTGGAGGAAAGAGGAAGAACTAGAAAGGAAAAGAGAAGACTTAGCGAGCATAAGGGACTCTGTCTCTAACTCGAAGGGCTGCCACATGTCAGGGAGACATGTATTTTGTGAGTTTCTAAAAGCTGAACCAAGGCCAAGGCTGAGGTTACACATGGAAATAGATATTGGGGCTCAATTTAACAATTCTGACAATCCACACTCAGAATGTGAGGTCAAGAGCTCCCCACGGTCAGACAGGCTCAAACAGAGGCTGGATGAGCTCCTGGTGGGAGTCTGAACCAGATAACCTCTAATGTGCCTACCAATTATTGTCAGAGCCCAGGATTCTCTGATCAAGAAAGCACAGGCATGAATGTTGCCAGGTCTATCCTGGAGGCCCTCGGCATCCAAGTTGCCCAATAAACCCAAAGAAAACGGTCTGACTCTGGCTACAAATACAATTCCACTGCTTGGGAGGGTCCTTCAAGGCCACTGGCAAAGCAGGGACCAGGACAAAGGAGGATTTTCTGGCCACACAAGAAAAGAACATCCAGCACCTGAGTATCTCCTGAGTTTGGTGTCCCATATAGCTCTAAATGTGTCACATGCTTTTGTGTAAGTTGGAACAGTCAGCAGCATATATTCTAAAATCCTAGATTTAAGCAGCCCTAGAGGTCACTAACCCAGTCACCCACCCACTGTAATTAAAATGTTAAAAGACAAGCAGGTTTATTCCCCGTAAAGGGAGTCTAGTCTGCACCCTTTTTGGACACAGTTCTATCCTATATTGAACCAAAATCTGTCATTTCACTCCCAGTACATGGGTCTACACCCTTGGGTGTGACTCTCATATCTCCTTAGTCTTATTTTTACAGAACTAAATATACTGAGTTTCTTTAGATAAGTATCATTTAACGAGCCAATCGCTCTCCTCAAGACTTTCTCTAATTTGTTTGTGACCTCCTAAAATGCATTGTTTAAACCTAGACCAAAAATCCTAAATGTACTCTGACCAATGCAAAAAAAAAAAAAAAAAGGAACTGTAATTACATGTTAGAGACATCATAGTTCTAGTAATGCAGTATATGGCCTTTTGGTTCCTATTGACTTTATGATCAACTAAAACCCCATGCGAAATTCCATGAAAAGAGGCCCCACTGCATATAATTACTGCTGAATTTTGGAACCCAATGGTTAGATCTCATCTTGCTGACTTTGTACTGTTCTGTTAGCTTGTCAAAATCTTATTGAACATCGCGAATATCAGCTGTCACACCAGCACTCCCTGCCAGGTTTGTGCCATCTGCAAATCGAATAATCCTGCCTTCGGTGTCTTCATCCAAGCCATTGATAAAAACGTTAAAGATGACAAGTCATTCAATCATTCACTCAACAAATATTTAATCAAGCACCTACAATATGTAAAACACTCAGGACAGAAATGAGAGGAAAACTTATATCTGTATTGGGACAGATCCTAAAATTGTTTGCTTTCTGTAAACCGCTTTCTGTAAATATGAGGTGGACTTCTTTTCTTGAAGATTTAACTCAACTCATTAGGTACTTATTGATCACTTACTCTTCTCTTGGCATCATGCTAAGCTTTGTTAAAGGAACAAAGGAATTAAAAGCTACAACCCTATTCTCTAGAAGCTGTTCCTCTCATTAGTGAGGCTGTGGCACAAAACATTTCATGTTGCAACATTTACATAATTGACAAAATGAGTGATACAGACAACATATTTGATTCTGATTGAGACTTTGTCATTTCATTTAAAGCTGCAAAAACAATGATAGATTTTTAGAGCTGAAGGGGGCAACAGAGGTCTTCTGGCACCATTCTCCTCTCCCACCTCGACAATATTACTTACAACAATTGGGTATCTCCAGAGTAGTTACATTGTGTTAAACCTTATAATTAGAATGACATCGTAACATCCCCTATGTTGAGTCAAAATTACTTCCCTTTGCCTTTTCATCTATAGTATAAATACTCAGTGATTTTGTTAAAGAATTGAATGAATTCTAATTCTTCTCTCTGAAGCTAGAAAAAAAAAAAATGGTCTGGTCCAACCATTTGAAGGCAATAATTATGTCCTCATTTAGTCTTTACTTTTCTAGCCTAAATATGTCCAGTTCCTTCATCTGACGTGGGTTGGAGACCTCCCCACCCCCATGCCATTCTTGTCATTCGTAGCCTGACACCATGCCTGGCATAAAGCAAGCACTCAAGACACGTCTACAGAACGAATACATGAATAAGTGAACTGCAAAGCTCCAGTTTGTGAATATCAGCCTCAAAAAGAAATGCCCGGAACTACAAAACGTGCTGAAAATGTGGTTAGAAAAGTGGACCTGTTGCAGTTTGCTTACTCTGAACATTATACTTTTTTTAAAAATTGAAGTATAGTAGATTTACAATGTTGTGTTAATTTCTGCTGTACAGCAAAGTGATTCAGTTATACATATACACACATTCTTTTAAAAATTCTTTTCCATTATGGTTTATCACAGGATACTGAATACAGTTCCCTGTGTTATTCAGTAGGACCTTGTTGTTTATCCATTCTATATATAATAGTTTGTATCTGCTAATCCCAAACTCCCAACCCCTCCCTCCTCCAGTCCCCTCCCCCTTGGCAACAACAAGTCTTTGAACATTATACTTTTAATACTACTTAGATCCAACTTCGTTTTGTCTTTGCACATAGGGAGAGGGCAATACACTAATGACTCATACTGTTTGTAGCCAATTAAAATCTGTAATTGGAAAACACTGATCAAGACCCACACAATTGTGTAGCAAGAAAGGCTAGACCACAGCACTTATTTCCATGTGAGAAAGAATGGTATGTCCTTCTGGGTCTGCATGTCTTTCTGAGGTCATGCTGGTATTCTGATCACCATAGCACCTAAGCCCCTTGGGAATTTGAAGATTTTGCAATATTCTGCAGAGGAGACCTAGTGAGTGGGTACAGCATGACACCTAAAGGAAAAGTAGGATGAGATGACCTACTAAGTGGAGGCCATGAAGCTCAGTTTAGGATGGGCCCAGTTACCCAAGAGTGAGATGTTCAATATGTCAGTGGCAGTGTTACCGACAAGGAGAAATTTCCCTCAGATTAAAACATCCAGGAAAACTTAAGTCTAATGAATCCAATAGAAGTTGGGATTGTCCTGGTGTCAGCTGACTTGTGGCTGCAAGCAGAGTCAGGCAAGAAGAACCAGCTGGGAGGTAAAGGAAGCAAAACACAACTGTGATGAAGATGCCAACACCAGCAGGCACTTGGTAAATAAGCACCAGCACTTACATACATTTATCTTTTATTCCCCCAAATAAAATGATTAGGTAGGCACGATGATCACCATTTTACAGCCGTGGAGACTGAGGCTGAGGTTCCGAAACTTGCCCAAAGTCACACAGATCTAAGTGGTGCAGTCAGAATGCCCACCTGACTACCTCCAAAGCTCTCGGACTCAAGCATCACGCCATAGGACTTCTGTTCCATGTGTTTATTCATCCTTTAACACAGATTTTATCAAGCACCCTCAGCGTTCCAGGCCTGTGCTAAGCCCTGTGGATACAGTGGTAAAAAAGGCACACACAGTCCCTCATGGGGCTTAGCACTCTGACAAGGACAACAAACAGCCAAGCAAGCAACTCCAATCAAGTAGGATCCATCTCACGGCAGGAGAGGTTAAGGGTAAACTCATCCGGCACATGGGAATAGCAGTCTTCTTCGAGGAAGCGGGCCCTAGAAAGAAGCTTAAAAGATATGCAAGCAAGACAAAAGAGAAAGGGAAAGAGGCAGAGAGGGAAGAAACTTTTAAGATGTGGAAGTGAGTGGAGACACTGATGTCTGCTGAGTGTAGAGGGGAGGGGTCAGAGGCTCCCACGAGGTTGAAGAGTTGGGCAGAGTGAGATTCCAGAGGCCTTGTAAGCCATGGTAAGGCATTTGGAACTGGACTGGAATTGGCAGTGGCAAAAACTAGTAAGTTTACATGGATATCACCTAATTGGATCTCCAGATTCTTCCAGGAAAAGGGAGGCCAGGCTAAGACACACGCTGCCCTGTGGGACAGACACCCTGGGAAGGCATTCCATGCTTCACCTGGGCAGTTTTAATTTCTCTGGCCTTGTAATACCTGCTCTAAAAGGACTCTAACCTCTGCCATCTCCTCTCTTTTCCCTCTCCAGGGAGGGTGGGTGAGTCTTGGGTGAGTGGAACAAGTATATCCTAGATGCTTTCTTTATGTGACCCACCAAGTCTTAGACAGATTCCAGCTTTCCGACGTGACAGATGAGGAAACAAAGGCGAGAGAAGTTCAGTGACTGTGGCAGATGGAATTACTGGTTCCAATCCATCATTCTCTTTAATAGTTTTATGTATCTTTACCCTGTCAGGGCCTCGCAGTACATGCAGTGTATTTCCCCTCTCTGGACTTCGGGTTTCATCTTCTGATTTGATTTGGCCAGTGAAATATTAGCAGCCACGATATGAGCAGAGGTTTGAAATGTGCTTGCATGGTTGAGCATGCCTTCCTGCACTTTTGCCACTGCCAGGAAATTATGCCCCATAGCTGCTGTTTCTCAAGCCTGGACCCCAGCATGAACCACGCAGAGCAGACTTGAACCTGGTCTACAGCCTAGAGCTAAGCTCGGCTGAGATCAGCAGATCCCAGGTGACTTGAAGACCTTCAGTGTGAAGCAGAGTCACTTCCATGAACCCAGAGACTTGTGGATGTGTGAATAAGTGTTTCTGGTTGTACACCATAGAATTCGGGGGGGGGGAATTTGTTATGCAGCATCATCATGGCAATACCTGACTGATAAGAGCTTACTCCAAGCTCACAAAGAAAATTCCTGGAATGCACAGCGCTGCTCTGCCATGGGACCAGGGTGCCCTGA
Source organism: Eubalaena glacialis (assembly GCF_028564815.1). Lineage (NCBI taxonomy): Eukaryota > Metazoa > Chordata > Mammalia > Artiodactyla > Balaenidae > Eubalaena > Eubalaena glacialis. The sequence goes on along the minus strand of NC_083718.1, from coordinate 72,674,436 downwards.
TGGCTGGCCCTCTAAAAGAGAAAGCAATGCAGACTGCCACCGCACCCCACTCTCCCACACCGCCCCCCCCCCCCCGCCCACCGCACGGCACTCACCTGAGTCTGAGGCTGCCGGGCTCACCAGGCTGAGCAGCTCCCGCTCCTTCTCATAGTCCCCTTTGCAGAGCAGCTGCCCCTCCTTCAGGACAAACTCATCGCCCTTCTGGAGCTGCCGCTCGCAGACACAACAGCAGAAGCAGCTCAGGTGGTACACGCTCTTCTGGGCCCGCATCACAAACTCGTTGGGCGCGATGGCCTCAAAGCAGCCCCCACATTTGACAGCAAACAGCCTGGCAGCATGGGAGAAAGCAAAGCAAGGTCAGTGAGAAAGATGGCTGGGTCCCAGGTCTCCTCTCAAGTCAACAGCGAAAGGAACTTCAAGAACTGGGACAAGGAGGCTTGGAATGGAATAGGTTTTAAATCCAGATGATTTATTCCCTGAGGAGGTTGCACCAAAGAATTCAGTTAAGTTACTCTCTCAAAGGCTTAAGAAAAGCAGGGTGAGAGGTGCCGGAAGAAGGATGAGCTGAGGCCCAGCATGTATTTGGTGTGGTCCATGGCACAGTGTTCCCAAAGGATGCCCCACAGACTGGTGCCAGGCAGGCTGCCCAGAATCCCCAGGGGGGTGATTATGTAGACAAAATAACAATAACAAAAAGGTCCAGGCCCACTCCAACCAGCATGCAAAAGGATGGGCCCCAGAATGTGAATTTTTAACAAGCTCCCCAGGGCATTCTGAGGTGTAATCTAGTTGAGAGATAAACTGCATCCCAACTTCCCAGCCTGACATTCAGTGGATTCAGCCCAGCTCTCAGGACTTAACTCTTATCTCATTTCACTTACTTTCAACCAACCACGAAGAGGGTGTCTATCTATGCCAGGCGGATGCAGTAGGTACTAGTGATATTAAGGTGATTAAAAGAAAATCCCTTCCAGAAATGAGCTCAGGCTAATGGGAGAGACAAACATGTCCAAATAACTAGAGGGTCCCGGGAACAGAGAAGAGAAGACAACTAACTGTCAGGGAGTCAGCAGGGGGATTTGCATTTTATTACCCATTCAATAAATCTTGGTCAAACGGAAGACAGGAAGGTGGGCAGGTTGGCAGGCCTGAAGGGGTTGGGGAGTGGATTCCCCACAGAAGGAACAGCCTGGGCAAAGGCCTGACGTCCTGCAAGTACATGCTGCGCTGGGAGCATGCTGTGTCCTCCACCAGGTTGGAGGCTGGGGGCCTGGAGAAGGGTGACAGGTGAGGCAAGTCATGACCAGATTGCACACTGGGGCTGGACAGCACCTGACAAGCAACCAGAAGACTTTGAACAATTTTAACACGTTAAGAGCCTGTTTTAGAAAAGGAACTCTTTGCAATATGAAAGGTGGAGGGGAATTGGGGTTGGAGAGATGAGTGAGGGAGAGCAGCTGAGTGGTGACAAGGGGCGGCACTAAGGCAGCAGCAGGGAAGCCAGACAGGAGGGGACAGATCCAGGGCTTGGAGACTGGGAAGCGTGGGGTCGGCTCCCAGGCTCCTGGCGGCCAGAGCTGGAGGATGGTGATATGTCACCACACCTGCGCACGACGTTCCTGATTTCCTACCTCTGGGCCTTGTTATGCCTTGCCGTCCTCCTGCAAAGCCCTTTCTTCTCTGTTTAATCTACCTGAATCCAACCCACCCTTCAGGACACGACTGCTCCCACCTTCTCCCTGAATCCTGCCCGGACCTCCCCTACACCCCTCCAGAGTGACCTCACCTCCTCTGAACACCTTCACCATGACCTGTCTGTGCTGGTCACTGGGCAGTTATCTGGAGACGCTTCAAGACACAAGAATAGCCAATCTGGAAGCCTGGGCTCTGCCGCCCACTCTGCAGACAACTGTCTGCAAAACCTTGCCGTTGTTAAAGATGTGAGGCCAGACAATCTCTTCCAGCTCCAAAAGCCCCAAGAGCATTGCTTCCTAATGCTGACTTAAAATATCTTAATCTGGCCTTATTATTTAATTTTCCCATGTTTATAATTTATCTTGCCAACAGCCTGTATTCCAAGAACAAGGTCTATGGAATATTTATATGCCCTACAACCTCTTGCACATGGTGGGTACTCAATAAAAGTTGATTTGATTTGACCTGTTGATTTCACCTGCTCACCCTTTTCTGAAATAAGACGTGCAAAGAGCCTGGCCTCAGAGCTGACACACAGTAGGTTCCCGGTAAAGGTGGCCCATCTCTTGCCGGTCACCCCAGATCAATAAGAGTTCAGGGCAGGCTATGAAAGATTAAAATCTAAAGTAGATTTCTCCGTTTCTCCTTCTCTTTTTTAAGTTGCCTCATGATAACATAATTGCCTTTGTCAAAGCCTTGGGTATAAGCACAGAGATAATAGACCCTAAAAATATCTCTGGGATTCATTCATTTTTCTATTTCCAAAATAAAGAGTTATTTTCTTTTTTACAGTAGTAGCGCAATAGGGAGGGAAATCTCTCTCAAAAACACTCTCTGTTTGTCTCCACATACCAGAGGGGTCACTAGACATGGGAAGGTCAGATGGTATAAGGGAGAGGATGGTGCCGAGCGGAGACAAAATGGGCAGAGTGAATTCATAAAGCTCCAAACACCCCTCCTCTCATCACAAAGGCAGACACAAGCTGACTCAGAGGATATCCAGGGGGCTGAAGGCACCTTGCTCTGCTCATGAGCCCTACCTCGCTTGGCAGGAGACAAGGAAACATAAATAACTGAAGAGCATTTTTCTATAGACAGGCCATCTGCCATGATGGCCTAAGTGTGGCCAATCCCATCTCAAAAGCTCATTCATACATTCACTCACTCATCTAGTCTTCATTCATTCTCTCATTGATTCAGAAGCATCCACTGTGCACTACACAAGACACTGTGTCTTAACAGGGAGGTGGGGAAAGAAAGCCCCACCCAGCAACATTCATGTTCATAAACCAGCCTACATGGAGTGTCTGTTATGTGTCAGGCACTATTGTGGGCACAGATGATACAAAACAAAGTCCCCGTCCTCCATGGAGCTCATATGATAGTGAGAGAAACAGCAAACAAAGAAACAAACAGATAAATAATGTCTACCCAGAGGGACTGACCTTTGGGAAACAATATAAGAATGATACAAAGCAATGTTTCATGAATACAAAACAGAGTGGCATGAAGCCATAGTCTGTTTATAATATTTAATCACGTCTCAGCTCTAAAGCTGTACTAGTTGATGCCTAAGTCTATACACGTGCACAGTGTGTTTATCTTGGAAGCTTCCTGGATGAAGGAAAGAGTTTTGAGGGTAGAGTGGAAAAGCAGGTAAGGAGGAATTCCCAAGGAGGGAACTGGTACAAGAAAGAGGGAGGCCATTCAAACTCTTTGAGTGAAGGAAGCCAAGGCTTGGAGAAGGGATTGAAGCCGCCTCCCATGAATCTACTAGGGAACAGCCTCCCTGGACAGAGGCCAGCTTGCAGGTGACTCCAGCACAGCTCGGGATGAGAAGTGCATGTGTGGTCTCACTCTTAACCCGGGCCTTGGGCCCCAACACCAATCCTCCCTGCCCTTGGCCATCAGAAGCACGTTAGAAACACCCATCCTGATATACCTTCCCTCTGCCTCTCAGCTTCAGAAAGGGGGGTGAGGTTGGGAGACAGTTCAAGGGCTGGTGCGGCTCTTTCACCACTAACAAGGTATGTGACAGCCCCCAAAACAGAACTCCAGGTACCAGCAGCCCTGCCCCTGCCCCCTCCCTTCCCCCAGCTGCCCAGGGTGGTTTTGCTCTCCATGTCTGAACCTCAGGGCGCCCCAGGCCCTTGAACAACTGCCTTTACTCCCCTCCCCCGATGCTGGATGTTGTACATACGACAGAAAACCACTCAGTTCATCCCTGGCCCGGAGTCCCTAGACACTGTTTGCCAACCTGAGCAAACGAATCAGTACTTTAACAGGAGCCGGTCAAAGGCCCTTTGTCCCCAAGCCCTCCTTCTCCTCCCCTTCCCCAGGAATGAACTGTTAAACAGACTCAAGGCAAACGCTCCCAGGAGTCAACAAGCTCTTGAGAATCCACAGCCGCAGGTGGTGGCATCTGTGCTTGTCTAACTTCTACCCTGTTAATCTCCTCCTCTTCCTCCTCCTTTCTTAATTTCATCCCCCACTCCAAAAATTTCCCCCAAGTTGGAGAAGGGAGGGTTAGGGTGAGCTCGACAAAGAAATCCCACCACGTTGACTCAGGAACGGCCAGAGGAAGTGGCAGGATTGTCTGGCTCAGATCGTGAAATGGTCATGATTGGGCGAGGGGTGGGATAGAGACCCAGAAGAGGGGGGCAGTCCCGTTTCTCTCCATTCTCTGCATCGGCTGCCCCGTTCTGGGTAAAGACCAGGTTGACCTCACCTTACTGCTTTGGCTCTTGTTACCCTCACTAACCCCAGGGCAACCCAAGGAGAAGAGGCACATGCAGTACACCACCTGTGTGCCAGATGTGTACACAGCTGTATGGGTACCACTGTGGGCCCAGCTGCCGACTACACACTTCCCACAAGTTGTTTTCTCTAAGGCTCAGACAAGCAGAGAAAAGGATTTGTTCAAAAGTCCAGGTCGTAATTAAAACACAGCCTGTCTCTTCCCAATGCCCTGGATGGCGGCCCCCACGGTGACTTTGGCCTCTGAATGCTAATGAGACCTCACTCTGGGTTCAGAGCCTGGCAGCCTGCCTGTGCCCTAGAAAGCTAAGCACGGTTTCCAGAAATGCACAGCTCATCTGGGCATACATAACAACTCTCAACTTTGGCCACCGTTAGAAATTCACCCACCCCTGAAATCTCTTCAAATGATTCTTTATCTCTTTGTTGCATCTGATCCCCTCACCTGTAAAATGGGGATAACAGGATCCAGCTGGTGGAGAAGCGTCCAGAGCCCAAGCTCTCTAACAGTGCTCTCCTTCCTCTGCTGAACACTCTCCGTGGGGCAGGCATAGGGATGGAGTGCTAAACAAGGTTGCCCTGTCCTCAGGGAGCTCACATTCTCCAGCAAGCAGCAGGCTTTCAGCCAATGACCATAGGAGGGTGTGTTTGGGGTATGTAGGAGAGGACTAGCCACAATGGCCCAAAGCACAGCCCCATCCACTTGGCTTGGGCTAGAGGTCACCGAATCTTCTTTCTCTTCCTTCCCTCCCTCCCTCTACACCTATTTATTCTCTTCTTCCCTCTGGTCCTTTCCCACTCCCTCTACCAGGCAGAGAAACAGAGGCTGGCTGAAATTCCATTCTATGCCTTGCCTACCTCTCTCCCAGTACAGCCACAAGCTCTAAGATGCACAACTTGTAGTTTTGGTGGGAGAGCTGGAATCGGCAGGCTCTGCCACTTCCAAGCAGTCAGTGTGGCTCAGAGCTCATCCCTTAATCTTTGGCAGTCTGTCTGCTCAGATGGAAGAGGCAATGATGATGCTGACACTCCTGGATTACTGAGGACTAAATGAAAACAGGTATAAGGACTTTGTGACCTATAAGGAAGAGCACAATTTTTAGTTCTTTTTATTTGCCCTGCCTCTGTCTTTTGACCTTTGTGGATTTTTTTTTTTTTTTTTTTTTTAACCCCGAAGGTGGCTCTCTGTGCTCAAAAGTTTCCTGAGCCCTACACTGAGAGAACACTTCTCCCTCAGCAGCGGGAGTCCTTCGGCTGACTTCTCCCAGCTCTGACATCGGCATGACTTCCTCTCCAAAGAGTGTGGCGCTGACCCAGGAGATGAACCCGGGGATGCACAGCTGGCAGGGCTGCCACACAGAGCACACGCCTTAGACAAGGCACAACCTCCCACCACAATGTGCCAAGATAATGCAAGGGAAACAGTGTTTCTTGTATTAGGTGCCATGGAGGGTAGCAAAGAAGAAAAGAAAAGGTGATCTGATTCAGGGAAAGAGCACAGGACTTGATGTAGAAAGACCTGGGCTCATGGGTTCTTCTTTTACCAAGAGGCCTCAGAAAAGCCAGCATCTTTCCCTGGGCCTCAGTTTTCTTATCTTTAATGGAAAAGTACTGCCCTAGATCAGTGTGTTACGTCAAGAATTTAGAGGCTGTGGAAGGGGAGAGCCTTTATTCCGAGCACCTCCTTTCAACCAGAGAAGCTCACTCTGTCCGCACCTAAGTCCAGGTCTCCAGATGGTGTTTCAGCATGACAGGGCCTTGCTATGGTAATTCTCCAAACAACGTATTTTCCCGAACCATATCATTCACAGATACACCTATATATATGCATATATATACATATATGGAACAGGTAAGGCCAAATGAGGTTATGTATGAACGGACACACACACAAAACATACATACACACACACCAGCTAAAACCAACAACTCATTCACATAGTCTCTTTCTTCCTATCTGTATGGTACAAATACATATGTACTTCCAGAAAAGATTTATATTACATACGTATATAGATATATGTATATATAGATATATTTTATACAAATATACAAGAAGAAATCAATTTGCTCCTAAGGCATGTTTGAAACCCATTAGGCGGGATAATTTCTTTTTTTAAAAATTTATTTATTTATTTATTTTTGGCTGCATTGGGTCTTCGTTGCTGTACGTGGGCTTTCTCTAGTTGTGGCGAGCAGGGGCTACTCTTTGTTGCGGTGCGCAGGCTTCTCACTGCGGTGGCTTCTCCTGTTGCGGAGCACGGGCTCTAGGGTGCGTGGGTTTCAGTAGTTGTGGCACGCGGGCTCAGTAGTTGTGGCTTGCAGGCTCTAGAGTGCAGGCTCAGTAGTTGTGCACACGGGCTTAGTTGCGCCGCGGCACGTGGGATCTTCCTGGACCAGGGCTCGAACCAGTGTCCCCTGCATTGGCAGGTGCATTCTTAACCACTGAACCACCAGGGAAGCCCATAGGCTGCATACTTTTTTAATTCACTCCCATTTTTATGATTCATGCTTTTATTATAGGGTTGGGGATCCTGCTCTGTAGCTAAGGAGATAAGAATGTTTCCAAAGCAGATATGAAGGCTTGACACTTGAGAAACTCCTAGAGAACATGTCTAAGGCAATCAAGACAGAGGCCAGACCTCTGGGAAGCAACAGCACACCCTGCACTGTAGGAGTTACAGCAGAAAGACGACAATGTGCCAGGACCCCTTGTGGACACCTGGACTTTGATGCTGGTTATGTGAGCTCAAGAAAATCACTCCACATTCAGAATATTGGGGTCTTAATGGTTAGAATATATTTCATCCCCCAAATTATTTTATTACAAAGAAAAAGAAGCTTGTAGAAGATAGAAAAAAAGGAAGTTGGTCTTCATTGAATAGTCACTTGGTGCCAAGAACTGTGGTGTTTCTTATATTCATTACCTCACTAAATTTATGGGGTAAGAGCAAACAGGACTATTTTATGAACTCAAAGAGAACCTCGCCATATTTCAGCTCAGCTTGGTTCATGATGCTTCTCTTCCACAAGAGAGAGAGACTCTGGGAGGGCTGATCCATAAGTTCTTCTTTATACATCCTCTCTAGCACTCTTTTCACAGGAGAAATAAGTGAAAAGATCAAGCAGCTAAGACGGAGGCCTGAGCTCCCGTGAAGTTTCTTGAATAGGCCCATGGCTTTGTAGGAGGTCCTGAGACCCTGCTGCCCACATGCAGGTGAAAGGCAGGAGTTAGGAACCAAGCTGATTCCTTCAAGCTACTCGTCTCTTGGGCCCCAAAGTATCTGAAGGGATCCCCAAAAGAGCTCTCTCCTCTATGGATTTAGGTTAAGAACAAACAGTGTCCAGGAGATGCTTAGACCCAACACCACCATGCCCAAGAGTCTTCTCTGATTCCAAAAAGATTGGGAAACAAGATAATTCTTGCTGGAATCCCAGTCATTGGGGGATTTGGTGGGTCACTGTTTTCAGAGTACAGGCAGAAATGTAGGCCATGGGGGTTGGACCCAGAAAGACCCAAGAAAGCCCAGCCAGAAAGACTGAGCTGTAGAAGTAGTAGGACAAGGAGGCAACATGGTATAATCAAATAAACTTAGATCCAAGTCCCTGCTCCTCCACTTATTAGCTATGTGATCTTGATCAGGCTATGGCGGCATTAGTTTACTCATCTGTAAAATGGAAATAATAAAGGGACTTACCTCAGAGAGACACAGTGAGAATTAATTGAACTGACACATTAGAACTGCTTAGCATAGTGCTTGGCACATGGTGAATCCTCAGTAAAATGGTAACTGTTATGATGAGGAGAAGGAGGAGGAGGAGGATGGAGAAAAAGAGCTGCATGTGAAATATGAGAGATAAATTAGTGAAAAAAGAAGAGATGATGGATCTCAGAGACTGGGAGAATCAGGATGAGATAAAGGAGCATGGAAAGAGAAGGACTGGGGAAAACAGTTTAAGACCAAGGCTGTAAACAATGCAAGAATGTCAGCAGTCAGCTTTTTGGTGGTGTTGGCTGTGGATTTGGGGACCAGTCCTGCTAATATCATGGAACTAGGGTATGAGTTTCCATATGGTTTAATGGCCTCAGGTTAGGGTTTGCAGGCAGCCTATCCACACAGAATTCGTCTGGATTTACCCAACTAACGGTTCTGGCATGGCTGGATGAAATGCCTTCTTGCTCTATGTATCAAAGTAAAATCCAGGAGGTTGACTGAGGCTTAATTTTCTTCTCAGTATCAATGCATCTGATTTTTTCACCCATGAATTCCCATGACTCCCTCCAATCTCTCCCACCTCCTGCCACATCATCCTCTAGAAACCAGACACTAGATGCCATGTTATCCCTACCTCTACTCTCCAGGCTGATGATACAACTTCCAATATACAGGAATACTAAAGAAAATGGCAGCCTCATGCAAATCCAGACCTATCCCACGGTAAGGGCTTTGAGACTCACGAAGGCTGAGCAGAAATTTAAGGGGAACCCCCATTATGATGCTGTAGAAGGTTCCTAAATCAAGAGTATGTTTGGAAAGACTGAGATCTTCATTAACCTTGACCCAGAGTACTGCAGACCTCAGAGGGAGCGTCTCAAAGCCTCCACACCACAGACAATTAAGTGGAAGGATGGAAAACAAAATAAATACATGAAAAACCCTAATGCCAACTTAAGGCCAAATGACTGGCCTTAACAGTAGTTTTTTCCCACCAAAATAAGAAATCAGAGCCACTTTTAGCCTTGGACAGCAGACAACTACAGATCATGCAGCCTTTCCACAGACACTGACAACACTATTTTTAATCAGATATATGAACACTTTGGTCTAGAAAGTAGGAGGGGGTTTTTGTACAGCTCTTTAACAAGAATGCAATAATCAGCCTATCACTCAGTTTCCACCCTCTCCACCAGGGGGCAGCATAGCAGCATGCATCAACTGCCATGTTGACTTGGTAACTGAGGTCATCCAGGCACCGAGACAGGGATTGGCCATATGCCAAAACTGTCTATCGGGAAAATCTGCTGCTGGGAGTCTGGGAGACCATGTGGCTAAAAAGAAGGAGAGATGGTGAGAGAGAAGAGTATTCAAAAGTACTGGGAACCAAAAGCGTGGCTTGTGGCCTTAGAAGTAGTGACACAAGCAACCTTGTCAGCTGGCTCAAGGTCTCTGTCCTTGAGGCTGAGCCAACACCACCACAATAAGCAATGGAGCCCGTGGTCCTGGGGCGGTGGGAAAGTCTGCAGGGACAATAGGAGTGGCAGGATCTTCTATAGGAGACAGTCTCAAGACTCTGCAGTGGGGAGAAAATGGAAAACAATAAGTGGCCGGCAGAGCCAATCAGAGTCTCTGTCTCCCTGGGGCTCCTGGGGAGCTGTAAGAAGGACCATACAATGGGATGAGAACCGCTAAGTGTGATGTCTGCACGTCCCAGAGGCTCCGTGAGGCTCTGGCTTCACCGAGAAGTGCAGGATAACACAAATAGCTCACCACTGATGGCAAATGTTGCTGGCAATGGGCAGCTTTTACCTCGAAAGGGTGGACTAAGTACTTTTCTTGTTCTCACAAAGCATCTGTTCCAGAATCAGCCAGGCAGAGTGGGAAGAGCCTGGCTTTTGAAGTCTGATAGAACCTGGATGCAAGTCTAGATTCCACCTTTGAGAATTTGAGCAAGCTATAGACTCCTTTGGAGCCTCAGTTTCTTTATCTATAAAATGAGATCATAACTATCTCACAAGATGTTTTGGAGCTTAAATAAGATAATGTATCAGAAGGATCTGATACATACTAGCTGCTCTCAGTAAGTGGCAGCTCTTAACTCCCTTTATTGAAATCAATTTAACATATCTGCCCATGTACGTATTTGTATAAGATCATTTATTTCAAGACAGCCAACTGAGCCAAAAATAGAACTTCATGAGCATCTCAAGGCTCTGTTCTTCATTACTATAACAGATTAAATCAAACTTCAACAAGCCTTTCATATGTTATCGGAGAAGAGACCAATGGACAAATATGAAAGGACAAACACTCGAGAGGAAACAGGGTGCATTTCATTCAGGCAACCATGGCTATGGTCTACCCTAACCCAAAGTCAATATTGACATTAGCCAACCAGTGTCGACCAACACCCACTTTCATTGCCCAACACCCAACATATGTTCAGGAAGTCGGCAGCTCCATGTTTGACCAACCAGAGCCAACAGTCGCTATTTGGTTAATGCTGACATTATCTGACAAATGTTTGGAACAGACCCTTTGCCCGTATCACTTCAGTCCTCAGATGACTGCCTCTCATGGAGGCTGCTGACCACTTTATGGACCTACACTGAGATGCCCATATTCTTGCCTTGTGCCCCTAACTGTCAGACCCCCCACCCCACGATCAGTCCACCTCTCCCCTCATTTTATAAATGGAAAGAAACCAAGGCCAGAGAAGGAGCAGTGACTACCCCTGACCACAGAGAAAGTTCAGATTATTGAGAGGACCAGCCAGAACTTGAGGCTCGGTTAACGATCAAGAAATAAAAGAGGTTATAACATGGCCCAGCTAGGGATGGAAATGTGTCCCCCAGGCTCTTAAGTAGTGCCCTAACCAGCTGAATGAGCAGACAGTGTATGTCAGTGAGTCTCTCCTGCTTAGAAGCTCTCGCTTTCCCCTCTCCCTCTTCTTTGCCGAAACCTGGGAAGCTGTCTACCAGTCAGGCCATGGAGCAAAAGACTGCGGTAAAAGCATGGATTCCAATAATCCAAGCCAAGGTGGCACGATTCATATTACAGACTTTCCATATTGTCACACAGACATGCAAAAATGGCAAGAAACATAAAACAGACATACAGAAAATACATGTTTCCTTTTTAGGGAATTAAAGGTTTGGTTTCCTTTGAAAAATGTCAGTTTTCCTTTCCCTTCATCCTCATTAGCCTCCTGGGACACTCTTAAACATACCCAGCAAAGAACAGAGCAGAGGGAATGAGGTATTTTTAGCTGATATTCTGGGCACAGATTCCTATTGTTCCACAATTTTTGGCTTGACTGGATGGCACGTGGCCAATATAATGTATACGCTTACAAAGAATGTATGTTTCCTGGGCTCTGTGTGTATGCGTGTGTGTGTGTGTGTGTATTAATAGTAAGAAGGACAAGGACATTATTGATGATGTTTTGATGGGAAAGATTCTGAGATCCCAGCAGGGGTAACACCGAGCTCTCCATGAATCCCATTTGCTTTTTGTCACCATCACTTTTCATTATCACCGCTGTAATATATGTCCAAAAAAAAGAAAAAACCACATTGTCACAATCCAAAGCTCCTCATAGAACCAACTGATATCAACTGCATTATATTAGGAACTAGATGTATTCTGAAGACCAGTTCTAAATCATCTGGTGCAGTGACCAGCACACGATAATGTTTAAAACCGCGGTCCCCAACCTTTTTGGCACCAGGGACCGGTTTCATGGAAGGCAATTTTTCCACGGACGGGGTTGGGGGGATATGGTTCAGGCGGTAATGCAAGCAATGGGGGCGATGGCGAGCGGCAGATGAAGCTTCGCTCACTTGCCCGCCGCTCACCTCCTATTGTGTGGCCTGGTCCCTAACGGGCCAGGGACCAGCACTGATCCGTGGTCCAGGGATTGGGGGGGGGACCCCTGGTTTAAAACATTGCCAGTCACTACTACCCTCCTCCTCCTCACTTGTAATACTTCTCCTCAAGGATCACCCACTCTTGGGCGAAGGGGAGACAAGGAAAGACAAACACTGACTGACCATCTGAGTAAAAATCTCCCACTGTGGCATAAAAGCCAAAGGGAGAGCCATGTAGGGCTTTTCCTTTCCATGTGAGGGGTGGAAAATATCTCCGGATAATCTGAATTTCCAGAATGCCTTTAGTTCAAAGATCTCAAAGCATGTGCAATCTTGTGTAACATCTCAGCTCTGAAGTAAAGGGGGGGGGTGTCAGATTTTATTATCTGATTCTATTATCTTCATCACACAGAAAACTGGAATCACAGCAGGGTGTGGCATTTTTGGTGTATAACAGCACCAAAATTCAGCAGTGGTGGAGCCCAGAGTAAAAAAAAAAAACAGGTGTCCTGAACCTCTGATGCAGCCTCTTTCCCATAACATTGCATTGCTTTCCTTTTGACTTAGACTCCATCTGTCTTGAGAGCTCCAGAAAGGTTTCAACAAAGTATGATCCGATGGAAGGGAGACAGTTTTTATCTCTATATTTTATTTTTTTTCTTTTTACCCTTCAACATTTAACCCTTTTTTATCCTTCATCTCTCTCCTCACCCATTAAAAACTGGAAGACACCACACCCATTAGGGGGGCTACTATCAAATGTGGAAAATAACAAGTTTGGTGAGGAGAAATTGGAACGCTTGTGCACTATGGGCTGCAAAATGGTGCAGCTGCTACAGAAAACAGTATGGTAGTTCCACAAAAAATTAAAAATACAATTACCATATGATCCAACAATTCTACTTCTAGGTATATACCCAAAATAATTTAAAGCAGAGACTCAGATGTCTGTATATTCATATTCATACCAGCATTATTTATAATAGCCGAAAAGGGAAAGCAACCCATGTGTCCATCAACAGATGAATGGATAAACAAAATGTGGTACATACTTTGGAATGTATTGAAATATTATTCAGCATTAAAAAGGAAGGAAATTCTGATACATACTACAACATAATGAGGATATTATGCTAAATGAAATAAGCCAGTCACAAAAGGACAAATGTTATATGATTTCACTCAGATAACCTCAGTAGGCAAATTCATGAAGACAGAAAGTAAAATAGTGGTTGTCAGTGGGTAGAGAAAGGAGGGATTGGGAAGTTATGGTTTAATGGGTAAAAAGTTTCAGTTTTGAAAGATGAAAAGAATTCTGTGGTTGGATGGTAGTAATGGTTGCCCAACAATGTGATGTACTTAATGCCACTGAACTGTACACTTAAAAATGGTTGAGATGGTAAATTTTATGTCATGTGTATTTTACCACAATTTTTAAAAAATTAATTAAAAAAACTGGAAGACACAATGATTGTTCATACTCTACCTCCTGTAACCAAAATCTAGGTGACTGTGTTCCCAGTTGAAAATCTCACCTGCCCAGGCTCCCTTGCAGCTAGGAGTGACCACGTGAAGCAGTACATGGGGTTCTACTGGGGGTGGAGGTATGAGCAGGAAGTTCTGGAAAAGCTATTGTTCTCTTGATGAAATGAGACAGCCTCAGCGGGTGCGTACATTTTGCTCTTCACCCTTTCCCTATTTCTGTCCGGAACTAAAATATAACATCTGGAGATGAAACAGCCATAATGGTACCAAAAGGATGAAAGCTGCCTGTTAAGGATGCAAAGCAAGAGAAGAGAAGCCTGGATCATTGAAGACTTTTGTGAGCAGTTGCACCATCCTTGGACTCCCTACTTCTTGACTCCCTTTCAGTGAGAAAAATAAAATCCCTTTTTAATTAACCCACTGTAGTCAGGATACAGTTATATGAAGCCAAGTATTATATGAAGGACTTCCTCATCCCATCCAAGCTCTATCTAGGACAACTTCTCCACTTAGACACTAGACTTCACCACTTCAGGCTTACTCAAAAGCTATGTCATATATTTTCCCTGTAAACATTTTAATATATTTTTTTAATTTCTCCAGTGTTAGGAAAAAAATTATCCTTCTCTTGATCCTACTTCCTCCACCAACTATGTCCTAATTTGCTTGACAAACTTAATAGAAAAAATTCAAAAAGAAATTACTTCTGTTTTCTCTTTTTTTTTTAAACAAATTTATTTATTTTATTTATTTATTTTTGGCTGTGTTGGGTCTGCGTTGCTGCTCATGGGCTTTCTCTAGTTGCAGCAAGGGGGGCTATTCTTTATTGCGGTGCATGGGCTTCTCATTGCAGTGGCTTCTCTTGTTGTGGAGCAGGGGCTCTAGGCTTGCGGGCTCAGTAGTTGTGGTGCACGGGCTTAGTTGCTCCGCGGCATGTGGGTTCTTCATGGACCAGGGCTCAAACCCGTGTCCCCTGCATTGGCAGGCAGATTCTTAACCACTGTGCCACCAGGAAAGCCCCTACTTCTGTTTTCTATCTCCAGTTCCTCTCTTTCTACTCTCTTTTAAGGCCAATCCAATCAGGCACTTATTCTACTCTTTCTAACAAAATGTTCCTGTAAAAGTCACTCATGGCCTCCATATTTCTCAGTCTTCATCTCACTGACCCCATCAGCAGCATTTGACATTGGGATCACTTGGCTTTCAGGACCATTCATTCTCTGGTTTTCTTCCTATCTCACTGGTCACTCCTTCTTGGTCTTCTTTCTAGTTTCCCTCATCTCCCTAACCTAGAAATATTTCATCCCCTTCTCTGTCTAGACTCATTGTCCTTGGTGATCTTATCCAATCTCATTACTTTAAGTATCATGTATCTGCTAAATTACTTTGAAATGTCTATCTCCACCCCAGATCACTCTCCTAAATTGAACTTATATATCCACTCAATACCTTCACTTGGATTTCTAATTTCTAAATCTCAAACTTCAAACTAAAGTAGAATTCCTGATCTTTTCCCACCTACCTCACCCTGACTCAAATCTGCTCCAACCAACAATAGTCTCCACTTTTCTGTTGATGAGCGGCACCTACATCTTTCCTGTTGCTCAAGACAAACATCTCATAATCATTCTTGACTCCTCTCTCCCACACACCTCATATTCAAACTGTCAACAAACCATTTCTGCTCCACCTTGAAAGTATAACCAGAATCTGATCACTTATCTCCATTACTCCCTCTGTAGGCCATGCTTCCATCATATTTTCCCTGGATTACCTCAACAGCTTCCTAAATGGACCACCTGCTTCTTCTCGCCACCTGCCAGGTTGATTTTCAACACAGAAATCAGGGCAATCCCATTAAGAACTAATTAGAGCATGTCACTCATCTGCTCAAAACTTATTCCCATTTTATAGATGAGAAAATAGAAGCTTGTGAAGGTTTAAGTAATTTGCTCAACTTTACACAGCTATTAATTGGGGGGTGGCAGGATTCAAATCAAGTCTGTCAATGCTAAAACCCACCAAAGATCCATTGTATCATTGTTTAACTTAGCTCTGAGGGCTGCCTAATCAAATGGTAGGATGGTACTTTACAAGTGTAGTCTATGTGACTACAAGGCAATGCTTATCAACCACCATTATCAACCCAAGCTCCAGATACGGTAGAGGTAGATGAATGAGGTTCATCTACACCTATATTGTAATATCAGTAAACTCTACTGAAATATTATACCTAGAAAGGAAAGGCCAGATGTTGCCCTCCACTTCTTGAGAGAGAGAGCCCAGGCTCTGAGATCAAAGGCCCAGGCCAGGTCTAACCCAGAAGAGCATCAGTCTTGGAAACGTGTGAGAAACAAGCGAGTGGGAATTGGGGAAAAACAGAAAAGCCAGGAGGAACAGTGGCGAGTGTGCAGCACCAGCCAGCAAACCTCCACCCCAACCACAATATTCGTGTGCAAGTCTGGGATATAATTTTCATCTTGGATGCCTTTCATATGGCTCTGCTCCCCACAGCCAGCTCCATTCAGAGGATTAGAGAACAGGGACAGACATGAGGAGCTAAAGAACCACAAAAATCTCTGTGAAACAGGATTCCTGGCTTGGAATCACAGTGACCAGTTATGTGTACAAGTTATGTGGACAGATGTGAGTGCATACACACACACACTCCCTTAGATTGGGGATCCAGTTTGGTTTCATAGCATACTACAGCCAGAAGTTAAAAAAAATAATTTATAACAACCCCTCCCTACCATGGGAATAAATAATGACCAGCTAGGGTGTTCCCAAGCCAGAGGAAGTCTTGAAGGGAACATGAGCTTTTAGGGGTGTCTCTGTTCCACTTAGGGCAGTGAGCTCTCAGAGTCTATAAGAAGGGATCAAAGGGAGGATGCTAATAAAGTAGTCCACCACCTCCCTGCTTCTCAGAGACTCCAGGTTCCCAGGTAGAATTTTAAGAACAATTAGGAATTTGAAGACCGGTTCTTCCAAGCCAAAACCTAAGGCTGGAGGGACCTCGTGCCGGTTACAGGAGAAATGCCTGCCTTCATCGCTGGGTGCCAGGCAGATTACTTCAACTAGGCACAAAGACAGGGGTTTGTTTTTCATTTGGGCAAGGGAGTAGGCAGAGGAGCTTTCGCGAAGATGCCTCTCAAAAGGCCTGTAGACCTTGCCCCAGTCCACCAGGAAGAAGGGACTTCTAAGGAAAAGGCAAGAACTATTTTGCACTTGAACATGAGTGTTTCTCCGAGCCCTGCTCATTTCTTCACTGTGAGGAAGGAGCTGCATATACTAGCATCAACCTCCATCCCAACTGTACCAAGAAGAGCCACACGGGAAGAACATTTGGTAATTGTTATTGTCACTGAAACATATTGCTACCTAGACTACAGTCGTGGGCTGAATCCCTCTAAGAACAGGTCAGTAGCCCCGTGAAAAAAAAATTCTTTGCCCAAACTGCAGCCATGGGAGGGGAAGAGAAAAAGAGGGGGAACATACACCACAACACATCTTCACCAACCAGAAAACAACATAAAGGTCATGACCAACTAATTTATGGGCACGCTTGGGGAAAAAATAATGAATTTTGCAGCATTCCTCACAAAGGGACACAAGGTCTTCACAACTAGCAAATATTGAAAAGGAAGTTGGGAAACTCAAATTATAGATCATTATGGAAAAGGTTTTATTCACACATATAACAAATAACTGTGTAGTGCCTACAATTCTAGCTGCTGATATCGAGGCACCATTCTAGGTGCTAGAAACATAACAGTGAACAAACCAAGCAAAATCCCAGCCCTTGGAGTTTACATTTAATTGAAAACAAACAGACAACAAATAGAATGTCAGATGAGTGCGGTAGATTAAAAGGAAGGCATAAAAGAGGATGGGAAGTGTGCCAGGGTGAGGAGTTGTAATTTTCACTGAGTAGCTGATGTTTGAGCAAAGATCTGAAGGAGCTGGTGAGGAGTGAGCCTTACCACTACCTGTGGGAAGAACCTTCCTGGCAGAGAGAACAGCAGGTGCAGAGGCCCTGGGGCAGAAGCAGGAAACAGCATGGAGTCCAGTGTGGCTGGATGATGTGGGCAAGGGGTAGAGTGGTAAGAGCTGTGACTGGAGAAGTTATGGGGGAGAGGCTAGATAGGCCAGAGAGGACCTTGCAGATGACAGTGGGGACTTCAACTTTTCCTCCAGAAGCCAGGGGAGGGTGTTTTGCAGAGGAGTGATTTGCCGGATGAAGTTTTTCTTTTCCTTTTTAATTTATTGAGGTAAAATTCACGTAACATATTTCAAAGGGAACTATTCAGGGGCATTCAGTACCTTCACAGTGTTGTACAAGCACCACCTCGATCTCATTCCAAAACATTTCCATTACTCCAAAATAAAACCCCTTAACACATTAATCAGTTTCTCCTCCCTCCATTCTCCCCTGCCCCTAAATGTGGGCAACCACCAATCTGTGTTTTGTCTCTACTGATATACCTATTCTGGATATTGCATATAAATAGAATCATACAGTATGTGTCCTTTTGTGCCTGGCTTCGTTCACTTAGCATGTTTACTAGGTTCATCCATGGTGAAGCATGTGTCAGTATTCCATTCCTTTTATGGCTAAGTAATATTCCATTGAATGGATATACCACACTTATTTATCCATTCATCTACTGATGGACGTTTGGGCTGTTTCCACCTTTTGGCTACTGGGAATGATGCTGCTATGAACATGCATGTCCATGAACTTGACTGGGTTCCTGTTTTCAATTCTTTGGGGTATAAGGATGAAGTTTTAATGGGATAAAGTTTTAACGGGATCACTATCAGTGCTGTGTTGAGAGCTATGTGTAGGGAGGGGAAGGTCAATAGGAGGTTTTTTAAATACTCCAGGTAAGAAGAGACAGACACTGAGAAGAAGTGACCAGGAGACAGGAGAAAGAACAGGAAAGTGTAGTGGACGCCAAGTGAAGGGAATGTTTCAAGGAAACAGGTGGGATGAAACCCATCCAGTGCTGCTGACAAGTCCAGGAAGATGAGGACTGAGCACTGACCACTGGGCTCGGCAATGTGGTGAGGGAGGGTGGATGGCCGGGGGGGGGCGCAATGCAGTGGGGGACATGGGGACACAGGAGTAAACAGCTCTTTCAAGGAGTTTTGTGAAACAGCATAGAGAAAGGGAGTGATAGCTGGAGGGGGATATAGGGTCCAGGATGGTTTCAATGGGAGTAATTATGGAATGTTTGCCAACAGGAATGATGTGATATGAGGGGAATCTTCAGGATGGACGTCAGAGGTAGGGGAGACACGCTGGAGCTTGAGCGACGTCCACGGTGAAGGAGTGGGTATCCCATGGGACCCAGCACACACATGGAGTAAGAACTGGCCTTAACTTAGAGCGAGGTAAGCCTCCTGGGTGCTATAGGTAGAATTCTTGGAAAGTCATACTGAAAGGAGCCTAAGTCTGGACCACTCTGGATTGTTTGATCTAATCAAAAGCAGAGCCAAGCTTAAGTCAAAACCACATAAATCAAAGCACTAATATTTGGCAATGAATCTGCCAAGTAATTTTCCTTTTTTTCTTTTTTCTTAAATGGGACTTTTGAGGTAACTTTTATTTTGACTGATTGCTTGGTTGATTAAATGACAATTGATAAAAATTGGGCTTTATTAATTTTTTTGCAATTATAGTTTCATTTTTTAAATTTAATTTTATTTATTTTTTATACAGCAGGTTCTTATTAGTTATCTATTTTATACATATTAGTGTATATATGTCAATCACAATCTCCCAATTCATCCCACCACCACCACCATCCCCCCTCCCCACTTTCCCCCCTTGGTATCCCTACATTTGTTCTCTACATCTGTGTCTCAATTGCTGCCCTGCAAACCAGTTCATCTGTACCATTTTTCTATATTCCACATATATGCGTTAATATACGATATTTGTTTTTCTCTTTCTGACTTACTTCACTCTGTATGACAGTCTCTAGGTCCATCCATGTCTCTACAAATGACCCAATTTCATTCTTTTTTATGGCTAATATTCCATTGTATATATGTACCACATCTCCTTTATCCATTCGTCTGTCGATGGGCATTTAGGTTGCTTCCATGACCTGGCTATTGTAAATAGTGCTGCAATGAACACCGGGGTGCATGTGTCTTTTTGAATTATGGTTTTCTCTGGGTATATGCCCAGTAGTGGGATTGCTGGGTCATATGGTAATTCTATCCAAGTAATTTTCCTTTGCCTCAGATTTACACTTCTTGTGATGCTCTTGGGCTAACATTAAAGCCACAGTCATGAATGCTGGAGCAGCTGGCTCCAGAGTGAGCGGAGAGACTGGATAAACCAAGCCCTGCACCTCACACAACATGCAAAATATTGAGGTCTTAGGAATGGCTTTGAGAGAGATTGTTACTGTCTCAGCAGGATTGCTAGTAAATATTCCCACATCTACTGCAATATGTACAAATAGGAAGTAAGGTGGAAGGGATGCTAAATATCTTTTTATAATATAATTTAAAGGGAAATGATAGTGTAGTGGGAAGAGCACTGAAAGGCATGAGTTTGAGACCCCACTCTACCACTTACTATCCGTGTGACCCCAGTCAAGCTAACTAATTCTCTGAGCCTGAACCTCTCAACTGAAAAATGGGGTTAATGAAAACCACGTCACCAGTTTTCAGCAGCAAATGAGGGGCTATCACTAAAAAGTTTGTAAAACAGTTCACGTACCAGGTTTTATGTACATGTACATAGCCTGGTTTTAGCTATCTAGATGTGCTTCATATTTTTATGAAAAATTTTGAAAGCTATTGCAAAGACCCTATGACAGGCAACAAGAATCTCCAGAAGGGAGCCATGTTTTCTATATACTGGACCCAAAGTCGAAGAACAGGACAGAGAGCAATCCCCAACAGCTCAGGTGTGTGGCCTCTTCAAGAGTCTAGACTCATTACCTCATCCCTGGCTAAGCCACCAAAGGCTCACCAAGAGCTACCCAGAGATGGATCTCCTGTTTCATCATTTACCCCCATTACCTCTTTAAACACACTTCAGTCCCTTGGAGGGTTTGAGACAAAAGAGCATGAGATACTCTGGACTCTCAATTTGGAGACTGGCTCCAGAGGGTGTTACCTATCCCAGTGCTGAGAGCAGGGCTACATGGGAATATCCTGCTGAGAACCAGCTTCTCAAAGGCCTGTTTGTACAGCTCTGTATTTCCATCCCCACACTAGAGACTGCCAGGTCAGAGTTCAGCAAACTAACAGAATAAACGTGGGAACTGTCCCTGCACCAAAGGACATCAGGATTTCAGCCCCACTAGACACCTCCCCGGGCGACCCTCCAGATCAGCACTGTCCAACAGAACTTTCTGCAATGATATAAATGCCCTATATATGTGCTATCCAGTATGGTGGCCATGAGCCAATTTTACATGCTCCTAGAGAAAGTATTAAGATGCTTGAAGGTGAGGCAAAAGCAAGAATGTGAAGACCCTGGTGTGTTCTTATTCACAGTTGCATCCTGCCCCCTCAACTACATGGCATGGCTTCTCTCCTCTCAGCAAACTAAATCCTGCCCGGCCTTTAAGGGTCAGCTCAAGCCTCAAACGCCGCTATGAAGTCATCCTTGCCCATTCGGCGCTCTCTGTGGCTCATGTGGGTACACTGAAAACAAGAGCTACAGAAACTCACAGAAGACTCAGGAAACTTCCAGTTGGGGACAATCAAGGCAGTATTCTCCAAAGAAATGATGACTTAAATGAGAACCTTAAATAATAAGTAGAAAATCTGAACGGCCTGTTACAGTGTCCTACATGCCAAATGGAGACTCTAGAGTGAGCTAGGATGCAGAGACAAAAAGCCCAAGGTGAGGTAAGCAGGTAAAAAAGTAGACTAGCTTGATTGCTACCTGCTTGGCACAGAGGAGTATCAAGAGATAAAATACGAAATGTGTGTTTCCTGCGAGATGTGAGGCCATCTTGAGCCAGATAGAGAGGGCCTTGAATGCTAAGCAGAGTCTGACCTCTATTTCATAGGAAATGGGAGTCCACAGGTTTTGGAGCAGAGGCAAGCAGCACTGTAGGAGGAACCCTGTCAGGCCAGCATGCAGGATAGATGCAAAAGAATCCTGGGCAGGCGTGGACCACTGCCATCTCATACCCCACACACTTCTGTTTCCCAGGAGTGACTTCTCCCCTTCCAGCAGTTTCAAGCCCAATGACCCTTGCCTTTTCTGCCAGTGGAGGAGCACCACAGCAGACACTGTTGGTTGCCTTCCCAGTCGCCACTTCTACCTCACTAAGGGAACCCCAATGTCGATGGGCAGCAATGTACCCCATTCCAGGGATAAGTCGCATGTGATCTTAGCCCGGCAGACCAATCTCTCCCCGTTTGCCGGTGACTAACCTGGGGGCTGGGTATGTGGCCCAGTTGTGGCCAAAGAGATATAAGGGGAAGTCTGCTGGGGACTTCAAAGAAAGACTTTCCTCTCAGAAGCAAACAACGAAAAAAGCTCTGGTCCCAGCCCTTTCCTTCTCACTCTGGGCCCTATCTTACGAGGATGTGAAGCCACCTTGCAGGCACTGGGTGACAAGCAGGACAATGAAGTCAACACATGGAGGATAGAGGGTAGGAATCTGGAGAGAGGTTGGATCTGAACCATGGATGACACGGTTGAACTGCCAAACCAACACAGAAATGCATCCCTCCCAATTTCTGGTTAAGTAAAAATC
Source organism: Eubalaena glacialis (assembly GCF_028564815.1). NCBI lineage: Eukaryota > Metazoa > Chordata > Mammalia > Artiodactyla > Balaenidae > Eubalaena > Eubalaena glacialis. The sequence goes on along the minus strand of NC_083718.1, from coordinate 72,652,170 downwards.
CCTCTCCCGTTGGTTTAAACCTACGATCATTCATTTTCATGTTACTTGCAGCCCAATACCTACTAAGTCATAGAGTTCACCTGGGATTTGGTCCCAGAGCTGACCTATGTTTTCGACTGCATGCTGATCAAAGCCTGTGGCTCCTGCAGGACGGCCCGACAGCAGAAGGCACAGTGTTCCAAGAGCACAGAACCGGACAGTGGCCAAAACTGAGAAGCACGGGTCACTAAGACCAGCGGCTGCTGACCCCGTCATAAAAAGGAAGAGAACCACACTTCACCCTGCTGCTGGGCAGGTAGAAACACCTGGAAGGAAGAGGATGCGCCCAGCCAGAGGGAGGGCTCAGGGCCCCAGCTGACCCATCGATGACCACTCAGTTCACCAAGTGTCTCCGTGCTGTAAATCGAGTGGAAAGATTCCGCCCACCAGCTCAGCCCGGGGCGTGACAAGCTGGGTGCGTTCCCTGCCAGACCCTCACTGCCTATCATGCTTTACGGACACAAAAACAAATTCCACCATATGTTAAAGTTAATTGCAAACATTTGCTGCTGAAGAGGACTCCATTTTTCAAGAGCCCTCGGAGATCTGGTTACACCGGTGGCTGGAGCGTCAACCAGCCTCATTCACTCATCAGAAGCAGCAGGGCCAACGTGAGGGTGGCAACCAAACTGTGGAAAGGACCCTCACCCACTCCTCCCTCCCCTGCCATCCAGCCTGTCCCCGCCTCTGCTGGGCTCAAACAAGTGCATACCCCAGGCCCAAGAATGTGCAACGGGCCTCACCTCCATCAGCACAGATGGAAAACCACTGTGGGGGAGCTGGAAGGACTGGGGCTGCGTGGGTGGAGAGAGGCGATGGCAGGAAGGGGCGGAAGGATGAGGATGGCCTGGGAAGCGATCTGGCTGAGTTCCATTGTCCGGTGAAATAAGAGGCACAGAGAAACGCAGAAGCCCCCAGGAGGCCCGGAGCAGTCAGGCTAGTTTGTTAGGGGTCCGCCTGGGGATATGAGCGATAGTTATTGATGGTGTGGTTTAGGAAGAGACTAGTGAGGGTGAGCCTGGGGCTGACAAGGCCCTCAGCTGTGAATGCAGCCTGGGGAAGTCCCCAGAGTGATGGCTGTCAAGAAGGCAGGACTTAGGTCTTCCGTGAACATTCTTCTATGGCCCACGGAGAGGTATTTATAAGCACATCCCTGGCAGCATGGGGAGAGGAAATAGAGGACTTTCTACACAGCTCAGCCTATGCACTGCACCCACATTCCCATCTGTCCTGGGAGGAGCACTTCGTGGTTTGGATTTGCACCAGCCCAGCTGGAGACACGAGGTGGGAGGAGCCACAGCACTAACTGCTCTGGCGCAGGTAAGAGCACCCCTGAGGGGGTGTGAGGAGGATTCTGTGCACTAGCCATCTAGGCAAGTCCCAATGTGCTGTGTCCAGCTGATGGAGAACTCTTCCTGAGCAAGCTCTTGGAGGAGGGCTGTGTAAAGCCATCACCATCACTGAGTGACCTGTCATGTCTAGGGACTCATTCCCCCGCCCTTTACAAAGGATGAGTAGCATGTGCGGTCTAATGAAGGGAGCCTGCTTGACAGCTTCACAGGAACCCAATACCACCCAGAAGCCCCTCCTAACAGCACGTCCTGAGATACTCTGTGTCCATACAAAGACCATTCATCCAGCGGATACAAATGTGCAATCGACTCAAAGGGGAGAAATTTTTCAAGAAAGGCAGGTCAACCCATCAGGGATCCTTTGGAGCCTGTCCACTGAGGCAAATCTCACCTTCCCATCTGGGCTCCTATGAGCACCTACCTGCCTAATTCTGCTATCTTGTCTCTCCTGATATGAATGTGGCCTCCACCAAACACATTGCATCTTATGACATACATTATCTTATTTGTAATAAATATGCATTTATTAAGCACCCACTGTATTGAGTCACTCCATGTGATGCGTATCACAAAAACATAGACTGTTCCTTACACAGGGAAGTCTAACATCTAGTTGGAGGTTCAGAGCACAAGCATGAGAAAAGCTAAGTGATGATACAAGAGTTAAATAAGATGAGGGTGCAAGGACATTCAACGGATTGCTGACCACAAATCTGGCACCTCTGGGAGAACACACAGGACCACAGAGGGATGCCACAAGGTAGCACCACGTGAAGACAAGAAACAACAAGCACTAGCAACTCACGCTCGCTGAAGCTTTACATGCCCTAGACACTCCTCAAGGCGCTAGATGAAGTCATTTATTCCTCATCACCACCCTGAGTCAGACACAGTGATCATCTCCATCTTACAGACTAGGCAACTGGGCACAGAGAGGTTCAGTGAGCGTAATCTCATCCTAGCCTGACGGTGATGTATCTGCCCTGAGTCCTGGGCAGCGCACACCTGTCTGGTTTCCTGGAATGACTTTTTCTCTCTTCTTTACTTTTCAGGTCCAATTGTGGCCTCCCCTGGCCATCCTCCATTCCCACCCTCAGGACCTCTACACACATATGTATTTACCCTCTCATCTTCATGGTCTAAGAACACTTTACGCATCTACTTTGGTCTATGTCACTGAATTTATAACTATCAGCTTATATCTGTCTCCCTCACTACACTGTGTCCCTAGAGGAACAATATTCCTTTTTTTTTTTTTTTTAATCCCCAGTACATAGCATAGTACCTAGCCATGTACAGTACAGTAGGTACTTAACTGTTCGTCAGATTGAATTAAAATTAATTGAATTGAACTAACTTGGGATTTTGGTTTTGGGGCATAGAAGTCAGGGCTGATTGCTGATTCTCTCTAAGAACTGAGAAATGACCACGCTGCCCTTAGCTAATCCACCTTCCCAGAGCTGGACTCCAGGGGTGAGTATTTACTGCAGAAATCAGAAGTGGCAGCGGGACTGATGGATGGCCACCACCCTCATAAAGAGCTGTGGGACGCAGTCTCCAGCCACAGCCTCAGGGCTGCTAAGTCCCTTGAAACTTTATGGCATTGTTGCCATGGCGGTCACGGACGTAACGTGCCATGGAGGCAAAAAACTGAAATTCCCCTAGAGGTGAAACACTGGTGGGAACCCATTCACAGGCAAGAGTGCGTTACTTAACCTCTCTGAGCCTCAGTTTCCCTATCTGTAACGTGGAGATGATAACCTGCCTTATAAGGTTGTTGGCAGGATTTAATACAACAATAGAGAGAGAGAGCACACTGGCTGAAGCATAGTAGGCCTTCAATAATTGATAGCAATTCCCATTTCCTTACCTGTTTTTAGGAGTTCTAGTATCCTTTCACCTTGCCAGAGTGAAGTGTTTTGGGTCTTAGTTCAGTTTTTAATTTAAACACACTAGACCGGGATTTGTAGGAACTCTGGGGTTAATGGTGGAAGGAACCCTATGGTTTCCAATCAGTGAGCCTCCTCATTGATCAAACACAGCCAGACTGACATCTGAAACTGCCACTGAAGAGCTACAGGCCTCGTCCTCCCAATCTCAGTCCCAGGCTGGGCCTCTACCAGGCAAGTAATTTGCTTCTAGGTGCCCACAGTCACTTGTTTGACTTGGTTGGTTACTACACTAAGGGAAGTTATTCATTAGCAAGTGTGAATAACAGTCCCACCTCCCCAACAAGCAGCAGTCTGGGCTCTGCTAGAGAGCCCAATGCAACTGCCCTTTAGCATTTGTGAGCAATACCCCAGGAAGAAATGCCAAAGGATGTCACACTAAACCTGACGGGGGTGGCAGCGGTCTCCTCACTTACAGGTGACTTCTAACCACATCGCAATACCTTCCTTCACACATACCCCTGCTAGGGCCGCTCCTCTGCACTCAGTATCACGCCCTGAGAATGCATTTTCTGATTCTCCTCGCCAAACTTCAACTCCCCGGTCACAGTCTATCTTGGAAAACCCTCTCTGCCTTTTCCTGCCCTTCAAGAGGTCTTTAATGCTAAGACAAGTCCCTCTTTTTCTGATAACAAGAGCCTGCCGGCATTTTAAAATCAGACCCTTGCTGATGAAGAGCTCTTGAAACATAAAAAGATTCCAGCCAGACTGCGCTGCCCAAGAGGCAGCTGCCCTACACCCTCCCCCATGCAGTCTTTGGCAAAGCCCGGCCGCAGCATGCAGCCGTGGGTCCCAGGAAGAATCAGCACATGTAACTTGACGGGTAACTTAAAGAGGATGAATGGCCAGTGGTCCCACAACCATATGCTCGAACCCAGGGTGAACACAGGGCTCAAAACTGGAGGTTATAACCACTCTCTCCTGACTTCGGCTGCTAAAATCACCTCGGACAATGTTATTCCACATTTGTCATGAAAAGCAAAAAGATTTTTAAAGTGTGACTGATGACCGGCTTCCTTGGTTGAAATAAATTCCTCAGCTCTTAAGAGAGTGGTTGGAAAAAAGCATTTACTCATGATTGAAGACGGAGGATGATATTAGTAAGATATCGCATGTGAGCACACTTTACAAAGGACGTGGGAACTCCATACACATCATTTGGTGTTGTGAGCGTTCTTGTTGGTAACTCCAACTGACAGCAGGAGAAACGGGGCACTGAGCAGTAGAGAGATACAGAAAGGTAGAGGTAAGGGCTTCCACTGAGCCCAAGATTTGGGCACTAAAATCTTTAATCAGCCAAATTCAAGGCATGCCACAACTGTGTTCATGATTCCTAGCAATGTACGGTGAGGGTACGAATGAGCTGCAAGGAGGGTGCAATCGTGCAACAGCTCTGGGACCTATATTCGACTGTTTCAGACAGGAATGGGGAGTGCCGGGGAAGGGACCTGCAGGGCTCATTGGTAAGAGCTGCAAGTCAAGTCGGGGTGGAGTGGCCACTTTGCTGGGGCTGCTGGAATCCCGAATGCCCGGCAGGGCTGAGTGGCAAGACGCTGGCGACAGGAGGAGGTGGGGGTCAGAAAGGCTCTGTGGGTGGCACGTCCACTCAATGAAGTTGTCTTGGCATCTGCCCATCCCTCCACTCTCCGCCAGGGCTCACAACCAGGAGTGCCAGCTTCGTTTGAGAGGGCATCTCTGCCAAATCTTCCGCCCAGGAAGGGGCATACCAGGGCCGTGGCAGCGTCTGGGAGACTGTTCAGGGGCCGCAAACAGGGTAACCAGACCTGGGATAATGTCACTCATTGGGTCTTCTTCATCTCACACTTCCTCTCACCGCGGGCAAGTGTATGTTCGGATCAGAGACGGATCTAACATGGGTTGTCACTGCTCCACGTGAATCCTTCAAAGCACCCAGCTGCCAGGAATGCCCAAGTTCTCCTTTGCTCCACCAGCCCTCTTTGGGCTTCAGATTCCTGGAATCTGCCTCCCTCCATCCATTGTGGCCACAGGCAGGTCTCATCCTTCTGCTGGGTGCACCCTACCTCCACCCTCCACGGCACCCCACAGCACCTAAAATGCTTCCTGCTAGAATGGCAGAGAAAGAATGGGATCTGTTGTCCTTCAGGGCAAGAATCCAGCTTCTTCTGATTGGTTGGGTGACATAAGTGAAGAAATAACTAGGATTCTTAGTCAGGGGTCTATGATTGGGCATCAGGAGGTCTATGAACCCCCCAGAAATTGTATGGTTTTGTGTGTAGGTGCTTAATGTGGATTTCTGGGAATAACTACCATACCTAATGTCAGTTACCATGCATGAGTTGCTATTCTAAAGGCTTAACCCATAGCAGCTAATTTAGTCCTTACATAGGAGATACAAATTGCTTTTATCCTCCATTTAAAGATGGGGAAACAGAAGTACCAAGAGGCTAAATAACTTGCCAAGGTCACAGAACCAACCAGCGGTGGAGCCGGGATTCAAACCAGGGGCTCTAGCTGCAGAGCCCCCGCTCACGAAACCACCTTGACTTACTGTCTCAGTTTACATCACATTCTCAGAGAGGTCCATAACCTTACCACGTTTAACTGTCTTGGAGGCATCTAGCTATCAACATCTAGCATGTGGCTGTGCCCTATTAGTTTTTGTATGCCGAGAATCTAGCACTGAGGCTGGAACCCAGGAGACACTGGGCAGCCACTCTATGAAAGAATGAAAAGTGACGATAATCCAGGCTCTCCTTCAGTAGGTTTCTCCTGCCTTTCAGAGCAACCTTTCTCACATCCCCTCGCTTCTTCCCGGCATCTCCATCACGCCAAGCCCTTCATCAATCACAGGAATTTCCCTGCCACAGGTGTTCTCTCTCTGCCCGCTTGCTGCATCCTCTCTCTTTCTGTCCTCCCTCTTCACCTGCAGTCTCTCCAAACCTCACTGGTTCCATACGCCCCAGGGCTAGCCCATACCACCCGATTCTGGACCACCTCCTGGCTTGACTGGCAGTTGGATGGGAGGTGGCAGAACCAGATAAAATTCAGTACACAGACTCTTTGAGGAAGATGCGGTCGCCACTGCAGCGGAGCCTCGGGCCACCCGCTCCTGCCCCTGACTCACCTCTGTTCACCCCCACCGAGGAACAAGTCCATCAGGAAGCCGCGCCGCAGCCATGGCTTTTAAAGATACCAGAAAGTCTCCCATGGAGCCAGAGGTGGAGTGGCGATTCACCAGATTAGAATCACCCTCACCAGCCACAACGTGAAGTCTTTGGAGAAGGTACGTGTTGACCGGATCAGAGGTGCGAAGGAAAAGAATCCCAAAGTGAAAGGACCGGTTCCGATGCCTACCAGGACTCTGAGAATAACTACAAGGAAAACTCCTTGTGGTGAAGGTTCTAAGACTTGGGATCGTTTCCAGATGAGGATCCACAGGCGACTCACTGACCTGCACAGGCCTCCTGATATTGTCAAGCAGATCACTTCCATCAGTATTGAGCCAGGAGTCGAGGTTGAAGTCACCATTGCAGATGCTTAAATCAACATTTTAAAATAATTGATAATCAGTTGTTCAAAAAAAAAAAAATTAGTACACAGGCCCTCGGGGGGAGCACAGCATTAAAAAGCCTTCACCCAGAGAAAACTCACCTACAGGCCAAGAGGAAGGCATCAAAGCGTTAAAGGGGACCCAGTGCCGAGGGTCCTGAAGGTGAGGCGTGAGTCTTTGTATCTGAGGCCCACAGGGAACCTCAGCCCCGAGAGCACCAGGCAGGAGACAAAGGAGGCAGCCTCCTCTCTGTTTGTGAGGGCCTCTTCTGGAATTTGGGCTTGAGGAGCTCGGAAGTTAAATGTCCACCACCAGCTGTACATCCTGTGGGCATTCAGCACGTTTTCCTGTGTCAGTGAGTTCCAGGACAGAACTAGGAGCCTTTCCACTGTGGGTCGCAAACTCACCAGACTTGTCCAGTCGTGGCTGAAATCGGTTCTTCCCTGACAGGAACTCCACGGTCTGTGAAAAATAAACGGGTGTGGACTTCATCCAGTGGGCAGAGGTCTTGTTCCTGAAAAGTAGCCCTGCAGTCAGCAAGCAATGGCCCGAGTCTGCTTCCTGTTCCAGCGGAGACTTGGAAGAAGAGCCAGAGGTCCTATCTCAGCGCCCTCTTCTTAATATCAGTCACAGAGAAGTATTTCCAGGACTGAAGGGCATGCTAGTTCTCTCTCCTGCAGCCTCTTGCACCGCAGGGAAACTGGAGAGGAGATCTCAGAGAGAAGATACATGAACTCCACCTGCAATGCTGCCCTCCCTTGAGGGGAACGGGATGCTGATGTTGGATTCATCTATTCCCTCAGTGCAAGAAACTCAGCTGCTTTATGCCTCAGTTTCCCCTTTAGTTAAATGGGGTCTGTGCTGCGTATCCAGAACCACATCAGTCAAATAGTATATCTAACACCCTCCAGAAGCGGCAGAGGGCAAACTTATCCTCTGATTAGCATCTCTATAATAATAAAAATAATTTGTAGTATTAGTTCTGACAAACGACCACAGTTTGGGCCTATGCAGCAGTGTCTCTCCACATCAATAAACATATCAACTGCCCCAAAGACTCTCAAGTGGAGATTTAGGGGGAGGGCTCAAGCGAGCCGTTTACATGACCCCTTTCCATCCCGCGGTCCCCCTCTCCCCGGGGCAGGCAAGTGCTCGTTTTACTGCCTGGCAACCAGACTGGGACTAAGCTTGCTAAAATATGAGTGTTTTTTTGGCTGGAGTACCAGAGCGCCTGCAGCCCTACGGAGAGAGAAAAATTGAACACACCAGGCCGTGGCTCCAGAAAGGGGAAGAATTAGACTTCACACCGAGCAGGCTGAACCATGGCATTCTTTAGATAATGCTTAACAAACCCCCAAACAAAGGCAGCCAACTTAGCTGCATGTTCGTAAAATGTATTCTCAGCAGATTCGGGCTTATTGAAGCACTGAGTTGCTTTGCAGCCAGGGTCCCCATCCTAAGCTTCCCGTTTTTCCGTGCTGTTCCCCTTGTCTAAATTCCTACAGATTCTGCCAATCAGAATTCCTCACTTCAGGCTCAGGAGGGCTTAGCAACCAAGGTAAATGGTGGTGCTTTTAAATTTGATCCTAACCCTGAAGAACAACTGCCCCCCACCCCAAAGCCCCCTGCTCTGACGAGCCATCTTCTGAGGCCAGTCCTCAGCGGTTTGCAGGCTGACGGCTTAGAGATGAAGGGTGTGGAGTTCTGGGATTCACCTCCACGTCTCACCATTCCACCTCAGATGACACCTCTTACATTTATTCAATGCTGTCGTAGACTTTCTATGACCAGGATCGTGAAAGTTCAAACTTGAGGTTATTTTTATTTTTGGAAATACCACTGTCAGTGTTATTTTTAAAGCCATGGTTATCATTAGTATTACTAGCATTTGTGTACCCAAGTAGAAAGCCAGCTTGATAAACTAGTAGGCATGTTTTTGTGGTCCAGTCTGTTTTGTGCTGCAGAATGTATAAGGCTAGGTAGAAAGGGCAAAAGGTATGGAAGCAGGCTTATAGATCTGAGATCAAACAAAAACGTCATTGAACTCCACTGTTACTTAGTACAGCTTTCACTCCTTCTTTCCCCTTCCCCCTCCATGTTATCCCATTTATCCTGTACCCAAATACCCCAGGATTCGTGTATTAGTTGGACCCTTTTGTAACAGTTGGTGGAGAACAGGAATTTAAGGTCCAGAGACTAGATTGGGGTCCTTACATATGGACTCTGCAAATTTCATGAGAGCAATACTTTTCCTGTAGGAGAAAGCACCTCTTCACTCCAAGATATGGAGAACTGGCCCTGGTGGCTAGAGTCCCACCAGCATCCCCCGCTAACTCTGGGACCTCACACGGGATTCTTTGTTAGGGGCCTTCTCCATAAACTGAGAATAACAATTCCTACTCTCACTGAACTTCCAGGGCTCTCTCAGGGGTGAATGGGATAAGGAGTAGAAAATATTTTCATTGCCTCTGAGAAAGAAGATGTGTTGACTGAAAAAAAAATGCATAACCTAAAATTTGAAAATTATGTTTTATTCGGAAAATTTGCTGAGGACTTACGCCCGGGAGGCAGTCTCTCAGATAGCTCTGAGGGACTGCTCTGAAGAGGTAAGGGAGGGGCCAGGATATACAGGAGTTTTTGCAACAAAAATCAGGTAGTCGGAAAATCAAAAGATCACTATTAATTAAAGAGAAAACAGACATCTCAAGTTAATGAATTTAGCGCTTTCCTATGTATGGGAAGATGCAAAAGTCTGGGCTTATTGAAATCATTCCTTTGATATGCACCTTAACTATCCAGGGCCAGCATCCTGCTTTTCTCTCCATCCTGAATCCCCTCATGGGTGCATAGCTGGGGGCGGCTACAGTGGCTAATGGTTTGATGGCTGCAACATCCTTTGTTTACTGATATAGCAGGTGACATTTTTCATCCACAAATGCAAGATATTAAACTTCCTAAAAAATCTCCAAGACTCTAGTTCTTGAAGATTCTTGCATGTGCCTTCCCTGAAGCCTCATCTCCACTGAAAAGTTGCAGCTGAGAAACTACACCCAACCCCAAAACACAGACCAGCACCTCTAACCAGTTTGTGAGCTGAAGTCTCCTTGGACTGGTGACCTAAATGTTCATGGATTCAGGTCTGCAGATTTAAGAGGTGACCACAGCAAACATGGAAGCCAGGAAACATGTCAAACCCAGAGCTTAACAACAGAGTCCAGCTCCATCCCCAGGAGACAAAAGAGACTCCAGGATTGCTGGAGGTGAGGACAAGGGAACTTTCAGGGTGGCTCCACACAGAGCAGAAAGCAGGCTTTACAGATGATGGCTGCAACTGTGCATTTCTGCATTTATGTGTATACAGTGATTGTCTGTTACGGAACGCCCATTCAGGCACATGGACCCACAAGTAATAATACCACACACATATATGTGTAAATGTGTATGTGTGTGTGTGAAGCCACAATGCACTGTCCTCTGAAAATGAAGCTATATTGCCCAGAATACCACCTAACCAATAGTGTACGTTCAGTAAGTTACCTGTTGACTGATAAGTGATTCTACAGACTTTTAAATTATCCACATAATTTAAGGGTCTTCCTCCAAGAGATCGCAATGGGTTTTCACTGATAAATCAACCTCTCACTCAGGCCATGGTGATCAATAGCCCACAGTTGTGAAACCGCTGAGCGGGGTTCTGGCAATGGATAGAAGGAAGCTCATAGCGTGTTCTACCCCCAGCCCCCTGCCTTGACACTCCTGCTTCTTGCTGGAGGCTAAACCCTGGGTCTTGGGCCTCTGCTTCCTCTCCCTCCACACACTCTACCCAAGTCATCCATCCATCCCCATGGTTTTCAATACCATCTACAGGCTGATGAATCCCAAAGCCCTATCTCTGGCCACTTTTCCAAACTCCAAACTCATATCCAATTGCTATTTGACATCTCCACTTGGATGTAAAACACGCATCTGAAACTTCACATGGCCAAGCAGAACTCTTTGCCCCCATCTACTCCCCAAATTGTCCACGTGGCAGTTAGTAGGGTCTCCACCCACCTAGGAGTCACTTTATCCTCCACACCCTACCATCTAAGTCAACCAGTCCCGTGAGGCCTCTGAATCATGTCCAGAGCTCTTCCCTTTCTCACTGTTTCCAGCAGTACCTCCACTTCTTGCCCTCCTAAACCCTGCCACAGGGCAGCCAGAGGGTCTTTTTGAAAATGTAAATCAGAGCTCACTCTCCTGTGTAAAGCCCTCCAGGGATTTCCCATTGGATTTAGAATAAAATCTAAAATCCCTGCTCTGACTTACTAAACTTCCAGTCTGATCCTTGCCACCAACTCCAACCCCATATCATGCCACTCTCCCCTCCTTCACTCAGCTCCAGCCTCACTGCCTTCTTTCTGGGCTCAAATAGGTCAAGCTTGCTCCCAACACAGGGCCTTTTCACTGGCCATATTTTCTGCCTCGAACAACCAGCACCACTGCCACCTCTGCCTCCTCTTCCCCCTCCTCCTCCCCCTCCTCCTCTCCCTCTTTGTCCTCCCCCTCCCCTTTCCTCCTCCTCCTCCTCCCCCTCCCCCTCCCTCTTCACCCTCCCCCTCCTCCTTCTCCTCCTCCCTTACATGGATGGCTCCCTCTGGCATTCAGATCTCAGCCCCAATAGGCCCCCCGATCACTCACCCTAAAGTACCCATCTGGTCACTTTATACATCACCCTACATAGCCCTGTTTTTCTTATTTGCATCTTTATTCCTGGTTTGTCTCCTCCAGCTCTAATGTAACTCAATGAACAGAGATATCACATCTGAGTGGCCAGAACAGAGCCCAGCATGTAGCAGGTTCTCAGAACATTTTCAAATGTATGGCTCTTCTAACCAATAAAATACACACAAACACACATTCATGGTCACAGACGTTTAGGTAGAATTTTCTCATTATTCTCATTGTCCACAAGATATTACACACCACAAGCCTATGCTTACTTTATGTCTAATATCCTTTTGTTGCCAGGAGGCAGAAGAAAGAAATTGCTGAATAATTATTGCCTCAATTAGCAGGAAGTAAGGAAAAGACCAAATTCGCTCCCCCTCACCCCAACCTCCATCATGACAAACTATCTCTATGGTCCATCTGAACACCAATATTTAAGGAACAGTTTTGAGATCGAAAGACCTAAGTTTGAATCAGGGGCTCAGCCACTCACTACACCGGGGATGCCAAACACCCGTCCCCCTCTCTGGCCTTTGTTTTTTTCTCATCTGGTGGATGAACATACTACCAGCCCTGCCCACCTGAAAGGGTTGTAATGAGGAACAATGAAATATATAAAATCACTTTGCACACTGTAAAGTATAAGCTGTAAATGTAGGGATTATTGGCATTAATGAGATAAATGGAATTTTCAATGACTGCAAAGATCTACCTGATTATTGATTTCATTTGATACCATCGATCACCTTGGCTCAGGGTGTGTGTGTGTATTTTGGGTCAGGATTGGAGCAAAAGAAGGGCTGCTAACCATGAATTTTAAAGAACGCATCCCAACAACAAACACGGAAGTCTCATTCTGGGAGTCAAAGCTAATATTAAGAGCGAGGAGCGGGCAGGCGGAGGAGGTCAGAGTTAATTACAGCCGGCGGCATTTTACATGGTGCCTACCCAGGCCCCCTCCTCTGGGAACACCACATTCTAAATCCAAGCTGGCTGATATTAGCCAGCACTGATTAGAATATGCCCACAGGGCCTCTTAAACTTTCCTCCTCTTTTAAAGCGTTTGTTTTCAGCAAGATTTATGGGCACCTCTGCTGAGCGCAAGCAGGTTTGCTAGCACGCAAGACCTTCCCTTTATAAAGCCTTGGCCGCACAGCGCCCGCCTGGGCACCCGGGTGGGAAGAAAGGCAGGCTCCATCTGGGTGATCTTCCTTCCCGCAGAGAAGAGCGTGTAGGGACCTGGCAGAAAGTGTTCAGATTTCTGACCGGCCTGCAACGGCCCCCAGCACCATGAGCTACCGAAGGGGGTAAACACCCATGGCCTTCAGGAGAACCAGAGGGTCTCAGTCTCTCCATCTGTGAAATGGGTTGACAGGAAAAATGGAAGTTGACCTTGCCAAGCTCTGACAGGTAAGAAGGGCTTGATGTTTGAAAGAATGTCCTTTAAACCTTAGCCACGCACCCAGAGTACTCTTCTTAAAAAGAATAAATGTATTTCTCAGATTTAAATGTTCATGTGGAATGGGCAGCAGGATCTCCAGCCAGGATGCAGGGATCCAGTGAGGAAAATGAAAGAATTCTCATCTCCACTTCACAGTTGTGGCCCATCCCACACCTGGAAGGAAATCCTCAGGGAGAGAAAGTTCTGCAAGAACTCTATTCCCTACTTACTACCCAAGCTGAGTGAGTCTGGACCTGTGGGATGAGGTCCCTCTGTAAAATGAGATGTGGATGAGACAGCATGTCACATTCCTTCCAGTCTAAACACTATCATTCTATAATTCTTCTTGTCCCTTCCCATGACACCCACAAAACCAGGGACCATTCTGAAAAGAAATAAGGGACAGCTCTGAGATGCCGCAGGCCTTTTCTGGTCAAGAGTTGCTCTGTGTCTCAGGGCTGCCAGGGAGTATAGTCTTCTTGCCCAGAAGACAAGAGAAGGCTGAAATCTCCAAGGTGAATGCATGCATATGGGCTTCCCCATGAAGGATTAGTAAGGAGCCCGTGAGGACCAGCTGTTCACCATCTCCAACGAGGACCAAATGAAAGGGAACGGGCTCCGCCTGACGGGCTGGGCTTAGGCTGCAAGTAGGGAAGTGCTTCTAGCCAGGACGGGTTGTTAAGCACAGCAACGGGTTACTAACAGAAGCGTTGTAAGCTTCTTTTTCAAACTCCTTCTCTGGCCTGATGGGCCCTTGTATGTCTGAGGTGGCTCAGTTGTCTGGAGTGAAACTGGGAGGAAGGGCAGGGGCTATGCGATATCCCACCTTTGCCAGCCGTGTGACGCTACTGCCTGGAGTCCGTCAGAGTGTGACTAGTTAATTAGAAAAATGGCAGCCCCTCTCCTTGGCCAGTTAAAAAAAAAAACAGGACTTATCCAGACTCAAAGGCTGAGTCCAAGAGGAGGCAGGACCCCTGAGCAGTCGCTGTGCAGGGGGAGGTGAAGTTGGCAGCAGGGCTGTTGTCTCAAGTCCAGGGGGTTGAGTTGACCCCTCCCATCACCACTTTCACTATCTCTATGACTGTGGACAAACTACCTAAAACCCCTGAACCTTAATATCCTCATCTATAAAATTAGGTTCAATAATTCCCACCATGGAAGGTTCTTGTATTAGATGAGTTAACATCTGTAAAGCACCTGTTACGTGGACACTCAGTAAATATAAGTGTCCTTCTCTTCCTCCTGGCAGGCTCTGGATCTGTGCAGGAAGTGCCCTGATTGACCTCAGAGGTCTCACCAGGAAGACAGGAGCCAGGGAAGAGCCAGAGTGGGTCGACCTGCCAGTTCCTTTGACTCATTTCGTGATGGACCCTCAATAGGTCTAAATTACCCCAACGCTGTGTACCTGGGCAATGAAAGCACACAGCTTCAAAAACCAGAATCTGAGGATTCCACACTCGGCTTTGCCTTGATCAAGTTCCCTTGACTTCTCTGTGCCTCAGTTTCCCTTGATTCAGTAAAGATGGAACAAGAGTATCTAGGGTGGAGGGGAGAGTACCCACCATGTACCAGGCACTAAACTTAGCACTTTCCATACTTTCCTTTAATCCTCAAGAATCCTGCAGTGTTATTACTACAGAGTCATTTTACAGGTAAGGAAACTGAGGTTTACTAAAGCACACTGCCAGAGACCAAACAGATCACGTGTGGCACCAGGATTCAACTGCAGCCTATCCAGCTCTGAATACAACCCCTTTTGCATTTTTAAATACCTCTAAGAGGTGTTCTGAGCATTTGCAAGATTGTGTCTACAAAGAATGTTTGATGCTGGAAGGGAATCAGCAATTCTTAAGTACTGCAGATTCCAAGGTGTATCTACCTTAAATTCTCCATCTCTCTGCCCCCTCCTATCACCCAACTAGGTTAAAATCCAGGAGATACATACAATGGGAATTAATAGTAAGACTAGGTTAACAGGAAAAATAAAAGAATGTCCCATTGTATTTGTCTTGATAATAGGAAGCATAGAAACTTTAAAAATGCAAACCACTAATTGTCTAAATGACCTCCTACTCCACTGCCTAGCCAGCTGCCTCAGGTAGTGTGGGCCAGGCTGCCTTCCATAAAATCCATCTGACTCAGCCCAATTCATCAGACCCTAAAGACTGTTCCGGTGGCAGAATATGATCAGTGACTTGAGAATTCCTCTTCAGATACAAGGGAATTCATTTCTCCCTGGGGCCTGAAGCACTGAAGTCCTTCTCGCTCCACTCCCAGAAGGTAAATTGGCGTATGGACTACACCTCTCCTTAAAGAGAGAAGCCCAAATTCAGAAACTAATTTGCCAAAAATGAGGCAGTGATAAGATTTAGTTGGAACTGGGCCCTCAGTGAGTTACGTCTGTTAACTCTTTTGTTCCTTGGCGTTCTAGAGCTCTGGTAGACTCCAGTTATTTGTCCAGGAAGAGTGAAGCTGGGTCTTCCCACCCAGGTCTCCCATCCCAAAATTCTAGAGGCTAACGGTATGGTTTCCTTCACCTCCCAGGCAACACCTCCTACAAGGGCCACACCTGCCGCCTGAGTCCTGTACAAGAGTCCTGTTGAGGAATACTCTATTCCCAACAAATCTATAAAAGTCAATTAGGGAAAAGTTATCCACGTTCTTGGTTTTACTAAACAACAACAAACAAGTAACAATAACAACAAACCAATTGACCACTAAATTCCTCTAAAAACTCTTTTATTTCAAATACCTGATGTAGAGCCAATTTCCCAAGAATGCCACTGTGGTGTAAATCGAGGTACGCCTGTCCTGAGAATGAACTCCCAGCCAGGGTCCCTTGTTTGGTTGTATAGCCATAGGGCCAGACTGAGTTATTCATTAACTTCCTGTATGAAAACCGAATAATAAAACTGAAGTGTGTTAAACAAATCCAGATGAGGGGGTTTAAATCACCTCCAAGTCACTAGGCTTAAAACCGCTGTCATTTCCCCTGGAACAAATACGCTCTAGCACCACATTATTAAATGGAGATAACAATATTTATGCCCATCCCAGGCTGGGGCCTGGGTGGACAGCTCTCCCGGGCCGGGCCAACACAGAGGAAGAATTGACAGGCACTGGGGGAATGGGTAGGTGGTCCCCACTCCCCGAGTCCCCATCCAGTCCTGTGATTCCAAAATACGCTCAGAGGTGAGGGGCAGAAAGGTGTCTTGGAATGAGCAGTGCCTGTCGTGTGTTTGAGCCAGAAACGTTTCTGTGACTAGCCGTGGGAGTCAAAGCCTTCGCCGCTTTGTAACAACCACTTAGCTCTTATTTCTCCCCAGGGATTTATGTGTGAGCGAACAGCAGGTAGCTGCCACCGGGAACTACAAGGCAATGGGACGCCTGCAGGAGGAAAGGCCCTCCTGGGCTGCTCCTGCAAGCAGCCAAGATGCGGTTAGCTTCCATCTCTGGTGGGATCCCATGTCTCCTAGGTTACAGCTGAGGACTGTGTTTTCCTTTATTACAACACAAAATGTGTGTTCTCCAGAGACTGTTCAAACATCTGTATGAGGTACACCGTGCCTGCGTGTGTGTGTGTGTGTGTGTGTGCGCGTGCGCTCACACACGCTCAGACGGCAGCGGCAGTCATGACCCAGCTCTTCAAATAAACCTCTCCAGATATTTAAAATTCATGGGGCCTCAGTGCTGGCCCAGCAACCAGTCTGCTACAGATGTGCAGTGATGCAGTCTCAGAACTCTAATTAAAATAGAGGAAGTGATCTCTTCCTCAAATTTCCTTTAGCTTGAACTCCATAAAAATCACTAGGTAATATCCGATTGGCAGAGTGAATCATAGGAGCTGGCAGCTGGGCCAAGTGGACAGAGCAAACAGACTTCTGGCCCCCCGCAGGGGGTGTCTTTCAAAACACCCACACCAGAGACTCTGGCCTCCTTGCCCTGTGCCTTCATCTAATCTTTTGTGGTTACATTTATGAAGTTATGATTATGTGTCCATCTGGAGTTAGGGGAGGGGTACTGTTGATACACCACGTGATAAAAACCACGGACCCAGAGTCCCTAAAAAGTGTGGTCGACTACTTTTCTCTGATCGTTGATGGAAAACGAGAGCCAGCAGCCCTGATATTTATACAAACAAAATGGCACTGCGGATCGAGTTGTCCCCAGATGGGATCCTAGGGCTGACGAGCACACTAACACATATTTGGGGCCACTGGGCACCCAAGCCTGGCCAAAGAGTCAGATGCAAAGTGCCCCAGGAACTGATGTGGGATGAATTGGAAATGCCTTCTGAAGAAATGTCACTAAGTTTCCCTGGCCTCAAAGCTCACCGACCTCTTCTCCCATCACACATTTTAAGTGATTCAATATATAAAAGTGTTCCTGTTTCCAATGTCCAGAATCTCAGGACGGACAATCCATGCAAATGTCATTAGGTGCACACAGTCACAAATGACTGCTTGGGCTGGTGACGTGCCACACGGTACAAGCAGCGCTGGGTGTGGGTCAGAGGGCTCAGTCTGGGTGGAGGACCAGCCACTCTGCATCATCGAACTTCTCCTTGGCCTCATAATTCAGCTGGAAAAAGAGGACGGCACCCACCCTGCCTGCCTCAGAGGGCCGCGGTGGAGGTTAAATTTTATAGGAGTACTTTGCAGACTCAAAGCCTCCCTTAATAGTCATCGTGAGGATCAGCCAGATTCTATGACGAGCCTGGTCTCGGCCGTTTCAACCCTGGCTGTAGATTAGAATTACTTGAAGAACTTCTGAAAAATAAAATAGCATAGTCCCCATGGCCAGGGATTCGAATTTAATTGTGCTAATGTGCAACTGGGGGTGAAAACCACCAGGCTGGCGGAATGGAAACTGAAGTAAGTGACAGATCTGGGTCTCCCTTGCAGTAAACATGTACAGTACTTGGACCAGATACATCAAGCCCTCGGTTTATGTATCAGATAAATGGGCATCCTAATACCTGCATCTAGATTCATTTCATTGATGTTTACTGTTTCATTTCCTATGTTTCATTTCCTATGGCCACTGTGACAAATTAGCACAAACTTGATGACTTAAAACAACAGAAATTTATTCTTGCATAGTTCTGGAGGCCAGAAGTATGAAATCTGTTTCACTAGGCTGAAATGAAGGTATCAGCAGAGCCACACTGCCTCCAGAGACTCAAGGGAAAAAGCTTCTCCTAGCTCTGGTGGTTGCTGACATTCCTTGGCTTATGGCTGCATTACTCCAATCTCTGCCTCTGTCTTCACATCATCTGTGTGTGTGTGTGTGTGTGTGTGTGTGTGTGTGTAATCTCCTTCTGTCTCTTTTTTTTTCAATTTATTTATTTTATTTTTGGCTGCGTTGGGTCTTCGTTGCTACACGCGGGCTTTCTCTAGTTGCAGCGAGCGGGGGCTCCTCTTTGTTGCGGTGTGCGGGCTTCTCATTGCGGTGGCTTCTCTTGCGGAACACAGGCTCTAGGCACGTGGGCTTTAGTAGTTGCGGCAAGCTGGCTCAGTAGTTGTGGCTCGCGGGCTCTAGAACGCAGGCTCAGTAGTTGTGGCGCACGGGCTCAGTTGCTCCGCAGCATGTGGGATCTCCCCAGTCCAGGGCTCGAACCCGTGTCCCCTGCACTGGCAGGCGGATTCTTAACCACTGTGCCACCAGGGAAGCCCTCTCTCTGTCTCTTATGAGGACACTTGTGATGGCATTTAGGGTCCATCTGGATAATCCAGGATAATCTCCTCATCTCAGATCCTTATCTTAAATCACATCTGCAAAGACCCTTTTTCCATATAAGATCACACTGGCGGGTTGCAAGGTTTAGAACCTGACGTGTTTGTGGGGACATCTTCAGCCCACGACACCTACTATGGGTCAGACATTGTGCTAGGTGCTGAGAACACAGCAGACAACAAGAGCCTCTCAAGGAGTGTTAAGGATTACAGACTCTCAGACTTAAGAGACGTTAGAGCAGTGGTTCTCAAAGTGTGGTCCCCAGCCCATCAGCATCACCTGGGAAACTCAGGGGTGAAGCCCAGCAATCTATGTTTTATCAAGCCTGTTTTAACAAGGTGATTCTGATGCATGGTAATGCCTGAGAACCACTGGACTAAAGGTTATGGAGTTCCTTTATTCTAGCCTTCTTTTTCCAATATCTCTGCTAAATTTATAACCAGCTTCTGCTTAAATAGCACCACTTTAACTGCATCTCATGGGAAGATTTCCAGGGCTCCTGCTGACAGACGTTGTATGGCTGGATGGAGGCTGGTTGCACTGAGGTTTTGGACTTCTACAGTAGAGGGTCAGAGGCTGGCAAAGGGCACTCTTACCCAGATCAGGTGATGACCAGGACTCCTTGTTTACCTTACCTTTTGTGATAGAAACGGCTAGCAAAATTTATAAAAATCTGCAATAATTAAGAAAGTGTGGCATTGGCATAGAGTTGGAAAAATAGAAAAACGAACAAAAAAGTCTCAAAAATAGACCAATGTAGACATGGGGACATTATATGTGATAGAAAGAGCAATGCAAATCAGTGAGGAAAGACTAGATGGACTAAATATTCAAAAATAAATTCCAGATGAATTAAAGACATACGTAATAAATGTGAAAAAGGAAAATGTTTTTAAAAGAAACCATTATTTAAAATACACAAATTCATTACGGATCAAAAAGAAAAATAAACTCTTAGAAAACTAAAAAAAACCCCACCATTTTATATACCTGCCCATTCCATTGCTCACAGTTAAAATGGTTAGAAATGGTTTAAAGTTACTAATATAAGTTCTAAGAATTTTATTATCATTACCCTACACACTCCAGACGTTGCCAGTACTCTCCATCTTAGCAATAAGTCCAATTTGCACAGCCCCATGCTTGAGTAACCCAGCAGCCAGCTAATGCTGAATGCCAACTTCTGGTCTACAGCACGGTCCTAGGCACTGACGGAGATATAATGCACAGGTGGTGGCTTTAAAGATGTGACCATCAGAATGGAGAAACTGATCAAAGGTATGTGAAACACTGATGTAAAGTAGTAGCAGATCTCTGTCCCTAGCTTAGAGGTGAAGAGGAGGGTTCAAGGCCTGGGCTTGCCTCTTTCCATGTATGTGATGTACCAGCTGACTGAGTCTGGGCCCATCACTCATCTAGAAAATGAGGCAAGTGAACTGGACAATATCTAATCGTCTATGACTTTTAGTGTGGCCAAGTGTGCTTCTCTTATTATTATTAAAAATAATGATGGGGGGCTTCCTTGGTGGCGCAGTGGTTGAGAATCTGCCTGCCAATGCAGGGGACACGGGTTCGAGCCCTGGTCTGGGAAGATCCCACATGCCGCGGAGCAACTAGGCCCGTGAGCCACAACTACTGAGCCTGCGCGTCTGGAACCTGTGCTCCGCAACAAGAGAGGCCGCGATAGTGAAGAGGCCTGCGCACCGCGATGAAGAGTGGCCCCCGCTTGCCACAACTAGAAGAAGCCCTCACACAGAAACGAAGACCCAACACAGCCAAAAATAAATATAAAAATAAATAAATAAATAAAAGATTACTATTTAAAAAAAAATAAAGACTTGGATTGGAGATTTAAAAAAAAAAATAATAATAATGATGATGCCTAATCCTGAATGCTTACTTGCGGCAAGTACTGTTTTAAACATTTTGGTCCTCATTTCAACCCCACAAGGTCAGTTCTGTCATTATCTCCATTTTATACATGAGAAACTGGCTAGAGAGCAGAAATAACTTTCCCAATATCACACAGCTAGTAAGTGGTGGAACTGGGATTTGAACCTGTTCTCCCAACCACTCTTCTGTACGGCTGCTCACAGCTGACTAAGATGGGCAGGGATGCCTTGCAAAGGCAGTCACACTTACTTTTGGCTTTGAAAGACAACCAACATAAACCAACTATAAAAAGCAGGATTTGGCATCATGTTTCTGCAGGATTCTGGGGGTTTTCTTTTCTTTTTTTTTTTAAAAATAGATCTTTATTGGAGTATAATTGCTTCACAATACTGTGTTAGTTTCTGTTGTACACCAAAGTGAATCAGCCATATGCATACATATGTCCCTGTATCCCCTCCCTCTTGAGCCTCCCTTCCATCCTCCCTGTCCCACCCCTCTAGGTCATTGCAAAGCACCGAGCTAATCTCCCTGTGCTATGCTGCTGCTTCCCACTAGCTAATTATTTTACATTCGGTAGTGTATATATGTTGATGCTACTCTCTCTTCGCCCCAGCTTCCCCATCCCACCCCGTGCCCTCAAGTCCATTCTCTCTATATCTGTATCTTTATTCCTGTCCTGCAAGTAGGTTCATCGGTACCTTTTTTTTTTTTTTTTTTAGATTCCATATATATGCGTTAGCATATGGTAGTTGTTTTTCTCTTTCTGACTTACTTCACTCTGTATGACAGACTCTAGGTCCATCCACCTCACTACAAATAACTCAATGTCGTTTCTTTTTATGGCTGAGTAATATTCCATTGTATATATGTGCCACATCTTCCTTATCCATTCATCTGTCAATGGACACTTAGGTTGCTTCCATGTCCTGTCTATTGTAAACAGTGCTGCAATGAACATTGTGGAGTGAATCAAAATGAACACAGCTACCGGGAACATCTCTCTCACAGCAGCTCTAAATCATAGTTGCCCATTTTGGAAACACTGTTTTCATACCGACATATATACACTACCATGTGTAAAACTGATAGCTAGTGGGAACCTGCTGTATAGCACAGGGAGCTCAGCTTGGTGCTCTGTGATGACCTAGATGGGTGGGCTGGCGGGGGGTGGTGGGAGGGAGGTCCAAGAGGGAGGGGATATATGTATACATATAGCTGATTCACTTCGTTGTACAGCAGAAACTAACACAACATTGTAAAGCAACTATACTCCAAAAAAAATAAAAATTAAAAATAAATAAAAGCTCTGAGAACCACACTGAGAGGTCTGTGTTAAAAGTTGGAAGCCAGGCTCAGCAAAGTAAATCAGCGGTAGGATTAGTTGTTATACACCAAAAGGCAGAGAGGGAAGTAAAAGACAGGTTAGACAAGTGAGGGGGTTCTAAGGCCCATACAGAGTAGAGCAGGCAGCCTCTCACCTGGAAGGCCACCTGTGCAGCAGGAGTCCTCAGACTGCGGCATCAATCCACACCTACCAGATAACAGGTCTGATTGATTTGTACTTTAAAAAACACCTGATGATGAAAATCATTCCCCTTTACTTCTTCTAGATATATAATCATTCATTTGCTCATTCCCTCAAAATGTGTGCAAGGTGTTGGTTCTCAGAGATGAACAAGACCCAGGAACTTACACAGACAAGCAAATACAACCCAGGGATAGAGATGACCCTCTACACCAGCCTGGTGTCTTGGGATTTACGCCCTTTTCACACTCATTGGCAATATCAAAAACATTTATTGGGTCAAAGCTATATGCACATGTCCTCAGGGGAACAAAGGGCTTAAAGAAGCGTCCATTTAACCAATTAGAGTTCCACTTAGCCAATTTCTATTGAGTTTTATTTTTTTCAGGGGCCATACAGACAGTGCATGATTAATTAACATCGGATGAATGATGAATGTGTAGGAGTTTAAAAGAACTTCACACTCAATATTTGGTCCTCTGAACCCTCTGAACAAGGAGGCATGATCACCCCTGTTTCAATGTGGGCAAGTCACATCACCACGCCTAACCCAGTTGTCTCATCTGTAAAATAAGAGATGTGGGCTGAAGATCATTAAGACCTTTTCCAGCTCTAAAAGGCTATGATTCTCAACATCAGCACTAAGACTCAGAGAGAGGAAATGACCTGAAGAATGGTACACCCCATAGTGATCGGTAATGAATGTTGAGCACGTGCTATGCACTAGACACGAAGCTAAGTGCCATACAAGAGTTTTCTTGCTGGTCTTCACTACAGCCCTGCAAGTGAAATGGGCACTAATGTTAGACCCTTATTCTATAAAGGAGGGAACTGTGACACAGAGTGCTTACACACCCTGTGAAAGGTCACACAGCTGGAAGCAGAGGCACCAAGTGGAAACACGATCAAGTCTGAACCTAGCGACCAAGTTCCTACCCACCACACTGTCTGGCCCACCCAGCAAGGGAAGTGGTCATGATGGCACAGAACACAAACCCAGATCTTCTAGTTACAAACCCAGGCTCTTTCAGCTGAACCTCGGCAAACACGTCAGTATTTTGGGGTGCTTGTGGCTCCAACTGCAGCACTAATTCAACAATGCTGGAGGGTAAATTACAAGTAAAGAGCCAGTACAACGAGTAATAACCTGATGATAAATCTCAATGGGGTTAATGCCGAGGGCTGGTCCTGGTTGTTCAGGCTTGGCCAGGGTGCAGGGAAACAAGCACCCTTAGCTACTGCTGGTGGTAGTGTACAGACCATTTAGACCCGGTAATTTCCCTTCTAGGAATTTAACTTAAGTAAATGTCTCCTCCATTTTTGACCCTTCAGCAATTAAGCCTTTGACTCTCTAATACACGATATGGTCCTTCTCCCCATAAAAATCAAATGCGCGTGAATGTTTGCATGCAATTACAGAGGATGCATGGATGCCAATCTGAAACCTATCCATGAGTTTCAGCTCCGAATCCCTAAAGAAAAGAAAATCAGTGATGTCCAACACCTGGATAATACGGTACATAAATTCAATTTAATATTATGCAGACGTTTAAACAATGTTGGAAATGTGAAAGAACTTTTAATGACACGGGAAAGTGTTCATGATAAATTGTCAAATGCGAAAGCAGATTATAAAATGTTATAATATGATCCCTACAAAAATACATAGGCAGAGGGGAAAAAAACCATGGGAGATGGGAGGCTGGAATCCAAACATTAATAGCGATTTCTGGATAGTGGGATGACAGATGATTTTAGTTTCTTCTTCATGATGTTGTACGTGTTCTGAATTCCTTATAATAAATATGAAGCCCTTTTATAATCAGATATGATGATTTTTTAAAAAGAAATAATCTAATGATATCACCTAAACAAGCATGAAGTTTCATTTTTCTCCCACTGCCAAATATAAGCTCCCAGGCCTCCCAAGGACAAGGGCATCCACGTCAAAACCAAAATCAGAAGTTGACATGTGAACTTAGTTCCCACTTCTCCATTCTTTGGCCACTGAATCAAGTTTGTGCTGTGTTGGGAAAAAAAAAAAAATCGAAGTGCATGATCAGTGGATAATAGTAAATTCCGCCTACTTGTATGTAAAAATGGAGATACTTTTCTCCTCAAGAGAGAGGGGGTGAAACACTGGATATCAAATCCATAAATGAAAAGGCAAGGGTTCCCAGCTCTTTAAGGCAAACACTCTCCAAGTGGCGGTTCTCAGCCACAAGCCCAGGAGAAAACTCCCTCCCCAGGGGCAGATGGGAGGAGAGCCGGGATAAACATAAAGTTCACGTGGCTGGTAGGAGCGAATCGAACATATGGGCCTGGAATCTGCACACCAAGTCTGGGGCACCATCCTGAACAACAGGAGAAAATATTTCACGTTTATTCTTCGCTCCACCTAAATATTTCTTTGGCTAGAAAAGTCTGGTTGGAAATAGTTGAAACCTTGAGAGAATTGACTAAAAATCCAGTTTAGCAATCCCACTCAAAATACATACATAAATAGAAACTGATAAAATCTAACTTGCTTGTGAGTTCTTTTAAATTGCTTAAATACACACACACACACAGGACACACATTTGAAAAATATGGCCTCTTCTCTTTATTTTTAATTAGTTCCAAAATGGCTTTCCAATCAAGATTTGTTGAAGCAATCAGATGCTCCATGTTGCCATCAAAAGTGCAGTTTTTCTCTTCTAAAATAGATTTGATCACATCATAGTACTGCTGAAACCCCCACACCGGAGCCCCAGGTCCAGGTTTAGCCTGTTAAAACCCCCATCCCAGCCGCATACACCACCCTGACCAAGCCCTATGCCCTGAGGCCCGCCGGGGCTTGCCAGTCCTTGAGAAAACTCTGTCCTCTGTTGCTTACACCTTTCCCCTTTGCTGAATGCTATTTCCCAACCTCCTTCACCTCTTCCTGTCAAATTCTGTCCATCCTTAGACGTCCCTCTTCAAAAGAAACAGTGAAACAGAGAGTGTCAAACTTGTATAGGATGTTCGTCAACTACAGCAAAATCTTGGTGCAAAAGAAGGAGTCTGACGACAGACAGAAGTCAATCAGTTGAGAAAAAGTGGGAAGGGCATCACAGACAGGGAAGAGCATACGCAAGGTACAGAGATGCACACCAGAGCACAAACAGTGAGGCAGGGAATGGCAGGAGAGGAAACTGGGAAGGTCCTGTAGGGCACGCTAGAGTTTACCATCTCAAAGGAGAGGTATCTGCAAAATGCAAACGTCATGTCCGGTCAAGCACCATAATACATGTGTGTGGCTCAGCAGAGAAGAGCCTGGTTCTTAGACAGCTAGCTCCAGACATCACCTTGACTGCGAAGCCTTCTTCACTGCCTCCATTCAGAATTAACTGTTTCTTCTCCACGCGCCTTTAGAGCATTCTCTTCACACCTTGAATGTAGGATAAACAGCCGATGCCTGCCACCCATCACAAAGTTACTAAATCAGATCTCATGCAGTGGGGTTCAGGCCTTGGACATTTTTCCCTCTCACACATATCCTTTCTTGTATGAATGAGTAGACATCTCAAAGATTTATGGCCAACCAAGGCCTCCATCACTTGAAGACTGAAATGACTCTGGAGGCTCAAGTGCAACTTTCAGCTGAAAGGCGTGTGGCCCAGGGGCTTAGGCTGCTGTCAGTGGGGTCAAAGGGAGGAATTCTGCACAGTCAGCCCAAGGGCTCTAAATAGACAGCAGGATGTCCATGCTGCTGCAGCCCGGGGCTCCAACACATACGGTCCGAAGGCTCAGCTGCAGAACGTCGGGCCCAAAGGGCTGGGAATGACATTCCAAGTGCCATTCTGGACTTTGGTGGCTGACCTCTGGCCAGGGTGTGATGTGGCTGAGGTCTGTGTGAAATGCTTCCATGCCAGCTAAGATCACCTCTCTTCACCGTGTTCCAAAGGAAAGTGAGGCAGCACTTTGTGTTATGAATCCCCACGAGGTTGAATCGTCCCTGGAAAGGGAGGCTCCAAAGCCCACAGAAGGGACTGCAGCTTTTAGAAACAGCCAAATTAACCAACAATAATGAGTCTAGCAAATTACCATACATAATATTGCACAGCAACTCACAATGAAAAAGAGAGGGACTACAGAATCAAAACAGGTGCTTGTTTTGTAAGGTTGATATGTAAAGTGATGCCAACACTTTGATTTCAGCTATGTGAACTGTGTCTGCACATGGGAAGGGGATATTGATCATCTATTCTCTGCTGATTTCGTTACAAGAATAATTTTAACTAATCCCTACAACTCCAAGAGATTTTTATTTTTCGCATTTTGTAGATGAAAAAAAAAAATGAGACTCGGAGTCTCATGTTTCATACTCATGATTTTTAAAAAGCCAGTGTCCTTCTGGTGTATCTCAACCCCAGACACCCTATCCTTCCTCTTCCCTTCAATATCTGCTCTCTGACCAGAATGTGGTAATGGACATTTACATATCCGTATGAATTTAAGCCATTACTTCTCTCTGGGCATTTAAGAGTAAAATGAGTAAAATTTAAGAGCAAAATGTAAAGGTGAGTTCCCTTGTTAATGGATCCAGTCTTTAAAAAGCAGCTGGAGGAGACATCTACCAAACAGGGAGTCTGGCACCCACTCCATCCTTGCAATCCTAGCTGCTTGGTTATCAGGGGGTCAGGCAGGGAGGGCACCAAAGTCCTCTGACTTCCTGCCTAGCCGCTGGCCATGGGGCCAGGCTCTCCATCATGGAAAGCCCTTAATACCACAGGATGGAAGGTATTCTCTGCCTGAAAGATATCATTATTGAAAGAAAGGGGAGGGAAAACAGAAAAAGGGCATCAAAGCCTAAACAAATAACATCAGCATGAAATCTTTAATGAATGGCTCATCCAATGCGATCTACTAAAATCCAGAAGGTTTAGTAAAAGATGCCTTAAACCCAGTTTATACTGCAAATCAGCCATGAAGAAAAGTCAACACCAAGTTAATCCCCATTTAATAATTCAGTTTCAGGATGTTAAAACATATTTCTCTTGGAGCTCCTGCATGTATGACTGATAATGGGACAACCAAGAAACACACTGAAAAAAAAAAAGAAAGAAAGAAAAGTATTCTTTTTGGAACTATACTATTAGTAGCTTCCAAGAAGTGGCAGTTAGCTCTTCATGACTGACGCCTGACTTCATCTCCCAAATCCTTTCTTTTCCCCCTTAGACCTCCTCCCAGGCAGGAAAATTTTAAGTCCTGCTTAGGGGCCTGGCTTTGACCAAGCATGACTGTCAGATCACTGGTTTAGACATCAAGGACAGGCTGCCCTAGAACCCTAGAACCTTCTGTGGGACAAAGGTCATTGCGATAGAAGACTCTTCTCTCAGGCCCCTTTGGGAAGAGTTAATCATGCAGTAATTCCGATTCACCGGAAGGCTTGCTTAGCCTGACACCAGGAGATGGGAGCAGGCCAGCCGCCTCACCAATCCAACCTTCCCAACCCATACCATTCTCAGCTGACATCCTGAGTTCTCACATCATTCTGAGCTCAGAGCCGATCAGAGGCTGCCGTCAACTAAAATGTACTCACAACCTTAGGCCTGACGCAGCGCTGTCTTAACTCTTCCACTGACCTTCTAGAAAGGACTTTCCCATCACTGATGTTCTCTTGGATCAGGCAGCTTCCAGGGCCTTCCTCAGTGGAGTTCTCCAGACATGCAAGAAATGCCCAACACAACCTTCTTCCCCATCGGAACCTTGACCTGACCCCAGTTAAGTCCTCTCCTCCCTTCTCCCAAGCCTCACTCATTTCTAAGCACAGAGAAAACTCCAGGGTGAAAGCAGTTCTCATAAGCTCTTCTCAGAAGAGCTGCACTTTATACTTTACTCAAGCATCAAACAGGAAGACCCACTGTCAAGCCCACAACTGACCACAAAGCAGCCTCAGCTTCTCCCTGCCATTCCCTGCTTCCCCCGCCCCACAACTGCTCCACGGATGCCTCCACGATGCTCGCAACTGCACAGAAGAGAAATTAAAAGCAAATCTGCATCACCTTTGCGCAGTGCTAGAGCATTCGGTTTTAATTTGCATTTTATTTGCACAGCACTTGCATATAATATCGTAGAAATGCCCAGAACTCTCCCTTCCCCCTCCCCACCCCACCTGCTTCTCTGCATCCACGAATCCCAGGACCCCTGTGGACCCAGGCAAATTACAGAGGGACTTAGCATCTTGGGGAACTAAACCAGAGAAGCTCCTGGGTGGCATCTAAGGGCAAGAGAATCTGAGGATCAAGAGTTTGATGGCAGTAGGTTCTGACCCTCGAATAAATTAGAGCCCAGTTATCTGTTTTCCTTACATTTGAAATCATGGTAAAATTCTCCTCACTGCCCACTGTGCAAATATGCACGATGCTGACTCAAAACCGCCAACTCTCAGGACCGGCTTAACACAATCCCAAACCTGGTGAGAAGCCGTGGGACAGCTACCTCTGCCATCTGTGGAAGCCCCCGATGGGCCATTTAATATCCCTTTCCCTTTAACAAGTGAACTTTCTACGGCTTGGGTTCTATCGGGTGTTATACCCACCTGCCTGTCATCCCACCTGGCACCTGTATGGTTGAATACTGCCACCCCAGAGGTCCCCCACATATATACATGCACATACACATACCCCAAAACTAGCCTGAGTCCAACACACACTCGCCTCTAGCATACACCCTTCTGCCAATGCAATACTATAACATCCTATGATTTCTGTAAGACCTGAAGTTTACATAAACATGCCCACACAGAGGACAAAAAGGAGCTGGGAAATGTACCGCATCGCTTCACGTAACCATTCTCTGCTTCCTCAACACCCATCCGAAGTACTGCCCTCCTCCCTGTTTACACAGACAAGCAGTTTCCAACCTGGTGGAATTCAGCATCAAAAGGAAAAAAAAAGGTGAGAACGCTTTGCTAAATACGCTCCCCCGGTGTCAAAACTGACAGCCAGGTTCCAAGAGGTACTTAAAGAAGAAAACAAAATCAGGAGCAAAAGCAATGGGATAGTGAAAATAGAAAGGACTAAAAAAGAAAGAACACGGATTAAATCAGTTCTTTTTCTTTCTCCTTTGTTTTCAACTGTTGCCGAGTTATTTATCCCTGGAAAGCCACTTGCTTTTTCAAGGTGAAGTACTTCTTTGTGGGATGACTTCTTTCACTGGGTTCCAGTTTATGGCTCTCAGGGAAGGGGAAAAAATACCAAATCATAGAAGGCTGGGGTACAAAGGGAGCTTCAGGACATCATTTGTCTTCTCATTTTATAGAAGAGGGGACTGCAAGGCCCACATTTTGCTGGACCACAGTTAAGTGACTTTTCCAACACCACAGAGACAGACAGTCTGAAAGCAGAGACAAGAGGAAACCCTCAACCCCTCCCCCCCTTTCTCGTGTTCCCTCGCACTGGCGTACCGAAAGAAGAGAATGTTCTGAGATGTCCGTGATGCTGGTCTCACCTTTCCTCCTCACTCCCTGACTACCCTTGACAGTGATATTGCATGTCCTTGCCTTCAGTGTCCTCTATCGCCCAATAAAAATGTCTGTGCCCAGTTCCTTTTTACTTTACCTGAGTGCCATGAAGATGGATAAGGTAGCAGTTCTTACTGAATTTGTGGCAAAGGCATTTTCACAAAATCACTGCCCACTGAGTTGCCCAGTGACCCTGGGATAATCGTCCCTATGATTCCTCCTCCTTAGAGAAAAGTGCCAGGGGAAGTTTCTCTCTCCAGATGCCCAGGGAGGCTGCCAATTGCTAGCAATTGAGCCCCATGTAACTCAGAACAGTTGCTTTCTCCGCTGGCTTCCAGTGTTCAGAACTAAGTTTCATATGTTCACCTGAATGACTCCTCTGAGCCTGTGTTTTATGGAATACCTCTTGCTCCACACCACCCTTGTTTTCCTTCTTTTATTCTTATTTCAATCATTTTATTGAATCATTATCCTAGTCATTTCAGACTCTATAACAAATACCACAGACTGAATGCCTTAAATAACAAACATTTGTTTCCTACAGTTCTGGAAGCTGGGAAGTCCAAGATCAAGGTGCTGGCAGATTTGATTTCTAGTGAGAAACTGCTGCCTGGTTTGCAGATGGAGACTTCTTGCTGTGTCCTCACATGGCAGAGAGAGAGTTCAGGTCTCCTCCTTTTCTTATAAGGGCACTAATCCCACCATGCGGTCCCCACCCTCATGACTTTATCTAATCCTAATTACCTCCCAAAGTCCCCATCCCCAAATACCATCACATTGGGGATTAAGGTTCAACATATGACTGTCCCTTCCCCCAAATTCATTCGGTCCATAGCATTTGATATGATTATAAATGCCTCAAATCATCTTTGGAAGGGTATCATATAAATAATATTAATGAAACTCTCAAGATTTGAGGAGAAAGATAATGTATAATTTTCATACATCTTGGGCCAAAACCAGGAATGCAGAGCTGGTGAGAACATTCCTTTTGTGCTGAGATTACAATACCAGACAGACAGACAGAGAACTCCAAGATGCTCCCAGATGTGAAGGTAAATCTGGGACAGGCTCCCTGTGCACCCATCTTTCCATAGCCCTGTGGCATTTATCCACACACGTGATCATCTCCTTTATGGCTCACAAGTGGCATCTGACTTACTCCAAATGTGCTGGGGGCTGGGAATGCTTTGTGGTTGGCTGACCTTGTACCCACTCTGGAGCTTTGGGTTGTTCATGGATCCTCGTCAAAATTTACAAAAGCACAAGACAGATGAGAAGGGGGAAGCACATTCCTCAGCTGGAAGAGTGGCCAAGTAACCACAAACTGCTGACCCTCCTGGGATCCTGCTGGTCACGGACTTGGCTTCAGCAGCCCAATGACTTGTTCCTCCAGACAGCGCCTACGCCCAAGCCTTCTCCCCTCCAACAGCCAGCCCTCCAGGTCCCGAGGAGGGAAAGCATGATGGGAAGCAGACAGGTACCAGAAAGGAATGTAAGGAGCCAAGGTTAAGACTGAGAAAGAAGCCACTTCCTCCATACTCCGTGCTCTGCCAGATTCTAAGACCCCTCTGCCTAACAATTATCTCTCTAAGTAGCCTTTGGTCCAAGCTCTGGAGCTCAGGGGGGATTCCAAGGCAGTAGATACAGAACATAAAACTTTCCATGTCTTCTACACAGGATGTCCTGTCTGGTATCTCTGTGGGATTATCCTAGACCAGATGTTATTTTCTTAAAATGCAGAGTTTATCACACCCTCCATCCAAGTTGTACAGACTCTGGGCCTGGAGGGAGAAGAGGGTGACAGGTAGACCCTGTGCCACATACTGGTTTGAAGCTCAGGTCTGGAGGTAGGGTCAGAACAGAGGTGGTGAAGCCAGGCTCCACTCTTTCCTAACTAGGTCACTCTGGCAAAGTTACTTAACCTCTCCATGCCTTGGTTTCCTCATCTGTAAAATGGGAACAATAACGGAAACTACCTCATGGGATTGAGAGGACCATGGGATGTGCTGGGTTCAGGGCAAGTGCCATGTAAATTTTAGCCTCTCCGTCTCAAAAAAGTCTTGTCCTCCAAGATTATAGCTCAGTCTCAGAAAGAAAAAGGAACACAAAATCGCCATTAGAGTTAGTTCAGCCTTCTCTCCATTATTTGCAAAAATGTTACATTTCCTTTTGTGGGACCATCTCACCAAGATATGCCTCCTCTAAACTTGGTCATCTGAGGCATGCAGGACTGGTTTGGATGTGCAGTGAAAGATGGAAATTATTTGCTGTTGAGTCTATGCCTTATTTCTACCCCCCAAACCAAGATAATTATAACTAATTGTACGTGGTTAACACTCTTTTATATACCATGTCACTCCCCTGCTTCAAATGCTACTTTCAATGGGTCCCCAAACAGGGCTCCTTCCATGACATCCAAGGATTGTGATCTGCCGTCAGCCTTCCCCACCTCATCACCTGACAGTCCCCATCTTTCTTGACATCTATAATCCAGCACCACTGAACTGCTGCTTCCTTCTTGGTGCTTGGCATGCTCCTCCTGCCTGATGCCTCGACTTACATCATCCCACCAGCCTGGAAAGTTTCTCCTCTCCTTTCGGCCAATTCTTCTCAGTCATTACCTCCTCCCGGACACCTTCCACGCAATACCACCCCCCACCAAACCCCGCCAGCAGGCTGGGATGCATCTAATTCAAGTTCCAGTTGTGATTTGTACATTGTTTCACAACTACACTTACCACTTTGAATTATATTGATCTTTATTCCCTGTCTCATGGACCCTCCAGAGTATGGGTCTCCCAAGAGCAAGGAGTGTGTCTTGAGTGTGTGACTCAGGTGCCAGCACAAAGTAGGTGTTCATGGAAAGGAGGACAGGAAGGAAGAAGATAGAAATATGCAGTTGGATTGGTCTACAGGTAGGAGGGACTCAGATAAATAGCACACTGCCCAAGTAACGGGATCTGATGGACTCATTGCCACCCAGCAGTGACAGGGCCCTGGAGAAAGGGTCCCTCTGCTAGAAATTTATGACTGAGCAAGCAAGAGAGGAGAAGGGGAAAAACTTCTGACTGTGGCACTATCTGGGATGGAATGTTCTAGAAAATTAGCACGAGGGAAAAAAAGACTCCAAGAGGAAAACTTTGAGGCTTAAGTTTGAAAGGACCTAGCAGGTCAAATATCGCACCTAAAACGAAACCCCTCCATTCAGGGCTGAGGCAAGACCAGGTTGCTGGGTAAGTGTCGGGAAGCAGAAAAGACCCTACAACCACTCTTCTTCCTGACACGGCTCCTGGGTGGAGCTGGCCAAATACACATTCCACAGCAGAAAGGTCAAATTGGATACCCATTGGTAGCTCAAAAGAAATACAGTCATTCCTCGGTATCCATGGGGGATTGGTTCCAGCCTCCCGCCCTCTGCAGCTACCAAAATCTGCAGATGCTCAAGACCCTTATATAAAATGCTGCAGCACAGTTGGCCCTCTGTATCCTCAGGGTTGAATCCCCAGATGCAGAACCTATGGACACAGAGGTCCAACTGTACAAAGATGAAGAAATCCAACCCAAGTGCTGGCAGCATCCAACTCAAACCTGGTTTCTACCTTTATTACTGGTCTCAGTGACAGGCATAAAGCCCATAATGGCAGCTCCTTGAAAACTACAGCAGGGTGAGCATGAAGACTAGATTTCGGGCCTAAGAGATAAGGTGCAGTGTGGAGAACAAGGACTGATCTGCCAAGAGCCACGGCACATGGGAAACCAGTGCTGCCCTCTCACTCAGATGTGCATACAAAGAAGCTAACTTTCTCATTGCCCAAATTCTGCCTGGACCTGTACCCCAGCTACACACAATAAATAGTCACTCCCCTCCCACCACTTCCCTTTGAGACTGAGTAAATTTCCCTCCCCCACTGACTTTGGGCTTCACCGTAAGACTTGTTTGGCCAATGGAATGTGAGCAAATGTGCACATGTGGTTTGGCTGCTATCATCCTCCATGGGAACACAGCTCAGTGCCTGCTGATCCAAAGGGAATGTAGACAAGACCCGAACCCAAACTGACACCTGGAGCCAAGTCCACATGGCCCACAGCCTGAAACAGATTAATCATGCCAACCCAGAGACCCACGAGGGAGAAAAGTAAACACTTGGTTTTTTAAGTCCCTGAGTTTCAGGATGCTTTGTTATGCTGCGTTCCTGTGGCAATAGCTAACCGATACACTCTCTAAAAGCTAAACGTGATCGTCTGCTTATTCTTCCCCCATTTATCTATATCACACGGTGATGGCTCCTTCCCAAGTGCAGTCCGCGCAGATGGTCTCTGAACCTCACCGCTAGCCTGCCGGTGGCTCTCAGACCATCACACACCCAGGATACAGCTCCTGACACTGCCCAGAGATAAGGTGGCTGGTGGTGGCTGCTTCTGCCCGACTTCCCACCATCAGCAGGATTTCCACTCCAGTCCTTATTGGAAGCTGTGTGTACCATGCCACCCTCCTCCTTCTCCTCCCCGTCCCCCTGCCCGGGCAGCATGCAGAGTGAAGTGGTCAGCAGGAGATGGGGCTCAGGCCTGAGCTGCTGGCAGCCACTCTCCCTGTGTCCTCCCGGGCAGAAGACAGATGCTGTGTCTGTGCATATGGGCAGTGGTAATGAGAACTCCCTGTGGCTTCATGCAAGGGAATCAGGCGGTGTAGGCAAGGCAAGCCAGACTTCCCTTCTCGTTCCAGAAATGACAGTGAAACAAATGGCAGGAAATTCATTCTGCTGACCAACACAGGAAGCAATGCCAGGGCACAGATCTGGAAGTGGAGAGAAAGCAAGAGGAAAGATAATAGGGAGCAAGAGACAAAGAAAGTGAGAGAGGAACTCGAACTTTTGTGTGAAAATCAATCTATATTACATCATTGGCCCTCATAACTCTGTCCATCCAAACCTCACCGAATCTAGTTCCAAAAAGGCTTAAATCTGACAGATATCCGCTGTTCAGAAAACTGGACTGCCATTCCACAAGAATTTTGGATAGCGCAGGTGCCAGATAGAAATTAAAAAGGGGTGGGGGGAGGGGCTGGTTTGAACAAGCCCAAGGCCATAGTACAACTCGAGACAGTTATTAGCCACAAACATGCCTGTGCCACAGACAGAATAAAGACGATTATCAGGACCTGCATCCCCAGGGTCATGCTACGCACAGAAGGAATTCTGGGGTGATATGCCGTGCAGTGTGTACATACTTAATAAAGATGCTGGTGAGATACTAGGCGATTTGCCTGTGACCTCTGGACCTCAATAATACCCTTCTGACAGATCCTTCTGAGTCTACAACTAAGCAGCCACCCTCTGCTAGGTCAGCTGGTCCTGGAACTCTGCACATACCTCCTGGGGATTTCCACCCAGAGGAGCCTGGCCCATGCGTGGAAGGACCTAGAAGAAGTACAGCGAGTTAACAGCATGTACCTCATTCCACCGTTGGTATTTGGACTCAAGCCTTAAATGAAAATAGTCCCTGAGCAACAGCACATTTAAAATTTTAACTTTCAAAAAAAGACAGTGAAGACCACTAACCATGGTTAGGAATGCTACTTCCCCCTTCCTCCTTAATAAAGGTTGAGACACAGAACCATTTCTGGAGGTTGAGCAGCCGGAAAAGGACTTCTGGAGACTGCTTGCCAACGCGAGGGGAAAAGAGGGAAAGGATCACCCATGGAAGAAAGAGTTCTGAGGAGAAACCAGTCAGCATATTAATAAAGAAAGGATTAGTCCAAGTGTGAAATACATGCATCTAACACATCCTCACTGCAGGAGGCCAGGCTGGTGGCCATTCGGGGGTTCTCAGTGGACTCCAGAGAACCCAGGGTCAGCCCTCTGAGGACCCATGCCTGGGAGGAGAGCTGAGAACACCCAGGATACCTTACACACGAGCCACATGGCCAAATCACTCCAGCTCCTCTCGTCTCGGCTCCTTGCTGCAGATGGAAGTGATAAGAGTTGCAGCGAGAAACAGAGGCAATAGTGTTGAATGCAAGAAAGCTCCAGACAGGTTTTGGATCTGCCGTTCATGTGCGACACTGCCAAGCACCCAGCAGGAACCGCAGGCAGCAAGGTGTATAAGGTAAAGCATTGGGAAAGGCACTGAATCTCCCGTAGCAGGTTTGTAAGCTATGCTAAGCACGCACTTGGTGAGTTGCATTTTCTGCCAAGTGTTGTTACTGAGTCCTGGCAACAGTTCGACCAAACAGACATTATACTCCCTACTTTACAGGTAAGAAAAATCGAGGCATCGAAAGGTTAAGTGACCGGTTAAAATCACATAGCTAGTAAGGGACAGTGCGGGTTTGGTCACCCAGATATGTGATTTGGATTCCCTTGCACTATGTTCTCCAGCTCTGGTCCATATGTGTATGATGGGTGACTTTTACGGCACCTGTCTATCATATAGAGACAGAGTCTGTGTCTGTGCACACACTCTTACAATCTCCACCCAGAAGACGCTCAAGACATGATGGTCTTTTCTAGAGGGGTGAGCTGCTTATCCTGAAAGCACCTCCCAGGTCAGACGATGGGACCTGACACTACCCTCGATGATCGTTCCCTCCCCCTTTGTTCTGTTGCAATGGATAGTATTCTAGATGACACTGAGAGAGGCTCACAGGCGTCTCATATTCTACCCTCCGTCCCCTTTGGAAAGAGGAGCTGCTTATGGAAAACCTCCCTTTCCGTCCCGAGTCAAGGCATTCCTTGGGTGATTGGAGGGGAGCCCCCTCCCCACCCCACAGCCATTTGGAAGTGATTACCACTGAGATACCCTGACAGAGTGAATGATGCTGAGGGCTCGCTCCTGGATGCTGAGCGGAGAGCTCGCCGCACGTCCCCACCCCCAGCCCTTGGCACACGCTGCTATAGAGAGCCTCGAATCCCACTTGTATGCTGACTTCCAAGGCCTGCTTTCCACTCTCTGATACATGGGATCAACTTTAATAACAAAAACCTGGCAGGGAAGGCATCGCTGCCTAGCAAGAGCCCCCAGTGGCAAAACCAAGAAGTCCTGGTGGGGGGCTGGAGGGCAGACTATCAGCTCATTTGTTACCTCTCAGTCCAAGATGCAAGGGCACCCTGTGATCTTCTCCCAGGCCTTCTGCCTTGGATCTAACAATAGCAACAATGGTCTGCATGGTGGCTTCTTCCCCTTTCCTTGGAGGAACCCTCCCCCCCGCACCCCCGCTCCCCCCCTCCCCCACCTCTAGCCAAGTTCCACCCAATTCTTCCTGTAGGTTCATCTCCTGCTATAAACTCTCAGGGTAATTTGCACTCCCTGCATGGCTTTCAGAAGCTTCCCCAGGGAAGAATCCGAAACTGCTGGGCATCTGACATTGCCAGGTGCTCAAGAAGACCAGTGAACCATCCACCTTCCCCATGACCCATGGGAACCATCACTTCTTTGTGTCTGGAGCTAGAAACTTGGTGGTAGGGGGCTGGTCTTGGCAAACCAAACCACAGCATCCAACCTCTGCAAAGATCACCGCATTGTAAAGGCCCAGAGAGAAGACATATCCGATCTTGCTGCCTCAATGAGAAAAAAAAAACAGAAGTGAGAAAAATGCTTGTCTACCTGCACTGAATGGTCATTTCTCAAAGATGTGTCATATATTCACAACACTCTCATGGCACAAATATTCTCCCCATTTTACAGGGACTTCCTTGGTGGTGCAGTGGTTAAGAATCCGCCTGCCAATGCAGAGGACACGGGTTCGAGCCCTAGTCCAGGAAGATCCCACATGCTGCAAAGCAACTAAGCCCGTGTGCCACAACTACTGAGCCTGAGCTCTAGAGCCCGCGAGCCACAACTACTGAGCCCACGAGCCACAACTACTGAAGCCCGCATGCCCAGAGCCTGTGCTCTGCAACAAGAGAAGCCACCGCAATGAGAAGCCTGTGCACCACAACGAAGAGTAGCCCCCGCTCGCCGCAACTAGAGAAAGCCTGCACACAGCGACAAAGACCCAACGCAGCCAAAAACAAATAAATAAATAAATTTATTAAAAAAAAAATATTCTCCCCATTTTACAGATGAACAAAAGCCTCAGGAATACAAGACATTGCCCAAAGCTCTACTACCTGTAAGTGGCAGTGATCATATGAATCCTGGTCTGGTGACCAAAGGCTATTGCTCTCTGCCTGGTTCACAGAGTTTCAGGCTCTCTAGACTCTTGTCCCTTACAGTGGCCTGATAGTTCCTTGAAGGCAAGGACCCTTGACCCCCCACCGATTCATCCTAGCTTTATGCAGTATAAACTCAAATTCTTCACCAGTGATGGGTGACTATGATACTTGCTTTCCAACCCAGACTTGGTCTCTTGCTCATCCTCACCTTGTTCCCCACCCAAGCTCTCTTCCAGGATGGGAAGAGTTGGCATGCTTCAAGTTATAAAATAAATGAGGAGGGCAAGAGGATAAGAAGCACCTCCTTTGCCTGTTCCTTTTGTTTCTTACTTAATAGAAAGTCACCAGATGGAGCATTTCAAACTCAAAGCTGCCTCCATCAAAATCCACAGGGCATCCAAGATGGAGCAGTACGTCAAAGTGAGTTATCAAGGGTACCTGGACATCATCACAACCCCTAGGGAACTGGAGACAAAGCAGATCAGTGCCTGTGTAAAATGAACAATTCACGGAGGGGCCCTGCACCCAACAGGGCAGAGGTGCAGATGTGGCCCACACACCTTCCCTCTCCCGCCCTTCCTTCTCTCTGCCCCTGTATTTTTGGTCTTGTCACATCTTAGCGAATGATTTGGGGAGTCATGCAGGTATGCGGTGTGGGTCACTGAGGTCAGTTGGAAAGTAATTACAGCTGAATGGCAGAACCAAGAGTTGGGAGAGCTCAGCGCATTTCATCGGCACAGACTTAGGTACTTGGTAATACAGAGGGGATGCTACATGGACGAGGACTTGGGAAAGGATATTGTACTTGATTATGACTCCTAGAATAATCTTGGGTAAATGTAATCATCCACAGGACAGGGAAAGAACTTTTTATACAAAAGCTGCCATTTTGACATTATTTGCTATAACGTCCCACAAATCTGGGAGTCTCTTTCTATTCTGACTTTCCCACTTCCTCTGACATTCTAGGAGTTTAAGACTTATCTGGAATCTCCTCCACAGATGTAATGGAATCCCAAGAACTAAGCATTGCAATCAACAGGATTCACATTTTTTCTTTCCCCGGGGTCCCTTACTCTTCCCTAGGAATGCCTGGCTGGAATCAGAGTGGTCAGAATAAAAGTGCCTCTATTCATCTGAGTTTTTCAACATGAGAGGCACATAGGCCTGAAGTGATAAGTACTTTATCAGAGGTTCGTAATCACATGAAAAGTATCTCTATGTGTAAAAAGAGCCTTGGGCCCAGTCATGCTTATACCACATTCCCAGCTTCATGTGGACTTGTGTGGCAAGAAACCAATACTCAACTGGATTCTGAAACCAATGGAAGTTCCCAAGGCCATTCTGCTTCCACCTAAGAGATGGCAGGACAGGAGTACCCTGCCCCTCAGAACCCCAGGTACTATAACTGACAGATGTGGAGGTCCACTAGCTCGCTCTTAACTACTTCATGTCCCTGCAGTTACTGCATAGACATGCCTGAAGACAGAAAAGGTATCCCAAGTACCACAACAAAGGGCCGTACACTCCAGAGTTTGGAGATCATCAATCTCTTTCCCAGAATTGTCATCAAAGATTAAGGGCTATCACCCTGGGCTGGGAAAGTTCTAATCTGTAGACCCTGCACTGAGGGAGAAGGATAAAGGTATGCTTGCCCCAGAGGCTCCTGGGAAAGTGAGCTCTTCATCTTTGGGCTCCATCAGCACAAAGGTACCCAAGCTCTTCGAAAGAGGATGGGAGGCAACTGTTGCCATAAGGCCCGACTCCCGCAGGAGCTTCTCAGAGGGCACAATGTGTGGCATGCCATTCATGAGGCCTGAGAGCTTCCCAAGAGCCTTTAATCTTAACTTATAGCTTCAAAGTGACCCACAAGGGGCCTCCTAGTACCATCATGGGCAGTCAAGCAGGTGGTCCTGGGCTACCCACTCTGCCACTATAACATGAGGTTACCACGTGCTGTTACATCCTCCCCACATCACCTAATCGACCAAGACAAATGAGAACTGCTTCTATTTTTATGGTTTTGGTGTTTTCCTTTGTTTTCTAAATGCCTAGACTCTGTTTCAGCACTTCAAAACAAAAGTACTGGAATATCTCCCTTACTGCTATTCTAATGTGCTTTGAGGTTGAAAAATGGGGCCACAAGGACAGAGAAGAGTTATTACGGTTTATTAGATTATGCAAAATAGCAGTATGATATGCTAGAGAGAGTACAGTCTGGGAAATCAGGAGCTTACAGGCACTGAGTCCAGCTCTGCCCCAGATTTGCGGTTGTTCTGAGAAAGATTTCATTGCATTGTTGCCTTGAATTTTTTCATATATAAAATAAGCATGCTTACTGTGGAAGATTAAAGATATCTGATCGTAAATTCTTTGACTCTCTTCCTATCAAGAGCTGGGACTATATCTTCTCACCATGGATCTGGGTGGGTGCTGTGATAGTAAAAGTGACGATGGGAGTCACACCATGCCAGTTTCTGGGTACAGATTTTAAGACTGGCAGCTTCTACTTCCTGTTTCTTGGATCATTCACTCTTGGAAACCAGCCACCATGCTGTAAGGAAGCCCAAGCAACCCTGTGTGGAGAAGCCCACATAGAGAGGAATCAGGCCCCCTAGCCAACAGCCCCAGCTGAGCCCCCAGGCAAGAGCCAGCACAAACCTGCCAGCCATATGTGTGAGCCATCTTGGAAACAGGTCCTCTGTCTCCAGCTGAGCTACCCCAGCCGACATCGCACCCAACAGCAACAAGCCATCCTTGCTGAGCCCTACCCAAATTGCAAATTCATTAGCAAAACAAACAGCTATAGTTTCAAGCCATTAACTTTTGGGGTGATTTGCTATGCAGCAATAGATGATGGGAACTTATACTCAGACTTTTAAGTGGAGAAAAGGAGACTGAACAAAATACAGAGGAATTATCTTTCAATGGTTGCTCTCTATCTCAAAGAGGTTACATACCAGCGGGGGGAAAAAAAGTCTTCTGAAGAAATGACACTCTAGTTGCAGCCTTATATCCCCATGGCTGGCAGAGGATGAGTCATGCTCAACTTATGCCAGTTGGAGACAAGATAGAGTCCATAGGCAAGTTTATACCAGCAGGACCAGCATAATTTATGGGGTCCCATGATAGAGTGAAAAATGCAAGAATTATAAAAATTAAGAATTATAATTATAGACAATTATTAAGAATTTCAAGATGGGACAGCAAAGAGTTAAACCAAATGTGGGACCCTTCTGAACACAGGGCTCTGTGTGACTGCACGGGTCCCACACCCATGAAGCTGGCCCTGCATCCCAGCTGAATGGCCCAGCAGGTTGACGTCAGAGGCACACATATCCTAAACTCTAGAAACCCACCTCCTCCGCTCCTTACCCCAACTCATGCTTAAATTTTCATTTAGAAAAAGCCGGACAAAACTGACAGAAGAAGCTGCCTAGTGTCAGGAACCATTTTAGAAATGATTGACCAACTTCACACTTGGGCAAACACACATACCCTCTCCTCTTTGTTGTTGTTGGGTTAGGTAATAGAGAAGAGTTTTTAGAAGGACTATTTACAATGGTGTGGGACGGGTTTAAGGAAAGCAACCAAGGATGGCACAGTAGCCCAGGGCTGGGAGCTTCAGGAAGCTTGCCCATCCCTAGGCCTGGGGGTTGGGGTCGGGTGGAGGAGAGGAAGCAGTTACGGGCACCCAGAGAGCTGTGTGAAAAGCACATCTGGGGGCTTCCCTGGTGGCGCAGTGGTTGAGAATCTGCCTGCCAATGCAGGGGACACGGGTTCGAGCCCTGGTCCGGGAAGATCCCACATGCCGCGGAGCAACTGGGCCCGTGAGCCACAACTACTGAGCCTGCGCTCCACAACAAGAGAGGCTGCGATAATGAGAGGCCCGCGCATCGCGATGAAGAGTGGCCCCCACTTGCCGCAACTAGAGAAAGCCCTCGCACAGAAACAAAGACCCAACACAGCCAAAAATAAAATAAATAAATAAATAAATATTTTTAAAAAGCACATCTGACAGCAGCTATGGCTTTGGTGAAAGGACAGAGCCAACATGTCAGGACTGTAGAAGGATGGAGGCAGGGGAATAAATACCCAGCCCCTCCTCCTTCTGCCCTCAGTTCTTCTATCATCGCCTCTTTCTGGTCAAACTCAAGAAAAGCCAGAGGCCAGGTGAGTCCACAGAGGCAGAGTGCACAAGTCAGTCTCATGGGAGCATACATGACAGCTAAGTCTTATTTATTAGGAAGGTGGAAAAGCCTTCTTTAGAAAATCTCAACATTTTCCCTTCTTTTTATTTTTTTCATCTAAGATAAAAAAAAAAAATTACTGGAGGAATCCTTTGATTGCCATCTCCCCAGCTGCCCTCAGAAGCCAGGGCTGGACTGTGCAGTGAGGCGATGAAGGCAGTGAGGGGTTAAGCCAGAACTGGCCGGGGCCAGCCCTCAGCCCACAGCCACGAGAGGGAGGGTTAACAGCAAACAGAGAGAGGACACAAGCCAGCGCCTAAACGAGGCAGCAAACATCTCCACAAGCTGACACCTCCATGAGAAATAAATACTGTCTCAGCCATTTGTGTGGGAGATGCCTTGGGGGGTGGGGGTCAGGAACAGACACCACATGCTTTTTTCTGAGCTTCAGAACACACTGTCAGCTTGTCCCTTGGAGGCCAAAGTAGTGAGCACGGCCAAAGGGATACAGGGCTTCGTTGAGTCAGCCTCTAAGAATCAAACGGCCCAGGATGCTTTAAAATGGGCTCAAGCAACCCTGGTTTTGTGCTTGCATTTTAAATGCAGGGTACCTCCGGGTCAGTGGTAGCTTTTTCCTAAGTCACCCTCTCCTGGTTTGACGATCCGACAAGAGACAGGGTACAGTAACCGAAGGTTAGAGAACAGACCGGCCCCCTTACTAGCTAGTCCTGCATCTTGTTTTCCTTCCTTGCCTCTTAGCTTCTCTTTCTCTTCATTTACTTCTTCTAGTTTTTGCTCTACCTTTAAAAAATATTTTTTTCTCCCAATACCTTTATTTTTCTGTTTTACCTCCCATTCTGAGATTCACTCCCTTTTCTCTTTTCTTCAGCCTCTCAGTGATTGACCAAAGAGCACAGATGCCCATGGTTTCCAGACCCACAAGACCTCTAGGACCTCCTGCCTTTATACAAGACTGGCAGTTTCTCTTTTCTCCAGTGGCCAAGCCTGTTGCCTTTCCCCACAACAAGCACCCAATAATTATGGGCATTACTGGACTTAGGGCACAGCCAGCAGATAACAGTCCATGGGGTCCATCTCACACCAGCTAGTGGCACAGTGACCACAGGCAGTTTCCCATCCTCCCAGACAGAAGCCCTGGACACCAACACCCCAGAGGCTCCTGATGGACTGGCTACACAGCTCCCTTTTCTGTCACCCATCCCCCAGGTTAAGTGACTGATCAGAAATCCTGCCCTAGAAAGGACAGCCAGGAGTCCCACTGTTTGCCCCTCTTGACATGTCCAACAAGACATGTCTATCAATTAATTCTGTCTCTTAATAGCCCTGTTTTCTTTCTTCATCTTCGCCTTTCATTGTGTTCTCTACCCCTCCCTGTTTAGTGAAAATCAGGGTTCTAGTAAACCACAGCCTTTATGTTTAGGAAGGCGATGTCACCCCAGGCCACATCCACAACTCCTGACTGGTCCTGCCTCTGGCCACACCCTCTTTGGGCTGGCTCTACCCACCCTCCCTAAGCTCCCCCAACATCCACACTAACCAAAGAACACTGAGGAAAAGCCCCACTCCCTTTCATCTCCACCAACTTCAACCTTGGTTTAAAGCCCCCTGGGATATCAGAGCAGGAAATCCTAACCATAGCTTTGTATTTTGAATCCTGCCTTTGAAGTATGTGCTAACAGCTGTAATTGGCATTATGGAAGAAGGTTAGAATAAATTACTTGTAGCTAAGGAGCCAGCAAGGAGAAAATTATCCAAGTCAACTTGTATTTGGTCCTTAATCCAACACTGTAAAACTAAATCCTTGTCACCCTGACTCTGTGTTAGTCTGAAGCACAGAGCAGGGTTTCCCCATCCCGCACTTACTCGCTTGACAGCGTCGAGATCTGGCCCCTCTGGCTGGCAGGGGCCCTTGGCGGAAACTCA
The DNA here is from genome assembly GCF_028564815.1 of Eubalaena glacialis. Lineage (NCBI taxonomy): Eukaryota > Metazoa > Chordata > Mammalia > Artiodactyla > Balaenidae > Eubalaena > Eubalaena glacialis. Next base: position 72,608,216 of record NC_083718.1, on the reverse strand, counting down.
AAACCACTAAGGAGGCACAAGAGGCTCTGGAGAGTCCCGTGCGCTCCTGACACATCTCCTGACACGTGTGACCCCCCAAGTACCTCTGCCCCCTCCTAGAAAACCTTGACTCCAGCAGCTGAGAGTTAATCCTCACCACGATATTGCCTAAAAAGTATTCAAGGAGTGCCCCTCTCAGCAGTACCGGGTTTAAATCAAGAGTTCTGAAAATGGACATTCTTACAGGGCTATTCTCCACGGTAGTGCCTCAGATACACTCACAGGAGGCAGATGAGAGCTGTTCAGGTGAGGACCCACTGTCTGTCTCTCAAAGCAGGGCCAGAATCAGTCAGGCTGTTATGACCGGACACCCGTCACCCACAGTCTATTTGTGTGGCATGGCGGCATGGGGTGTTTCGTTTCCTGATTTAAAAAAAAGGAAGGTTTTTCTTTTCTAGTTGTGTGGCTTAGTCATTTATGGTGGGTTTTTTGTCTTGTGTATGTACAAGTGTGTGTGTGACAGAGAGACCACACACAGGTCTGAGAGAGAGACGGGCAGACACTGGGCGACAGAAGGGGTCACACAGCGCCTGCCCCTTCCCAGCCCCAAGAACTTCTTTTGAGAGCTGGCAGGGAGATGGGTGAGGACAGAGTGGAGAGGGCTGCGAGCACCAGTGTTGCTGTCTCAGGGCCCAGGGACAGAGCACAACACCCGCTTCCGCGTGAAACCATCACCCCACATCACTTGAGGATTAGCACCACCTCTTGGGACCCACACCAGCAGCCTCCCAGTAGGCACCCTTGGCAGTAGGGCCTGTGACTCTCCCTCAAGATGCTTCATGCAGGGAGGAGCTGGAACAGGACAGAAAGGTCGGGAGAATTCTGCTTGGAGGCTGGGGCCGACAGGCGGTAGAGCCACAGGCAGAAATACTTTGGAGTGTGTGCCTTGGGGATGCGGAGGGGCCTGAGGAGAGTTGCAGGGTCCTAAAGGTCCCACATGGGTAGTGGAGCCAGAGGAAGGAACCTTTAATGTTAATCTGCCCCCATTTGCATGCACATGCAGGTGGGGCTCCCAGGGACACATGAGTTCCACACATGCAGCTGGCAGTGGAGCCAGATGTGTCTGTCCTTTTACAGCACAAGGAAAAATGGACGTCAGAAGGTAGAGGCAGAGGGAAGTCCAGCAGCCGGCAGGAGTCAGCACCTGGGTCCCAAGGTGCACCCGGGACCCAGGCAAGGCTTCTACCTTCCCTCCTGCTACCCTCAACAGCACTGAGGTGCCCCCTCCTCTTTGGCATATTTACATTCCTGATCAGAATCTGGTTCAGTGAAAGTGAGTTTAGAAAAGCCAGAAGAAGAAGAAGAAAAAAAAAAAACTCAAGAAAAAACTACCCTGATAGGATCATTTATGGAATTGATACTTGTAAATGCCCAAGAAAAAAGTGACTTCTCTCCTATATTTCTGACCCCACCCACCCCATCACCATGTACCCAGCATATACGTCACACACAGCCCTCAACCATTGTTAATTATTCTGTTCCTCGAGGGTGCTCTGACTTTGTGGAACCCAGGCAGAGTGAGGAGAGTAAAGAGATGAAACCCCCAAACAGTTCCAATTCTACTTTTTAAGACTTATAGAAATACAAATACCCAGAAATACAATTAATACACACACTCCAACTATTCCGACTATGTTTTACCTTCCCGGGGAATGAAATCTTGCGTATTCTTACAGGAGGAAGCTACAAAGAAGGCAGGAGGATGGATAAACTTACATATTAAACTTACCCTTCTCTTTGTATTGGTTAAAATCTGGAGCTTCAGAGTAAGACAAAATTGGAATTTACTTATTAATACAAAATAACTAAAAACAGGGGCACAAAGAACACCTACAGAGCAAGGCATTTCAGATGCGTCAGTTCTGAGTTTCACCATGTGGGAGAAAATCAAGCCATTCTGGGAGACACTGGGACACAGGTATAGTCCTAAAATGTGAAGTATGATAATACAAGAGGATAAAATCCTTCTGAGTGGGGCTCCAGGCCCAGAAGATTTCTGCAAACTATTATCTAATTTGATTCCCCTCATTGCATTACAGAGGGATTTAAAACACATCACCTCCAGCTGAAATGGGTTCTGGTAAATTTCCTGAGAGCTCTTGTAGATCTCACGTCATCCTCCAGGTTCAGGGTCAACACTACATTAATGACCCACCATTTATCCACTGGGTAATTCACTCCCTGGCAACCTACTTTATTTATGCTGTCTGAATTCAGGAAGCAATTAATAGTTGCCACAAAGCAACATGATTGAGGGTGCTTTTCCCAATAAAACTGTGAAGCAAGGCACTTCTCTTACCCCAAGGCAGAGAAGGGTGGCAAAGCAGATTGGGGCAAAGTACTAAATAGCTTTGTTACATGTTTTATCCGCCCCCTTCCCCTGGTTCCGCAGAAGTTGAGATGACTTTCTGTCTTTTTCTCTTAGCACCTTATTTCCACTCCATTTCAAAGGAATCATCCCTGTTGCTAACAGCTGTCCATGTTACCTTTTTTGACATCCTGTTCACCTTCCGGCTCAGTTCAGGCAAAAGTAATTTAATAATAACGCCATAAAAATCAGGAAGAAAGAGAAGTGTACTCATTAACACAAAAAAATTTATCCTAATGCAAAAAAAGAATGAAAATAGGGGCACTCTTAGGATTTGACTTCATCTGCACTTCACAGGCAGCCTCCTAGATAGCCAAGGCAGACATCACCCCATGAACAGAGAGGTTATGTAACTTACCCATTCTGGCACAGAGGGTCAGAGGAGAAGTTCAAAATCAAGCAAAAGCCACTAACCCCCGGTTCAGAGTACTGAATGCTAAGGCATTCTATTACTTCTCTTCTCTAGGGTCTCCAAGCCATTTGCTTCCAAGCTGCGGCACTGCTGTTGCTTGGTTGACCCAACCCACGTGCTCATGCCCCTTCTCCCAATTTGTACTGTTAAGGGTTATCCATCTGACTTAATGAGATAAAGTGAAAGCCCCTCGGTGGCTCCTAGGAGAAAAGACTCAGCTGGTTTGACTCTTTGGCCTTTTACCCTTCCCTTTTAGCCCTATCCTCTTCTTCTTCCTGCCTTGAATGTGATTGCGAGGCTAAGCTGCGCAGCCTTTCTTGGCCATGAGGATAAAGGTCTATGAGCTAAGGATGGAAAGAAGAAATACAGAAAGAGCCTGATTGCTGATGGCATTGATGAGCCGTGGCACCGTCTCAGTACTGCCTACCCCCAGACTTCTTATAATGTGGAAAAAAACAAATTCCACTTCCATTTAAGCCAGGTTAATTGGGTTTCTGTTATTTGAAGCTGAATGTAATTTAGCTGAGATCTCTCTCTCTCCTCCACCTCTTATCTCCCTCTCTCCCTCTCACAGACAGACAGACACACACACACACACACCAGTGCCCACCAACCTTTGCATAGAAAATAAAACTATTCCTTAACATGATAAAGAATGTCAGGGGACTTCCCTGGTGGTGCAGTGGTTAAGAATCTGCCTGCCAATGCAGGGGACACGGGTTCGAGCCCTGGTCCAGGAAGATCTTGCATGCTGCGGAGCAACTAAGCCCACGAGCCACAACTACTGAGCCCGTGCACCTAGAGTCTGCGCTCCACAACAAAAGAAGCCACTGCAATGAGAAGCCCGTGTACCACAACGAAGAGTAGCCCCTCCTCGCTGCAACTAGAGAAAGCCCACACAGCAAGGAGACCCAACGTGGCCAAAAATAAATAAATAAATAATAAATAAATAAATAATACATACAACAAATAAATACATACAACAGCTGGAATTAAGAAGATACTACAGTCATTATTTGAAAGTGAATAAAACCAAGAGAGCAATGAAAAACTCTTGAAATTAATAAATTTAGTAAAATAGAGGACAATGTATAAAAATTAATAATTTTTCTATGTTGTTAGTAACAAAATTTATGACAGAGAGAAAGGGGGATTTTAATCACAGCAGCAGGAAAACATACAATATATAGGAATAACCCTAAAAAGTAATATGTGGGATCATTATGATGAAATGCAACTTCACTGAAAGATGTAAAATATTTGAATAAAAAGAGAGACATGTCCTGTTCCTTAATGAGAAGAGTGGTTTACCAAGGCAATAATTTCCCAAAGTTTAAAACAATCCCAGTCAAAATCATAATCATATTTTTTCTCTAACTTGACAAAATGAATAAAACATACAGCATAAAGAATGAATCAAGGAAAACCAAAAAGTCTTTATTAAGAAAATAAAAACTATGGTGACAAGGGCAGTCTTGCTCTATTAAGATATTAAAACATATATTATAAAGCTACATAAGTTAAAATAGTATGACACTGACAGACCTAGAATTAATAGATAAATAAATGAAACAATTTAAGTCGCCTTGAAAAATTCCCTCATGGCTATGAGTTCAACTGATGATAACAAAAGCATCATAAACAAATGGAGAAGAGAGAAGCTTTTCTACAAAAGACATCAGGAAAACTGGATATTGGAGAAAAGTAATTTCTTCACTTGACAATATACAGTAATATAATTCTAGATGGATGGAAGAGTTAAATGCAAAAAATGAAACCCTAAAGGCAAGAATTAAGTATAAATGATCTCAGGAGCTCCAAGCTCCATGAAGACAGGGACCACGTCTGACTTTCACTATAATTTCTCGAGTGTTTGGCACAGTTCCTGGCAGAGAGAAGGGCTTCCATACATATTTGTTTACTAACTAATTGGCATTAATGCCATGAAAGAAATCACAAAAGAAAATGAATATTTCATTATAAGATAAAATGTATGTATATGATAAAAATTTTAAAGCAAATTACAAACCGGGGAAAATATATCCATTAAATACAATAAAGGGTTAATTTATATATACACATGAAAGAGAGTGAAAAGTATGTTATAAAAGAAGGAATAAGAAAAGCAGAAAAGTACAAAGGGCCATTAAACATTTGAAAAATTCTTCAAATACATATGTAATCTAAAAATGCAATGTAACACTATCAATCATCACATATTTGTAAATAAAAACTGGTCAATGAAAAACAACAATGAGAATGTCACTGCATATCTATTAGAATGACCGAAATCCAAACACTGACAACACCAGATGCTGGCAAGGATGTGGAGCAACAGGAACTCTCATTGGAGTGCCTGAATAATAATTCCATCAGATTAGTCAAAGACATCATAAGGAAAGATAAAGGTAGAAAGTGATGACAAAATACTATTGAGTACGTAATGAGTATCACATAAAAGCTAAACATTACATCTACACTAGAACTTCTACATGAATGGTTATAGCAGCATTATTTATAATAGCCAAAAACTGGGAATAACCCAAATGTGCACCAACTGAACAAAACAAAATGTGGTCTATCCATGCAATTGAATATTATTCACCATACAAAGGAATGAAGTACTGATACTTGCTATAACATGGATAAACTTTGAACACTTAGTGAAAGAAGCCAAACACAAAAAACCTCATATTATATGATTCTATTTATTAGAACTGTCTGCAACAGGGCAAGCCCACAGAAACAGAAAGGAGGTTAGTGCTTTCCATGGTCTGAGGGGTTGTGGATAGGTAGTAACTACCAATAGGTGCAGGGTTCCTTTGGGGGATGATGCAAATGTTCTAAAATGAAAGTGGGAGTGATAGTTGCCCAACACTATGAATACACTAAAAATCACTGAATTGTATACTTTAAAAGAGCGTATCTTATGGTAAGTGAATTGTACCTCAATAAAACTGCTACTTTAAAAATAAACCACATGGTTTGAATGCTCTGTCCTCCACAACAGCTTCCTTGTTTTTCTCCCAGTTTTTCTATTTCATTCGAAAAATAACTGCCAGAATAATCTTCCCTATACTACTGCTGGGTAATGTTTTGTAGTCAAGAACCCAATCATGCCTCACTTTACATCATATACAAAAAATTCACTCAAAATAGACCCAAAGGCCCAATCATAAGAGCTAAAACTATAACACTTCTGCAAGAAAACATAGGAGTAAATCTTAATGGTCTTGGATTTGGCAATGGATCCTTGAATACAACACCAAAGGAACAAGCAACAAAAGAAAAAAATGGGAATTGGATTTCATCAAAATTAAAAACTTCTGTGCATCAAAAGACATGTTCAAGAACATGAAAAGACAACCCACAGAATGCAATATTTATAAACCATATAACTTATAAGGATCTAGTATCCACAATATATAAAGCTTCTTAACAATTCAATAAAAAAAGACAAAAAACACAATTCAAAAAGGTCTTGAGGGGCTTCCCTGGTGGCGCAGTGGTTGAGAATCTGCCTGCCAATGCAGGGGACACGGGTTCGAGCCCTGGTCTGGGAAGATCCCACATGCCGCAGAGCAACTAGGCCCGTGAGCCACAACTACTGAGCCTGCGCGTCTGGAGCCTGTGCTCCGCAACAAGAGAGGCCGCGATAGTGAGAGGCCCGTGCACCGCGATGAGGAGTGGCCCCCGCTCGCCGCAACTAGAGAAAGCCCTCGCACAGAAACGAAGACCCAACACAGCCAAAAATAAATAAATAAATTTATAAAAAAAAAAAAAGGTCTTGAATAGGCATTTCTTCAAAGAAAACATACAGATGGCTAATAAGTACGGTTGACCCTTGAACAATGCAGGGTTTAGGGGACCCAACCCTCCAGACAGTCGAAAATACACTTATAACTTATTAGAGTCAGCCCTCCCTCCCTATGGGCAGTTACTCCACATCCACTGTTCTACATTCTCAGATTCAAGCAACTGAGGGTCATGTAGTACTGTAGTATTTACTATTGAAAAAAGTCCACATATAAAGTGGACCTGTGCAGTTCAAACCCATCTTGTTCAAGGGTCAACTGTGTATAAAAATATTACCATCAGGAAAATACAAATCAAAACCATAAGATACCACTCCACACCCACTAGAATGACTATAATTAAAAAAAAAAAAAAAAAGGAAAATAACAAGTGTTGGTGAGGATGTGGAGAAATTGGAACCCTCATACACTGCTGGTGGGAATAAAAAATGGTGTAGCTCCTGTGGAAAACAGTTTGACAATTCCTCAAAAAGTTAAATATAGAAATACCATATGACCCAGCAATTTCACCCTTAGGTATATACCCAAGAGAAATGAAAACAGGTGTTCAAACAAAACTTGTACGTGCATGTTCATAGCGGTATTATTCATAGCAGCCAAAAGATTGAAACAACCCAAATGTCCATCAACTGATGAATGAATGACAAACAAAATGTGGTATGTCATACAATGAAATATTATTCATCCATAAAAAGAATTAATGTACTGATACATGCTATGGCATGGACGAACCTTGAAAATATTATGCTAAGTGAAAGAAGCCATATTGTGTGATTCAATTTATATGAAATATCCAGAATAGGCAAATCCATAGAAACAGAAAGCAGAGCAGTGTTTGCCAGGGGCTGGGGAAGGAGAGAAAGAGGAATATCTGCATAAGGGGTACAAGGTTTCTTTTGGGGATAATGGAAATGTGCTGGAATTAGATATTGTGAATGTACTAAAAGCCGCTGAATTGTATATGTTAAAATGGTAAATTTTATGTTATGTGACTTTTACAATAGTAATAATAATAATAATGAACAACCCACCATGTTTCCTTAACACCTAGTCTTTGAAAACTCTTCTCCAATTATTCCCATCCTTATCTTTCCTGGTTTTTCAATTCATGTGTAATCGTGCCCTAATTCAGTACACCAGTGTCTTGCTGTACCCATTAGGTCAGACCACAATTTGCTAATACTAACTCCATTTCTTCAAATGCTATCCCCATTACCTGGAATACCTCCCTTACTCTGCTGCCATGGAGTAACTGTTTCAGAACCAAAAGGCTCAGGATCTGATCCCAGACCACTACTTACTAGGTGTCTCACCTTGGGTAAGTCAACTTCTCCAAGCTTCATTTCCTTACATGTAAATGGGTAGTCAAAATTCAGTTAATAAACATACATATTAAAATTCTACTTTGTGCCAGGGTAGTATTACCTGCCCAGTCAGTGGACCAGACTGTTAGGGCAGTTATGATGATACACCACATAAAATATATGAAAATGTTTTGTGAACTGTAAAGCACTAAACCTATGTAAGGTGATAACATCATCTCTGCCAGTGTTTCGTAAGCTCCAAGAATTTTCACGTCACAGACATGGTTTACGCCAAGCATCTCACCACCCGTACTACTGTAACCCTTTATTTGTAATCAATTCACTTATTTTACTTAAACAGATATATTTTAAAACAGAAACTTTATATCACTACTATGACATCCTTGGTTTGATGTTACCATCTTTCTATACACATTAAAAGTAAAAACTGTCCTATTGCAATACAAAATGTGCACCTGCGTGCCAGGTAAACGCACCGTTTGTACCGCCACTGGCAGCAAAGCTGGGAAGCACTGGTCTCGGCCAACTGCTTTCTTAAAGACATAAGTCAAAACTTACCTCATCTAGAAAACCTTCCCTGACTTATTTTTCAGTCCATTTTAGTGACGCCTTTGCTCCTAAATGATAAGCCCTTGCATGTTTAATTTATACTCCATCACTTTTGTACTTGTTGATTTCACTGTTCCCAATACTTTCCCATCTGTGCTTTCAACTTCTTCACTGGATCATAAGACACTGAAAGGCAAGGATCTTGTCTTGTTTCTTTTATTCCCTCCCATAAGCCCAACAACAGTACAGCAAACATTTGCTGAATGGATAAAGGTTTACATGAATGAAAAGTGCCCACTAAATACTTGTAGTTATCTTTTTATCATCTCTCTTTTAAAGACAGAGCAAAATTCACCCACATCATTTCCTAGTCTATAGTGTGGCCGCATCAACAGCCTAACTCAGACACCAATCAGTGAGAAGCATGGTTTGTTAAAATAAGACTCAAGCCTGGCACATAACAGGCATTCAGTAGATTTGGGGGAATAAATGCTGAATAAGTGGGATGAATAGTTAGAAAGCCCTGCCTTCTCGGACAGACCACCTGCAGAAGGTAAGAGGGATGAGCACAGACTAGTCAGCGTGGGAAGACAAAGGCCCACCTGGGGCTGAATGTCTGGGCTTAATGGGAGCCTGGACCACACAGCTCAACCCAGGGCTCTAGCTTAAGCCTCCTTCCACCAGCCCAAGAGTGGCTCTACCCTGATGAGGGGCCCAGTTCTCAACCTGATACTCTCCTAATTAGAAGTAAATCCCTATAATACAGGAGAGACTTTGCGTGTCCACAGTGTATTTTGGCCATGAGTCTCAAAGCACTGACAAAGGAAGCTGCAAGCGAAATTACTGATTGAATACATCCAGACACAGAGCAATCCCTGTGTCAATGTTGACATTGCAGCTCCTTATCGTCCAGCTCCAGGATGGTGAACATAAAGCAAAACCACCAGAGATGCTGGGAGAAAAAGAGCGTTTGCAACTAGAACCATGGAGCCTCATAATCATAAAACAACAATACCTAGTAATAATAACAATCACTGTTTCTAATCTTAAAGGTGTATAGCTCTTTACAGCCTACAAAGCGTTATTCAGATTTCATTATCTCCTGCAATCCTTACACCAACCCTGCCAGAGACATAATTTGCCCCGTTTTTACACATGAAGAAACTGAAGAGTGTCTTTAAACCTGGCTTTTCTGTCTCCACATCCAGTGCTCTTTTGATCTCAAACTCATCTAGTTAAGCCAGTTTTCTTTTTTGTACTGAAAGACAGTAGATAATAAATATATATTCAATATAAGGTTTTGTAGTGCCTTCTATGCCACCATCATAATAAAGGGCTGACTCTAAGTTCAAAAGCAATGTTAGAAAGTCTTCCTTAGGTTAAGCTGAACGTCTCTCCAAGGAGCCCATCCCAATCCTTAGCGCCGATGGCCACCACCCCTTCATCTCCAAAACCCTCCAAAGGCAACTGCACAGCCCCCAAAGGGAACCCAAGGAAATGCAACCTTCTGGATTCCTAATGCCAATACCATGCGGTCAGTTTCAAAATACTGAAATTTCCCCCCCCAAGATCCCACTCCTCACTGTAATTCTCATCAAAAGTTTTCTATCTGACCTTCCCAGATCTGTATAATCAGTTTCTTCCCTTATTTAGTGAGTCTTGGATTATTCGTAGGAGTGAATAACTTCTGGGACGGAACTTGAATTTCCAATTAAACCATTCTATCTTTTTTATTTTACTTTCACTTTTTTGACATGTTGTACCAATGGTAACTAGAGGAGGAAAAGTATGCTTCCTTCCTGCTCTGTTCAATTTAGATCTCTGTTTTGGTTTTTTTTTTTTTTAAGTATTTTTTCCAGCGCTGCCTTTTCACAATCTCTCCAGTGCCCCCAAGATGCGGATTATCTATGACAGCCCCACGGTCCTTGGATGAAAGAGAACAGAGCATCCTCTTCCCTCAGTTAATTACCATTTCTTGCCTGTGCATTTGATTTCAATAAAGTCTCTCTAATTACTTCAAATATCACTGCTCCTGCCTCCTTCCCTCTCTCCCGTGCCCCTCTTTCTCTTGGATTGCCTGAGACGGATGAACTCAAACACACCCACGAGCCTCAGGCATCTGCAGCAACCAGCATAGTGACTTCTCCAAGTTAATAAGCCAGGAGAGTTAATAAACCAGACTTCCCAAAGTCAATAAACCTGGAAAACACAATTATTACTATTTTTACTATTATTCAAATATTGCCGTTATCAGTGTGGTGGTTATTCTCTGCCACCGCGGCAGCTCTCCTAAGCCCCTCCCCCGCACCTGCCTGCCTCCCCTTCCTCCCTCCACCCTCACCGGTGGCAGTAATATCGTGTGAGTAATCCCAGAGGGGCTCCCCAGCACTGCCCTGGTGGAGGAAGCAATATTGGAGCTCCGGCAGCCCCCAGTCCCTTCAGGCTCAGCTCTGCCCTTTTATATTACACACTGTTCAGTCAAATCCATCACCGGCCTCCCAGATCTTTCCAATAGGCTGGAGGAGGCTGGATGGAAATGATGATTAAAGGAGTTGGAGAGAGGGAGGAGGGGAAGTGGGCAGATGAGATAGGAGGGAAGATATTTGGGTTTTGGACATGCCTGAGCTGTCAGGAGTCCAATTTCCATATGATGGCTTCTGAGGCTCAGTATTTCGCGGCACCCTCTAGGCAATGTGTGGTTCTCTTAGGATCAACTAGGAATACCTGCAAATAAGGGCAATATTAACCACAGTGCCTTCCAGCCTCCCAGCAAGTGTGTTCCTCCCTCACCTGTTTTCTTTCCCTTTGAAGGAATCGCTCCATCCATGAGGAAGGCAGCCTTTTCGAATTGGTCAATGGAATGAAACAAGTGAAGAAAGAGTCCCCGGGCAGCAGAACCTGAGCATTCCTCTAGGCCAGCTCCTCGTTTTATGGATAAAGAAACAGAGGCTCAACTAAGTCAAGTGACTAGGCTGGCTGGTTAAGAGAAGCACCCAGTCTGGACCCTGGCCTTTTGACCTCTTTCTGCAAGTGACCGCATCTTTCTTCCCCAGCTCTCCCTAGGCCTTCCTCATCCTGTCTGCCACCAACATCCTTGCTATCATATCTCTAAAACCTAACTCATCTATTTCCCCAAACCTGCTCAGTTCCACATGGTCCCCATTTCAGTGACTAGTATCACTACACCCCAGTGGATCTCACCGTGGGGAGATTTTGCCCCCCAGGGGAGACATAGCAATGGTTACAGATATCCTGATTGTCACAGCTGAGATTGGCATCTAGTGGGGAGAGGTCAGGAAAGCTGCTAAACACGCTACGGTGCACAGGGCAGTGCCCCGCCACAAAGAATTATCCAGCCCGAAATGTCCACAGGGCTGAGATGAAGAAACCCTACTGAACTCACTGGTTCAACAACTTGGTTTCAATCTCCTTGCTAGAAATTTGAAAACATGGGTCCAGAAACTAAGGTAGAGGTAAGCTTTTAGGTTTGGGATTCAACAATCACTCTCCAAGGGATGCCAGCTGCAATTAGGGGAGTGGATGCTTTCACCGGTTGGGAGAAGGCGGGCGAGAGAGAGAGAGAGAAAGAGAGGACTATGGGAAAGGACCGCAGAGGGACAAGAGGAGAAAGAAGCAGGACCCCAATGCAACCCAAACCCTGGGTTAACTCGACCTTTGCACATGATCCAGAAACAGCTACAGGCCCAGGTCATGTTCAAGGGGCTGTGACAGCAGATATAGACACCCAGAAAAAGCCCCAGGTCTTCCTGACCTCAACAGAACCAAGCCTGACTTCAGAGAGAGAGCCATGGACTGTCACACCAGCCCTCTGGGTGTGCAGGGCAACCAAGGTGCTGCTGAATCTCAGAGCGTAGCACCAAACTCCAAATCCTATCCCAGCATCCACCTCAAAGGACGTGGGGGGAAATTCCCTGGCGGTCCAGTGGTTAGGACTCCGCGCTTCCACTGCAGGGGGCACGGGTTCGATCCCTGGTCGGGGAACTAAGATCCCACAAGCTATGCGGCATGGCCAAAACAAACAAACAAAAAAGGACACAGGACACGAGGGCAGTCCTCCTCAGCTGCTCTGAACACTCCATCCTTAGGGCTCACCTCCCCACGGACAGCCTCGGGTTTCTCTCCCCGAAACCCTCCACCGCCAGGGAGAGAAACTCAGCTGGATGGCAGGGGCCACTCAGGGTCTGGACACACGGCCCAGCCAGGGAGGGCCTCCCACACTGCTCTCAGCCCAAATCCAGGCCCTTTTCAACAAGGTAGCTACTGCCAGCAGGAGGCTTTGGAAGGAGTCAAGTGTAATTAAAAGCTGTGAAAGCCACATTGTCTCAATTGTAAATCCTTCTCCCTAAGAGGCCATGACTGGGCAATTCTCAAAGGTGGGGAGAGGCCAAAGCTGCCTGCAGCCACCATCTCTACTTAGCGAGTCCAACAGGGAACTTTAGTGGAAAAATATTTCCATCAAACATGGAGGCCTGGAAATTGCGTGGCTTCATTCATTCTGGCTCTGGGGTGGAAAGTGGGGGAGAGGAAGAGCGATGAGAGAGGAAGGAGAGAGGAAAGCATGAGACACAAACTGGGAGAAAGGAAAACTCATTAACCAAAATGCCAAGCTGCGCCCCCATTCAGCTCTTTCTCACGAGTTCTCACGGAAGAGTCTGTATTGTGACCAGGTGCCTACCGGGCCAAGTACCTGCCCCTGTGATTAGTGCTGGGGACTGTGGGTTCACCGTCTTGATGTCAATCCCAGCTACAGCAACAGCCTGTCAGCATGTGACTGAAGCAGGACACAGAGGGATGTGCACGGCTGTCATCTTGTCGCTGGGCACAGGGCTATCTCCCACACGTGGACAAGTGGGTACAAGTGAGCCCAACATACAAGCCCCACAGGCTGGAAAGCAAGCTCCCCATTATACCTCCACGGTGCCCTCACCCCACTGCAAGTCTGTCCCGGCACCTGGTCAGGAACCCAGCAAAGACAAACAGGTGATTCACCTGGCAGGGCCAGCTCTAGGGCTTGTGCACCTGTGCCCATGATGGCCGGCATCCTGCTGGAGGCCCAACTGTGAGAATGAGGCTCTGCAAAGTGACTGAGTTTATGCAATTCAGTCATACTCACAGAGACAATTAGGGCAGACTTCACCTTTCCAATGTGTTCTAGGTTTCCAATGTGTTTCCAGTGTGTACTAGGTTTCCTGCTGCATAACAAAGGGAAATGCATACTGTATTCCCCAACTCTCTTGGGTCTCCTGTTTTATCTCAAGCCCATGTGGAAAGAATATGGCTTCCGAGGACAATCTCAGCTCATGGTACAATTGCCAGGAGAGAAGCAATTTATTTCTCTGGGGCAGAAATTTCAAAATACAAAACGGTGGGCATGACTGTATCAACGTGCATCAGGGAAGACCTTACCCCATGGTAAAAGAGAGCCCTGAGCTGAGAGCTGGATATGCAAAGACCTGGCTTGATCTCTAAGCAAGACTGGGCTTCTCTGTCCCTAAAACAGGTCAGCAACCTGAAGGCCATTCAGTGAAGGGCAACGAGCCTGACATGGGTCTGGGAAGATTAATTCATGCACAAAGTAAAGAGAGTTCCATTAAACAGGAAAAGAAAACAGAACAATGTACTTGAAGGTAGTAAGTGCCCATATGCCAAAATAACTCCCCCCAAAAAGCCTCACAGTGATGTAGGTGAATAAAGGGGAACAAAATGGGGAACAAAATGGGAAACAAAAGTTTTGGTGGAGTCTAACAGAAAAGGCTATTATTACTAGGATCTGTCAGACTGGCCTTTCACCCACCCCTCAAAAGAATCATTCCCATGGAAACACCTCTCAAAAAAAATCATTCCCATGGAAAAAAAATAATTTATAGAGTTATAACACACTGAATAATTAAAAATGTTACTGATGGGCAAATGGTTATATATATATATATATATACATATATATATATATTTCTTGTGTATGTACATGGAGTGTATGTGCAGCCCAGCTGGAGATTAGGGTTCCAGTGCTGGTTTTGTCACCGATCAGCTATATGATTTCCACAGATGCTAAATGAGAAGGCGGGACTCGTAATATTAACAGCAGCTAACATGGAGCAATGTCTCTATGCCAGAAATAACTCTAAGTGCCCTTACTGCACTTATTTCATCTTACAAAGTAGGTATTATTATTCCCATTTTACAAACAAGAGAACTGAAGCATAAAAGGTAGTAACAAGGTCATATGGTAAGTGGCTGATTCAAGATCTGAAATAAGGTTCCTCTTCAGCAGTGACTAAGTAGATCCCATCAAACCAGCTCTCCCACAGATAACTAGAAACTCTAGGCAAAATATAGGAAACAACTATGTGAAGACACCAGATGATGACCCAAAGCAGGCAGACATTGAAGAGGAATCAGTGCATGGAGGAATTGACTAGAACTGGGTAATTTTCCTGTTTTTACAGCTTTTAGTCACACAGAGTGACTCAGAACCTCAGATGAAAAAGCCACAGTCTTACTGGCCAAAAAGACCAAAGGACAGAATTTAGGGCAACCACAGCAGCTAAAAGTGAGAAAAGAAACCTGGAACTACCCAGAGAGGGGGAGCCCCAAATCTCTAGCTGGTCCCTGAACCCCATGTGTGCTGGGTAGACTCCAAGTTGCCAATTAAGGATCAGAGAACTGAACTGAGATTCCATGTGTAGCCCACCAAAGGGAAGACAGAGTTTGCAGTTTGAGTTCATCCAAGTTAACTACCTACTGGAAATTTCTTAAAATAAAATACAAATACTCTTTGAGGGAACATAAGGATTCAGGTTATCTATAATGTATCATGTCCAGGATACAATATAAAATTATTAATATGACCCATACTCGAGAGAAAAGAAAATCAACAGAGATCACCCACAAAATGATCCAGATTTTAGAATTAGCTCATAGGGATTTTAAAACATCTATTATAACTATGCTCAAGGACATAAAGAAAAATATGCTTAAAGAGAATGAAAAGATAGGAACTAACATCACAGAAATTCAAACTATAAAAAAGAATCAAATGGAGATTTTTAACAGCATTGTCCAATACAACTTTCTGTAATAATAGAAATGTTTTATATCTTTGCTGTCCAAAACAATGTGTCACTACCTACATATGGCCATTGAGTGCTTACAATGTGACTACTGCAACCGAAGAACTAAATTTTTAAACTGTATTTAATTTGAATGAATTTAGATTTAAATAGCCACACGTTGCTAGTGGCTACTGTACTGGGCAGAGCAGCTCTAGAACTATAAAGTACACTGTCTGAAATAAAAATTCACTGGATTGGCCTAACAGCAGATCGGAGATGACGAAGAAAATGTTAATGAACTTAAATATAGGTAAGTAGAAATTATCCAATCTGACAAACAGAAAGAAAAAAATAAAAAAGACTAACAACTATAGCAAAAAAGAACAGGGTAAAAGAGTAAATAGATGTATACAGCAGTTCCAAGATTCTTACATGTTATGTGCAGTGGTACAATATTAACTCTAAGGACATTGTGAATAGTTATGTATGCATACTGTAATCCTGGGAGCAACCACTAAGAAAAAGTTAATAATAATCTAAGGAGGTATAATTAAAAAGCCAATAAGTACATAAAAATGAAATTCTAAAAACAATATTCCATTAACCAAAAGAAAGCACGAAAGGAGAAATGGAGAACAAAAAAGAGTGCATAAACAGAAAGTAAATAATAATAATAGCAATATGGTAGACTGAAATCCAACTATATCAATAATTACATTAAATGTTAGTGGACTAAACAGTTCAATCAAAAGAAAGAGGTTATCAGAATGGATAAAAAAGCAAGACTCAGCTAAATGCTGTCCATAGGAGTGGTACTTTAAAAACAAAGATTAAAAATCAGGAAATCTGTTGGGAGTCTTCTGTTCTTAACTATTATACTATCCATGACCTATGAAGTAACTTCCATCTCTAAAATCCAATGATTCCACATGTATAAGTATATATGCATATATACGTAAGTTCATATATAATACATATAATTTTTTTTTACACTCAGGATACATAAAGGTCAAATCTATACGTGCACCCAAACCCAGAAGAAATGATGGAAAGGACAATTTTCCAAGTTAACACAGCATCATTGCTGGTTCTGTTTCTCAATCAATGCTCACTGTGTCAGGTAATCAGATGGAATTTTTGTGTTACCGTGTCCAGAAAAATCACTTCACTTATTCTCAGAGAGCAACTTAAACCTATCTGCTCAGCAACAGAACTGTCCTAGAACTGCTTAAATTTAAACCTTCACAGAAGAAATTGGCATGACCTTTCCACACAGCCTGATGATTAGAATAGGCAGCATCCCCAGGGCTTTGCCACACAGACAAAGCAGCTGTGACATGGCAAAGAGCACTGGACTTGCCATTAGAAAGCCTGAGCCTGCTTCCCACCTACACTCAGAACCCATGGAACACTGGGACCATCATTTAGCCTCTTTGAGCCTCAATTTCCTCATCTCAAATGAGACTGTGGTGATGATCACATGATATAGTGTCTGTTTTCACAGACTCTCTAGGCTTTTCTCTCTTTTAGGCTCTCAAAGTCCAGTGTCACTAGTTTTGCATGGTAGATTCCAAGTAAATATTAGAAGGGTTGAGAGAAATCATATGGGATTTTTAAAATAAAATACAAATTCAAAGATTTTGGACTCTCTCATAAAAGCTAAAACACACAGCATTTGCATAAATTAATTAGTGCCATAGATACATTTGAAAATTGGCGTATATGCCCATTCACAAAATTACTATTAGCAAACTGATTAATTAGGGTTTATTCTATGGCCTTGTTTAAAAAGCATGATCAATAAGTTGATAAGTCTTGTCATTACGGGTACCTTCTGAGAGAGACTGAGCCTCTGTTAAATATCATACCAGACCTGGAAAGTTCACAGGTTTGTGAAATTCAAATGCATTATTTCCTTCTGACAGCTGTAATCAAGTCCGTAGAACTCAGTTCAACCTTCAGTTGCCAACAAATGATCATAATTGTTGGCAAGGAAGAGTAAACATAAGCCTACTTAACAAATTTGCTAATTATCTTTCAGTTTAGGATTAATGTAACAAATAAATACTGGATGCCTGCAGCTTAAGTTTATCAGTCAGTTCATATGAACCAACAAGGGTAAGTGGATTTTTATCTGTTTTAAAGCTCCTGTTCTCAAACCAAGTACTTCTTGCTCTTGATTTTTCTTTCTGGAATCTGATGTGTGTTTCTACTTCACAAGGCAATCTGTCGGCCTTTATATCTTTTTAAAATATTAGGTATATCAACTGAGAATTCTTAGAAAAGTAATGCTGAGGTTTAAAAGTAATGAAAGAAACAAACCACTGGTTTGAGAATAAAACTGCCCATATGGGCATAATCTACAATTGGCTGGCAGTGCTAAACATTAGTGAGTAAATTATTAGTATAATTAGCTGCCATCTAGTGAGGATCTTTACTAGATGCTGGATAGACATGCATAATTTTTAATCCCTATAACATAGGTAAAGAGATAGCTTCTGTGTTTTAGCAGTAAGGAGGAAGATTTCTCAGAGGTTAATTTGCCAAGTAACAGAGCTGGGATTCGAACGCTTGTCCATGTGGGGAAGCAGGGGGTCTTTCTGCCGCCCATTCTTAAGATGCTGCAATCTCCATGTGAGGATTTGCCTAAAACTTTCCTTTTCTTCCAGATTACTAACTCTTATCCATTTGGGGACCACAAGAAGATTCCAGGATCTGATGAAAATCTATGGACCCTCTCCCCCAGAAACATACACACACACACACACACACACACACACACACACACACACACACACACACTCCCTCTCTCTCTCTCTCTCTCTCTTTCTCTCTCTCTTCTGGGAAAATAAAGCAAGGGATTCATGAATATCCTGACGCAAAACCTGGGTTTAAAAACCTCTATTCCAAATAGGGTTTCCAAACATCAACACTGCTGGGTTTTTCACTCACCTCCTTTACATTTCCCCCTCCTTTTTGGTTTCTCTGTAAGTTTTTAAGGAATAAAATAATGGAGCTAAGAAGTAGATGTGTTATCTTGTCCACACACAAGAAAAGTCTGGCCTCCCCCACTGTTGCCTCTCCCCTACTCTCCTCACATCATGGCCATCTCAGTAAATGTACTCAGCTCAGGTGGAATATCTTGGAATCATCCTCTTGCCTTCACTTTTGTTCACCATGGGTCTAAGACAGCTTTACTGATGAATCAAATTACTCCAAGCCTTCCACAACGATCACTAGGTACCTATTATGTTCCAGGCATCAGACTAGTAAACAAAACTATGTTCCAGGCTCTCATCAGTGAACAAAATAAATACAGACAGACCTCAGAGATATTGCAGGTTCAGTTCCAGACCACCACAATAAAGCGATTGGCACAACAGAGTGAGTCACACGAATTTTTTGGTTTCCCAGTACATATACAAGTTACATATACACTATACTACAGTCTATTAAGTGCGTAATAGCATTATGTCTAAAAAAATGTGCATACCTTAATTTAAAAATCCTTTATTGCTAAAAAACGCTAACCATTATCTGAGCCTTCAGTGAGTCGTAATCTTTTTGCAATAGTAACATCAGAGATCACTGATTACAGATCACCATAACAAATCTAAAAATAGTGGAAAAGTTTGAAATATCACGAGAATTACCAAAATGTTACACAGAGACACAAAGTGAGCAAATGCTGTTGGAAAAATGGCTCGAACAGACTTGTTTGATGCAGGGTTGCCACAAACCAATTTGTAAAAAAAACACAATTTCTGCAGAGCACAATAAAGCAAAGTGTTTTATTAAATGAGGCATGACCTGTATCACTGTTCTCATGGGGCTTAGATTCTAATGGGGGTAACAATATATTGGCATAATAAAGAAGTATATTACAGTGTAACCTAGAAGGTGATTAGCAGCTGGAAAAAGGAAATATATAGAAGTTATAGGAGAATGAAGAGTGTCAGGGTGGGTTGCAATATTAAATACCTGGATATCTGAGTAAACACATGAAGGAGTCAAACTTGGGGAGATCTGGGGGGAGACATATTTTATTTGTTTGTTTATTGTCTTTCCTCCCCTCTAGAAGGTAAGCTCCATAAAGTCAGGAATTCTCTTATTGTTCACTGCTCTACCCCAAGTGCCTATAACAATGCCCACAGCAGGTGTTCAACAAATATTAGATGAATAAGTAAAGTAAATGAAAGTTAAAATTTACTTTCAGGCTGACCAAAACTGAGGGTTGGGCCACAATCCTAAATCTTACCCTGAATATAACAACCTCCTTAATTAAACGGTAAATTCAAAGCAAAGAGAAAAGAAACCGAGTCAAGTTGGGGTCACCTTTTAGAAGGGAAAACTGAAAACTGACCTTACATGAAAAATGATAATAATCTGAATTCCCACTTTTAAAAAGCCAAATAAGAAATGGGCTTTTAAAAAAAAACCCAGGATATCCGATACCAAATAGGGTTTTAAAATTAGAAATGACCCTTGAAATATAGGACTCCTAAATGCTGAATGATCCATCAGTTAGGCTCTCAGTGAGGTACATGGAGACGTGGCATGTAAGACAGAAGCCACCAACCTGGGAAGTGCCAGCCACTGTGCCACACCATCCTCACCCCCAGCTGTACTCCCCATTACAGCCCTGCATATGCAGATCACTCACTGTGTACTGATGCCCTTGGATTTTAAGCTTGGTTGTGGCTGATTAGCTCATTTACTTATCCCTTGGTGCTGGTAAGTCTGAAGACGTGGGTTGGGTCTCCATGGAAACCAAGAGACATTGATTCAGTTATCTGGCCACAAGTTACAACTCTGACCTCGCCCAGTGATCCCACTTAGGTACGTCCTCAGTTACACAAAGGGACAGAATATGGTCTGTGTGTGTTTGTGTTACTACCCCCGAAAAAGAGCAACTCAAAGCACATGCTTCATGTTCAAGAAGGCTACAGGTGGCTGTTGAGGACTGACCGACCTCCTCAGGCACAATTACAACATCAAACCAAGGCCCTGGATACAAATCTCTCCATTAGCTTCTCCTAAAAACACTATTCAATTCTAAGAATAAGTGCTATCTGGACGAAAGCCACAAACAATTGGAGGGCCACAGGCAGGACATATTCTCCATCCATCTTGTCCCCAGAATTAGCTCAATCTGGTAAAAAGGCAGGAATATGAGCTCCCTGGATTCCATGGCATGTGACTTTATTGATGGTGGGTCTTACCACGTTACAGGTAACATGAGCTTCAGAACCTTCTTTCCTCTCTAATTAACCAGCAACATCAGGGTAAAAGCTGAAATCACCTCATTGTAACAGTTCAACCTCTGCAATACCGTACATCATTAAAATTTTAAAGGAGCTCCTTGGGGAACTCCCTTAATAACTGAGTTGGAGAAAAGGGGCCAGTGATGAAGAGCCTTTACCTGAGCTGATATTAACTAGGTTTGGCTACTAATGGCTTTCCAGCAATCCCACTGTGTCCACGTTGCCATTTAAAAGAGTACATTCCATTTGGCCCTTGCCCTTTCACTGTCAAGAGGGAAACTGAAAAATAATACATCATGAAGTATTGCAGTTTGTATTACAGTTCTCCACCCAATTCTCCCTTCCAGCACTACTGAGCTCGGTCTAAACGGAGCTCTTACAGCCAGGTGACAAGCAGAAAAATTCATCCCATGAATCGGTTGGGTGTCTATGATATCAAATAACATATCACTGAATGATATATTTTCCACTGAATTTACTGGCCACGGAGGCAGAGCCATTGGAAAATACTCAGCTTCCTTGATAGCACCAATTTTAGTTTAATTCCCTTCTAAGTTAGGTGGCCGGGCCCCTTATGACCCTGTCACCTTTCCTCTCCTAGGGTCACACAGATACGACAGCCCTAGACCTAAGGAAGGATTCCCACCTAACCATACACTGCTCTCCCACTCCTTGTCAAAAACATTCCCACTCCCCCACTGTACACATCAGGCAGTTTGTGATCAGGCTCCAGACCTCAGAGAGCTTGAGGTAAAGGCGCTGAGGCTAATGGGAGAATCTCAAAGAGGTTAAATGATTTGCCCGGGCCCACCCAGACAAAGCAGAGGCAAAGGAATTACTGAAGCTCAAGGATTCTGAAAACCCACTGTTATCCACTATAGGTCACTCTAGCCTCCAGTTTGGGAAAGTAAATATACGAACCAACCATATGAATAAGACTGTAAAACAGAGTGATAGTGGGTTAAGAGACCAAGCCACTGTGGTCTGGTCACTAAGGAGGATGGTGCCCCCATCCTGGACTCGCCTTCTCTTGAACGTTCTCCTGAGAATCACGGGAAGCAAAAGCCTATCAATGGACGGGTGTATGGATGGTCTAGTTGCCAAGCACAACTGACTAGTTCCTGGCCTGGGGAGATGTGAACACGTGCCCTGGGGAATCAGCCCCGTACTGTATATCTTGGACTATGCTGTAACCAAATAGAGGTCTGCACGGTCGAGGAGCAGAAACAGGAAGATGATAAGTAAGTTTTACACCAAGACTACTGGATCTGAAGAAGGACTCAAGCTTGAAGCCCCACTCTGCCGCCACCCCTCAGCCCATGAACCAGGGTGACCTCGAGAAAGAAGCTACGTGGGAAGCTGCAGTAGCCACCTTATGAGAGATCCTGAGGAGAGATGGGAAATGGACCCACCTTCTGCTGGCCTCTGTTCAGTGATGATCAGTTCTGGCTAATCCACAGAGAAATGCACAAGAGAACAGAGGGAAAGAATGGTTAGGAAAGACCAAAGCAGGACTTCAACATGTACCCTAGATGTATCCCTGCCCCTCCCCAAGCTTCTCCTCTACCAACTGGAGGCCCCTCTCTCTCCCGGGTCCTCAGCGTCCTCCCTTTCCTGGCAAAACTCACCTTAGCCATCATATAGCCTCAAAACTACCCCATCCTAAAACATCTCCCCTTTATTCGACCTCTACCCCAGGTACTGTTTTCCCTCCCATCTTTCTTCCACTACCCATCTTCTCAAAAAAGTTGGCCATATCACTCCATTTCTTCTTTCTTTTATTGTAAAACCCATCAAAATGTTGTCCTGATCCCTCCAAGCTTCTGACAAAGCTATTCTTGACAAGGTTACCACTGACTCACTGCCAATTCCAAGAGCAAATAGGTGGCCCTACTTTTTAAAATTCCCCACCTCTGCCCTGTCCTCCAGAAGCCCACTCACCCTGGTGTTTTCTCCTGCATCCGTGCCATTTCATCACAGCCTCTCCCAGGGCTCCCCAAAGCTACACCCTTGGGCCTCTTCTCACTCTGTGTAGGATCCCCTTGGGCACTTCTCATATTTATATGATAACATATCTTAAAGCTTCTTGTCCAGGATAGTTTCTAGATCTTCTTTTACAACTGCCTCCTGGACATCTCCACCTGAATGGTTCACATTCCCATTCACGCTCCAAGAGCCAATTAACATATCACCTCTTCCATGAAGCCTTTTCAACAACCCCAAGCAAGTCATTCATTGATGCGTTTATCCATTCAGCCAACATGTCTAATGCCTATTATTTGTCGAGAACCATGCAAGATGCTGGAGATACAGGAGTTAAAAAACAAAACGAAACAGAAAGAGGAAGGTCCCTGCCCTCACTGAGCTTATGATCTTGTGACACAGATAGTAAACCAACAAATAAATATGTACTTCAAATTATGATAAGCACTATAAAGATAATGAATAGCACATAGCAATAGGGAACCAAGGGATTTAGATAAGCTGGTACTCAGTCCCAGTGGCCATGCCTCTCTTAAAACAAGTTTACTCTTCTTTCAAGCCTCTGTTTAATTTATGTCTCTAAGCAATCTCTGCTAGATAGTTAATACATCAGTGCTTTGTTTTATTCATTTTTACATATCTGTCACATACAGGAATTTAATAAGTCTGATGATTAAAGGAATGCATGAGTAATTTAATTAATGAACCAACTGTTTATAAGATTCCATTTAGTTCTAAATTTGAGAAATGCACATACAACTAGGTAAAGTGCATTCCAATTGCTGGTGTATTACCTGAAATCTCTAGTTTCATTAAACGTCAGTTTACAGAGATTAAATTCAAATGTACATTTCATCTCTCTAAAACTGACTGGACCTACCTTTAAGAGAACCAAGTGTCGGCAGTGGTGACAGAAATACTGCAATACAGGAATACTTAATTTCCTCAAAACCCAAGATTCCATTATCCCTTTTTCGATACAGCCAGGCCAAGTAATAAACAAGAGGGAGTGAATAGTTTGGGAAATCAGCCTCACACGGGGGCACAGTGGGATCTTTCCTAGCTGAGGCTGAGGCTTGTTTGAAAATACAGCACAGTTCAGAAGAAAACTTGGAAAGGGGTTATCTGAGGAATGGATGGACAGCTGCTGGCTAGTCCCAATGGAAGTATGCCTAGAAGGCTCCAGATCTGATAGTTAACAGTTCTGCTGCCAAATGTGCAGACAGGCTCCCAGAACAAAAGTCACCAATAGCAAACTCTGGGAGCTGGAGAGGAAGAAAACGGATGCTTGTCTCCCTTTGTGTCATTCTTCTGGTGTGGAAGAACAGCGATGCTGGCGGACAGTGGAGACCGATGCAGATGGGATGGAATAGGAGAGATGGGTAGGACAGCTTTGCGCTTACGGAGGAGTTTGATAAACAGGAGTGACGAGTGTACACTAGCAGCTTACACACACACACACACACACACTCACTCACTCAGGCATTCCCCAAATCCAAAAAACTTCCTTTAAAACCACAGAATATATAAACAGCTGACCGTCGGAAGGCTGCCGGAAAGCTCAAGTATCTAGCAGGTGGGGACTTGTTTTCCAAGAGCTAGTTCAATAGGACAGACTGAGAATTGTGATCTCACTGGGGTGTGAACACCAGAATTCAAGGAGCAGATGGTGTGATTTAGTGGAAAGGCCATTGGACCAGGAGTCAGAGGCTTCGGATAGCATCCCAGCTTCTCTCTCAGCTACAAAATGCAAAGGAAAAAAAAAAAAAAAAAAAAAAAAAACCTCTCCTTATCTAACTTTTTAAATTGTTGTAAGGTCCAATAAAGATAATATCTGTGAAGGTTCTTTGAAAATTCAAAAAGATACATTTTTTTTCAACACATCCTTTGATGGCATTTTCTATGAGCCAATCGTTGATCTGCATGCTTTAAAAATATTAACCCAAAATGACCCTATGAGGTTGGTTAGTACAATTTTTTTAATTCTAGTTTTATTGAGATATAATTAACATATAGCACTGCATAAGTTTAAGGTGTACAACATAATGACTTGACTTACATACATCATGAAACGATTACCACAGTAAGTTTAATGCATATCCATCATTTCATATAGATACAAACTTTTTATAAATAGGAAAAAAATATTTTTCCTTGTGACGAGATTCTTAGGATTTACTCTCTTAATAATGTTCATATATAACATACAGCAGTGTTAATTATATTTATCATATTGTGCATTACATCCCTAGTACTTATTTATGTTATAACTGGCAGTTTCTGAGGTTGGTACTATTCTCATCCCCATTTTAGAGAGAGGAAACAGGCACAGAGAAAGCGTGACCTTCACCCAAGGTAACACAGCTAGCACGCAGCAGAGCAAGGATTTGGTCCCAGACACTCTGGCTCCAGAGTTTATGCTCTTAACCACTAGACTGTGTTATTGTACACAGCTTCTAAGAGTATGTATTCTTTTACTCATATTAAAAAACCAACAATAATAATACCCAAGCCTGTATAGTTCTCCACATTTTACCAAAAGGCTTTTCAAGTTCATTACCTTATGTAATCCTCACAATAACCCTATGAGGTTGTTATTATTCTATTCCTTTGTATAGATGAGGAAATTGTGGCTTGGATATCTCTTGACAGTAGGACATGTGTTTCATATTATTTTTCCAGTAATGCAGAGAGCTGTGGAGTGCCCAAACCATTCATATCCACCTGTCCAACCCCTTCCATCTATGGACGTGGACTTTTAAAATAGAAGAACCCAACCAATAACAGAACACAAAGAAAATAATTTGACTGAACACCCTTCCAGTTAAAAAGTATCTTTGGAAGAATATCACAGTACATCCCGATGTGAATTATTTCATAACATCCTCTCCATTTTGACAGCTAGCGGAGAGCAGGCTCTAGCCTGCACACAGCATAATTTGAAAATTAAAAGGTCATAAGATAGGTTCTGAGCATAAGACACGCAAGAAGGCAAGGCTGAGCTGAGATTCTGAAAATGGGGTTGGAAAACCCATGCTGTGGTTGAACTCGGGGCTTCCAGGTGCATAGAGCCCCAGGGGAAACATAGTTGCAGAGACCAAGCAACACTTCGGCCAAAGACACGCAGGGAAGGGTCTCCTGGGATGTTCTTCCCCTTTGGATTTCCAATGTCTACTTCATGGTACCGCCCATGAGGCACTAGCATGGCATGGTTTATGTCTCTGAAGAGCTGAGCCCTTATCCCTGTGAAGACGGTAGCCCTCACTGCGCATGGTACTGGGGAATACGTGCACAACAGGAATCCCTGCCACAATGTGAGGAGGGGCAGGAGGAGAAGGGGTGAGGGGGAGCCAGCAGCAGGGGAGGAAACTCTCGATGGTTATGTTAAAAAGGATTTGTTCCACTGTCAAAACCAGAAAGCTCTCCCCAAGAGCCAGCTATAAGGAAGGAAGCCTGAAATGACAGAGACCGGGGTGGGATGTATTGAGGAGGCCCTTTGGAAAAGAGGCTGCAATAAAAGAGAGAGCATCAGGCAAAAGGCAGGTGTAGCTGTAAAAATCCACCTCTGGATGATGATGGCCAGCAATGCCTGGCAGCTGAACAGAAACTGGGCTCTAGTGTTTCTGCTGGGTCCTAGTCAAAAGAGATCCCAAAGCCATGCTGACTCTCTAGGGCAAGGACAGTCCTTTAAATCTTGCCCATCACTGGCTCTCCCCAGCGACTGGGAGAGGGCTCAATGACTACCAAACTCCTGAAAACTGTATGAGCCACACTTTGTCCACTCACCTGCCCACTCCCTTTTCTGCGTCCCACCCTGTCTGTCCCCAGTGACATCAACCTCTTCTCTACCCTGGAGCTGGGGACCCCAGGCCAAGGCGGCATCAGCTTCCACTCAGGTTTAGGCTGTTGAGTACTCAAACAAAGACATATTTGGACCCTCCTACAGAGAGAGAGGGGACTGTTTATGGGCCCAGAGGGAGCTGGCCCTAATCTGCTGCACACCAAATGACGACAACAATGTTAAGAATGAAAATATGGTTTGGGGGGATAGTCCCCAGGAGCCCAACATTTTGGTATTTAAAGGAACTTTAATGAGCTTAAGAGGCTAATCTGGAGTTCAGGAGGGGGTGTTTTGTTTTGTTTTGTTTTGAAAAATCCTTTTAAAAGTTCCTGAGGCTTGATAGGGAGGAGGCAAGAGAATTGTGAGTCAAGGAGTGGCTACCGTGTAACTGAAGGGGCCAGATGGAACTAGGAGAGAGGCCGCTCCAAAGATCCCTTCTCACTGCAGCAGCAGACACTGGTGCTCGAGAGACAAGGGATGGTTCTTTCCAGGTTGGAGAAGTGTGACACCCACAGCAGCAGCAAAACAAGTTGAGAGCGAGTACACACTATCAGGGTGCTAGCCAGGCTTCTCACCAAACGACTCCTCGTTCTGGTTTACTGGTGACAACGTCAGACTCAGGCACTTCTCCGACCCACTGAAAAACATAACCCAGCATCCATGAAGGTGCCAGGCACACTCAGAAAGATGTTCAGGGGCCCCAGTTGGTCAACCAAAGAGTGTGGTCATGGGATCATGCAAACCTGAGCGTAATGCCCCTCACCAGGTATTGTAGCTGAGCCCTGCTCCACAACTGGGTAGATCATTATGTTGTGTATCTAAAAGATGAATTTGTTTCCTCCAAGTGAGAAAAATTAGAAGAGGACTAACAGTCCATAAACTTGGCATGGGGGAAAAATGAGGCAGTTGATGAGATGGTGTTAAGTAATATCATGTGCTTGCAAGAGTCAAGTTAGTAGAATTCCACAGGACATAGGGGAGTGAGGGGGAGGCAGAATGGGATGGGGCTAGATGTGAAGTCAGATATGGCATGTGGCCCATTCCTAGCACTGCTGGATGTCAAAGATCTTTTTTTATATGAAGAGTTTAACTGGCTCCATCAGACAAGGTAGTCCAATCCACAGTGGCCAGATACCTACCAGGGTTTGTCCATTATAGGGTAATGATGATAAAATACAAATCTATCAGGGTAGAAAGCCACTGGAGGCCTAGAGAGTCAGAAAAGCCAGACATATTTACTGTTATCCAAAAATAGGATCCCCCAACTGGAATCTTGAAAGGCTAGAAGAGACCAAACTCTTTCATGTGACTTCAGTTAAGGACTAGGAGAAGCACAGTCCATTTTGTATTTTTAGTTGTTATGACATTATGGTGCAATAATGGGGAATCTGGCAAGGGTTCCATTAAATTCTAGCGAACCCGAGCATGGCAGCCAGGTGACAAGCTCTACAGATGATCTGGTTGCCTTGGTTCGCAACTGAAAAGTACAGCACGGAAGTAGGTTTTAAAAATCCTCTTTTAACTGCCCAGATGGGGCTATTTGCAATGGGACCAAGTCTACCAGAAGGTAGGAAACCAATGTTGGGCCACAGTTTTATTCCTCTGATAATGTCTTCGCTAATACTTCACTGTTTCTGCTGCATTCCAATTGCATCTGCTGTCTAATGCCAAAAGAAACTTAATCCCTATCCTAAGTCTCATTTTATTTATTTTCAGTAGTGTGAAAACAAACATGCAGCAAGATTATAGTGTTTACACCTCCTTTTTAGCTGATATAGCTCTAATCCTCCTGCTAATTAATGCCAGGGCCACAGCTATTTTATTAATTTCATCTTGGTTAAAAATATAGAGACAGATAATTGTGCTTGACTAAAATAACAATTTGACATTTGGAAGGTGTTTGCTTCATTTCAGCAAGACAGTTGGCTGGGTTTCATTTAATATACGACAAAGAGACACAAAGCTGCAGCTGACATTGGTCAATGATAACATAACTAATTCTAATTGTGATAAATTGACTAAACTGTCCCACATTGCACTAGTCAAGGAGACGAAGGAGAAAATGTAAATCGTGAGGCGTACCAAGTTTTTCTGTGGGTTCCAGAAAACAGGCACAAAGGAGAAAAGGGCCTCTTTTCTCCAGAACCTTTTCTACATTTTGTTCCTAAAATTACCAACTTCCCCAAACTGAATCTGAAAAGGCTGCTGGCAACGCTGATCTACACATTGCTAAGAAACTTTCAGAAAAACATACAGGGCATTCATTCCTAGGGGGAAGCCTCAGGCATGCTGGAAACTGGACAGGACTCTCCCACATAGGACCCTTTCTGCTTCTGTGCAGGGTGGGGTGAGGGGCGGCACTGCCCACCCCATACAGCCCCCAATCCTCCATACCCCACCCTGCAAGCGGCTTACCAAGAACTCCCATCTGAAGATATGGGCATTTAAATTTCCATGTTAGAAAGGTATAAACAAAAAAATTGCAAAGCATTAAAGTAAAGCTAAGATTTCATAGTTAAGGCGGAAATTACTTTTAAACCTTTCTATGGTGGATGTGATTGCACTTTTTCCCCCATAGTTCATTTCCCAGTATTGTACAACTATATTTAACAATCAAATTAACGTGATTCAATATGGGTTACTTCGATCTTGATATAAAGCAACAATGACATTTTGTATATCAATTTACTCTAAGAAGCTTTAATAAATTCCCGGCAATATAATGAGTATTTTAAATCCTTGTCTATTTTCTCACTTCGGAACAGTAGGACCCAAATAATTTCTTTGACCATAAAAATTAATTAGCTGATAATTTAATGAATGGAATCGTTCTCATTAGAGAAACAGTACCTACTCATTAATTCCAAAAAACCTTCCCAGAATTAAAAAACAACAATAAAGAGGGCTCTCTAAAATTAGTAACAGTATTTTAGGTCACACAAAAGTTATAAATAAGAAAAATGAAACTAAAAAGCAAGACAAACAATGAACCATCAGAAAAGCTCTTGTCACTGAAATCTGAACAGCAAAAGCAACTCCTTAGCCAGGTGGATGACAAAATCCCAGAACTCTACAATATGTAAAACTGGATTGGATAAATAACTTTTTTAATGTGCTCCATTTACGTTAAGGATCAAAAGAATCCCACAAGTCTACTCTGAAAGGCAATGTTCATATCTAATCCCCAGAATACTATTAATATCCACTCCTGCTCTCTAATTCTATTTCAACATTTTAAGTCTGAGATTCAGAAAGTCCTACACTACCAAACGTAAAATAGATAGCTAGTGGGAAGCAACCGCATAGCACAGGGAGATCAGCTCTGTGCTTTGTGACCACGTAGAGGGGTGGGATAGGGAGGGTGGGAGGGAGGGAGATGCAAGAGGGAAGAGATATGGGAACATATGTATATGTATAATTGATTCACTTTGTTATAAAGCAGAAACTAACACACCATTGTAAAGCAATTATACTCCAATAAAGGTGTTAAAAAAAAAAAAAAAAGAAGAAAGTCCTACCTATGGACCAATACATATAAAAAGAGAAAACACCTCTGAACAAGGAGTGTTTCCAATCACCCTCTAAATAAAAAAAGAGATAAGTCAGCCTGCACAAACACAGCCACAGCCCATGGACGGTGCTTATCCCAAGCTAAGCCCCCCTGCAATTTAATGCAGACATCAATTTATTACCTAGCTGTGTTTGATTTTTATATTCCTTAATTTTATTATGCCAGGAGTGAGGCCAACAAAAGATAGAGTAAAAATCTAACAACTGCCTCTGTAATTTCATCTGTGGGCTTCTTTTATGAGGAACTGATGCCCAATTTTGATCTCCAACTAATGTCACAGTAATAAAACCAAACTAACCCTCCTCCCTACACACACAGGCTACACTACCTTGATAAAATGCAGTATTAGTTCATTACTGATCCTAAAAGAAATCATTACCTCAGCCATTTTCTCCTTGGGGCTGCCAATCAGCAGGTCGAAAGAAAAATACAGAGAAAGCTCTAAGTGAGGGATATGTACTTTGGTTCACTGGAGTCCCTTTCTTCAGAAAAACTGGTCTGCTCCAAAAGAAAGGGGAGAAAACATGGACTGGCCCTCTGAGAGAAGGTTTCCCAAGGCCTGCACTTTGCTGTCATGTGGGGAGTTATGATGTTATAAGAGCAGCCCTGATGACAGCAGTACTATCCCACACTGCTCCTAGGATGTCCAGAACAATCTAAGGGGTAATGATAAACTTCATATGTGAGGGGAGAGGGCCCCGTCTGACACACAGAGCTGCCAGGCACATGAAAGAAACAATATAAACTTGATTTAAATGTGGGATCCCTTCCAGAAGGCTTAATTATCTATTGTATTACCACATTCCTGTTATTCAGCAGCCTCTTCTTTCTCCAACTTAAGTCCAACTACAGTATATGTTTGGAACAAATTCAGGGAAAACTCCAAACTAACCAGATCCTAGAGGACTCAGTTAAATAGGGAACAACAGTTATGTAAGTAGAAGTTCCCCAGGCTGGAAAATACTTTGGTTGTCTGCTAACTTTCGGGAACGCTGAAGACAGCTGAGTCCAACGTTTAAACACCCACACCTATAGCATCCTGATGTTTTATGTGACATGATGCCCCTTCATCAATTCTGTGCATGTACCATCCCACCGAACTAGTTATTTTTCTTTGACGGCACATCACGAACAATAAAGGTCGCCTCCAGTTCTTAATTTCTGGACATTCATAAATCAGTTTTCTGCACTCCAGCCTTAAATGCTTATTTGTTTTGGATGCTGAGGAGATAAATTATTCCTAAGAGTGTCACAGTGTATGAGACAAATATTTAACAAAATACCCTGAAGTCTTCAAATGAATGGCTGTACGTCTAAGACGTCACTGTCAATTCAATTCTTTAAAATTAGACAAATATGGTGTTTGACATCAAGAAGGTGTAACAACTAGTTGATAGAGTAGAATTTTCACTTTTTAACTGGCTGCCTGACACCATGAATAGGCAGCTAATAATTCAAATGCAACAGTGCTCAATGGTCAGAAATGCACATACAAATGGCTAACATAAATAGGATAAGCCCACTTTGTTAATATCATGTTTATGAACTTCACTGAAGACTATACATTAGCTACATGTTCTTTTATTTTGATGTGTAAAAATAGCATTTGAACTCCATGAATTTTGGAGACAAGGGCACTGCCTGAATATTCATTTTCGATGAACTGTTCCATAATTTACCACCACCATTGTCCTATCACTTTAACTTCCATCTTAATTTCCTTTCCACTTGCCTTGGCTGGGCCTCAAATTTTTAAAAAGATCCAAAGAAAAAAAGCAAAAATTGTTTTTACAAATGTATTTGTTAAAGAGGAAATGTGCTCTCTGTGACTGTTTCATGACTATTATCTAAAATTGAATTGCATCCTCCTGGAGGATAAACTTCTGGTCATTCCAGACAGCTTCTATTCAATACTTAGTCCTGCGGTCTCAGTAGAGGTTTTCAAGAAATACTCAATAGTTAGGATAATATAGATGGAAAAAGTGCTAGGCTATAATATAAGTCTCCTGAAGGCAGGCTCCGAGACTTTTTCTCAGTATCCTCCTATCCCCTAGCCTAGTGCCTTGCCTGTAGAAGCTCAAAGAGCTTGTTGAATAAAGGAATTTGTCTTGAGCCTAATTTTAAAACAAACAAACAAACAAACCACCCTTTCTTCTCTTATAGCAACTACCACGCAGATGAATGCCATTAAGATTATTAAATATTTTACAGCCCTGCTTGGTTAAAGAAGAACGGGATTGGGATGGGGAACAGAGGAGAGAAAAACGGAATAAAATTAATCTGAAAAAACAGTGGAGGCTCTGGGCACAGACAAGTGCTGATAGTGAACTAAAGAGACAAGCAACTCCATTTTGGCCATCTGTGCTTCCAAAATATATGTTAAAATCAAAATTAAAAACCCTCACTGTAGCATCAACACCTCTCCAAACAATGTAGCTCACACTACTCTGTAAAATCTTCTTGGTTCTGGCCAACAGCTGGCAAGTTGATCCCTGCAATTTTCCCTTTGCAGAAATAGCTTTGTGCGGGGAGAACTGACCCTAGTGGGCTAATAAGCCCAAACCGCTCCAAACCTGGGAGGCTGAAATGGAGGGGACATTGTTGTGTTAAGTACTTTACAACAACTGTTTCTTCTCCTCTTGACACAGCCTGACTTCCTTAAAGAAGATTTGACTGGCCAGACAGCTGTGTTGACCCTTAAGCCTTCTTTGATTCGTGATTTTTTTTTTCACAAACAATAGAAATTCACCACCCAAATCCTTTCCTAAGCTCCCATACTTTTGAATTTGCTAGTGTTGTGCCTGAAGGATGTGGACATTTCGGTAATCTATAAGCACAAAGATAAAGATTGGGACTACACAATCCCAAAACCTTCAGATGAAAAGCAACAGGGGAAAAAAAAAATAGAAAAAAAAAGAGCAATCAACCAGAAGCTTTATCTAAAGGTGGTACTTGAAGTTGTGTGCACAAAATCTGCTTAATTACCTAAAAACAGCACTTTTCGCTCAGACACTAGAGTACTAAACAATCAAGAACAGATATAACCACATCTTCTTTTTTTAAAAAATTGAAACCGTAATCACCACTTTGGGTAATGGTGATGCATTTTCACTTCTTTATATATTTCTGTATTGCCCAACTCATCCAAAATCAAACACCTATTTTTTTGTGTGCTGAGAAATGTAAAGTTATCTTTTCAAAACAAAACGAAACGCCCAGTACTCTATCCACATGGGGGTAAAATTCAAGCTTGCTATAGCAAAGGCGCGTGAGCAGCAGGAAGAATTTTTTTGTGTGTGGTCACTGCATCTGATTGCTTTGTCAGTCTGTAGGAAACCTCAGAGCCCAGGCAAATCAGAAAAGAAGATATTTCTGTTCTCTCTCAGAGCTTTTTGTTACATTGAGACTTCTCCTGGACACCTCCTTTCATGATGTGTTTTTAATAACATGATAGGAACTGCTTTTCAGGAACACTAACCCTCCCTTGATTATCCTCATATAGTGCTGTCCCTTTCATTCACCAGTGACAAATGCAGAATTTTCCTGCCCGTGCCCCGAGGGCACGCCGTCACTTATCCAGTCCTCGGGTACAAAAACAGAGGCCCCCGTTCCAGCCACGTTTCTTTGCTTCAATACCCCGCACAGCTCGGTGAAGTCAGTGTCCCTGTTATTGAGCTATTTTGACCAGGAAAGGCAGTCCCCCCCCCCCCAAGCCTACCTCCGCTTAGGTCTACTAAGCAACTCCGGGCCTGCCTGGCCGGAACCAGGAAATCCTTCAAACTCCCACTCCCCAGCCTCATCCAGGCTTTAGACATTATGGAGATCTAGAATCGAAATAACCCACTTTCTTAAATACCTGTCTCCTAGTTCTCCTCAAAACATACCAGAACGTTCGCGTCGACGGGAGGGAACTGAACCTGCGGCGTGGCAGAAACGCATATCCAGATGGGAATTAAGGAGGAGGTGGAGGATGGAGGGCCTGGCCTAACTGCTCCCATGGCCCGAGGGTTTTGCAGACAACGGGGAAGGGGCTGGGGAGAGTACAGTGAGAGAAAAAGCAAAAGGGGTGTGCGCTGCCGCGGAGCTCAGAGAGGCAGCAGCGGTGTTTCCGAGCCCAATCTGTCGGGGACCCCAGTGGACAAAGCCAAGCGAGGTAGGAGCACAGGGGACCCAAGCTATGGAATCAAGACCACCTCAGCTCTGCGCATAAGCGCGTGGGTGGCGCAGACAGGTGGGTAAGGTGGAGGGGGAGCCGGCGAGCAGAGGTGGGCCCCTGGTCGCCCCCAAGGGCACCCCCGTGAAGCAGGGAGGAGAGAAACAAGATTGATGGGGTGGGAGTACCCACAAAGGAGTGTCCTCGGGGAATGGCCAGGTCGGGAAAACTGGGCGAGCAGACCACAGCGGGAGCCATCCCTTGCGCTTCTGCGGGGCCTGGGCCGTGGCTGCGTGCACCGGCGCAGTCCTCTGCCGCCCTGGGGAGCGTAGAGGGTGCGGGTGAATGGGCACCTGCGCATCTGGGCACTCGGGTGCATCTTGCTCCTTCCAGAAGCATATGAGGGGGTAAAGAAGGACAAAGTCTCCCTCGCCCGCTGATCCAGTGTGTGGGACGCGCTCCGAGGCGCGGGCACTTACTTCTCGTAGTCATACTTGCAGTAGAGCTTCTTGTCCCGGTAGAAGCAGGTGGTCTCCAGGGGCTCTTTGCAGGAGGTACACTGCACGCACTGCTCATGCCAGAAGCTGTCGTTGAGCCGCAGCAAAAACCTGTCCGAGATGACCCGTTGACAGCCCTCGCAGACAGACTTGGGGCTCACCGCTCTGCCTACAGCAGCAACAGACGTCCGCCCGTGAGCCGAGCCGGCCCAGCATCCCGGCCAAACCCGGCCCGGACCAGCTACGGATCACTCCACACCCACCGATTTACCCCCGCGTCCTCCCACCCTGGGAAGCCCCCTGCTAAACATCCAAGCTGCGATTTGGAGAGCAGAGCAAAATCAAACCAAATGGCATTTCTAATAAACAGGGACTATGTGGGAAGGTTTCAGTTCTACCAGGGGAGGGGGTAGAAATCAATAAGTGGCCTTTAATTATCAAACCTACCCTGGTATGCGCGCAAACGTGCGCACATCCTGTAAAATAGGCCTGCAAATAAACGTGTGCTCCCAAGTTTATCACGTAATCACTAAATCACTCACTATGCTTGTCTCTATTGTCTATTATTAAAACTGTGAGTGTGTAAAAAGAATTTTCTACTTTGTTGTTTGGTTTGGTCTTTTGCTAAAACGCAATTCTGTTCTATTTTTTGAAGGAAAACTTTACATTTTCTTTGCTTCCTAAAAAGTCCCGTGCGTGCAGAAAAATACTGTTCTCGCCCTAGGCAAACTAAGTATTGTTCAAACCAATGAACCCCAAACTGCTGGCTGGAGCGCAAATTACAGATGGGTTTTTTCATAATTAAGAAGCATCAAAATGGAGGGAAGGGAGAAAAAAAAAAATGGAAAGAAGCAGGACTCGGAGACGCCGCGGAGTGTCCGACCAGGATTCCGGGAATCAGGCGAGCTCAGCAGCCACGCGTGAGGGCGAAACCGCACCCAAACCGACTCAGCGCGAAAGGGACTCCTCTCTGTCCCAACCCTTGCACTTGAGTCAGTTTTGTCCCTTTAGTTTGCGGGTGCGGGGGGAGGGCGGCTCTTTTTTTTTTTTTTTTTTGAGGGTGGTGGGATGCTCAGCCACCTTTGTCGCTTTGTCGGCACGTTTCACAGCTATTTAAAGAAGGCCTATTCCCCCGGGTAACCGTACCTTTGCGCGTGGTGTCCCAAAGGGCCTGACCCTTCCCAGTTTCCCTGCTACTCGGTCGCCTTCCCCTTAGGAGACGCAGCCAGGCTCAGGAGCGGGGCCGGTCACCTTGGGGCTCAGGCAGGGAGGACTAGAAGTAGCGAGGTCTTTAAAATATTCCCTATTCTTTCTGCCCTTTCTCGGCGTCTAGGGCCACGACCCGGGCGCAGAGAGCGGACGTGGGCCGGGCAGGGAAGTACCGGGCGAGCCGCGACGCCCGCTGAACGCAAGAAGTTCGAGCGCGCCCTGCGCCAGGTCTGGGCCAGCTCTGACGCCCTGGATCTTCCGAGGCTGTATGGAGTCGGTAAGTTTCCGAAAGGGAGGTTGAAAAGGGGGAACGCGGTGCACGCGATTTCGTTTCATCTGGGGAGTTGGGGGGGATTCCTCCCCCAGTCTGGTTTCGCTAGCCGAACAAGCTCATGCTCCGCCTCCGCCCCGCTCTAGCGGTTCCGAGTTAGGGAAAGAGGCAAGAGGTTTAACTGACAAAACGAAAACCCCTCCCGCTAAAAAAAAAATTAAAACACCCATTCACCAAACTTGAAAAGCATCGAGGGCGGGGTGCGGGGTGGAGGGTGGGAATCCCTGGCCTCAGCTCGGTTAGACCCGCGTGTGGGTCGAGGCCCTGGGCTCGCCGCTCCTCCGTGGTCGCTGCGAAGAGATTGGGGAGACCCGGGAGGGAGGGCGACACGCCGGACCCGAGATCCGGCTCCAGTTAATTAAAGCCGAGGCAAGGGCCCTGCCGCGCGGGCTAATCCCCGCGCTGCGCTGCCCACCGGCCCGGAAAAGCCTCTCCGCGGTGCTTGAGGCTGAGATTGGGGCTGGAGTTGGTTGGAGGCGAGAAGCCGCCTCGAACTTGGGTGCTCCGTGACTGGGGTTTGTGTGCTCGTCCCTAAGCCTCGGAGAAGACGGCGGCATTTATGAGACGTCGATCAGCTCTGTGATTAAAAATCCAGTCCTGGGTATTTTTAAATCATTTGCCACTCAAACGCCTGCAAGCAATCTCGCCCGCCCCTCGCGGCTCTGGGGAGTTCGGTGCCCGATGCGTGAGGCCTGGGGTGGCTTGTCGGTTAAGGGTAGGAAGGACCCACAGAGACTGACGGCTAGACAGGGAGTGGGCTCAACTGAGTGCATGAAGCGGGCCGCTGGCTCCCCTATTGCCGACTGGGTCCAAGCAAGCTGGGCTCCAGAGCTGGGGCCTGGCGGAAAGACGGTGCGCCCAGGCGCATGGCCTGAATACTCACCCAGCAGCGAGGAGAAGGAGGCCGACGTCTCAATGGCGCTTTGGAAGTTCTCCTCCATCTTCAGGCCGTCCAGCATGTTCGGGCCGGGCCGGGAGGACCTGTAGAGAAGAGGAGACGACGCTTTAGGCGTCTGTGCCCTCTGGGACGCGGAGCCCGAAGCCGCCGCACTCTTGGGAAAAGACGGAGGGAGTGTCCAGGGTGACCAGAATGAGCTGGGAGGGTAGAGTCCAGCCAAGAGAAATGTGGGGTGGGAGGAGAGAAACGAGTCACAGCGAACTGCTCTGACTGATCTGATTTCACTCGAAGTCAACGCGTTAAGTACTTAGGCCTCCGCCCCCCAACTGCGTTTCTCCTTCCCCTGCCCCCCAACCCCCTCCACCCGGTCCCCAGCCCAGGTTTCCCATCCCGAGTCCGACTCCGCCCCAACCTATACTAGTGGGGGCCCGAGGGACGCCTCTGCGGGAACCCAACTACTGGGGTAAGATGGAGATTAAAAAGAGTCGGTGTTTTCCCTCGCGGGGCCCGGCCCAGGCACGCGGAACTACGAGGTCTATAGCCCGTGCCCAGACCGGCCGCGTTGCGTCCCTCACCTGCCCCGGCTGAGGAGGGGCAGAGTAAGCGACCCGGAGAGCGTCCTGCCAGCTCCCGGACTCAGGGCACTGGGATCTGCTGGGGGCGCGCAGGAGCGGGCGTGCTGGGCGCGCGGGGAGGTCCTCCCGCCGGTCGGCCGGTGCCGGGAATGTCTGCAGGAGCAAAGAAGTCGCCTCGGGGAGGAGCCGCGGCTGGCCCTGCTCACTCTTGGAT
This sequence comes from Eubalaena glacialis, assembly GCF_028564815.1. Classification (NCBI taxonomy): domain Eukaryota; kingdom Metazoa; phylum Chordata; class Mammalia; order Artiodactyla; family Balaenidae; genus Eubalaena; species Eubalaena glacialis. The sequence goes on along the minus strand of NC_083718.1, from coordinate 72,570,099 downwards.
GCATTTCAAATCAACTTTCAGAAACACGCCCGCCCGAGCTGGAGCCTAGGAACAGGCAGCCTTCCTTACCTGATGGGTGAGCTCGCTCCCGGTGGCAGGAGCCGAATGAAGTTGCCGAGCGCCGCGGGAAGCTTCGGCCGGGGGAGGCGTAGGCCCTCGAGGCTGCAGCCAGAGCGGCCGCCCCCGGCTCCGGCGCGCCCGGGAGGGAGCCGGAGCGAGCGCCGGCCCCTGGCTCCGCTCGTCGGCGCGCCCGGGCCGGGCCGGGACGTGGCCGCGGGCGGCCGGCCTTCTCGGGACGTCCTGCACGCCCGCGTCGCTCCTCGGGAGGAGGGGAGGGCCCGATGCTTCTCCCAGGCTAGAGGGAAGGCGGAGGCCCACGGTCCTGGGTGGGAGTCGGGCCCTGCTTGGCTGGGGCGGATCCGGTCGCTTCTGACAGGGGCCGCGGCGCTGCGTGCGCGGCGGAGGGAAGGGGGTGGGGTGCGCAGGGAGGGGGCTGGGAGCGCGTCCCGTGGAGGGCCCGTGGTGCTCGCTTCCCAGCCTGGCTGAGCAGCCCAACCTCGCGGCCACCGCCGGGTGCGCCCCTCGGCCGCTGCAACCTCCCGGGCACGCAAAGTTTCCTCCCCTCCACGTGTAACCGCTACCTCCGGGAGCGCTGACCCCAATGCCGCCCGCGGCCCCGAGCCCCCGCTGCGCCTTCGCAGAGATCTCCACGCCACCTGGACCGCGGTGCCGGCACGCTGGTTCCCTGGCCGCTCTCCAACCACTGCGAGTGGTAAAAGCACCGCAAACCTCACCCGGGCCGCCAGAAAGGCCAAGAAGCTATTTGCCGCGCGTGGCTGCGGGACCCTGCAGCTCCGAGCTACTCAAACCCCTTCTTGGTCACCCAGGGCTCCCACAAGTTCCCAACTTCCGTTGGCCTCAAAACCCCGTTCACCGTTTCAGTTCGAAAGCCGTTCACAGATGCAGATGCCGAGAATCCAAGGCCAGAGCTTGAATCAAGCTCCTGGTAGCGACTGGGTAGGATCTGACCCCCAGGAGATGAGCTCGGAATAACACTGCGCTGTAGGTCAGCTAAGGGGATATTCTAAGGGGAGCAGAGTATCTGGGGGGAAATGTTAACTCACTACACCTCCTAACCCTAGCCTCCAGTGATAGAACATTAGCCCCTGCAGGAGCAAAAACTGGGTCTCCTGTGTATTCCAGGAGGTTACCACTGTCCTGGGCTTCAAGTGGAGGCTCAATAAAAAAAAATCATGACACTGGCTAACATTTATGGAACATTTATTTTGTTCCAGGCTTGGTTACATAGTTAACTCATTTAATCTTTACAGCAACCCTGTGAGGTGGAGACATTATCCCAATATTACAGGTGAGGAAAACAGAGCACAGAGGGCACCTGAATGCTACGGGAAGTTTCAGTTCTCTGGGGTTCTCTGGGGGCCCCTCAGTTCCTGAACCGAACAGAAGTGAATTGGAATTCCCACGCACTTTGGCAAGGTGAATCTGAGCAGAGGACATGCCACAGAGCAAGGGTTTTCTATTACCTGCTCCAAGGACAGGACCATTTCCTTATTTTAAAAGAAAAAGTACCGGCAGCACTTGCTGCAATGTGCTTAGGGGCAGTGACCCCATTTTCAGTACTTTATGCCAGCAAGCACAAGCCAAACACTGAATATCACTTCAGAGAAACAAGGGAAAAGGGCAAAGAGTTTAATACTTTACATTTGAACGCTGCTTTATACTGTTCAGGGTACTTTCACATACATGATTTTGCTTGATCTTTACAATAAACCCGTGAGGTAGGGAGAACAAATAGTTTTATCCATTGTTTCAGATGATTTTGGGGGGCTTAGCAGGGCTGGGAGATTTCTCTGATGTTGACCAGATGGCTAGTGGCATGTCCCTTGACACCTGTCCTTTGTCCTTTCTGCCACCCCAGATAGAGCAGGGTGTGAAGAAAATGTATATGAATGACAAGTATTCTTAGGAGAATACATAAAATAGAAGTTAGGCAAGAAAAAAAGAGTTAGGCAAATACAATCATAAAGAATATTTTTAAATGTCCAGCAGAGTTTTGGTTTCACTGAAGGTCTTGAATTTATGAAATATGTTAACCAGTAGTGAGAATGTTTCTTTTAGAGAATATCCTGAAAGTGGGTAGATTCTCATTGGATCTGGGACCCAACTTTTTTCCAGTGGTCCTTGCATCTGGAAGGCAGCCTGATTAGTGTAGATTACACAAGGGTTTGGTAGGAATGTCTTTCCCCAGCTGGCCCTTGGGCACCTCCAGGACAGAGTTGTATCTCATGATACATTATAAGTCGTAGGGTCCTCGGTGCAGAGCTAGGCACATATATGTGATCAGCAAGTACCCTTTACTTAACTGATGGATGAGGGATGCACTCACTGTCTGGGGGGGAGGGGGGAAGCGCTGCAGTAAAGGTGAAAACACAGTGTGTCAGGAATCAAAGGACCTCAGTTTCATTCCCATCTCTGCCACTGGGTCAGTCAGGCCATCAGTTCACCTCTCTGGGCAGCAATACTTCCTCTCTGAAATGACGGGGCTATACTATATGGTCTGTAAGGCCCCCCACAGTCTGAAGTTTGTAGAATCAGACTTCCTTTGGACAATGGGATAGCCAGTAGAACCAGTGGATCCTTATGTGCTTTGCAGAATTTGTCTAGGTGTGGACTAGCTGATGTGTCCAAGTGATGTGTCTAAACCAATATAGATACACCTTGTTTATTCAGAGTTTTATCTTCTATGATTTATTTTACCCCTACCAGTGAATTAGGGGTCATGCATGAATCCCACTCCTACCCCTTACTGTTTCACTTTGGCCCTTAGTCAACTCAGTGACATGAATGAGTGAACAGGCATATTTCCATCTGTGAACAATCCTCCTGCTCATGCCTCATGGTTTTCCATTTTTAACTCAAACACCATTATTTTACCTTTTTAATGAAAAAAAGTTACCACAGAGCCACCGTCCAGAAGCTCTTTATGAAAAATAAGCCGTGTTCTCCCTTTTATCAGAAAGAAGTATTTTTTTCCAAGAATTTGTGGAAGTGAGGTAAACAGGCTTTAGGAGAGACTTCCCAAATTACAAACTTTCAGAATTGGAAGTGACCTTAAAGCTCATCTGGTACAACTATTTTATTTATATGGTCAAGTTCATTCCCCTAGAATTGCCACCTCAGGTCCATTGATTGCTCAGGGCTGGGCACTCACAATGTCAAATCCTAGTTCCAAGATCTGTCAGATGTGGGCAGAGTGGCCTCCCCCATCCTGTTCACTTTTCTCTGAACCTGCTCTAGTTTTTCTCTATCTCTCATAAATTATGGCAGCCAGACCTGTTGCAACTTTCCAGAGATCCTGTGTTCAGGGCCTCCTCTCCTTTCTCTGGCCATAAAACATTCATTAGCATGGTCTGATTTTATGTTAGCCTTTTCGGTGGCTGGCCGCTGTTGACTCACATTGTACATGTTATTAACAAAACCTGCTCAGTCCTTTTTCACACGGGCTGCTGGTAGGCCACATCTTCCCCAGATTGCAATTATACAGTTGGTGTTTGGCCTCAAGTGTGGAAACGTCCATTTATCCCTGGTAAGAGATAGGCAGCTGTTCCAAACGTCAGGAATCTTGCAACTTCAAGCAGATTCCAAGAGATCCAGGGACTGTGTCTTAAGCCTAGAACTCCGCTTTAAGGAGAAAATGTAGAGTCCTTGTCAGGCTGGTCCAGAAGTTGCCGTCATGGGAGGACAGGCAAGGGCAACGAATGAGGAGTAACCACGGGGCCCCAAGAGGGTGTGCCGGAACCTCGTAACCGGGGGTGTGGGGGGGTACTTCTTCAAGTGGGAGGCGCCCTGATCCCGTTCAAGTTCTCTCCCATCATCTGTCTCCAGTCAAGTAGCGATCTGTGGAAGATGCGGGCGAGACATGTAGACCAGCCGTGGAGCTACCCCTTTTCTATGGCAGAAAACGGAGAGGCGACACCATCAGACTCGTGAATCTTTGTGGCTGAGATCTGGGGAAAGGGGTGGGAAGACCGATGCTTGGTGGGAGGGAGACAGAAAGTGAGGGAGAAGGACGTCCTGCTACAGAGTGGAGATGACAGGAACATGTTTTTTTACTTTCCTTTTCTTGCTCTCATTTCTGTGTTTTATTAAGGGAAACACAAAGGGAAAATTGTGTTATTTGTTAAAAAATGTCAAAGTGCATTTCAAGCGAGAGGAAAAAAAGCAGACACATTACTGCCTAGACAGAGAAGGCAGTACACTAACGGGGGCGGCTAAAGACTCGTGTGGCGGGGAACACACTGGGAATACAAACTCTCCTGACCTCTGGATTCTTTTCCCGGGAACCTCCTGGCCCTGCGTTGACATTCAGATCTCTCGAAGGAACTGGAGGACAAGGTGCCTTGGGGATTTCTGGGGTGAAAGGGGGTATCCCAAACCAGCTGCTTGAAAAGGAGGGAAATCAGGGGATGCCTAAGCCAGATTCTCCCACCAACATGACAAGGACAGCCCAAGGCACGGAGGAGACTCATCCCGGCTAACAAAGGCACCATTTAAAGCACCGCATTCTTGGATCTTGTAGTCGAATCATCTATGTGCCCACTTTGTCTGCCTCTGGGACTGTGAGGTCCTTTGGGAAAGGATCCATGTCGGATTCATCTGTGATTCTCCTGTGCCCAGCACGATGCTTTACATACCAAAGAGACCCAATGAATATGTGTTGATTCCATCAAGAATGCCCTAAAGTTTTAGTCTACTCGATGGCATAACTGGGTGTACTGGAATGAACATGCCTGGGCTTTGGGGACAGAGAGGTCTGAGTTCAAATCCCCACTGGGACATTTGTAAATGGTTTAATCTTAAATCACCCAACCTCTCCATTTTCCAGTTTCCTTACCTGTACAAGGAAAGGAATAAAATATTCCTCAAGAGTTAATAGAGATGATGGTTGTGAAACATCTAACTATCTGTCTGGTTAACCTGAAGTTCAGATATCCTCTCTGTCTCGCTTTAACCTCCCCATGAATGAGCAGATATAGTTTCTCAAGGAAAATTATCTTGGCTTTGCCCTGTTCTCATGAGCGAACAGGAGCCACGCCAGCATTTAGACAGAGCCCATGTGTCTAATGACAGCAGTTGTCACTGGGTAATTGAGGCATTTCTGTGCCTGGGGTAGGCTGTGCCCTCTGGTTGGGAGGATGCAAGGGTGGTTACAGGATGAGTCCTGAGGTCACACAGACCTGAGACTGAGCCTTGACTCTGCCACTTAGGATGACCTTGGGCAAAGTTTCTTCATCTCTCCAAGCCTCAGTTTCCCCATTTAATAAACTGATAAAATAATTGAGTTGTTTCTCTGTGTGTTAAATGAAAACTACATACAACCTAAGTAATAGGCACGTAGTAAGAGTTCAATGAATTTCAGTTGCCATCATCATCACCATCATCAGACATTAAGCATCTCTAGGACTGTGTTTTATTTACATCTGTGGCCCTAGTACCTAGCGCTTAGGCAGTGGTATCCAAAGAATATGACTGGAATTAAACTGAACTGAATACTGAATTGAATTGAAGACAGTCTTTGGCACTGAGTGAAGTTCAGGTGCTGTCTGGCTCTCAGTTCCACCTACAACCTGAGAAGGGATTTCTTTTGGAACAATCCCACGTGCTCCTAACAAGCCCCCAGACTGCAGGCTTCCTGCATAAGCCTCTCACTCCTGGGCTCTGACAAGCCCCCTCTTGACATCTACATGTGATACTTCACACTAGGTACCAGGAACTTGGATGTAATGGGGGACGGGTTACAAGGAGTAAACTCCCCAGGCACCTAAATAGAGAAGGATCTGTGAAGAGACAGGTCTGTTAACATCCTACGTCTGGTTCCCTTGCCCACCTCACCTCAGTTGTGTGCAGTGAATGGTGAACGTGTATGTGGATTGGGAGGAGAGCCCTGGATTCAAGGCCCAGGGGAACAGTTGGGGGGCCTGGCTAAAGCCTTTTGCAGCACTGGGGTGTCCAGTGCTAAGGTACAACAGCTCTGAACAAGCCCCCCAGGCAGGCAATGCCCAGAGGCAGCTCTGCAATAAGCAGGTGCAGAGACCACCTCCACCAACCCAGTAGTAAGACCCCCAGCTACTTACAGGTATTTTCAGGAAGGAAGGGACCCCACCTGCATCTTCACCCATCAAGGATATGAAACCAGAGTGGCTGCTGCCGGAACACTGAGGACACCCCTTACCCCTTAGCCTACACACCCTCTCATTTCTTCTGATGAATATGCCCTGTTTATTCAACTGTTAATTTATTTACATAATATATCCCATGTGGTTTCCAAAAAAGATTTGAGGTTGCATATGAATACTATCAATATTGAAATGGATTTTATAAAAATTAAAATTATATACTGGGAACAGAAAAGCAAATCACCCCCAAAATAATAACCCGGGGCTAAACTTTTGATCGTGATAGAATGTTAAATGTCACTCTGAGTTTACAAGGCGAAACAGAGAAAAGTAAAGCCCTACAAAATTGCTCTGATCACATCTAACTGTGTATCAATTATATTTTTATGTCTAGTTGACTTTAGGAGAAAGTCTGTAATAAAAGAACAAAACTATATAGCTCATGGCAATAGAGATCAAATCTGTGACCTCATTAACAGTGCTGGAACATTTTTACCTTTATATACTGATTGTATTTCTCTTTTTCCGAAAAGAATTTAACATAAAACTGAAGCTGTATACAACAAACAAATAAAATAGAACTACAAGACTGGGAATAGAGAAAATGGATAATGCAGATATGCTGAATATGAGTTAATGCTCACATCTTGCCGGCAGCAGCTATGTCTATGTCTTGCTCACCTAGTTTGATCTAACATTGTTCTGAGTACATTCTTGGCACCTGTTATGTGTGACTGTCTGAATGAGCAAATGAATACTGAGAGTCAAATTTGCCTTTGAGCTTCCTGGTAGCTAGAGCAAAAAGGGAAACAGCTACTCTACAGATATTTTTGCACCAGTATTAGAGTTGTGATTGTGGGTTTGTTTGTAACCTTCATCCTCATAGCTCTAGATCCCTGTGCCCAAGTGGGCAAACAAACAGTGAAACTTTCCACCCCAATCTTCAGCACAGTTTCTTGCACAAAATGAATATTTCCTGCATGAATACATTAACAAGACCATTAAAAAAGAAAGATTCTTTGATGCATCTAAAATATAGTCATTTCCACCTTTCTTATCCCGTAAATAATTTATCTACAATCCTTTTTGAACCTTAAAGAGTGGAGGGAAAATCTGTCAGGAGGTTATTGAAAATGAAGGCATTCCAGGCAGATGGCAGGGCTTGAGTGAAAGCACAAAGATCAAAAAGCCAAGGTGAGTTGGAAGATCTCTGTGAACACAGGGAAGTGAGGCAAGCCAGGAGGGCTGAATACCGGACCTTAGAATTTCTTACTCTGTCGGTAATAGAAAGCCTTTGAAAGTTTGGGACTGGCGGAGTAAAATACTTAGGCATGTGGTCTAAGATGACTAAATCTGGTAGCAGTGTGGCTGATAATTCAAAGGAAGAAGAAAAGGGAGGTAGACAGATAAACTTTACTACTCTAGTATAAGTAAGAAATCCAGGGCCTGGACCAGGGCAGGGGCAGCAGACATGAAATCAAGGGGGATGAATGTAAAAGACATCTCAGAAGCCAAGTCAGAAAAGCTCAGTGTCTGTTTAATTGTGAGGTGAGGAGGAAGGAAGGAGAAAAGGAATCGAAGAAGCTTGGGATAATGGTGAGACAGAAGTGCGAAATGCAGGAGGAAAAGCAGCTGGATGGGGTGCAACAAGAAGTTTGGTGACTTTTCAAAATGTTTTCACATTCATTATCTCATTGATTTCATATGTAAGTGGAGTAAGACCCACCCTAAACGTCAGCCTGAAAAATAACGCTGCCCCTGTTTGGAGCTGCCAAGTTTCAAGGACAAACCTTGGCCTCGGATCCTTGCTGCGACAGCAGGGCACCCACCTGCAGGTCCCGTACACATTCCAGGCAGCCCAGTGTCCTCACCAGGACTAAGCCACCCCGTCCTGGTTCTGGGCCAGCAGCAGCTCAAAGCCAGGTAGTGCAAACACCCCGGGCTGCCATGCTTGCCAGGAACGCGGATGGGTGTGCCCCAAAGTTCAGCCAGAGTCTCCCAGAACATCTGGGCAGGGTGGGGAGGGCGGAGCACAGCCATCAGAGTTTGGCGTTTCTTCAGCGTCTCATCTTTCTTCCCACTGGGTAGCGGGCTTCGGTTTCATCACTGACTCACTCCCAGGCACAGGAAAGTGGCTTCACCCCGGGGCTGCATCTTCTCCCCGGAGCCCCAGGGCAGATAGTATTTCTCACGCCCTGCGAAGGTAGGGCGTTAACAAGAGGGCTCTGCGTGCACCTGGCAGAGCCTCAGCTGATAGGGTTGGCAATCACATAAACAGAAGAAACACTGAAAAGTCATGAAAAGTCAGCCCTGGAAGGAAGGCTCCCCGGGCTCAGCGAGTCCCACCTCCCACCTCAAAGATGAGGGCACCTCCGGGCTATGGCTGCTGCCCAACGCCGTCATCACTGGTGTTCAGACATACACGTGGAGTCCTCTGACGCATACCCCATCCCAAGAAAAGTCTCAGTTTTTTTCTTCTCTGGCCCCAATCAACTTTTCTAGCATCATCTCTCCCTCTCCCCTGCTCTCTTCTCTCCTCTCCCACTCGACTCCATGCACTAACTCTCTGCTCCCACCAGAGCCTCAGACAGACATTGCCCGGACATCACCCCAGCACATCCCTGTGCTTGGGTGCAGGCTGTGTCCTCAGCCAGGAGCACCTCCGCCCAGCTTTCTTCTCTGGCCTGTTGAATAGCTACTTCTGATGCTCTCCGACAGGTAATTAGCACTTCCTCTGGGTCCCTTCACAGGCTGTTTCCCGTTTATCATATGACATGACCAGTTTTCCTTTAGATGCCTGCCTCCTTCACTGGAAACACACACATCTGTGTCCTATGGAGCTCTGTGTCCTCAGAGCCTGGCAGAGTCAGGCCCTGCTGACAGGTGGGGAGGAAGAATGGAAAAGGCAGATGCTGATGGGGTTCAAAAATCAGGGAATAAAAACAGATGCAGGGAGGCTGCCCTTCCACCCCCTTCCCACAGTTCTCCCCAACATCTATCAGATATTCAGTTTTTCTGTATCCTTCCAGAGTTGCTTTACGTAAGTACATCAAAGAAAACACAAATACAGATCCTTAACTCTGCCCTTTGTTACCTAAAAGGTAACACTGCTCGAAACTTTTTTTTCCACCAAGAAATCCTTTTAAACCCTTCAAAGCTCTTCATATTCATCCTGTCTCCATTTAAATCTTCAACTTGTAGGTTTCAATAGCCACGAAACAAAACCACACATTTAATGCAAGTTACAGTACAGGTGCAGTTTGCTTTTCAAAAGGATTGAGTTCCTGGTAAACCATATAAAAATCACATTGTCACCAAACCCATATTTTTGGTTAAGGGGTATATTGTTTAAAAATATCCAGGTGTGATTCTTCTTATCAATGAGGAAATTGAGTACTGTGGCACTCCTCAAACTATATTAGGTTCCGATTTGTTAACACCTCTATTTGTTAGAACCCAGAGACACATTTCAATGAGAACGAGGTTTAGTTAGGAAAAGGGTAAAATTTAGAGTCTCTCCCACGGACACCCCCTCAAACCTTTAAACAGGGGACCAAGAGATGGCTGGCCCCATGGCCCATGGGACCCCAGGAGCCGGATCCTGTTGGTACACAGCTACTTCCTAGAATTGCAAGGTAACACAGAAGCTGCTTCAGTGAGTTTAGCTCACAATGGCACCACCCAATGACTGACTTGTTAAAGACTGTAAACCAAGGGCCCATCAGCTCTAACCATGGGCCCAACCCAGCTCACTGCCTATTTCTGTAAGCCTTGCAAACTAAGAATGGTTTTTATATATTTAAATAATTTCATAAAATCAAAAGGAGAATAATATTTTGTGGCATGTGAAAATTATATGAAATTTAAATTTCGGTTTCCCTAATAAAATTGTATCAGAACACAATCTGCTCTCTCATTTGGTGACCGGCAATGGCTGCTCTCACAGTACGATGGTGGAAGTGAGTAGCTGAGACAGAGACAGTATAGTCGCAAGCCTACAGTATTTACTATCTGGCCCTTTAGAGAAAAAGCTTGCCAACCTCTGTTTTAAAAGATGCTCCAAGACCCAAAGCAGACATCTGTGTGAGATGGCCTTGTCTCTCTCAGTTTTGGGTGTCTACACCTGGACAAACAGGCCATTAGGTTCTTTGGGCAGTAGATCCAGATCTCAGTGATGAGACTTTTATTCCTCTTGAAGAAAGGCATCGTCACCATGAATCAGTGGTGAGCTCTCCTCTCATCTGCATCAGGGGATCAAATTGACCTTTCCCAGCTGGTCCTTCCTGGAGTTCAAAATGGGAAGGTGAAGTCGCCAGCCGACCACAGGTCACAACACCCTCCTGCAGAACCACAGGTTTCCACAAGAGGGCGGCCCTCTCCTGTCTGCAGTATTTCCAATGGCCTTCCCAGCTTTGGAGAGCAGCCCTCAGAGACCTCAATGCCTTGCCAGCTTCCACGGAACTTTCTCTGGGTTGATGGTCAAGAATGGGGCCGTCTTACAGTGCAGGAACCCACATAAGCCTCCTGGCCCCAGGCAGCCAGTCTGACATCTTAGTGGTTGATCATCAAACCTGTTAGTCTTGAAGTGTCAGCAATAAAAAAAGGAAATGAAAAAAAAAAAATTCTGGTTGAGTCCCTCTCCCATCTTGCCCACTCCTGACCCCCCTCTGCTATTCCAGTCAAGCACACTGTACCCGTTTTTAGGCTGTTCTCTCTCAGCTCTAAACTCAGCCTTGTCATGCTGGGTCCAGGACTCTGCGAACCACATTTCTGTTATCCAGATGCTTCCATGTTAGGCTCTGCTAGGTCAGGAGAGTAGAAGAAGGGATTCACCTTGTCCTAGAAGTTTGCTTCTTTGGGCTTCCTTACTCCTCCGTGTTGCTCTAAGGGACGCCCCAGCAATGCTTCCTCACCCTGGTAGTAATGATGCCTTCCCCTGAGAGCAGCAGAATCCACTTTGCATCTTCTCCACACCACAGAGCCAGCTACCTGTGTCCACTTCAGAGACACTCAAACCAGCTGGCCGCGCCCCATCCTCCAATGTCAGGGGCCTGGGTTCCCTAGGCCTCTCCTCCAAGGTTCTAATTTTTATAGTTCCAACTTCTTCCCTTTGTCCCCAGATCCCTATGGGTGGTAGAGCTTCTTGCAACTGCTACATATGTGATAACCTAGTGTTCTCTTCCTGCCTCTTCAGTGATGTAATTAGCAATGTGATGCCTAGTTAACTATTCTTTACATTAAATTCTCACTGTTCAAGTAACTGGGGTGGCTTCTGTGTCCTAACTGGCTCTGACTGATACATAACTCTTCTCAGGTCTAAAACTAACAAGACATTTAACTGTGATTATTGGATCACAGATGTTCCTAAGGCCCACCTGAAAAATTAAGTCTACAAATGCCTAATATGCACCTGCATGGGAAAGACACTGGGCCTGAAGCTGAGAAATGGGCACCACCAGGTGTCCGAGGTCTCATACTCTTGGGACCCTCCACACGGCCTGGGACCCTAGCTCTCTCTGCCCTTGTCCAGCAGGGCGGCTCTGTGACTGTGCGGGGGGGTGGGGGGGTGGGAAGAGTTAAAGAATGCAGGTTAGCTGGCCTTTGTCCCTCTTGCTCACACTCACCCAGCCCACCCAACCCCCCCATCCTGACAAAGGAACCCAGAAAAATAAAAGTACCCAGTGCCCCACAATGGCCTGGTGCGAGAGAGTCGAACTTTCGCTTTGAAATTGTTTCTGGTCTGGCAGAGAGCCCTAATTCTCAGACATGGTTCCTTCCAGGCAGCACCATAACTGAGGAAAGAGCCAGAAGCCACCTTGGGCAGGAGAGAAGGGGGCACAGAACTCCCTACCTGCTCAAACCTGACTAAACCTGTCTAGTGGTTAACACGTAAGAAAGACCAGACTACAAAGGAAGGAGGAGCTTAATGCCAGGAGCAGATTTTAGAGCTGATAGGATCTCAATTAAAAATTATTTTCCAGTGAAAAATAAAATTTGAAATAACAATGCCTGGCAGCAGATTTGGATCAGTGCGGGGGGAAGAGTGGGAAAAGGAGCCCGGCAGGGACTGAGCAGGAAAGGGAGGTCATGGTCGATGTGTCTCCACTTAAAACCCAGCCGGGCTCTTTGCAGATCAACTCCACCAGCGTAGTCAAACCCTCTCTTCAGGAGCCACTGAAAAGACAAACAGTGTCGCCAATGGCATTTAGAAAACAGAACCTCCTCGCTGGGAAGCACAGGCTCAACCAAAGTACTTTACTGGGTTCTTTTTAATGAAGTCTTGGCCCCTCCTTTCCCAGAATGCCTCCCATCCAGGTTCTAGCAGCACTGGACATTGCTGTGAACTAGAGCGCCCCCTGGTGGCAGATCGCTGCAAAGGCATGAGGGCCATCTTTCCAGCCTCCATGCCCACTGGAGCGCTCAGCTGCATTGAAGATGAAAGTTACTTTACCCAAATCTTTATGTTCTTTTCCCACATTCCTATGGAGTTAAGCAAATCTTAGCATCTTCGTCTCCCTCTTCTTTCTAATTTTTCTATCCAGCTTTTTCTCCATTTGGCCACTGCCTTGCTTGACCCACCTCAGTCCCCTTTTTGTTTGAAGGCTGAGTACTTAACCCAGCCAAGCCTTGGCTGCTCAAACTACCAAGAGTAGCTCTTGGGTCATTGATGGGAGGGGTTGTATTATTGCAGGTTTTAGAGGCCTGTACGAAGAAAATCAACCCTAGGGACTAGGGCACTGAAACTACATTGGGTAAATCATCCCAGGCCCACTCTTCAGCTGACCTCAGGCTCCAAGATCCTAGGACCGACCAGAGAAGCTAACTGGTCAACCACTCTCACCTCTTCTGAAGAGGTGTGTGCCTGGGTAAACACAACCCATCCCCAGCAGACTTAGGTATGGATCCCTGTTTCAAGAATTCACTTCATTTTCTAATGAACAATAAGAATACAACTTTCTTGCTTGAGACTCCTTCCCAAGAAATTTGGGGGGAGGCAAATATTTCTTGAGCACCTCTCTGATCTTCCTCTGCCCTCTTTTCTCCCTCTTCACTCTGGCTGTCCAATTAGAGGGCACAGGTGTGTGCGGTGGCCAGATCAGTGTGGGGTGGACACAGTCAGGGCTGAAAGGACAGGAATAACTGTAGGTACTTATCTCCCCCAGCTCTTATTCCAGTGTCAGCTAACAAAGAGATCTCTTGGAAACCTGAATATAACATAAATGCCTTCTCTTGAGACCATCCTACTTCCAGGATGGCAAATACGAGGCCTCCCTTCCATCCTACCCACCCACATACAGACACACAACTAAATGATCACAGCACTCAGCTGACATGCACTCGTTGCTCCACAGCGAGCTCCAGACAGCCACTTCAAATCAGCTGGATTTGACAAATGAGATAAAACCTTCTCGCTGATCTTGGCCTATTTTAAAACATAAATGTAAACATAAATGTGTGATTTATTGTCATCTGGAACATTCACTATTCCAAATCTGAGTTCCAAATCTGCTTAACTATGGCCTTGTAGATATCTCAAATCCCTCCCCATCCTTTTGAAAATATGGGTGTCTTAGTTTCTTCCATATGTTCTTGAACATAATCTCACCTCAGGGCCCTTGCACTCGCTTCCCTTCATGCCTGTCCCATTCTTACCCTGGAAATAAGGCAAAAGTGAATTACTGGAAAGTCCAGACTATTAAAATTGTTAATGAAATATACTTTTATTATTATTTTCAAATTCAGGGACACTCTCATTATTCAGCACTCAGACACTTAATCTCTCAATTCAATTTAATTCAATTCAACTGCCCAGAAAACCCACAAACCTAGAAGTAATCAAAGAGTCCTTCGGGCATCAGCAGCAATGAAAATATCCCCAAATAGCCAAAAGCAGGAAATTTGCTGAGATTTGGTTATCTTGTTAACCAAAAGAAAGGGGGGCTTCACTGACTGTCAATGCCTGTAAAGTGAAACTCTGCCAGCATCCAAATCAAGAAGAGCAGGAGGAAATAGATATCATAGTAATTATATACTAGTAACATCAAACAACATTGACAACTAATATTTATTGAGAACTTATTACATGACAGGCCCTACTCCAACTGCTTTACAGTTTACATAAGTAATCTATGTAACAACCAAATCAGATAGGTATTACTATTGTTCCCATTTTACAGATGAGGACACTGAGGCACAAAATACAGCAATTAAAGGGGAAAAAAAGAGAAAACAAAGGAACTGAATTTTAGATAGTTATGACTACAAAGGTTGAAATGACAATTTAGATTAGAAATACATTGTCAATCAAAGGAAATGACAACGGAGAACAGAGGTGGCCAAGAGGGGAAGAAAATTGAATACATCAACTACACAGAAAGCTCAGAGGAGGGGCATTCAGTGTCCGGCCCCCTCAGTAATTCTGAGGGCATTGCTATTCTGTTGGACAGGTCAGTAATGAGTCTCTAAGTCAGCCCTCTCCCATAAAACCTCCAGAGTGATTACTAAGGTGAGAGGGTACTCAATTTGTTTGAATTTTCATAAACCAATTATCCAGAATATTACTTGTCTAGAATTTCTCAGCGAGATGTGTTGACAACTCAAGTTATTGAGGAGCTGCTTTAAACGTTTGAATTGTTGTAACCAGCACATTTTATTTTATGCAAAGAATATCCTTAAAATGCCTTGAATGTTACTTGTTCTCAAGTAGTTTAAGCAATCTCCATAATTTTATTCTCGCCATTCACCTGTATTTCCTTTTCTTTTATCAGTGTGAAGGTGGATTTCACATGGGAACATTTCTGCATGATCACCAATTCTGAATGCAGGAGACTCTGGTTGTGTGTGTGTGTGTGTGTATTTCTCCTGCAAACCTGGGCTGTCCAGAATCCTCTGACAAAAGCTGATATCAGCTCTTGCAGGCAGGAACCACCCTCAAAAGTGAATTTCCCCATTGCTCGGGGAGAAAGCAGAGGCAGGGGGTGGGTGGTAATTTGGAGGTTTAGGGCGTGACAAGTGGACTTTTGCCACTCCTACATAAAATCTGTCAACGCTCAGCCTGGAATTGTAAGCAGGACAAGTGAAATTTTCTAGGTTGCCATGGTTCTTTCCAAGTTGTTCATACGGAGCTGATGGGATGCACAGGCTACAATTCCTGGGAAGTGTCCTAAACAATCCCTAAAAGAAACTCTTTTAGCCCTTACATCTGGTCCACCGCGTGTTGAACATTCTTGCCCAGGACTGCTTTTTTCCCTCCAGATTTCTTTGAGTAACTTGTGAAGCAACTCTCAGTTATTATTTCTATTCATAAATTAGTCTCAGTTCTTCCCTTAATTTATAGTGTGGCCCCAAAGTACCCTATGTAAGCCAAGCCTCTCACCCATACGTGTCACGAGTACTTCAATGTCAGGGCAGACCCCAAGCCTAAAATGTATCCATTTGCTCTTGGAGGACAAGGGTAAGAGCAAACCAGGTCTGCAGTAAGACAGGATCTCTAAGGGCTGCAGGGGCCCAGCTGGGCCTCGTCAGTTTCACAGCACACTGGCGTCTCCTCTCCAATCACAAGCCAGGACTTAGGATTGGTCCTCCCACCATCACCACCCCAGTGGAGCCAAATCAAGTCATGGATATTCAAAGTCTTGGTTGCCTCGTGGTGCCCATGTACACTGATGTTTCCAGGGGCTAATGTCCTCTTTTCAAACCCCCTTCCCCTTAAGGACTGGAACTTGGGGTGTCACCACCCCTTCCAGTAGCAGATGGCCTTTGCCCTCAAACCTGCTTGTCTCATCAGGAGGCCTAACAGAGACCAGAGAATCTAGCCCATTCTCCAGAGTGCTGCTGACTCAGCTGGGGACCCCCAAAGAATTCCAGCCTCCAAAACACAGAGCCAGATGAAGTCCTTTGTTCAGGCTTGGTTTAGAGATCACGCTGGTGACGTTTTGCAGCATTCCAACACTTTTGCATATGACTTCGGTTGACTAAGGTTAACAGTGGTTAAAGTTTGCGTTAGACGACTTAGGATGGATTTTTTTTCCCTTCCATTTACTTTTCTGTGAACACGAATTTTTCATGTGTACATATTACCTTCAGAAAGAAAAACAACTTTCCTTAGTAAAAAGAAATATACAGAGTTTAGATTTGCTATGAACTGATTCCCTGTGTGTTTTAAAGAGATGTTCAATGGTTTATTCCAAGTCTGTGTTATTTAAGAGTAGATATTTATATTTCATACATTGACCTATTTACTTGGAAGATCCGTGATTCAGCTCTGCTCATGTCCATCATCAGACTTGCTCCCCTCCACCCACCTGAGCGGGAGGGGCAGCACCATCTCTCCCTTTCCTGGCTGGCTGTCTGTCACCGGCAGGGCAAAGCACACAGGCCTCAGACTTGGCATGTTCTCTCCATAAAGCTCCCCATGGGAAATTCTGTAAGTTCATATTTTCCCTCATCCTGAGAGATGCACGAAGGCCAGACACAGTAGTTTCAGTTTTTCAGGTGAGAAAACCCAGCTACTGGGCGTGAAATCCCCTTGGATTTCCCAGTTCATGCAGTACTGACAGCAGGTTTCGTGTTCCCGTCTTTTAAGACAGATCCCCCTGGGCTGTGATCATCTGATAGGTTTCCCAAACTCCCTTTAGAGTCATCAAGGGTGGGCTCCATCAGCCGACAGGAGAGGGGCTGAAAACATATTTCATGAACGCTCACAAGTTAATCACCTTCCAAAATGAAATTACCCAAATGGATCACAAGATAAGCCTGACAACAATTACAGCTTGTTTCCTTTTGAGTCAATCACACTAGCAAACATCTCACCTTTGTTGTACTTACCTCATGTGGCTGGGATGTTGCAGCCATCCTGCGTGTTGAGAGAAGAAAGGAGAGGAGAGGGGACCGTTTGGGTAAAAGATCCTCTCATCCCACCCACCACCACAATGTGCCCCACCCCCACTGTATTCGCTGGTCACGCCTATCCACCCATTCAGTATGCAAATGATCTCTGGTGGGGCACTTTCTATGGCTCCCAGCTGGCTGCAAGGTTGCCTCATGCCAGCCCCTCCCTGCCCCCAAGCAGCCCACAGACTGCTGGAGTAGACTGCCAAGGAAAGCAGAGGTTTCAGAGCAGGGCAGTGGGTGCTTCCAGATAGACACAGGTGTGGTGGGAGCATAGGGTGATGCCTCCAAGTAAGACCCAGCCAGGTGTGCTTTCCAGTCATTCCAAAGTGGCATGGAATGACACCCTCAAAAAATTGTTCATGGAACCCTTGAAGCATGGCTTTGCCTCCTAGCATTTTGTGTTAAATCCCCTTTCTTGGTATTATATCTCCATTTTTCAACTGTCCTATATGTCTATTGAGTTCAATTTGATAAGCCCATTAAGCAAGACTTTCTAATTTTATGGGTTTTTATTGTGCTTTGAATGTGATTGCTTTTTAAAACATGAAATATTTTATTTGATCGGTCCATAATAGTGCATAAATAATCAATGGAAAACATCATCGTAAAAAGTTCTAAGACATGGGGGCATGCAAGCCCATCGTCAGGACAAGCCAGCAGAGCATTACAAGAATGGATAAGAAGAAAATCGCCCGTTACACCCCTCATATTACCTTTCAAGGTAGTGCTTGAGCACACTCCCACTTATAATGAATAATATTAGAAACGTACTTGTTTAATACAAATCACAGTACTCAGAGCGCTTACAAGAAGTCTTCCTGCATCTGAGTTTGACAGCAAACCTGTAAGTAGGCCGGGTTCTATCACTCACATTTTACAGATCAAGAAACTGAGGCTTGGGTGAGCTGTCGATCTGCCTTTGGTGGGCTGAGCCCCGCCCCTCCCCTCTGCTCAGGGCGGCTGGTGCTCAGTGGCCAGTGCAGGCAGCCCAGCTTCTCCCGCTGCGCTGGGCCCGGAACGCTGCAGGGAGGAGTCGCCCCGTGGAGGGCAGGCGCTGGCGAGACTCGGGGCTCCCCAGGGGCGCTCGGGCTCCGCCCTGCAGGCTCAGCCGCTCAGCCCTTAGCACGCGGCGTTAGATAATCTCCGGGGCAGCCAAGGCGCTTTTCCTGCCAAACCACAGGGAGGGATGAGGCCGATGGAGGGAGGGCGCTGGGAACTGTTTGTTGTTGCTTTTTCTGAATTAAAAGAAAACCAGGGAACAGAGCAAGAGAGGGAGCAAAGTTCACGGGAGAATCTGGCGAGTCACCTTGGGCAGACCCCTGGACCACTTCCAGAACTCTCTCTTGGAAAGGGTGAGGCTGCAGAGTGTGTGATGAGCGCTCAGTGAGTATTCCTTGTGGATGATGGATGACTGGCATGGAATCATTCCACACCACAAATTTGTTCCTCTGTACACCCAGGCAACCGAGAAGCCAAAAGAGGTGGGGGGATCGGGGTGCTGCCTAAACGGCACTTTCACTCTGCTGCTGGCACCGGAGCTTCTACAGCTCTGAGCCCCGCCCTCCCACATCCTCTTGGACTCTTCCTTCCCCCGCTCAGACCGACGGGTCCCTAGAAGCAGAGCTCAGAGTGAAATTTCCTCTCCATGTAGCTCTCACAAGTCCCAGTCCCAGCCCAACCTCCCCAGGCAGTGATCTGGGCAAGAGTCTTCTGGCTAGAACTAGCGAGGACAGCCTCTCTGCCTCCCTGCCTCCAGCCTCCTTCCCTCTGCTGCTCCCCTCCCCCCGCCAGCCAGGGCACAGCTGCCAGAATCGCGTTTCCCTTGCCTGATTTTGATCTTGTAACATCCCCACGTGGAAGATCGGATTCAGTCCCAGTGGCCTTATATGTCAAGTCTCAATCTTTAACCATGCATTCAGATCCTCCTCCACAGCTCCCCATCTTGCCTGCCCCACCTCGAGGCCCTCTCTCCAAACTCTTCCAATGCAGAACTGCTCCGATTATGCAAAACTTTATAGCCACTCCCTCCCCTGCCCCACCACTTAGTCATTTGGTCAGTATTTATTGTGCATCTACAAAGTGACAACACTGAACTATGGGCTGAAAATACAATAAAGAACAAGAAAAAAATCACCTCCGCCCTCACAGACTTGTAGGGTCAAGTGAGCAAGACAGTTAAGAAAGAAAATTTTCTTGGACTTCCCTGGTGGCGCAGTGGTTAAGAATCCGCCTGCCAATGCAGGGTACACGGGTTCGGGAAGATCCCACATACTGCGGAGCAGCTAAACCCACACACCACAACTACTGAGCCTGCGCCCTAGAGCCCGTGCGCTACAACTACTGAGCCTGTGTGCCACAACTACTGAAGCTTGCGCCCTAGAGCCCTGTGCTCCACAATAAGAGAAGCCACCGCAATGAGAAGCCTGCACAACAAAGAATAGCCCCCGCTCGCTGCAACTAGAGTAAGCCCGTGTGCACCAATGAAGACCCAACGCAGCCGAAATATATATATATATAAAAGTCACTACAGAGTTTAAAAAAAAAAAAGAAATTTTCTTGCTCCCAATTGCTACTGAAACGACATAGCTCATATTTAAACCTGAGCACAGCTATGTAAAATAAACCATTAAACAGACATGCACAGATGAATGACTGAAAGGAAATACACAAATATAGTTGTCCCTGGACAGCTAAGTATCCAGATTAGGGTAACTATCTCCTTCCTCTGCTTTTAGGTAGTTTCCAAAATTTTAATACTGATCACATATTCATTTTATAATAAAGAAACAAACTGGGCTTCCCTGGTGGCGCAGTGGTTGAGAATCTGCCTGCCAATGCAGGGCACACGGGTTCGAGCCCTGGTCTGGGAAGATCCCACATGCCGCGGAGCAACTAGGCCCGTGAGCCACAACTACTGAGCCTGCGCGTCTGGAGCCTGTGCTCCGCGATAAGAGAGGCCGCGATAGTGAGAGGCCCGCGCACCGCGATGAAGAGTGGCCCCCGCTTGCCACAACTAGAGAAAGCCCTCACACAGAAACGAAGACCCAACACAGCCATAAATAAATAAAATAAATAAATAAATAAATAAAGCATGACACAAATTAAGCAATGTGAATACCATCAAGCTTTAAAAAAAAAAAGTTTTGTGATAACAGTTATCAAAAAGTAAAAAAAAAGGTAAAAAATTACCTTTTTCTGTCATTTCTTTTAAGAAAGTTTTGCAACTACAGAAAGCATAAATAAGAAAATAAAAATCATCCACAATTCCAATATTAACATATAATAAATATCATTTTATTTTATTATGATCTAATCACTGTTCTGTTTTTTCCAAAAATTAGCCTCACATTGTGCACAATGTCCCATAACCTAGTTTTTACTTAGCATAACATATTATACATTGTTTTCCATGACATCGAAGTGTTCCACAACGTCGTTTTTCACGTCTTTATAATATATGACATACAAACCGTAACTGGTTTAATCAATCCTTATACATAAATCATGGTGTTTGTCCCTAAAAAGGGAGAAAATTGTGGAGGTTGGAAATAGGCTTTTGGATCACTCAGATGTGGATTCAAATCCTGGCTTTACCACTTGTTCACTATAACTTTAGGCAAATTAACTAACTTTTCATAGATGTCATTCTTCTCACACACAGCATGGTGATAATAGTATCTTCCATATAAGGTTATTGTGAGAACAAAATAAAAATTATTATTTAAATAAAGAATAAATTATAATAAAATAATTGCTTTGATCATAACTGCACCTAGGTAGTTGTTAACTCTGATTATTTCCTTGGAATACATTCCTAGAAGTAGAACTTTCCGGTGAAGTGGTTTGACCATTTTGAAGTTTTTTGAGGCTACTGCTAAGTTGCACTTCTTTAAAAAAGCGTATAAATTTCATTTAAAGGAACGAGGCACGGAGAAATTTTTAAAAATTGAACTTGCCTTGAGCCCTGTGCGCCAGTGCTGTCACAGGCGCATTCAGGAACAGGGACAGAAGTGAACCCTCCCAACCTTTCAAATGTTATCATCTGGCTGCTCCCCAGCCTTCTCTCCACAAGCTCCCTCCCTCTCCTAAAAGTTTCCTCCTCCATGGAGTATTCCTAGACAGATCCTCTACGGCTTCCTCCAGGGAACCCCTCTTTTAAGACCCTTCTCTACTGAACACTTTGCTTCTTCACCGTGTGTTGCTTGAGATTTTTGCAATCTCTGCCACGTGCTCCCACAGTCTCCTCCATCAGACTGTAAACTTCTGAGGCCCAAGACCAAAACTAAGCTAGGGAAATGAACTCGCTTTGAGCTCTTTGGTTAACCATTTGCTGTTTTGGAAGAGAATAAATTGTCCCCAAGTCAAAAGTATTCAAGAAGATCTGAATACACGAAAATGCCGTACTTAAAGATGCTACTTCACAGGTAGAAAATGGGGGCTGCAGCAGGGGCTGGGCCCTTCCAGAGGTCACACATAAGCCATAGAGACCCCTCTATCGACATTCCCAGTCACTCTGCATTCCTCCTACCATGGGGCCACCTCCCACCAGTTTGCATGCTTTATAGCTCAGCCTGAGCCCTGTGTTATCCACCGCGCTATCTCAATTTGAAAAATCTTGCCCTTGACTCTTGCTTTCATGCAGCCTGCTGCCCTGCTATCTGTCCAGATCATTTCTCCCCTTGGACACCACACTCCCACCCACCACCCTTCCTTGAACTGGGGGAGATAACAGAATCTGTGCCCACCCCGGCATTCCTGCGCATCCCAGACATGAAAGCAGTTGTGAAGCACGCGGAATCCTCCCCGATTTATTTCTTTTTACCTTACATCCCTTCCACTTTGATGTCAGGAGAATATCTGAGAGAAAAGAATCTAACCTGACCTACTACCCCGGAAAGCCAAGATAAACAATTACCAGGCCGCCGATGCAGCGCAGTCAGCAGTTGGGGGGCGAGGATGCACTGGACAAGGATGGGTCTGTTTTCTGAATTCCCGAACCACCTCAGGGCTGACCAGCAAGACCTTTGCCTGGAAGCTCCCAGAGCTCCCCACTTACTGCGGTCCAGGGTCCTACAATCCATCCAAAGAGGGAGAGGCTCCTCTTTCCCTCAGATCCTCAAGCTCTTAGCAGGGCTCAGTAGGAGCCCTGGAAACGTCCCAGAAGTAAAGTAGATTTAAAAACACTGAGAATCGTATGGCTGGGTGGTGGGGTGGGGTGGGTAGAAGTGAGGAGGGTGGGAAGGGGATCTGCCCTCCTCCCACACCAGCCACTGAGTCATGCTAAATAAAATGCCTCCGGGAGACACTGAGGGTCTTCATGGAGCTCCACTCTCTCCTGCCGGAACCCCAGGGCCTGCCATGACCAGAATCTCCCCAGTTGCTTATGGCAACCGTGCCCCTTTGTACAGCAGAGTGGTATTGGATGATGAAGGTCTGTGTGGGCTTTGAAAAGGGCTCTATTTTGGTGCATCAGAATTTGAGCCTCACCATAGACAACAGGCTCTCCTCAATGTGGCCCTTCATCCCCTCCTTCTCCTCCTCTTGTTCACCAGGTCACTGAGTCACAGTTACCTTCTTGCTGCTCTTCAAACAAGCCAAGCTACTTCCTGCCTCAGGGCCTTGATACTTGCTGTCACCCCTGTCTGTATGGCATGTACAATTTAGTGCCCCAAGAATGTGCCAACCTGCACAAAATATGATGGCTTATAACCTGCCCTGCCTGTGACCACTGCTACTTATACACACACTCACACACTTACACACACACATCCTCTGAAAGGAATACTCTGTCATATCTTAGCATTCCTGGCACCTTCTCTTCATTCACCTCTCTGATCAGTCATCTCCTCTTCAGGAGGTCTTTCCTAGCCACTCTGTCTAAATAGCACTGCCCTTCCCCAACACAGGTCACGCTCTCTTCCCTTACCTTGCACTATTGTCTTCCTCATGGACTCTACATAAAATAGAATTCTTTACCTATGGGTCTCCTTGTTTGTTTTTCTATTCTTTTCTCAGAATGTAAACTCCATGAGAGCAGAGAATTGTTTCACTCATTGGCACATCCTGAAATCTAGATCAAAAGCTGACTTATAGCAGGAGCAGAATATAATATGCATATATAATCAGTCACTAAAAGAACTTCCAGGTATGTTTGTGATTCCTAGGGAAGAATCTTATGTATGCTGGGAGAGTCTCGGTTGCTGAATCTCTCCCCTCTTCCCCCTGAGCTTTTTGATTTTATTTTAATTCATCAGTGTTTCAGTGGACCTGCTGTCAGAGCAGCTTCTGCAGAGCTGGGACCCCCCCCAAAATCCAGGGCTCCCCCAGTGAGAATGATGATGATTCTTCTGGAGGAGGCTGGCTGTAAGAGGAAGTCTTTGCAAATGACTGCTCAGGGACCCATAATGTAAACTTACACCCCAAGTCAAAAGCATGTATTGAAAAATGATATATCTTTTGTTAAGTCATACCTCAAATTCCATTGTTTACAGAGGAAGGACTATTACTGACAAGCATAAGCCATTTAGAAATATGACAGGAGTTATGAACCCTGCAAGAAGGAACAATCCTTGAACTGGAAGGCTTGACAGTGGAATTTCATTCCATTTGCTCAGACATTTTGGTAATGCATTGGAAATGTTTCTCTTTGGCATTTGACTGGTGGAGAAGCAAATGACTCGGAAGGGAGAGGAGTTCGTGCAACAGAAAACTGCCCATCGACAGCTGCGTGATGCTAGGAATGAGATTCAGCCTCTGAAGAGAGTCCAGGAGGCTGGGCTCTAGTCTCAGTGTGGTCATGTCCCTTTCTGCTACCTGGACAATAATAAGTCCTTCCATACAAGGGTGGGCATTACTAGTGCTCCTCAAGGTTTCAGATTCTTCTCTTCTGATCACATGTCCCTCAACGTTAGACGTGTTTTTGCAGCTGACTTTGGCCAATGAAATGTGAATGGAATGATGTATGTTAATTCTAGGGGAGAACTTTTGAGAGCCGACGTGTGATTCTCTGTGTTTTGTTTCCCTGCCACTGTGAACCCCAAAGCCTGATGTTGAGCTGGTTGTGGAGACCCTGCCAGTTTGGGTCTCAGAGTGCCTACCATCAACAGAGTCCCACCGTCTACCACCCCTTCCTTGAGCTGGTAGTGTGTGAGAGAAACAAAGCCTTGTCTTATGCACTGAGATTTTGAGGTTTGTTGTAGCAGCAAACCTAGCCTATCCTGACCAATATCGTATACCTAATAAGCCAGATGTTTCCACCTACGTTAATTCCTGTGATGGCACCGTAACCCTCTGAGCCTCATTTGACACTTGAGGAAACTGAAGCTCAGCAAGGCCGGGATTCAAAGCTCAGATTCAGGAACTGATTCCAAAGCTGATTCCCTCTCCACGATACTATGACGTCTCCTACTCTGGAAGAGAGTCAACTTTTATATTTCTCCAGACCCCATGGGGTCCTCAGCCCTTGTTCTGAAACGATGACTTAGAGTTTGATTTGTTGTGGTCTGTGGCCTCATGGACTTTATGATTTAATGAGGGAATCAGAGAGACAAGTAAACACATTTTTTTTCCTAAAAAGCAGGTTAAAGAGCAGGCATAGCATGAACCCATAGAAAAGCACTGCTATGCAGCTGAGTGGGGTTGGGGGGTTGGTCGGGGGGGACCCTGGGGGTGCAGTGCGGGTGGGCGTGCAGGCTTCAGCCAGGGCAGCCTGAGGGTCACGGGTGATGTAAGACTGGCCTGGGTGCTGGAAGTCTTGGGCTCCAGGCCTGGCCCCTCCAGTCTTGGTGAGTCACCTTTCTGGGCCCATTGCCCAGAAGTGGAAGAAGCATCTTGGATTTGAACGTGGCCTACACATGAGCATCACCTGGGGAGCTTTAAACAGACAAATATCCAGCCACCCTCAGAGATGATGATTCAGTGGCTCGGGCAGCACACAGGACTACATAGTTTTCAAAGGCTTTTTTTTTTTTTTTTAAAGGACTTGATACATGGGCAGATTTGGGTATCATCGGACGAGATCACACCAGGACACCTTTCTGTTATTTCAGAAAGGCCACTGGACTAACACTGCTGGGGTCTGTTTTTGGTCAAGTGTGTTCCAGCCATTTCCAGAGTCCACCTCAGACCTCTGGGAGAAACAGGTCCATCAGAACTCTGGGGGCCACGCAAAGTCAGAGGCTCCAGAGGGGCAGTGGGGTTCCTAGGGGCTCCAAACCCACTTCTCAAGCGATACCATTGTGAATAAGGCCTGCTTTTCTGGGTACAAAGAACTGGTGGGGCTAGGAAGATTAGTAAGCAGAAGGCTTCCTGGGGACAGCACCTAAACATGCACGGGAGGTGATGCTTCTGGACCAGAGAGATTTCATCATGAAGATGGTCCTTGCGCTCCTGCCTTGGACATCGCTCTCACTCTCAAGTCCCATCTTCCAGGCCATGTTTTCCTGACCCACACAGAACTAGCAGCCGACCTCCAAGCTTCCTCAGATCTGGCTCTCGATAGAGCCCTACTCCAGGGCCTCCTTGCGTTTACAACTGTCCTCCTGACACGCGGGGCATTAGCTGTGGGCTTCGTTGGAGGAGAAACCACAGCAGTGCCAGAGAGCCAGCGGAGATGACTTCCAGTTCCCCGCAGCCTCTTGGCAGAGCTCAGGGTGGCCTCTTGGCTGACATGCCGCAGCCAAGCTGCTGGGTACTTGCCTGGTCCTAGTGCCAGACCCCACAGTGGCGGGCAGAGTGTGTGGCTGCTTTGATGTGTGAGTATATTCTGGTTCCTAGGAGTCTAGTAGGATCATGCTGCAAATTAGCCGTCCAACTAAGGCAACCAAAGGCTAACACCTACTTCATCATCAACACAGGCGGTGCTGCATAATATAACAGAGGAAAAGCCTCACCTGGCTCCACATCCCTCCCTGTGGCTCCTGAGCCACACCACGAGCATCCAGGGTGGTATCAGCAGTGTGGTCTTTCTCTCCAAAGCCAGTCTCTCTTGCCTGAAGGTACTTAGGGCATCCATCGGCTGCCTTTGCTGCCCTTGTTGGCATAGCAACCTCATGCAACCTCCATCTCCTCCATGCTACACAGTGCCAGGGAGGTTCATGTTTTGGACACAGTCCTCGTGCCACAAGCCACACCTATATCTTGGCCACTGCCTCTGTGGTGTGACTTGAGAAGTGTTGATGAAGCCCGAGATC
Organism: Eubalaena glacialis; assembly: GCF_028564815.1. NCBI lineage: Eukaryota > Metazoa > Chordata > Mammalia > Artiodactyla > Balaenidae > Eubalaena > Eubalaena glacialis. The sequence goes on along the minus strand of NC_083718.1, from coordinate 72,543,818 downwards.
CCAAATAACTCAGTTATCTGCCCATCAGGGTACCAAAACCTGACTTCATCACCCACTTAATTAGTTTCTACATCTTGCCAACCTCCAAAAAGAATTTGAAGAGACGTACCATAAATGACATTTTTACCCATCAAACTATTAAGAGAAAGGAAGGAGGCCAAGGGACAGGTATTGAAGAAGGCTGGGGTGAAGGGGAGAGATAAGAAGAGTGATTGTACCAGAAGACCAAACGGAAGGTGTTCCCACAGTTGACCGTAAGCATCCTGATGGCCAACATAAAAAATAGGAATAAGGGTACATTACAATGTCCTTAGTTTTCTATAAGAGAAAATATAAGAGATGGTGTGGAAAGGCAAGCATTTCCTAGCTCTGAAATGATGAGAACATTTTATTTTCAAGATCTTTGTATAAATATCACTGAACGATGAAATAGTATCTCCCAAATTAGTTTCACCAAAAGGGACCTGTCTAGAAAGAACAATGATAAATTGTCATTTTGTGGTGATATTTCTATAAGAAGCTAGAGTACTATATATATATTTTTTCAATTTTATTTTATTTTTTTACATCTTTATTGGAGTATAATTGCTTTACAATGCTGTGTTAGTTTCTGCTGTATAACAAAGTGAATCAGCTATATGTATACATATATCCCCATATCCCCTCCCTCTTGCATCTCCCTCCCACTCTCCCTATTCCACCCCTCTAGGTGGTCACAAAGCACAGAGCTCATCTCCCTGTACTATGCAGCTGCTTCCCACTAGCTATCTATTTTACATTTGGTAGTGTATATATGTCAATGCTACTCTCTCACTTCGTCCCAGCTTACGCTTCCCCCTCCCCATGTCCTCAAGTCCATTCTCTACGTCTGTGTCTTTATTCCTGTTCTGCCCCTAGGTTCATCAGAACCATTTTTTTTTTTTTTTTTTAGATTCCATATGTAGAGTAATATATTTTAAGATTATAGTTTGCAGTGATTGGGCTGGGTATTTGTTATTATGGATATATATTTATGGCTTCTATGGGGCCTGAAATGGCTTCTAGGGGGTCAAACCGAGGATGGCAATCTGGGTTTCAAATTGCACGAACCCTCAAAAGCAGGAAGATGCAAGTAGGTAAAGTATACGAGAGAATAGATGAGGATGGTTGAGGGATGAGAGTTCAAGAACCAGGTTCTACCTTCCTACACTGTTGGTGGGAATGTAAGTTGGTGCAGCCACTGTGGAAAACAGTGTGGAGGGTCCTCAGAAAACTAAGTATAGAATTACCATATGATCTATCAATCCCACTCCTGGGCATATATCTGGAGAAAACCATACTTTCAAAAGATACATGCACCCCAGTGTTCATTGCAGCACTATTTACAATAGCCAAGACATGGAAGCAACCTAAATGTCCGTCAACAGATGAATGAATAAAGAAGATGTAGTACATATATACAATGGAATACTACTCAGCCATGAAAAAGAATGAAATAATGCCATTTGCAGCAACATGGATGCAACTAGAGATTATCATAATAAGTGAAGTAAGTCACAGAGAGAAAGACAAATACCATATGATATCACTTATATGTGGAATCTAAAGTATGACACAAATGAACCTATCTATGAAACAGAAACAGAATCACGGACATAGAGAACAGACTTGTTGTTACCAAGGGGGAGGGGGTGGGGGTAGAGAGAGAGTGGGAGTTTGGGGTCAGCAGATGCAAACTAGTATACATGGAATGGATAAACAACAAGGTCCAACTGTATAGCACAGGGAACTATACTCAATCTCCTGTGATAAACCATAATGGAAAAGAATATATTAAAAAAAGAATGTATAACTGAATCACTTTGCTATACAGAAGTAATTAACACAACATTGTAAATCAACTACACTTCAATAAAAAAAAAAAAAAGAGCCAGGTCCCACTCCAATCAGGGACACACCATTTTGTTCTTCTTGAGAAAAATTGCTAGCACACAAGCACATACAGAGCCACACCCACAGCCGCCCTGGTTCCCACTGTAGCATCTGACTCACTCAGCTTCCCCTTTGGGCTTCCTTGGCTGTATATGCTCTTTCTTCACCTCCTTCACTGGTTATTTCTCCTCAAAGGTGCATATTCCCCAAAGTTCTGTCCTGAGCCTCTGTTCTCATCCTGGGGGAGACCTTAAACTACCGTGTCCTGTCTTCTTCCTGGGGTACCAGGATGCCCCATCGGCATCTCAAACCCACCATCATCTCACTGCAATCCTTGTCCTGCCCCGCATGCCCCGTGATGGTCAAAACCACCACCGCCAGTGGCTCAGGCTTGGAATCTCAACGTCACCTTATAGCTTCTATCCAGTTAACCGCCCTCACCTGCCAATTCTGCCTCTAATTGCTTTTCCTATTCTCTCCCTTTTCTTGCCAACATCCTACTGCAGGTCCTTAGGTCCTCTGATGGGATCCCAAATGACCTTCCTGCCCCTGCTCTCTCCTCTTCCAACTAATCCTACGTGGTTCTGCCTAGATGATCTCCCCAAGTCACAACTCTCAGGCTGCCACCCCTAAATTAAAAACCAAAACAGAATTCCCAGTTGCTCCTGTTGTAGGGTAGGTCCTCTTGAAACAGCTTTAAATGGGAGAACTGCATGCAGAAGGTTTACTGGGGAGTCCTCTTAGGAGACAGACCTGTAAGTAAGTGAGGGCGGGATGGGCCGGAGGCTGGGGAGTGGGGAAGCTGGACCACATGCGATGGTAACAGAGGTCTCTGCTGATCTGATGCGGCATTCTGGATCTGGGATGGCTCTGCAGAGTGGTCCCAAATTAAGACAAGGGTTCAGACGTCAGCCAGTTACTGGTCACAGTCTGCCATCTGGAAGGGGCCATAACTCTGGGCAAGGCGGCCCCCTACAGTGCAGGGAGAGATGCAGCCCTGAGACATCCGTGCCTGATATTCCCAGCATCGGGGAGATGGCTGTGTGGACCCTGAGGAAGGCTCTAGGCAGGGAACCCCTTTTCCACTCCATTCCCTCAGCCTGGTACGCATGCACGCCTCCCACTCACCCATAAGACCCACTCCTTCCTTTTTTTTCTTTCTCTTAATTGTGGTAAAACTTGTATCACATAAAATGTGCTGTTGCACCCTTTTAAAAATAGACTTTATCTTTTAGAGCAATTTTAGGTTCAAAACAAAACTGAGCAGAAGGTACCAAGATATCCCATATACCCCCTGCCCAGCACATGCACAGCCTCCCTCATTATCAACGTCCTCGACTGAAGTGGTATATTTGCTACAGCTGATAAACCTGCACCCACACAGCATTATATGTCCATTATGTGTCCCAGAGTCCACAGTTTACATTAGGGTTCACTCTTGGTGTTGACAAATGTATGTACATTGTAACCATTTTTAAGTGTACAATTCAGTGGCATTAATTATATTCACAATATTGTGCAACCATCACCACTATCTATTTCCAAAATGTTATCACCCCAAACAGAAACTCTATGATAATTAAGGAATCCCCCATTCCCCAATTCCCCCAGCCCTGTAATCTCTAATCTTTCTGTCTTGATGGATTTGCCTATTCTAGAGATTTCATATCTGTAGAAACATACAATATTTTTCCTTTTGTGTCTGGTTTCTTTCACTTAGCACAATATTTTCAAGGTTCATCATGTTTTAGTATGTATCAGAGCTTCATTCCTTCTTATAGCTAAATAATACTCCTTTTTATGGATATACCGTGTTTTGTTTACTCATTTATTTGTTAATGGACACTTTAGTTGTTTCTACCTTTTGGCTATTGTGAATAATGCTGCAATGTACACTGGCATACAAATATTTGTTTGAGTCGCTGTTTTCAAATTCTTGGGGGTGTACACAGTCATTCCTTAATATCCGAGGCGGGTTGGTTCCAGGACCCCTCGCAGATATCAAAATACAAGATGCTCAAGTCCCTTATATAAAATGGTATCGTATTTGCATAAAACCCATGCACATCGTCCCATGTACTTTAAATCATCTCTAGATTACCTATAATACCTAATATAAATGTTATGTAAATAGTTGCTGGCATGTGACAAATTCAAGTTTTCTTTTTTGGAACTTTCTGGAATTTTTTTTCAGTATTTTCAATGCACCGTTGCTAGAATCTGTGGATGTGGAACCCACAGATATGGAGGGTGGACCGCGCTAAGACATAGAATTGCCCACTCTTCCCTTTCACACACCTAGGTTTACACTGAACAAACCACCTACCAGTCCTTGAACATGACTCGTGATTTCCTGTTCCCAGAGCCCCGTATATACTCATCTCTCCACCTAGAACACCTTTCTTCTCTCCTCCACATCACGAAGTCCTCTCCATCCATGTTTGGTAGAAAAATCCACCCCCACCCCCCCTACCCCCCGCCAAAGATATAGTCATTTCCTAATCCCCAGAACCTTGAATATTACCTTATATGGCAGAAGAAGTGATTAATAATAATCCTGAGAGAAGCACTTTATCCTGGATTGTCTGGGTGGGCCCTGAATGCAATTACATGTATCCTTGCAAGAGGGAGGCAGAGAAATATTGGACAGACACGCACAGAGGAGAAGATGATGTAAAGACAGAGGCAGAGATCAGAGAGATGCAGCCACAAGCCAGGAAATGTCAAGGGTTGCCAGGCATCCACAAGCAGCTAGAAGAGCGATGAGTGGGGTCTCCCGGAGCCTTTGGAGAAAGCACAGCCCTGTCAACACCTTGATTTGGGTCTTCTGGCCTCCAGAACTGCAAGAAAATTAATTTCTATTGTTTTAAGCTCCAAGTTTGTAGTAATTTGTATGGCAGATCCAGGAACTATGATATCATCTTTCAAATCCTTCTCAGACCTCACCTTCTCCATGAAGCCTGCTCTGATTACCTCTGCTGGAAACTGCAGCTCCCTTTTCTGAGCCCTTTTACTCTTTGCCTGTACCTCTTTATGAGACTTGTCATAATCTGTTTCGTAACATGCTTATAAATGTGGATGTCTGGATTTTAAAATCTCTAAGAGCAGGCACCAAGCCTCTACACCAAAGTGTTCAATTTAAATTCACACATTAATTACTTAGCATGAGCCAGGCTCTGTTCCAGAGACTTAAGCCCTCCATTTGGAGCACATATGTTTTTCCAATTTTTTTATTTTATAAATAATTCATTCATTTAATCAATAAATATATATTTAACACTTACTCTGTGCCAGACACTGTTTGGGGTTCTGGGGGTACAAAGGTAAATAAAATAGATGCTCCTGGTCCTTGACATCCCCCAAATAGTTTTCATGTCTTCATGAGGGAGACAGAAAATAAACAAATATGTATACATTTGTAAGTATTTAATGACAAGAAATGACAAATGTCTTGGAGAATTTCAGAAGTGATATATAAATACATGCTCATTGTGAAAAGAAGTAGAGAAGATGATTATAAAGTAAAAGTACACTTTAGTACCACCTCTAATTCCACTCTGCTCCCAGAAGTAACTATCATTAGTAATGTACATCCTTTCTGTTTCCATGCATTTATATATACCATATAAACCCATATACAGTTATTTTTTCATAAATAGAATAGTACTTTATGCATCACCCTGTTACTTGGCATAGAATTTCACATAGAGTAAACGTCTGTTCTACATATAGTGGCTGTTTGATGAGTATTAAATTTCTTAAACTTCTCCAAAGGCCCCCCTAATGCTGAGCATCAGGGCTAGGTCCTTCTGGCCCCTCTGTTAATGGGCATGTGCTCTGGCGAGCCCCTTGGGTACAAAGAAGGGGTGTGAAGAAGGCAACAGTCAGCTGCCTGGGAGAGGTTTGGGTGGCTCCTCCTGAAAGGGCACCCGGACTTCAATGTGTAGAGTCTTTTCTGCCCCCCCCCAAACTCCGCCCTGGCTCCAGCACTCCATCACTCTATACTCCCTGGAGATGCAGAAGACTCTGTGTTGAAGATTTGGGACAGCCCCAGACCAGCGCTTAACCCTGGTCTGAGAAGTGTCATTTATTCCCTCAACAGACATTTGCACAGTAGGTTATATATGGGGTTGGCCAAAAAGTTTCTTTGGGTTTTTCCATAAGATGTTACAGAAAAACCCAAACGAACTTTTTGGCCAACCCAGTACTAACAGTGTGCCAGGCTCTGGTCATGTCTGCTTACAGGATATTCCTAAGAACGGAGCAGAGTGGGATACGAGACAGATAAAGATCCAGAAGTCTGCATCCTACTTGTCACATGGTTTCATCTGCCCTGGACAGACTCAGACAGAAAACAGTGGCTGTGACGTCTGCAGCTGCTACAAATGATACACTCCTACATGGGTGGAAAACGCAAGCCAGCCCTGCTCCACGCTGTGGGAAATTTCCCTATTTCCACCGAAGCCTCTTGTTCTCTCTTCTACTGCATCCTGCGGCGCTGCCTAAATGATTACATTCTGCGTGTGCCTGTGTATGTGTGAGTGAGTGCATGTGCACAGCCTCTCCACGGGCTCCATGCTGTGGCACCCATGATAAGGTGGAAAGGCCCTGAAGAATCATTGAGTTGGAAGGGACACCCCAAAAAGCATTCCTCTGCCTCCAGGAAGACTGTGTCTAGGTCATGGACAATAGCTGGGTGTTTTCCAGTTTTTAAAGCTCTTTGAGGAAATGGAAACATGCCTGATCCCATCCTGGACCAAATTTCAACATACATTTTTGCAGACAAATCAACATCCTAGTGTGTCACCTGACTTTCTACTAAACCCCGCCACCTCCCTGCACTGACCATGTGCCCCCAATAGAAGATTTTGCCTTCTCGTCATTACTGAAAAATTTTCAACTTTGCTTCCAGCTCATTCCTCATATAGGACTAATTTACTTTAGACATTTGACAATTCAATTTTGAAAGGAGAACTACAAGTCATTTTAAAAATATATAGGAAATATTTGTTCATTTTTGTTCAACTTTCATCTTTGCACATTTCCACATTTTTTCTTTTTCTTTTTTTCGTATGTGAATTGGTGCTCTGCAACCCAACTGATGCGCTCCTGAGTCAGCGTCCCTGTTTCTAATTACTGAACATCTAGAAGCAGTTCCAGACAACTGCTCGGCATTACGTTCCCACCACCAAAACCTGAGGGACAGAATTCTTGGTTACAAAATGCCGGAGTTAAGGGTTGAAAGACAACATCCATTATAACCTTCTGTTTTCACTCACTCATAATTGTCCCCAAATTGTCCTTTTGCTCCAAATCATTCTATGCTCTGTTTCCACCCCAGGGATGAAATTGCTTGGAAAGTCTGAACAAAAGTGGTGTAGCCAGTTTGGAACCAGGCAGCTTGGGGGGAGAATATTTTTCTTCAGCTTTAAAACAAAGTGTGTCTCCGGCCATGGACAACCCCCAAACAGCTGTCCCCTTATAACATCGGCTCTCCCACGTGGGTGGTCAGCTTTTTCCAAGGGAGGAAGTGTCTGTGAGTGGAGCGGAAATCCAGAATTTCAAGACAGAAATCATAGGCAATGAAAGTATGGATTTGTGCTTTCTGTTCTACAATTTGGCAATGGTGGGGGGCGGGGAAGGGCTTATGTTGTATTATCTGCAGAATGCAGGCAGTCCTCTTTCCCTGGGATTAGTTGTCTTATTTCAACAGTGTCTACATAGCGGTGAATGGTATGTGATTTAAGTGAAGGCGTTCCTGAGTTTGAGTTTAGGTTCCATCCCTTACTAGCTATGTGACCTTGAGTTAGTAATATAGCTTCCCTAAGCTTTTCTATCCTTATCATTAAAATGAGGCTCATGGTGGTACCCACCTCACAGAAGGGCATGGAGGATAGAGTGAGGTCATGTATATAAAACCCTGAGCCCAGTGTCTGGCATGCCGTGTGTGTGCAGCATAGGTGCCTGGGAGTACAGCAGAGGCAGTCACAGAGAAATAACATAGGTGACTGCAGCTTGCATTTGCCAGTTTTGTTGACATCTTGCTTTTTTGGCCTCTCAGCATCCATTCCCACCTCTTCTGGTGACCATACCTCAGTTTTCATTTCAGTTTAGGAAACCACCCCTATATATTCTCAGCCCCTGTGATTCAGGTGTCGCTGTTCCTACCGCCCTCCCCATGTGTTGTTCTGGAACTCGATCTCAACCAATTAGAGGTTGTGAACGCCTGCTCCAGGATTTCTGCTGGAATAGGGGAAGAGAGAAATACTCTTCTCTTTCTGCCAGGGTCGCTGGTCTGCCAGGATGCCCACTTAGAGCTCCTGGTAAGTCCTCTTTGGTCAAACTTACCAAGAATGGCTCTAACAGAGAGAAAGGCAGACCCAAGAGATGGCACGTGGAATTCAAAAGGCACCATCCAGGTGCATGGATCCTGCTGTGCCTAGAGCTGGACCTGCCTTTAGACTTTTCTGTTGGGGAGACAATACATTCCCTTTTTTGCTTAAGTCAGTTTGAGTTGGGTCTCTGTTGTTTACATTGGTCTCATTGGAACAGAAGCTCAAGGCTAAAAGCATCCAGCAATTAGGCAGAACCCTTCATGACATGTTTGGAAGACACACATCCTCTGCCTCTGATTTGCTGGCAGCTTCAGACAAGTGCCTTTACTCTCTAGGTTCTCAGCAGTAAGATCAGGCCACAGTGACAAGTGACCACTGAGGCTCCAGTATCCTGGGAGGCAATGATTTGAGGAAGATAGAGTATGGAGGGGATCAGAGTCCGTCCCTCTGTTTGGGGTCACAGAGGAGAAATTAAGAGCTGGTTTTGAACTCTGGCTGTACTATTACTGTGTGACCATGGACAAGTTATCAACCTCTCTGAGCCTCATTCTCTTCAACTGTAATATGAAGATATTCAGACTATCTAGTGAGAGGAATTGTTACACTTCCCTACTCTTCCTAATCTCACATTGCCATCTCAGCCCAAAGCTGAAAGGCTTCTGCTTCTCGACTGGAGATAGAAGTACTGGAAAAACCATTCAGCTTCCCTCTCTGTCTTGTCACTTGTTCCTCCTCATGGAAGGGAAAGCGACTAGTCTGACTGGTGGGAATGGAGCGAGCAGGCAATCGCTCAGCCACGTTGCCCTTCCGGCAATGTGGATCAGCACAGCCCTGACTTGCTGCCTCGTCCTGTGTGTGTTCAAGTGCGTGAACCACGTGCTCCAGGGACCCATGGGATGAACCCTCGAGCAGGGCCACTCGCACCACTTCAGGTGCCCATTCTCCGGCTTCTCCACCTGGGAAGGGGCTGGGGTGAATCAAGTCAGCCTGCACTGCGGATCTGGACATCTTTAATCCAGGAAGAAAGGCCTGTCATGTCTCCAGTCTAAATCTACCCCTTACAAAGCAGATACTTGGACCCTCACTTGACTCCTGGAGTCTGTGGTGAGGTTAATTTACTACATACTTTAGAATGAGAACATGTTTCTAAAACTTTGGGACGAAAGAGATTTCTCCAACAAGACTCCAGATTTGCACACCATAAGATGGGAAATGGATGGATTTGACTACATCAAAATTAAAGATTCTGTTCAAGATAATAAATGATATTAGATTGGGAGAACGCACTTGTAACATCTATAGTTTTCGAAGGTATAATTTAAGGAACTCCTGCTACTCTGTAAGTAAAGCTCAAGAAACACAATAGAAAGCTGGACGAGGGACATATATATTGGGCACTTGCCAAAAAAGAGTAACACCTGCCCCCCACAGGCCAGGCCTAATTTTTAATTAAGATAGGCAACAAAGCAGAAACTTCGAGATCCTTTTAAATTTTAATTCAGTTTCCTCTTTAGTCTCTACGCAACACATTATCATTCAACCCAGAGATTTACCATTTGTATTTCAGTCCTCTTCTTGAGATTTACTTTCTCTTGTGCCCAAGCAAACCTGGACCCTTCCCCCAGACAGTTTTAGGGGCCTTACCTGTACCTATGTGTCTGCTTCAGAATGTGAGAGATGGTTATTCCAGCACCCTCTTAGGGTAGCAATGACTGGCAGTGATAACAATTAGTCAGAATCCCATTGGTCACCTGAGGCTCATTAAACAAGCAGCCTCCTCTCTGTTCTTTAGCAGCTGCAATGAACAGCAAGCTGGTCCACATTTTGAACAAAATTTCTCATAGGATCTTTGCATGCATGATGTATTCTGTTTGTTGCCAAGATGTGAAATTTATCTCTTGGAGGAAGCATATAAATCTTGCTGTAGTCTATTTAAGTAAAGAGATAACAGGGACAACTTACTGAGCCCATTGGTTTCCGGTGAGAAAGAAAAAAATAATCAATTTTGGGAATGTTGGGGGGCTTTGGGTCACTAAAGAGAATTTGGTTGAGTCCCTTAGAACACTGTAAATAGGAAATTCGTGGAAGAGGAAATCTGAATGGCTAAGAAGAACACTGAATGGAGCCCAACTTTTTCAGTAATCAGAGAAAGGAAATTCAGAGAAAAGTCTCACTTGATGTGCAACACACTGACAAAATTAAGAATTTGACCAAATGCAAGGAAGGATGTGTAGAAATGTGCCGCTCAAGCACTGGTGGTAGCATATGTTGGTGAAATTCTTAGAGAGCAGTGTGGAAGTATGAGTGAAATGAACATGTGACTACAATTAGGCAAGTCCTGCCACTGGGATACGCCCCAGAGAAACTCCCATACAGGTAAACAAGGAGACTCTGAGCAAGAGTGCCTGTCATGAGAAAGGATTCTAGACCACTAAGGACTCTACTGGAATAGTGTGCAGCAATCAGAAGGAATTGGCTAGAGTTACGTAGAGCATCATTGATGGATCTCAAAGCATAATGCTGAGTAAAACAAAGAAGAAGGAATCAAAAGGAGATTGATAGCAAAAAAATCATTCATGTACATTTAAAAAAACTTTATTGAAGTATAGTTGATTTACAATGTTGCATTAATTTCTGCTGTACAGCAAAGTGACTCAGTTATACATATATATATTCTTTTCCATTATGGTTTATCACAGGATATTGAATATAGTTCCCTGTGCTAGACAGTAGGACCTTGTTGTTTATCCATGTACATTTTTAAAACATACAAAACAATACTAAGTATTTCCCATAGATGTCATACGTAAACATAACAAATGGAAGGTGGATTTTCAAGGACCTACTATAAATACATAAGAAGAGGGTACCTTTAGGAGGATTTCGATTTGAGATAGCAGATGAAGGGGAAAAAGAAACAAAAGAGGTGCCTTGAATGGTCTTCTTTGCCATCTATTGAGAAGGATAAACTCAGTTATGTCCACTGGGGTTAGAAACCAGCTATATAGCTCCATCATTTGATAGAACACTAACCCATAGTAGGTGCAGGTGCTCAATTAATAATTTAACAATTTTTAATCTATTTGTTTTATCCTTTAAATTCGGGACTTTCTAAGATATAGGATCTTTCAGAATTTTCTCTGGAATCAGTGCTGAGAGCTCAGGGTGATCCCCTGCTTCCTTATAAGGTCATGGAATAAAATATCAATCAATTTCTAAAAGACATTATTGATTCAGTGAGGTAGAGAGAACCTTAGAGATCTTCTTGTCAGAATCTTTGACCCTGCCGAAGAGGGATCTGAAGTCCTGAGGGGTCCAGTGACTGCCCAAGGTCAGACACGGAGCCTGCTGCCTGTGACCAGAGGGGACCCCAGTCTTCTGACTCCTTGTCCTTTGCTTTTTTTTCCACCAGGTAGCCTGACGTTAGCATTGCTACCTCCAAGTGTGTCACGACTTCAGCTTGCTCTGAATGTCCATGTCTGTCTCTGCACATTTGGGAAGGGTTGATCTAGCACTTTAACACTCTACACTGCAATTGGCACATGGCCTCTACAGGAAAAGAGCAACAGACCCTGTAACACAGTCCCATTGAAAACTCACATTCAGTCACTCTCAAAAGTCCCCAGTTCTACCTCTGAGAAAGAAGTCTAATTGTCAGTGTTGCCATGGGAACGTCCCTTGTTGCAATGAACCAGTCCTGACGTGGCCTTGTCCTTGGACTCCATATGTAATATTGGTGGTTTAGCAGTTACAGGTCTGTGTTTCGTTTACCCAGAAGATTGTTCCTTCCCAGCTTAGACGAACTCCTGTTTCTAAGCATCCTCCATGAGATTCTCCATTCTTTCTTCTTTGAGATTCCTCTTCTGAGCCCATTTCTCCGGAAGCTAAACCTCCATTGAGTGAGTGTCTGTTTGACCTTCTGAGTCCATTTGAGGTTCATTTTTCAAACTATTATTTGTTTTCCATTTAAAAAATCCCGCCCCTCCTAGAAGCCGCTTTCTCCGGAAAGTGACTGTGATGCTCCGAGCCGGCAGCAGAGGGCGCCCATGCCTAACAATCTTGGCACTGAACGTTCAGCTGGGGCTGAGCGGGTTACAAGCCTCCCGCAGCTGCGCTGACCGAGAAGATCCTCCCCTGGGGGCCTGGACCTGGGCCAGCTCAGTGTGGTCGGAGACGGCTGTGCGCTCCAAAACTGTCACGAGAGACATTTCCATGGAGTTTTCCAAGGAAAGGGGTGAGGGTCCTTTCCCAGATTCTCCTTTCCTGCCTGCCTTGGGGAAAGGGGGAGGGGAGTGCTTTCTATTCTGTTCCCTGCTCAGTCCCTCCCAGGAACGCCCTAAATTAATCCTGTATCAGGGGCCCAATCTTTCTCCAGGGGGGAAGGCATTATTGGTTTTTTGCCTGAAACCTTGAGATCATTTAGGGGAAGCATCCTCCAGGGCCTGAGTCCCAGTCTTTTGAATTACATCAGTGGTGACAAATTAGTACTCACATAGGGTATATTTGATTTTTTTGGAAGCAGCCAAATCTATTAAATAAGGGATGAAATAAAGCTGGAGGTACGAAAGTACAGAGCCCAGGACCTAGTGTATAGTGGGTTCTGGATAGATGGGGGTGACGTGAATCTGGGTCCTCTGGTAGTTATTGCAGTTGTCATTTAATGAGCTTTTGATTTAGAACAATGAGACCATTTTTCTTAGGTGACCTCTAAATCAGTTCTGAAGACAAATGTAAAAGAGAACTATCCAAAGAATATATCATTGCAGCCAAAGTTTCGAAGATTTCAAACATAAATGTGATTTGTTTGCCCAAGTTCCACATGTATTAAAAAACACTTTATTATTTTATATTTGCTTATTGTATGTATCAATCCCTTAACCTACGTGTATTTCTTAGGCATCAAATACAAAGGTAGTGCTGAAGATATAGGACCAGAGACCTTGGAGTTCAGTGGCACTTGCTCTGCATTGGCAGTGAGTGTGGCTGAGGTCCTTATACTGCCCACCTGGAGGTCCTGGGGCAAGTCATGAATCTCTAGGGTCTCAGTTTCTTCATCTTTAAGATGGGGATAACAAGAGCTCCCCTGCCTATTTCTCTGAGCCCAGATTACAATTGCAGACCTTTATGTGCTTTGTGAACTCCAGAATGCTATAGACATTTCATTTCTTAGTATCCTGTGATCCTTGTGCTTTCTATTTTCTCAATTATAAGTTCCTTGAAGGCAAAGAACGTGCCTCAACTTCCTGGTCACTGCCCACCATGCCATGAAGAGTAACTCGGAAGACAGTGGGGACCTTATACCTTCTGTTAACAGTCTACCCAAGGCTGGTTTTCTGACTCGTGGCTCCAATGGGGAGGTTCCTGGGCTTGCTACGGGACTTCTACTTGCAACGGGCTGCCATCTATTGGGAATGAAGCCAAAGGTACCAATCCCACTAAACATGTTTTGAACACCACCTTGCACTCTGCTCACAGTTATTGTGGATACACAGTTGAATCAGACATGATCTCTGCTCTCAAAGAGTTTACAAGTAAAGTGGATAGTACATACAAATGGCCAATAATGCAGAACACCATGTTTTAGTATAATCAAAATGGAGACCCCAAATAACGATAAAATTACAAAGACAGAGAGACCAGGACAAGCTTCCTAGAGATGTTGCATTTGAGCTGGCCTTAGAGGCTGAATAGGCCTTGGATAAGTGCAACTGGTGCAGAAGTCGTGCCAGGCGAGGAAGACAATCTGAGCAAAGACATTGTCAGCAGGTTGTTGGAGAAAGATTACACTGGGGGGAAGTGAGCGCTGGGCGACGTGTGAGAAAGAGAAAGCTGGCAAGTTTTGCCTTGGGACCTAGCCTTGGGGAGCTTTGATTGTCCTGCTAGAAAGCCTGGGCTCATCTCAGAAGCGAAATGAAATCATTACAGCTGATGCACTCGGCCGAAGGGCTCAGATGGGCCATCTGGGCTGACTCCGAGGGGAAAGTGGGCATGGCATTGCCAAGGCAACCAAAGAAGGCAGAGTCAAGGTGGTGCAGGCTGGCCCCAGTTTTGACCAGTGCAGTGGTACTGTGAAGCCTCTAACGTCAGTGGGATATAGACAGGAAAGGACTTTCTTTCTTCCAGCCACAGCCTCCAAACTGCCCTGTGGTATCTCCTTTCTTTGCCCACTGATGGTGCCTCAGGCAATGCTTAGAACGTTTCACTTTGGTCGTTAAAAATCCAGTCGAATCTGAACTTCAGTCTTACACTGAATTCAAAGTCCCTTCCCATCGGCCTGACCGCTGGCCCAGGGACCTGCTCTGGGAGGAAGGTGAGGACTATTCCTTCACTCTTCCTCCACTTTTCTCCCTCCTTCCTCTCCTGGGTCTTCCTTCCCTCTCTCCACCAGGGAATCGGGACCCTGGAGAAAGGATGGGAAGACAGGGAAGGTTCTTAAGAAAGTTCTTAAGGATGAAGTGCTATCAGTGCTTTTGTGTAGCAAGTCCCCGCCAGATGTCTCTTGTTAGGGGCATATGTGAGTTCTTCAAGAGGCCCCACGGGGATGTTACACTGCCCAGTAACCAGGTATATCCAATGCATGCTCAGCTTGACCTCCAGTTTGAGATGATGTCAATCTCTGTTTGACCCTTAGTCACTGCCCATAGGAGTTCAACCAGTGGCCTCTTACTAAGGGGGTCCCTTGAAATTGACTGGCCGTTCCCTTGAACTTGGTACCTTTAGGGTATTCTAAGCATGACTTTCTTCCAGGATATTCACTTGACTGAAAGAAAATAACGCATCCTGACCATACCAAGTACGGGGGGTAAGGCATGCACTGCTGCCCTCTCTCTCTACCCTACCATCACCCTCAAGATGGACTCCTGTCTTCAGAGTGCTCTAGTCAAGAAGAAGGCATCAGTCTGTATGTTCACAGGTATCTCCTCTCCAAGCACTCTCTCACTCCCATCAAGGTGGCTCTGTGTTTCTGCCACTCAGCAAGCATCCAGACAGGAACGAGGGACCAGCCTCCCCTTCTCGTAGGTACCTGCATCCAGTCTCAATGAAGGGGTTCTTTTCTGTCCCTTTCACTTGGCTTGGATATGGGGGTCCCTTCCCCCTCCTGGGCCCCCTGAAGGGGTGGGGTAAAGCCACAGCATTGCCCCCGAGTACCCCTTATTCTTCAATTTCAATCCTCTATGAATATTGGCTCAAGAAGTATAGGGTAAAAGTCAATCAAGTCAAAAAGTATAGGGTAAAAGAGAATCAGCTCAACATTTTTTTCTTTTATTAAAGTATAGTTGCTGTACAATATTATGTAAGTTACATGTGTACAATATAGTGTTTCACAAGTTTTAAAGGTTATACTCCATTTATAGTTATTATAAAATATTGGCTCTATTCCCTGTGCTGTACAATTAATATTTGTAGCTTATTTTATACCCAGTAGTTTGCATCTCTTAATCCCTTACCCCTGTATTGTCCCCACTCCCCGCTACAGCCACTGGTAGCCACTAGTTTGTTCCCTATATCTGTGAGTCTGCTTCTTTTTTGTTATATTCACTAGTTTGTTTTCTTTTAGATTCCACATGTAAGTGATATCATACAGTATTTGTCTTTTTCTGTCTGACTTATTTCACTTAGCATAATGCCGTCCAAGTCCCTCCATGTTGCTTCATATGGCAAAATTTCATTCCCTTTTATGGCCAGTAGTATTCCATTGTATATATACCACACATTCTTTAACCATTCATCTGTTGATGGACACTTGGGTTGCTTCCATACCTTGGCTATTGTAAATAATGCTGCCATGAACACTGGGGTGCATATATCTTTTCAAATTAGTGTTTTTGTTTTTTACAGATATATACCCAGGAGTGGAATTGCTGGGTCATATGGTAGTTCTATCTTTAAATTTTTGAGGAACCTTCATACTGTTTTCCACTGTGGCTGCACCAATTTACATTCCCACAAATACCATACATCAGTTCATCTATCTTAATAAGTCCTGTGTGGAAGCATCTAGTAGTTCCTCTTTAGACTATGAGGGGACCTCCTGGCCTCACCTTGGGGCTTGAGCCAAAATTGTAAAACAATAGGAAAATTCCATTCAGTTTTCTGTTCCATTAGTGATGCTTCAGGGCAGAGTCCCACTGTCAGCACGATTGACATTTTGGGGCTGATAGTTCTTTGTTGTAAGGGGCTGCCCTGTGTGTCATAGATGTTTAGCAGCATCCCTGGCATCTACCCAATAGATCTCCCCCGGTTGTGACAACCTCTTCAGACATTGCTAAACCTCCCATCCCCTGGAGGGTGGGGAGGTAGCCAAATTGCCTCCTGATGAGAACTACTGCCTAACAGAAAAAAGGAAGTCATTGAAAGTTTTTAAGCAAGGAAGTAACATAAAATAATCATCAAATATCATTTGATTGGTTTCACCGAATGATATGAACAGGAGCGGCCAAGGCCAAGAAATGTTTGCTGTACAAATGACATCTTTTTAATAATCCCTCATAATGTACAACATTACATACATTACATTATCTCACTCATTTCCACAGCCACCATCTGAGGAAGGTAGGGGACCGTGTTTCCCTGACGAAGTGTAAACACAGAGGAGGAGGCTAATATGGGGAGCCATCAGGCTGAAGAATAAGGGTGCGGAGGAGAGAACTGGAGAGGGGGTTTTCCATGGAGTCTAGGACTTTCTTTTCAGAGCAGGAATCCTGTAGAAAATATCTGGACCAGTAATAATAGGTACTGTAACTGAAATTAATTGAGAGCTGACCATGGGCTGTGTGTCTCATAGATCCCCTCACTTAAGTCTCTCAATAAGCCCCACGAGCAGGTAATATTATTATTCCCAGGTTACAAAGTCTAAGTTTGCAAAGACTAAGTTCCAGGAGGTTAAGTCATGTGCCGAAGGTCACTCAGTGATCAGAGACGGGATGTGAACGGGAGCCGCTGGGCTGACTCTAGAGCCCTTGTTTATAACCACGGCAACATCCTAAACTAGTTTTCAGTGTGTAACTGAGAACATAAGCTCTACAGTTTCCAAACCTCTTCCACTTGTGTAGCCTTCGCAGCTCACACAAGGCTCTCCCATGTGATGTGTAGCGTCAGCACTGATAGGTAAGTGGGGCCTTAGTCCCATTTTACTGATGAAGATACAAACTAGAATACAGGGGTTAAACCAAAACGAGAAACCAGAATGGTGTGATTCTTTGCACGGTACGTTGGATGATCCTGACCAGGATGTGGAATAGAATGTTCTGTAATCTCAGAACCAGAGATTAAGTTTTAACTACAGTCTCACACTTCAGAAGAAAATTAACTAATACTTTTGCCCATCTTCTATGCCAGATACTGTGATAAAAGCTTTGCACACATTATCTATATCATCTTGGCAAGAATCCTAGGGCAAAGAGTATAATTATCTCAATTTACAGATCAGGTCATTGAGGCTTGGCAAGACTGATGTCCATCACGAATGGCAAAGTCAGGACTCAAACTCAAGTATGTCTTGTGCCAAGGCACATACATGCTCTTACACTGGGCTTCCTGCATCTTTTTATCTTTTATCCTTACAAGATGGGTATTATTATCTGATGTTTGCAAATAAGGGAAAGAAAGAAGAGCCAGAAAGGTGAAGCAACTTCCCCCCAAACACAAGACCACCAGCAGGTGGATCCAGGAGCCAGGCTCTGGCTGGCTGTGTCCAGAATCCATACTCTTCACCCCGGAGCCTTGGGTCCCGGCTCCATGAGAACTCTTGGGAACACAAGACTGACTCCCCTGATTTTGTTATCTGTGTAAGTCAGCCTGTGGAGTATGGGGCTGTGGGTCTCAGGGAACATTAATCAGCATTGTTGGGACAATCTGTTCTCTCCACGAGCTGACTCCTCTTGTCGGTGACGTGAGCTGAATGAGGAAAGTCTCTCTTCAGGGGTGTAGGCTCTAGAAGCTTCTCGTGGCTGCTGTGGATCAGAGCCTTAAAGAATATTGAACATTCACTCAGTTGCTCATCCTGGGGTGTGAGGGGGATCAGGTCAGGAAGGAGGTGGCCTTAGGGACCCTGAATGTCATGGGACAAGCCTGGAGAGAGATGCCTGCCCAGCTCCTGCCTAGCTCAGCGGGTTCTGTGGCAACAATTCCAGGAGACACCACGTGATCTATGTTCAGACGCCCTGCTGGGCATTCATCAGCCTGAATTTTGCTCCAGGCAAGAGCTAGGGTTCAGTGAGGAAGGGATCAAAGATTGGAATGGAACTCGGGTTACCACACCTGGGGCATGATGGGTTTCCATGGAAGCCCCATGTTACCTATAAGGCAGCTGAAGGTGTCCAGTGAGTTATGCTGGCAGAGGCAAGAGGTCAGGGAGCCCAGCATTAAATTCTAGTCTCCTCCCACCCCAATCATTTTCATCATGGTTCACAAATAAATGCAGATGAAAAACAAAACGAAAAAAACAGCATAATTGATTTTAATTCCATTGCTTAATGTCCAAGTCTAAGGGATCCCTAAACTTTTCTTTCCCAGGAATAAAGCAATTTTTATTTCTCCAAAATTGCATGATCACTGATGAATATATTTGGACTGGAGAGTTAGCCCTGGGGTTTTTCTGAGAGGACAACTTGCTGATGCGGAATGACGCAGCTGCCATCACAAAAACCTTTAGGGAATTCTTTCCAGTTGTGTGGAACCCAATTCAACAACACACTTTTACTATGTGCCTACTGCATGCCAGACCCCAGGTCAGGTTCTGGTGGTATGAAGAAGGTAAGCCATGTGCGGCTGTTCAGGTTGTATACTCTACAACCCTAAGGGGCATAGAATTATGTATCCATTAAGTCCTGTTTCTGCAGATGGCAGGAAGGTGACTTGAACAAGATGGGCTGTATAGGCTGGCTGTGATGTCAGTTAGACACAGTTTCTACCCTCAAGGAGTTCACTGTCCAGCAGACAGCAGGGCTCTAAGACACTAGGTGATCACAGGCTAGAAGCTGGAAGAGCTTTTCTCTCTTCCCCTTTTAACACATTATTGACCGGAGGATTTTTGAGGAAACTAATGCCTGTGGCCAGCAATTTGTTATGTAAGTGAATATTGAAACACTCCGGTCAACAATGTTTGGGTAACAAAAGACGTATTAATACGTCTCTGGTCAGTAAGTTGTTAAGAACAGGCTACATACAGTTAGATAATGATGGAAAACAAATTTGGTGCACTCTGGTCTTTTTGTTATTGTTGCTAGTTAAGGACAGAAAATCCATTCCTTTACCATTACCAAAATCCATTACCACCTCCCACCAACTCCCAGGACCCGTGTCTTCCCCCATCAAGAGCACATCTTCTCTAACCTAAATAGGAAAAGAATTTGAAGAAGAATAGATACATGTGTATGTATAACTGAATCACTTTGCTGTACACCTGAAACTAACACAACATTGTTAATCAACTATGCTCCAATATAAAATAAAAATTAAAAAAAAAAAAAGAACATCTACTCTTGCCCTTATACTCCATTGCCCCCAGACAGGACAAGGCTGTTAGTACTCATTATTCTTAGGAGGAAAAGAGCAACAAACAAACAAACAAACAAAAAACCAAGCTGGCTCTGAAAGACAATGTTTCTTCCCAATCTCTCCAGGGGCTACCCTGGGGCAAAGCTAGCTGTGCCCAGCTTAGACATGGGGTATCTAACTGTGGGATTTATTGTTTCAGGACCCCAGCCCCATCCCCCATTCCTAACCCCCCATACCTTTCCTCCCACATCTGAGATAACTGCCCTGCTGCACAATAATTCACCCCATGCTCCAAGCAGTGCCAATATCACATATATTACTTTATTATTCGGTCATTGGCTTTCCAATGCAAGTGAAAAAATAATTTAAACTAATTATATGTACAGAGGCTTGGTTAGTTTTCCCAAGAACTTCCAGAAAGATCCCCAGCCCCTTAGATAGCAAAGAAGGGTTACCGTTAACATCTATACAAAACTCCACCTATAAAAGTCGCATGTGTAGAAAGGTTTCTTTATTATAAGCATCACGTTTGGGAAACAGGAAGGGTTGGGGGTGGGAGGTGGAGGAACGTGTGCAGGGGGGTGGTCCACACACACCTGCCCTGACTAGTCCTGTGTAGGAGGCTGTGTCTGGTGAGGCTCAGGTGATCTGCAGTGGGGTCTCCAACATCTCCATTAGGAAGGTGTCAATGGGTGTGTCCCCGATGAGCTTGAAGAAGAAGAGGTGCTCCAGGCATTTCAAGCCGATGGAGCGCAAGGCTGGGAGGCGCAGCAGCAGCTTGGCAAACCTGTGGAGAAGCAAGGAGACATTAAGAACTGGGGGACCGGCACGCACGGGGCAGCTGCTGGCATGAGGCAGCTCATTTGGTCTTCTTGACCAATCTGTGATTAGAAGAAAGAGCCTGGTTGGGGAGACTAAGGCAGCTGGAGAACCTCTAATTCTGGAGAGCTTCAGAAATAGGCTAGAGGTCTTGTTATGCTCCTTAAAGGTGGAAGTTGGATCCTGTGACCTCTTGAGAATCTCTTGAATTCTGTGGCCGCATCCCAGAATTGCCCTCAGCACCCCCATTCGTGGTGGGCAAGAGGAAGAGCTAGCCTGCTTATGCTGACTCACATCTCCAACCCTAACCAGCTGGTGTTCCTTACATTCTCTGTGCCTGGGGGTTCCTGGGAAGATTTGCCAAAGCATTTAGAACAGCACAGCACGGCGGATGTGCAGAATCCACAGGGGCTCTCGCCATTGGCTGAACGTGTTTGTGTACAAACCACGCACCAGGCACTGAGATAGGTTGTGGGATCCAGGATGAGCCCCCCACTCTCAGGACCAGCAGTTCTCGTCTCCTCGCCGGACTATGCTCTTCCTCATACCACACTTACTTTAAGCAATGCGACCTCAATGTGCCTCAGTTTCCACATTTCTGTTACCCGTTTATAACCACTTTGTACATCAGCTTCATAGTCTGTGCTTACTTTTATTTTGTTTTGTTTATTTTTTTATTTTTTTGCCTAAGTGTGACTTTCTTTTTTAAATTTTTTGAAAATTTTTATTGAAATATAGTAGATTTACAATGTTGTGTTAGTTTCAGGTGTACAGCAAAGTGACTCCATTATATATATATATATATATACATATATATATATTCTTTTTTAGATTCTTTTCCATTATAGGTTATTACAAGATATTGAATATAGTTCCCTGTGCTATATAGTGGTCCTTGTTGGTTGTCTATTTTATATATAGTAGTGTGTATATTTGAATCCCAAACTCCTAATTTATCCCTCCGCCCCCTTTCACCTTTGGTAACCATAAGTTTCTTTTCTATGTCTGTGAGTCTATTTCTGTTTTGTAAATAAGTTCACTTATATCAATTTTTTAGATTCCATATATTATCAGTGTTATATATTTGCCTTTCTCTGTCTGATTTACTTCACTTAGTATGATAATCTCTAGTCACTACGGAGAATAGTATGCAGGTTCCTTAAAAAACTAAAAATAGAGCTACCATACGATCCAGCAATCCCACTCCTGGGCATATATCCAGAGAAAATTCTAATTCAAAAAGATTCATGCACCCCAATGTTCATTGCAGCACTGTTTACAATAGCGAAGACGTGGAAGCAACCTAAATGTCCATCAGCAGAGGAATGGATAAAAAAGATGTGGGGGGTGTGTGTATATATATACACACACACACACAATGGAATACTACTCAACCATAAAAAATAATGAAATAATGCCATTTGCAGCAACATGGATGTGCTTACCTTTCAGTTAGGAAGAGAGAGAGACAGAAAATAGTAGCCTTCACCCCTGAGGGGCCCACAGTCTGGAGAGATAATACACACACACACATATGCCTCCCACACATGTGCACACACACCCCCTCACTACTCTCACACATACATACATGTGTGCACACACACTCACTCGCACTCTTATACACCCTCGCACACATGAGCTTGCACATATTCACACGTGTAAAAGTATACACACACATTCTCCTCCATTCTCACCTGCCCTCACACACTGGTACACACACACACACACACACACACACACACACTCTTCTATAATTAAGGACCTTAGCTGTGAGGCTCACCAAAGGGAAAGAGACTAGTGTGTGAAGGAATTAGCCTCACACATACAGGGTCCCTTTCAGGCTCCTCAACCTGCCACACTTCCAACACGCTCCTGTGGTCCTTCTTCATCTCTCAAAATCCTTTTTGCCAGTGAAGCTTATTTTGAATGTTATTAATGATAATGACTGGAAATCAAATAACTCTACTCACAATTTCCAATAAAAAGTACAGGAATCGAAATCTTGTTAGTCACGGTGGCCTTAAATCAGCAACTTCCGGTTGGGCCGGACCTTCACTGGACCTCACAACGTTATTTCACGAGAAGTTTTCAAATTGGAGTTTTAATACGCCTCGAAAATGCGTATAGGTCTATATTCATGCCAAAAGAAGTTTTAAGGAAATGTGGCAATATAAGAAGAACAGAGTGGCACCATCTAAAAAGGTAAGAATTACCTCCCTACATGGAAAAGTTAAAGGTCTATACCAAGGCCAACACAAACCTTCAAAACGTTTGGTTAGAAAGCCTCTGAGTGGGACTTCCCTGGCGGTCCAATGGTTAGGGTTGTGCGCTTCCACTGCAGGGGGCACAGGTTTGATCCCTGGTCGGGGAACTAAGATCCCACAGGCCTCTTGATGTGGCAAAAAGAAAAAAAAAGGAAGCCTCTGAATGCATCTGAATGGTATCACCATTAGATAAGAACATGGTCATGGCTCTGCCACGAAAGAGGTTTATGTAATTAGGCAAAGGAAACGGCTTCTTTATAAAGTGTGAAGTTAGGCTGACATTAGCTCTGAAAATGTATTTTTTTACTCTAAAAATGCCAAAGTTTTACAATGTGTTAAATGCTAACCATTCTAGACGCAAACTATTATGTATAGAATGGATAAACAACAAGGGCCTACTGTATAGCACAGGGAACTATATTCAACACCCTGTGATAAATTATAATAAAAAGAATATGAAAAAGAATGTATATATATATATGTATGTATATATATAACAATCACTGTGCTGCACAGCATAAATTAACACATTGTAAATCAACTATACTTCAATAAAATAATTTTTAAAAAAATGCTAACCATTAAGACTGCTGTCTTTGCTGTCTGTCCCAAGTTTAGGAGCTAAGATCAGGATGTAGAAATAAACACACCCACTAATAGCCATAGCCACAGGGCGGCCGTCGCATTCCTCACTCACATGTTTGGCAACAAGGGGGACTCATAGCCTTTGAAGGCACCTGCTGTGTGAGAGAGAGAAGGTTCCTGCAAGCTCTGCCCCCTCCTGAGTTTTGATCTCTGCTTCTGGATAAAGGAAGCAGAACTCGCCCCTGTGAGGTGTACTTCTGAAAAGTCTCCACGGAGTGGCAGCCCTCCACCACCAAGAAAACGGCCTTGACAGGGCTTGTGTGCCATCAGGAACCCCTTCAACCACTTTCTGCAAGCCAGAGGTGACCAGCCTTCGGCACACTCGCCCAGCTGGTTGAGCCAAGTGACATCCCTGATGGACCTGCTCAGCGTCAGGGTGGTCACCCGCTGTGCAGGCTGTACTGGATGCACCCAAGGGACATGCAGGGGCCCCGTCCCTGCACTCCCTCCCTGAACTCCCAGGCCCTGCCCTGGGCCAGGCAACAAGTGTTGGCATCTCTGCCTAGTGCCTGGGGGCCGCCCAGGTCCCTGGCAGTCCCCTTCCTGGGAAAACAGGCAAGTTCCAAAGTTTTTAAAGTGTTATTCATTAGAAACAATCTAAATGTCAACCACAGAGTGATGACTAGATACATTAGGATACACCCATCCTGTGAAATATTACAAAATCATTGAAAATAAGAATTTTGTACTTTTCAATATCTGATAAAATGCCTAAAATAGCTAATGGAGCAAAATAATACGCCAAACCATATGATTTCAGATTTGTAAATATACATTTCTCTGTATACATACATTGATACACAAAGCTGCTAGAAAGAAATATACCTCCCAAATTTACAATCAGTTTATATTACCCTATTTATTTAAAAAAATTTTCCTTATTTCCTACCAAAGCATGCTTGGCTTTTATAATAAGATAAAAAAGAGTTCTGTTTTTTAAAGAGGTAAACAGCACTACCTAGAGCCAAGTCCAGGAAAAGGATGAATATGAGCCTTCCTAGTCCTAATGCCTTGCACACAATATACGCACACAGACACACACACGCACACACACACACAAACATGAGTGATGCTGCCTTACAGCTGGGAGATTCGGTGGATATCATCCAGCACAGGGCTTTCAGTCAGCTCTCACGGGCCAGAAGCTGAGCTGATGCTGGCAGCCAGGCCCTGCTTGTTGGGTAGGGCTCTTTCAATCTCACCCACTTCAGATGTAGGAGAGACTGCCAGGTGCCTAGCAAAATCCATTCTCCCCTTCTTCCTTGGCATACAGCTGCACACATTCTCCAGTCTCCTTCTTGGCTAGCTGGTCCATGTGACCAAGTTTTAGCCAATGGAAGTGAGTAAAGGGAGGGGGTGCCCTTTCCAGGTCAATGTGTTGCCCATATAGCCTCACCTCTGTGCTCCTCCTCCTCTTTCCCTTCCATCATCAGCATACAAAACACAATGAGGGCTTCCCTGGTGGCGCAGTCGTTGAGAATCTGCCTGCCAATGCAGGGGACACGGGTTCGAGCCCTGGTCTGGGAAGATCCCACATGCCGCAGAGCAACTAGGCCCGTGTGCCACAATTACTGAGCCTGCGCGTCTGGAGCCTGTGCTCCGCAAGAGAGGCCGCGACAGTGAGAGGCCCGCGCACCGAGATGAAGAGTGGCCCCCGCTCGCTGCAACTAGAGAAAGCCCTCGCATAGAAACGAAGACCCAACACAGCCATAAATAAATAAATAAATAAATAAATAAATAAATAAATAAATAATTTAAAAAACCCAAAAAACACGAGACTTGACGACATGGTGGAACCCCAAGAAGGAAGGAGCCTGGGTCCCTGAGCGATGGTGTGGAAGAAAGTCACCGTACTAGATTGATTACCCATCCAGGACTGATTTGTGAGGAAGAAATAAACTTGTGTTCAACTATTGACATTTGGGAAGTCTGTTGTCACAGCTTAGTCTCCATAACACACAAGGCCTGCACATTTACTGTATCAACTGGCTGGACCCCACTCACACAGATGCATTCATTGCCTGTGATAAAAAACGAGCTCAGCCTCTTCTGGACAATTGAGAGATAGTGGCTTATGATCCAGGGAAAATGGGCTAATGGAAATTAGACTCCAAAGTGGAATAAAAGTCATCAGTGAGAATTGGGAGCATAGGTAATTAATCCTAAAAACAAACTCATGCCTTTAAAGAAGTTTTTTTCAGGTTTCATTTTCCATTTTCTGTGAGGTTTGAGGATCGTATTCTCTCTTTTTAACTAGAGTTAGTGGAGGAGGAAAACTTTCATTCAGCTGTACTTGGGGGAAACATTTGGGAAAAGGATTTTTTTAACCACTCAGGAATACTGGTAGATGGCCTCAGAGATCCTCTGAGCGACGTCTTCCTTTTCAGACAAGAAGCCCAGACCCAGGACCTTGCCAGAGGCTACAGATGGCACCCTCGGGGCCAGCGGTCACCTCTCCTGGCTACCAAAGCCTGTACCTTTTACTGCAGGGAGGCTTCCATGAGGGCAAAGCAGAAAGCAATGCAGTCACACTGAAAAGCACAAGCTCTTCGAAATCAAACAAACTTGGGTTCACAACCTGCCCCACCATGCACCAGCTCTGTGACCCTGGGCAAGGTTCCTTTCAGAGCCTTGGAGCCTCTTTAGAAATTGGAGCTAAGGATTCCCACCATCGTTCGTTCACTGGGGTGTTCATTCAACATTTAAAGATGAATACTAATTGTTAGGCTCTGATGCCAAAGTGGTGAACAGTGGGTGAACAAGAGAGACGAGACCTCCGGTTTCATGGAGCCAGTGTCTGAGTAGCTTTGAGACGGTTGCGAAAAAATCTAGACAGTGCCTGCTGCATGTCGCCATTCATTAATGGCAGATCAGAAGAGTTGCTGCGGTTGTTACCATTCTTCCAGGACTCCCTCACCTCCCTGGTTGTTCCGGGTACTTCTGCTTGGTGTAGGCCTCGAGGGTGGCATAAACCTTCTCTCGCAGAGTCTCCACCTCAGAGGGGTTGGACAGACCCTTGGCATCTGAAAAAGACAGCTGATTCAACCTCTCCTTACACACCTCCGCGGGACACCCTTCTACAGAGTCTGTCCCCATTCACACAGGCCACCTCCCGCAGAGTTACGAGAGACACGCTGGATGGGGGACATTGTGAAATACACAAAGCCAGCCCTTTGTGCCCTCACACCTCCTTCCTGTGCCCAACCTATCCAATAAACGCTTGGAGCAAAGGTACGCACCGCTGACTCCAAGGAGGAGAGTTTTCTTTTATCCGGGCCATTCTAGAAATACTACCTTCACACATTTATTGAGTGCTTACTATGTGCTAAGCATGGACTGAACAAAGAGATGGGGTACAAAAACCGGACAGACCCACATCCTGCATCAATTAACAGACCACCTAATTCAGGAGATGAAGCATGTGCGTCAATTACTATGTAATTCTGAATACTCACCTTTCTTGACCCACAGCAGCATCTGAAGAAGCTGATCACTTCCTCCTTCTTGAAATGCTTTTCCTCCCTGGGCCCCCCAGGACACTACTCTTTGGTTCTTTCCTGTCTCACTCACTGCCCCCTTTCAGGCTTCTTTGCTGGCTCTTCATTTTCTCTGCAACCTCTAAATATCACCATGGCCCAGGGCTTAGCCCTCAGCCCTCTGCTCTGCAATGCCTCTGCTTTACTCCTGGTCTCAGAGCCTTGCATGCCAGGTCTAGGCTGATAGCTCTCAAATGTACATCTCTGGTCCTGCCTCTTCTCTGAACTCCAGACTCACATAAACAATTGCTTCCGGGAGAGCCACTCTTGGACGTTTACTATCCATCTCAGATTCTCATGTCCAAAGTCCTGATTCCTAGCCACCCACCCTTTGAACCGCCATTTCAGTAAATGAAATCTCTGTTTTTCCGAGTGTTCAAGAAAACAAAATGAAAAATTCTAAGAATTATATTTAATACCTCTCTTTCTTTCACACCCTATCAGCAAATGCCATTGGCTCTGCCTAAAAATATATGTAGAACCTGATCACTTTTTACCGCCTTCTTTGCTACTACCCTAGCCCCTGGCATCTCTCGTTCTCCCCACTTGCCCCCAAACATGCACACTCCATGCCCATTTGATACCTTTTTCAAGATGGCTCGAGGAGCAGAGGCCATGAAGAGTTGACCCTTTGTCCTCCTAAGGATAGGTCTCCTGGCCCTCCCTTATCTGTCTCTGCTGAGCTAGAGGACTAGAGAACATCAGAGCACTGGGGGCCGACCATGGAGGAGAGCTAAGCACGGCGCACTCACCTGGGTTAAATAGCACGATGGCTCGTAGGCACCCCAGCTCTGACTTATCCATCTGCATGTCTTTCATTTTGGAGACCAGCTCAGTCAGAACTCTGTTCACAGGAAACAATGGCAGGTGATGAGAAAATCATGAATACCAGGCCAAGGGCTGATAAAATGAATGCAACCAATATTTATTATGTACCCACCCCATTTTCCAGTAGATGCGCCAGGTACTAGGGGCACAGAGATGAATAAGATACAGTCCCTGATCTCAAAGAGCTCACAGTTTAATTAAAGAAGCAGACACAGAAGCAATACGTAGCAGCAACACAAAGCCAATAACTGCCATGATCAAAGTCCCAGGGAACACCAAGGATGAGGCAGTGAACACAGAGAGGGAGCTGGAAAGGCAGCCTAGAGGATTTGGGAATTGGCAGAAACGCAACGGGCAAAGCAGGGTGAGGGCATCGCATGTCTGGAAGAACACCGCAAAGGACGGCGTTCCGTGACAGGGCAGAAATTTCTAGACACCATCAAGAGGGCTGAGTCAACTGAAGACCATGATGGTCTCCGTGTGGAACATGTTATGGGAAAAGGCAGGGAAGGAGTAGGGACATCTTAGATGGACATGCGCATGGCCCTGGAAGACCATTTATGATGGGGTTGGGAAGGGACCACAGGGCCCTGGCATTGGACAGAGAGACTATTTTCAATCTTACTCTTCCTTTCCCAGTTCTCCATCCTGTCACCCACCCATTCATCTCTCATCTCTTTAGATCACCTGGCTTAATTTTCCTTTAGAACCATTTAAGGCACAGAATCCCAGACTGAGGCTGTCGCTCTTATAGCAGGATTCCCCCAGAGAGCCTGGTGCAGAGACCAGCAAAACCTCAGCTCATCTTTCCCAGATTCCTAAAGTCAGATCCTAAACCCTCATTCCCATCCAGGTCCCCTTGGATAAGCAGTTCAAACTCCCCACTCCCACCTTACTAGGTAATGTCAATAATACAGTCTCTTCCCTGGAAACCTTTAGGGATAGTAGGGTCTTTCATCTGCCAGCAACTCTGTTGGCCTCTGACTGACTCCATCGCCTTGGATTACCATTTCTTTTAATCCCTTTCTCATTCCCCAGGTTTATGTTTTCGTGTGCTTAATGGTCTCTGCTTCCAGCCAGTACAGCTGATTGGGCTGTCCATCCTACACCCCAGCACTACCCACAGGTACACACACACACATGCACACATGTATACACACACACACACAAGCTCCAGAAGCAGAATAGAGCCACCTGTCAAAGATGGAGCCAACCCCAGCACTGTGGGCACTGCTCCGGTGGACGTGTAAACCCGTAGCCAGAAGGATGCCATCCTGCACAGAAACCGAGCGGTGGGAAAAGGAGGCGATCAGCAATTCATTCCACCCTGCAAGAATAAGAAGGAGGCCTTGAGGGAAACCTGACCACACTCTCGCTTCATTGATAATCATCCAAGGCATGTATTATTATCCTTTGGAATAAAAGCAGAACCAGAAATCCAGGGAGGTCAAAAAGTAGTTCCAGACGACACCACTAATTAGTGAGGGAACAAAGGGTAAGACTGGGGTCCCCTGACTCGTGGGTATGCTCCTCCCCCACAGTCTTCCCAATGCAGCCCAGAATGGCAGCTTGAGGTCAAGGACTCTTTTTTTCCCTCCAGTTCATCAACAAATATGGATTGAACACTTAACGGGTAATGGTCACTATGTTAGCTGCCATGGTAGATAAAGCGAGTATACCCTGCAGTGTCTGCCCCCAGGATCTGACAACCTAGCTTTACTTAGGTGTTGTCTAGTAGCACCCAGCACGGCATGTAGCTTTCCATCGACACTCAGGGATCGCTCATTATCTAATAGGGATGAAATAAGTGGACTGGCTCCCCAGGCTCAGCGAATCTTCATGAAATTTCCCTGCTGGCTCCATGACAAAGAGGAGATTTGGCATATGTCAACTGCACAGTGTCCCAGAAATGGGAGGCGAGAGAGATTACAGCATGTAGAATCTTAAAATAGGAAGGGACCCTGGAATCCATCTAGTAAAAGCCTGAGCAAAAATCTTTGACTTCCCCTATTTCACCTGTGAAATGGGAATATCTCTATTTTCCAATTTCATAACAGTAATGAGGCACAGCTTCAGATTGTCTTGAATAAAAATTGTTTAACTGTCTTTGAAAATTAAATGCAAATTATAAAGGCTGCATAAAATTTGCATGGAAAAAGAGCCTTTCTTGGTCACTAAAAGGATTCTAGGAAGCAGTTTAAGAGAACCAATGGACAGAAAAATCTCATTAAATAGAAAATTCTCACCTTCTTGTAAACCTGCCTTGTTTTTTTAATTATGTGTGTGTTTAAAAAGTTATTTTTCTCTGATAATAAAATGCATGTAGAAACTAATAAAAATTTCATTAAGTATAAAAGAGAAAATTTAAATATTAAAAAAAAGAAAAAGAGTCTTACTCCTCCCTTAACAAACAGTGTTTCATTTGGAAATGAAAGTTTCGGGGAAGGGCCATCCAAATTTCAGAGCTTACCAATAATATAAAAAAGAACAACCTCGCATAGGGTTACCCTGTCTCAACAAGGTGCACAGCTTGGATGGGTTACAGCTCCATCAGGTCACTTGTTTTAGGATCCCAAGGGTAATTTCAAAATGGCAACCCAAGAAGAAAGGAGCCCTGGTATCCCTTACCTGCCCGGAGCAGAATGACCTGGTCCTCCAAGGTGAGGTCAGAGAAGTGGGGAATACGCTTGGCCCATTCAACGAGAGTAAAGAGCTGCTTGTCAGCAGCATGGCATATGTTGGTGACGGGGTCATTTGTCTAAAAAAGGAACAAAGTACTCTGAACGGACAGGTTCTAGGACTCAAACATACTCCTCCCCCATCTCCAGCCCCCTCCAAGAAATGGGAGATGGATGGAGATCTAAGACCACCTACCGAATTCTCCATGTTCACGTCACCGTAGGATTCTGTCTTTGGTTCAACAGCAAGTTCAGCCTCCAGAATCCTCTCCACGGGCATATCTTCATGGCCACTACTGGCACATTCTGCCTCACTCTCAGCCCGCTCCCGGCTTCTCTGCCTTTCTTCTTGCACAGCTGGCAGGGACAAGGACGTGCAGACGTTACCATATACCCAGGACAACTGTGGGAAAGTTAATTACAGCCCTAAGCCTCATTTTCCTCCTCTGTAAAATGGGCATCATGGTGGTAATGAATCAGAGATGCTCTCATGTTAACAGATGAAACCAAGAAAGCAGAGCTCAGCTGTTTTCTTATGCCTGTGCCAAACTATGGGTTTTTTTCAGTCCATAGTCTTTCCAGTTCATTATGGTGACCACTCTAAGAAATGTGCCTTTTAAGCTTTAATAACCTCCAATTCTGCCCTTTCTTTTAATGAACCACTGTCTCCTTGCATGCTGTCTCCCCTATCCTTCTTCCACCTGCTACCTCTAATAAACCGTGAGCATGCAATAGTTAAGTAACAAGCACATTACTCTAAAAACTCCCTCTGTCAGATCCTGTGCATCATCCTTGGCATTCACGTCCCATTAGGTCTGCCCCTAGTGCACCGGCCTGAACACGGCATCACCTGATCTGACTTGTCAGGGAAGATCTTCAGGGAGCCATGTGGGTATTTAGTAAGCGAAAGGGTGGAGTAATGTCACCTAGATGACATTTCAGAATCAGCAGCTGATTTGGGGGGTGGGGAAGGGTACACTGGCAAAGGTGGAGGCTGGAATTTTCTCAGATTCCCCAAGCTTAGGGTTTTCATCAAAGAACCCTCTGGGTCTGTACATTAGAATGTCAGGCAGACCCCTTTCCCAATTCTGTGCTCTTCACTGGGAGAACAGTCTCTATGGGGTTAGTTTCCATCCTCTCGAAAGCTTCAGTTTCCATCTTCTTATTCCCAGTAGCAATAAGCAGAATTCAATATTGGCACACATTTTCTAAATCCCAAGAATCAAGAAAATTATACTCTAAGCAGTGGCCAAGAGGGACCTCAGTGACAGCTACTCCATGAGCAATTTCTACCTCTCATCTCCTCTCCTTTCCTCCCCTTTGTCCACTTTCCAAGGCACCTCTTACTCTCTGAGCCACAAGGCTGCGGAATGAACTGGGACCGATGCTGGACATCTAGTTTGTCGCGCAAGTGATATTATTGATCTCTCAAAGTAGGTCAGAGAAGGGTCTGACAGCACAAATACGGCTGATGCATCACCGTCTCTAATAGAGACACACCAAGAAACCTCAAGATGAGAATGATATTCAGGGGTTGAGAGGGAGGGAGGGTAGGAAGGAAGGCGTAAAGGAAGAAAGGAAAGAGAGATTAAAACACGAGAGTAAGAAAAAGAAGAAATGGACGAGAAAGAGAGCAGAGAGGACAAAATAGGGAAGAGCAAAAATCATGTACCTTGGAGTCAAAGAAATCTTTTTCAAAATGGGCCCGACCACTTCCTAGCTAGTAATGTCGGACATGGTACTCAGCTTACAGAGCCTCAGTTTCCTTATATGTACAGTGGGGATTATAGTACTTACCTGAGATTGTTTTATGAAGATTAAACGAAACAATTATTTAAAAGTTTTTTGAAAAGTAGCATTTCTCCTCCCCTTGGCCTCTCTTTCCACTCTCGGGGTCTGCTCTGGTCCTCTCTCTATCCCTGCTTTTGACCTCTTCCTCCCTCTCCCTGTCTCTCTTTTCCCCTCATCCTTTCTTTCTGTCCATTCTGTTAGCCTTCATTCACTGACAACGTACAGAAACTCTCATATGTGTTTTTATCATCAATTGGATTTGCTGGTTAAAGTTGAATGCTTCTTGTATTAATTTTTTTTAAAGGTAGGTTAATGGGCTTCTATTTGTCTTGATTTGAAAAGATGGAGGAAAGCAAACCAAGTTCCTCTTGTGGCCCTCAATTGATTTCTTCTACAGATTTGTAACACTCAAGGAAAATAACCTTCAAGCTCCAAAGAAAATAACCTTGGCTTCAGGGAATTAGATTCTAATTCCAATTTTGCAATTAACTGAGTGATCCTTTGCTATTCAGTTCTCCTTTTTGTGCCATAAATCTTACTGTCATCAATGAGGAGTCATGTATCTGTTGTTGAAAGAAATCTTCTATGGCGCATTTTGAGCTACTGCTACTCAGTACATCAGGGTACATAGAGGGGCCAGTGGGGCCTAAAACAGGATTTTCCATTAGCCCAACACACATTTATTGTGATGTATTAAAATAGTCAAAATTTATGGAGCCCTTTTCCGTGTCAGAATTATGTTCAACACTTTTCATAATTATATTTCATTTAACCCCCACAAGAGCCCTCTGAAATGCTATGAGCCACAGAGAAGTTAGGTAACCTGCCTGAGGTCACAGAGCTAGAAGTGGTGAAGCCAGCATGTAGACCCAGGCTGGCTGCCTCCTGAGCTTACCCCTGACTCCAAGGCTCTGGGCTGGTTGGATTAATAGACCCACAGGAATGTCAAGTGCTGACCACAAATTGCCTCAAAAATAATCCATTCTCCTACTACCCAAACTGCATTATATGACCAAAAATTATGGAAATAGACTTCCCCAGAACCCCTGAGGATTGTTTGGTGGCCTGGAAGTCAGAGGGTCCCAGTCCTACACCAGCTCTGCCATTAGCTTGCCATGTAAGCTTAGGCAAGACCCTAGCCTCTCAGAACCTCTGCTTCTTCTTTCAGGAAATGAATGTGTTACATCAGACAATAGCAAATGTCCACTCCAGCTTCACCATTATGTACCCTGGCTTTAGACAGGTGAATTCTGAGCCCACCCCAATTTCATCTCTGTCTGTCTGTCCAACTCTCTAGAAATGTAAATTCCATAGTATCACTCAGTTATCTGTTCCAGGATTTTATTATTCTTGTCCTCAAGAAAGTATCTGAACTGAGTCCCAAATTCTGTAAATGAAGGCCAGAAATGGTAGTGGCGAAGGAAAGGCTGTCCAGTAACTTTTTTAAAGTGACCCTCCATGTAGTGAGATGAGGAATTGATTCGCTTCTTTGCCTTCTCTTTGTCAGGGTAAATAGTATCAATTCCTTTAGCAATTTCTCAGAGAGCCCCTTTCTCCCTCCTAATCTTTATTACTCAGCTTTTCATCACTCTTGTTGCTCCACATTATTTTTTTTTTTAATGCAGGAACCAAAACTGGACCCAATTTGCTATGAAAGAATCATAATACTAGGTTTAAAAGAAGGACTGCCCAGGCTCTTACAATCCACATGCCCCTGTTTGACTTAAAATAAAGAACCACGCTTCCCATCATTTGCTCTGTGAACCACTCTGACCCTAACTGAGCCAGAAATATTCAGGTTGAGTTTTGAGAGTCAGAATTAGACTGTGAGGCAGGAGAATCGAGTATAGGTGATTTGCAATCTGCAGCAATCATGCTCTATGCTGATGAGAGACACACTTTGGGGGCATTAATTTTATGTTTTGACTATCACGGTGGTGGAAGCTACAAAGAGTATCAATTATCCCAGTGAAAAGAAGACAGTCTCGACCAGCTGATTTTTCACATCACATGCTCCAGTCTAGAAAATTGTTGACCCCTCTACAGCAAGTATGACACAAGCATGAAGTAGTCACTCAAGTCATACTTGATGAATGAATGACTGAGTGAATGAATCATTTTTAGAAGCTCCTGCATTACTAAAACTTATGATTTCAATATTTAGTTTAAATCACTCATTCATTCTCTCAACAATTTTTTCTTAAATGTCTACTATGTGCTAGTTACTGGTGATATAGTCACTGGGAAAAAAAAGGCAGGAAAAATATCCCTGAGTTCTTGGAGAAAGACAGCAGACAAAATTTTAAAGCATGTTAGATAGTGGTAAGTGCTGTGGGAAAGAGACTGGGAAGTATGAGGGTGTTTGGGGCAATCTGAGACAGTGTAGTCAGGCAAAGCTTTATCAAGAAGTTGACAATCAGGTAA